>NC_089507.1:93707062-94332062 GCF_036850995.1 Saccopteryx leptura
TTCTGGGAACTTATCAACTTCTTCCAGGTTGTCCAAGCTGTTGGCATATAAATATTTATAGTGTTTTCTTTGTATTTCGGTGGTCTCAGTTGTCATTTCTTGTCCTTTATTTCTGATTTTATTTGTTTGGGTTTTCTCTTTTTTCTTGATGAGTCTGATTAAAGCTTTATCAATTTTATTATTTTTTTAAAGAATCAGCTCTTGGTTTTATTTATCTTTTCTAACGTTTGTTTTAGACTTTATTTTATTTTCACCCTGATCTTTATTATTTCCTTTGTCTATTTGTTTTTGGATTTGTTTGTGTTTTTTTATTTCCTTTCAGTGTAAGGTTAAATTGTCTTAGACTTTCTTTTTTCTTGAGGAAGGGCTGTATTGCTATAAATTTTCCTCTTAGATTTGCTTTCACTGTGTCCCATAGATTTTGAGTCATTGTGTTCTTATTTTCATTTGTTTCAAAGTAGCTTTTGATTTTATCTTTCATTTCATTGTTAACTCATTCATTGTTTAATAGAATGTTTTTTAGCCCACATTATGTTTGTGTATTTTTAAGTTTCTTCCTGTTACTGATTTCTAGTTTCATACTATTGTGATTGGAAATGATGCTTGATATGATTCTCACCTTTTTAAATTTGTTGAAACTTGTTTTGTGGTCTAACATGGTTGTCCTAAAAAATGTTCCATGTGTACTTGAAAAGTATGCATATTTTGCTGCTTTGGTGTGAAATATTCTAACAATATTAATTAAACCCATCTGATTATTTAAGTGTCCTTTAAGGCTGTTGTTTGCTTGTTGATTTTCTGTCTGAATGATCTATCCATTGATGTCAATAGGGTATTGAATCTGTTACTGTCTGTCAATAATTGCTTTGTATCTGTTCACAAAAATTAGGGGATCAGGGAATATGCAGAGACTCCAGTACTTTCAGCCTTTTGAATAGTGCATTTTCAACAATGGAATAAAAGTTAGTTTTGCATCTCATTTGCATAATCAAACATCTTTCTTTGACTTGTCATTTGCTTTTCTGATGTTCTTGTTTAATAAAAAAGAATCAAATGCTTCTTTTTTTTTATCACTTCATATTTATTTTGAAATATCCCTTAGTTTCTGTGAGCAGTATACTTGGGTGGTCTTACATTGGGTGCATAAATGTTTACAAAGATTACATCCTCTTGTTAGATAGATCATTTTATCATTTTGATGAGTTTCAGAGCAAGGGATCATTCTTAGTCTCTTGTTACAGGCCTTATTTTAAAATCAAAGTTTTTCTGATATAAATATTGTTACACCAACTTTTTATTCTTTTCCTTTTGCAAGAAATATCCTTTCTATGACTTTACTTTCTGCTGAGTGTGTCTTTTGATGAAGTGGCTCTCTTTTAGGCAGCATATGTACAGTTCTTGTTTTCTTCTTCATTCAACCACCTTGTTTCTTTTGATTGGAGCATTTAATCTATTTACTTTTAAAGTAATTATTGGAAAGAATATACTTGTTGCCATTCTGTTATTCATATTTTTAAAATTTTTCTTCTTAAAGAATTACCTTTTATATTTCTTGTGATACTGGTTTGATAGTGATAAAATTCTTTGCTTTTCCTTTTCTGGAAAACTCTACATCTTCTTTGACTCTAAATGATAGTTTTGCTGTGTAGAGATCCTTGCTTTTCATCACTGAATATTCTGTGCCAATCTTTCTGGCCTGCAAAGTTTCTATAGCAATATCAATCTCATGTAACCTGCTTTCCTCATTATTTTTAAGATTCTCTCTTTAACTTATGGAATTTTAATTATGTTGTGTCTCAGAGTGGGTCTTTTTGGGTTTATCTTGTTTGGGACTCTCTGTGTTTCCTGGACTTGTATGTCTACTTTGTTTTCCAGGTTAGGGAAGGTTCCCATCATTATTTCTTCAATTAGATTTTAATACCTTGCTCTGTCTCTTTTCCTTCCCATACCCCTTTGATGTGAATGTTGGTACACTTGCTGTTGTCACAGAGGTCCCTTAAACTATTCTCATTTAAAAAAAAAATTTTTTATTTTTATTGTTCTGACTTGGTATTTTCTACTATCATGTTTTCAAAATTGCTGATTCAGTTATCTACTTCACGTAATTTACTGTTGATTCCATTTTATATATTTTATATTTTATATTTCTATTAATGTATTCTTTATTACTGACTGGTTCTATTTTATGTTTTCTATCTCTATTTTTAATATTTCCTATCTTTTTGTCAAAGTTTTCACTGAGTCTGTCTATTCTTCCCCTAAGTTTACTGAGTACTCTTATAACCAGTGTTTTAGCTATGCATCTGGTATATTACTTGACTTCTTTTCATTCAGTTCTTTTTCTAGAATTTTGTCTTCTTCTTTCATTTGGGACATATTTCTTTTTCTCTCATTTTGGCTGCCTCCCTGTGTTTGCTTTGATGTACTAGGAAGATCTGCTACATCTGCCAGTCTTGGCAGAGTGACCTTGAGTAGTCAGTGTTTTGGGAGGCCCAGTGGTCCAATCTCCTTGGTCACCTGTGTTGGGTGCTCCAAGAAAGTCACTTGTATGTGTTGTATGTGTAATTCTATTGTAGTTGAAGCCTGCTTATTGTTAACATGTGCATAGGTGGGATTGAACCTCAAGATGACTGGCTCTGACATGGACTGACCCCATGGAGCAGAACTTTTTTAGCAGGGCTCTGATGTCTGCTGAGTCTTTCTTTTGGGTTTGTGTTTGTGGAACTTGTTGGGTGATGTGCTGGTGATATCTGAAACCAGCCACAGAGGGTGTGGTTCTGGGGCACTTTGGGAGGGTCTCTAGTGTTGACCAAGGTTAGCTGCTGCCTGTTCTCAGCCTGGAGCCATCTGATAGAAGCTGCAAAGTGATCTGCAGATGGTGCTGGGCTTAGAGGCACCTGGGAGAGGCTAAGCTGTGAACTGAGGCCAGCTACCACAAGTTCTGGCCTTGGGATCATTTAGCAAGTGTTGTAAGGCGTACCAAAGCCAGATGTTCTGGTTTGGAATTTGTGAACCTTTGAGAGATTTTAGAAATATCTGCAGCATAAGCCAAGGTGAGCTGTATGTGTTTCAAAGCCACTGATAGAGGTTTGGGCGAGGTGCTTGAGTTGAGTGAGACAGGTTTCAAGGCATCACCAGGGCAGGGTGAATGGTATTAGTCAAGTTAATGGAGAGCTCAAATCTGGTGCCCATCTGCACCAACCAGCTAGGTGGGGAAAAGCTTAATGAAAGAAAAATGGTATCTGCTAGCACTTCTGTCTCAGTATGAGTTTCTTGGATCCCTGTCCCTTTATCCCTTACTCTGAAACTCATCAATTCATTTCTTCTCCATATGCCCTTGACAGTCTTTGACCTACTGCCCCATTATTGGACTTCAGAATGAGTAAGTTAGTAAGTTCATGTGTGGGCCCTTTAAGAGGAATGCCTTGAACTCCAGTTACCCTCTATCTCACTCAGCCACAATCCCCACTGATTTTCATAGCCATATGTCATTGGGACTTCTCTTCCTGGCACTGTAGCCCTGGGCTGTGGAGCTTGGTATGGGGCTGCGACCCCTTTCTTCTCAGGAGAGACCTCCACAGACAAGATGTACCTTTCAGTTCTTAAGTGCTATACCCACTCTGCATCTCCACCTATCTTATCAGTCTCAATGTGGCTGCTTCTTAATGTCCTTAAGTTATAGGAATTCTGTTCAGTTAATCAATGATGGTTGTTATGTAATTTAGTTGTAATTTTGATGTGGCCATGGAAGAAGGCAAACACAGCATTTATCTACTCTGCAATCTGACCAGAAGCTGAAATTCTTTTAAATTTGAACTTACTGGGCTTCTCAGTTAACTTTCCATAAGCTTGTTTATAATGAACCACACTGCTTCAAGAGAGTTGACAATAGTAGAGACCATTTTCCATAGCAAAACTAATGAGGTGGTTTTCCTTCTCAGTATGAAGAGTAGCCTTAGTAATGGCATTCCATAAATTGAAGTGACTTCATGTCCTTCTTCACTTAAACAGGAAACAGTTTATGCAACAGGAAAGTCCAGATCATTTTGCTCTCAGAAGGATTGATATAGGGAAATGTTCCCATGGTTTTGGATTAGGTACACTTGCTTTTCAACAGAAGTTTGTTCTGATAATGCATCTCTGATAGCAGCAGAGAAGGTACAAGGTATACACTATAGGGGCAGTTACAAAAATCTACACTGGAGCACAAGGCAGAAATTATCTCAGACAGAATTATTGCCTAGAGACATCCACTCTCTGCAGAGTATGGAGAAAAGAATCTTTCATGTCAATTAGTTCAAACATGCACTCCTGGAAACTAGGGCATTTGTTAGGCCATTAGTTTATTCCACTTCTTTTCCTTTTTTTTTTTTTTTTTTTTTTTTTTTTGACAGTGATAGTGAGAAAGAGGAACAGACAGACAGAAAGGAAGAGAGATGAGAAGCATCAATTCTTTGTTGCAGCTACTTAGTTTATTGATTCCTTTCTCATATGTGCCTTGATTGGGAGTTACCGCAAACCGAGTGACCCCTTGCTCAAGCCAAGGGCCTTGAGCTTCAAGCCAGCAACCTTTGGGCTCAAGCCAGCAACCATGGGGTCATGTTTATGATCCCACCGTCAAGCCAGTGACCCTGCGCTCAAGCTGTTGAGCCTGCGCTCAAGCTGGTAACCTCAGGGTTTCGAACCTGGATTCTCTGCGTCCTGATCCAACACTCTATCCACTGGCCACTGCCTGGTCAGGCCACTTCTTTTCCTTTTAAAGTTTAGTTGAGTCATGAATATTATGAACTGGAAATTAGAAAAGGAGGAAAAAAATTCATGAAAGGTGGCTTTGAGTTTCAATTGAGAAAAATTACACATATGCATGCTACTCATACACATGCTTATAGGATTCCTAGCCTAGGGCATACATACTTCAAGATCCCTGGGAATTAGAGGGGATGAGTGTAGAGTGGCAAAGGCAGGAAGTCAGTGGCCCTAAGAGATGGACTAAGAAAGAAATAAGATCTTATTAACAAATTTGTTGGGAGAGGGCAAAGTGGATGTTAGGATGTGGTGGTTTATGGACAGAGTGGAATTTTAAGATGGAAATATCACCTCCTGCACCAACACACTTATATGCATGGAGCATAAAAGGGTTTTTCTATGATACTTAAGGATAGAATTGTTAGATCTCAGGGCATGCAAATCCACAAATTTACTAAACAAAGTCAAATTGTTTCTAATTTTGATTCTCCTAGTCTACAGTTGACTTTATCATAATCTTAAGACTATATTTTGAAGAGCAAAAGTTTTCAATAAAGACTGTTTATTAATTATTTATTTTATATTTAATGTGTTTTTGTGTCTTAAGAAATCTTTCCATATCCCAAATATTTTTGTCTAAAAGTTTTATAGTTTTCATTTTTTATTTAGGTCTCTGATCAATTTAAATTAATTATTTTAAAATGGTTAAGTATTATGGCCAAAGTTTATATTCTTTCATTCAGCTGGTGTCTTCTCTTCAGTTATTTTAGTATTATTTGTTAAACAAAACAAAAAACACTGTATTTTCTTCATGAATTCTCTTTGTACCTTTGTCAAAAATTAATGGGACAGACCTGTGGTGGCGCAGTGGATAAAGCATTGACCTGGAAATGCTGAGGTCACTGGTTCGAAACCCTGGGCTTGCCTGGTCAAGGCACATATGGGAGTTGATGCTTCCAGCTCCTCCCCCCCCTTCTCTCTCTCTCTGTCTCTCCTCTCTCTCCCTCCCTGTCTCTCTCTCTCTCCTCTCTAAAAATGAATAAATAAATAAAAAAAAAACTCATCTTGTGTTTGAACACAGATAAGTTTAAAAAAAATTAATGGGACATATGAATGTAGATTTATCTAATCTTTATCTTTTTTCATTGTTCTATATACCTAATTTTATGTAATCTCACAGTTTTTGTTACTCTAGCTTTGTAATAATCTTAAAAATAAGATTAAGAAAATTCTTAAAACTTTATTGTTTTTTTTGTCAAAATTGTTTTGAGTCTTCTAGGTTTTTGTGATTTTTTTTTTTTTTTTTTTTTTTTACAGAGACGGAAAGAGAGTCAGAGAGAGGGCTAGATAGGAACAGACAAACAGGAATGGAGAGAGATGAGAAGCATCAATTATCAGTTTTTTGTTGCGACACCTTAGTTATTCATTGAATGCTTTCTCATATGTGTCTTGCCCGTGGGCCCTCAGCAGACCAAGTAACCCCTTGCTCAAACTAGTGACCTTGGGTCCAAGCTGGGGAGCTTTGCTTAAACCAGATGAGCCTGTGCTCAAGCTGGCGACCTCGCGGTCTCGAACTTGGGTCCTCTGCATCCCAGTCCGACACTCTATCTACTGCACCACTGCCTGGTCAGGCAGTTTTTGTGATTTTTATATTAAATTTTGAACTGGCTTTAAATTTCTACTAAAAAAAAGCCCATTAGAATTTTGGTTGGGACTGAGTTGAATCCCAAGGTCAAAAGCTTTATGGTTACAATTCCTACACACATTTTGATAAATTTATCTCTATAGGTTTTTAATGCATTTGGATTCTGGCGAATGGTGTTTTTTAATTTTATTTTTCAATTTTTATTGCTGGCATATAAAAAAAACTTTATTTTTGTTTATTGACCTTGTTTCTTACAACCAGCTAAATTAATTTAGTGGTTCCCTAATCTATTGTTTTTAGGTTTCATTTCCCACGTCCCCCTGTTAAATTTATTGTTGTTCTGCTGGTCTGTTACTTGTTTCAACCAGTGTGATCTCTGACTAACTGCAATGTGGGCCTCCCTGTATAATTTCCAGAGATCATTATTTTCATCAAGACCCCTGGGCATGTGTTTTTTTTGCATTCTATTTCAAATCAATTAGCCCACTCAGGCACCAAGGCGGCCAGTCCTCACAACCTGCGCCACCTTGGTAGAACTCTGTGCATGGAGCTGATGGGGCATGCAGTGTGGAACGGGAGCAGCTCCAGCCTGAAACTCCACCGACTCCCACTACTCTCATAGTGACTCAGTAGTTTTTCTTGAATCAGTGCGTCTCAAATTGTATATTTTCCATCAATTTCCACAGTCTTGGAATTATTCTTTGAAATATTTTATCCAGTTTTATTACTGCTTTTTGGAGAAAATATGTGCTAAGCTTCTCACTGAAGAAGAGGGAATCTTCTTTTTTGCCATTCTGAAAGTTGTGCCTTCTACAAGCTATTAAAGACATAGACCTTAAAGCCACACATCACTTCTGCCTCATTCTATTGGTCAAAGCAAATCACAAGGCCAGCCATAGTAAGAGGATGAGGAATGGGCTCAGCTTTTTGATGGGAAAGTTACAGTGCTTAGAGGCAAGCATGTAGAGACAAGAAAATAGTTGCAATCAATCACAGTATGACTTGACAGAGATAGAAGAGAGATAGAGATGTAGATATGACTACAGATATGTGTATAGACAAAGGTATACATTTAGATGATTATATTGATAGTTTTTTATTCTTACCAAAATACTTAAAAGCAAAGGACATGTTAAAGAAGAGACAGAAGTAAAAAGAGTTATTGAAAGCAAAGCCTCTATTTTAGATATAGCTTACAATCAGTCTTTGCAATGCCCAAATTAAAATTTAAGTAAAACAGCTTAAGAAAAAATAATGTGTGCTTTTGAAGGAATCTTGATCATGAAAATTTCATATTTGGATTCACTAGCACAGTTGGCTACATTTAGCACAGTTTTAATGAAGCAAAATTGGGAAACTGTTTCCTGTGCAGAGAGAAAGATTCTATTTCATCCTCCTCATATTAGCCAGATGAGGAAAGTACATACTACTAATAAGGAAACTGAGAAATTAAGTTGCTGGCACAACTGACAAGCACTGGAGACAGAGCTTAAACCCAGAGGTCTGTTTCTACCATCTGTGCTGCAGCACAGTGTTCTCCACATCACTCACTGTTTGGGTTCTTCCAGTTCCTTTCAAAGTCTTCTAGTTACACCCAGGATTTTGCAAGGGTACGTCCTACTCACATAGCACTTTTAGCTGCTATGTTCTATCCACCACTTTCTCTAACATCTCTGCTCTGGTCTGGTTCCCCAGGTTATGACTCCCTGAGTCAGCCTAACCTCGTGAAGGCACTGGCTGTTGACGGTGCTGCTACTCCACGCCTGGCCTGGCCTGCGCATGGTCCTCCTGGCCGTGCTGTGGCTGCCAGCCCGGATGTGTTCACTAATACCCAGCAGGGACAGTGCTGCTAGTGTTGGCAAACTCTTCTGTTGCCAGCGGATGTCACAGCCTGCCAGCAGAAGAGTGGAACTGTGCCAGGCCTCTCTGTGTCTCTCCCACCCCACAGCCTTAGGAAAAGCCCAGGCGGCAGGCGGCTGTCTTCGGAAGTCCTCCTCCTCCTCCTGATGCTGAACGCATGTCCAGAGCGCACTCAAGGTTCCTACTGGCTTCCCTTAGGACAGGGGTCCCCAAACTTTTTACACAGGGGGCCAGTTCACTGTCCCTCAGACCGTTGGAGGGCCGGACTATAAAAAAAAACTATGAACAAATCCCTATGCACACTGCACATATCTTATTTTAAAGTAAAAAACAAAACGGGAACAAATACAATATTTAAAATAAAGAACAAGTAAATTTAAATCAACAAACTGACCAGTATTTCCATGGGAACTATGCTCCTCTCACTGACCACCAATGAAAGAGGTGCCCCTTCTGGAAGTGCTGCGAGGGCCGGATAAATGGCCTCAGGGGGCCGCATGTGGCCCGTGGGCTGTAGTTTGGGGACCCCTGCCTTAGAATAAACTTTTCTCCAAGAGGTAATTCAATCCAGATGTAAAGAGACTCCTGGTGAGTCTGTACTACCAGTGCTCAGTCTCTTGACTCACTGGGAGAAGTTTAAAAAACTGTTTTTCCATTACATTTAAGCTGAGATTCCCCACAATAATAATTTCAGACCCTAGCAGTGTTTGGCATAGGCATGTCTTTGTAAACTGGGTCAGAAACACATTGGCACCAAGCTCTCATGCAACTGCGTTATTATTCATACTAATCAAATAACAACAGTTTTTTTTAAAAAGTATTTTCTGGTATCATTCTGATAAATGATATTTTTATATCAGGGGAAAGAATTACTTTTATGAAAAACATTTTGCTGACTTTTACCTTGATATCTTTAAAATCTTTCTTTTTATATTGAAACTTAGAATACTTCATTTTGGGGAGTTTGCTGCATCAGCTGATTTTCAATATGTTATTTTTCCTGGTGATTAAAGCATAACTTCTTGGAACAGTTTATATTCATATTTTAAAAGTAGAGATGATTGACAAGTATAATGATGGTTTTCTTTTCTTGGTTGTCTTTTCATGAGTGAATAAGCTATTTCTCAAGGCAGAGTTAGTTTTTTAATTTTTCCTAAAGTTAGATATACTTTTCAGGCAAAAATATTTCACTTATTACAATAAGGTTGAATCTTATCAAGTGAACTAAAAGAGTGAATATACCTCATATCATGATCTGTATTTTTACCCATTAAGTACTCTTTCTAACTAATGGGTGCTGGCCCTGCTGAGAACTATAAGAAAATCATGCAGAATCAAATACTTAGTTTCCCCTTGAATCTTAGATACAATCATTCAGAATTGTGGCAATAAATAAAAAGGGGTTATAGAATTGGTTACATATTCATTTTAATCACTTCCTCCCTTGTCACTATATTAGGTACTATATTCCCTGATTTTTAAAACATGGTCTGTATTTGTAGAAAGACTAACAATAGGTAACGTATACAATTACTTAAGAAGTATATTTTTGAATTAATATATTTTTAAAAGTTACTTCCAATTTTACAGTGTTTTAAGATGATAAAGCACATTTGGTATCAAAAGTGTAATGACTCGAGAACACCCACTGAAGAGGTATGTCTTTTAAAAATGCAACTGACAAAGAACCTTCACTCAAACATCAGTACATTTGCTAAGTTATTGTGTTTTTGGTTCTCATGCTTTTGGAATTATTCATATAGAAAGCTATTTTTTGAATACAAAAGACACACTGAGAATTATATTTTAAAAAAAAATAAAAGCAAGGTATAGCTGACATTTTTGCTTTGGAATATATAAAGTTATGTAAATCAAAATTGGGAAGTTTGGCAATTTTTTTTAATTTACAAAATGGTTGGAAATAATTTTCATTATAAAGAATCAGAAGAGACTGCATATCAGGAAAGTGATTTACTTGAAAATGACCTGTTGGAATCCTTGAGATTTGCATGCATAGGCACTTCTGTTCAAATAAGTGTGATCCCTTCCCACCACTCCCTCATAGTCTCATTTTTTTCATGTACACTTTAGGGGAAAGCATTTTAATAAATCTATTGTATTTCCAGCTTTACATTTAGTCTTCATATAATAGGTCCTAAATCATTACATTCAAGTGTAAGCATGTCTATGTGTCTGAATGATAAGGTTTTCGCAAAAGTTCCATCCAAGTAAAGTTCCATCCCATGAAATCAGCAGCTCAGTAATTTTAATTCCACATCAAGTTAAGTCTTGGACAGACAGCATGTATTTTTACCACATCTTATATTTTTTCCCACAGGAAATGTTTCATATTCTAATAATTTTTATGTACAGAGAGGGCTATATTTGAGACTTTTATGAGAGCTATATTTAATGAGTTAAATTGACAGGTAAAACAGTACTAGGCACATAAAAAACCTATATATGTATTAGATAAAATCATTCAGAAATGTGGTAATAAATAAAAAGGAGTTATAGAATTGGTTACATATTCATTTTAATCACTTCCTCCCTTGTCACTCAAAACAAAGCAAAATAATATGTTTAGTGAAATCTTTAAACATTTTTTTATTGATTTCAGAGTTGAAGGGTGTTGGGCAGATAAAATGTATTATGCTCACTTTGTTAAAGAGGCCGTTGCCCAGGTGATATTAATGTGTGTTGGGGTGGGCTAAAGGCAGGCAGAATCCTTGTAGCCTGGGGCTTGGTTTTGGGATTAAGCCTTTCCTACCCTTTTTGGTGTAAGGTGGTACAATCCTATCATGCCTCAGAGAAGTGACTTTGTATTAGAGACTTCCCTGTTATGTATATTGGATTAAGGGTTTGGATTTCTACACTATAAAATGGGGACGGAACGAGAGTTTGCGTGCTTGGTTCCTGAGGTTAGCATGAGAGAGCGGAGAGAGTAGAGCCAGCAGCTAAAGGAGGCCACGTGGAGGAGGCCAGGAGAAGCAGCCAAGATGGCGGAGTGCTGAGTGAGATGCCAGTTTGTACAGAGTTTGTATCTGGGATAAGGAAGAAGATGGGGAACTGAGGGAAATAAGGCTGGTGAGCTAGAAACCTTTGATTCTAGGAAACTCGGATAAATCAGTAGCTTTGTGAGCACTGAATGTGACTGGGTTTTGGAGCCCAGTGTGTATTTTTACTTGCCCGCCGGGTGCAAGCTAGATTAAAGACTATGGCCTATCAGTTTTTGGCTCCGCTGTTTCTTTACCGAGTGTCCGAATCCAATGCGAACCTGCATAGGCCGGGCTGCTGTGACAGTGGCCCTGGCCTCGGCTGCTGGCTTTACAAAGGGAAAGAGAGAAGGAGAGAGGAAGAGAGAGAGAGAGAGAAAGACCACCTATCTATGCATTCATTGGCTGATTCTCACATGTGCCCTGACTGAAAATTGAACCCGCAACCTTGGCATGAGGCAACACTCTAACCAACCAAACTACCTGGCCAGGAGCTTAGCAGAATCTTAAGGTAAAGTTTAAGCTGGGAAGAATTTCCGAAACTCTCTATTTTAGGTTTAGTCTTGTTTTATTTTGGTGCTTATCTCTAGAAATGCTTTAGCACACAAAAAGATAAGGAACACACCTTTGACTTCCACATAACTGGAGTGTCCACATTTCCAGTTTGCCACATAATAACTATCTCCCAGGAGTAATCCGAAGTATAGCACTCATGCCCACATTAACAGGAAGATCATATTCTTTTATCCACTATGTTCTCTCTCCTTTTTATGTCCCAGAGTTCCTCAGAATGCTTATTTGTTACAAAAGGCCAGTCGTGTTTCCCTTTGGCTTGCTGCTGAGTTTAGAACACAGATTGTTCTCTCTCTAAGAATGATGAACTCCACAAATGCTGTACGGAGCTGGGTGTTCAGAACATGCTACAGTGCTTCTTTCAATACACCTGAAATCTGTGTAGTCCAAGGAAATTCTCCATTCATCGCAGCCACTACTGGATCGTGTCACTATTGCCTTCATGGAGATGGTTGTGGCAATCACCACAGTTGTTCTTCAAGGTGTGAGAAAGGATAGCCATTTCCACAGCCATGAATGTTAGCATCAAAATTAGT
Source organism: Saccopteryx leptura (assembly GCF_036850995.1). NCBI lineage: Eukaryota > Metazoa > Chordata > Mammalia > Chiroptera > Emballonuridae > Saccopteryx > Saccopteryx leptura. The sequence goes on from NC_089507.1 coordinate 93,719,419, forward strand.
CTGGGCATCCAATGTGACAATTATTGATGTTATTCAGATCACCACTCTCTAAGTACAAAGGCCTCACCTGCAGCATACCAAGCTGGATGACTAATTTTGGAATAGTTCTAGAGTCTGTCATGCCCTGGACCCAAATGCATGGTTCCCTCTGACTACAAAAAGCAAGGCTCAACTCACCAATTCTGTCTCTTCTTACCATCATGGAAAGGTTTTCCTCGGGAGTTTCCATGGCGTTCCCTGATCTAGTCAGAGTACCTGGTCAGTTAATTTTTGGATAGTTTCTATTTTTATGCCTTCAAATTCATTAATTTTTTTCTTCTACAGTGTCTAACCTACTATTAATGTCATCCAGAGTGTTTTGTAGCTTTTATCCTACAAATTCAGTTTGGTTCCTTTTATTCTGTTCATATTTACTTAGTGTTTTGAACATAAATAATAGTTATAATAATTGTTTTTAATATTTTGCCTGCTAATTTCTAATGTGTGTCAATTCTGGTTTCAAGTGATAGATTGTTTTCTCTATCTATGTAAGGTTCCTATTTTCTTTGCCTGCCTGGTAATTTTTTATTGGATGCCAGACATTGTAAAATTTTCTCATGTTGAGTGCTGGATATTTTGTATTTTCCAGGACTTTGTTCTGGGATATAGTTTAAGCTAATAGAAAACTGTTTAATCTTTCTGAGTCTCGCTTTTTGTATTTATTAGGTGAGAACAGTCTTTGGCTAATTATTCCCTATTGCTGAAGCTAAAGCCTTCTGAACAGTCAATTCAATATTATGTAAGTGTTGAGGTCTTCCAGTGTGGTTTCTGGGAGAACTACGCCCAAATCTGTGTGAGTGCTCATACTGTTTCTTCTACTCATTTTGAGTGTTTTTTTCCTTGCCTCTGAAGTTTCCCCAAATACATGCACTGATGAGTACTCTGCTGCATAGTTAGGGTACACTATAGATCTCCTTTGTTTTTTGTGGTGCTCTGTCCTGTGATTTTAACCAGCTTGACCTTTCTGGATTGTTAACCTGATCTACTCAACTCAGGGAGTCTGCTAGACTCCTCCAGGGTTCCATTCTTTGCACCATAGCCTGGTAACTCTTTTAAAGCAATAAACTATGGCAAACTCATCTAATTTGTTTTCTGTCTTTAATAATGATTTTCTCATACTGCCTGATGTCTGGTGTCTTGAAACCACATATTTTACACATTATTTCCAATTTCTTGGTAGTTTGAGGTGGAGGATAAGTCTGTCCCTGATACTTAATATTGGCTGGAAGTATAAATTACCCCAAATTATGAATATCAGACAGACTTCAATAATTTTCCTTCTTGGGGAGAAGTAGTGCTTTGAAAATGTCTAAATAAGAGCGGTTTAAAAGTAGCAATTTTATTGAAAGAAGGAACTTAAAGTTGTGTTTATATAGTACCTTATATAATGTTGATAAAATTCCACATTATATCAGTGAATGTGGAAGATTATGAGGAGGGGCATCACCTGCTCTTGGTGCTGCCCATGAGTTGACGTTTCAGTCTCTTTTCTACCGATAAAACTCTTGGGATTCTTACATAAGTCTGTCCTAAATCTTGACAGCAGGTTTAGACAGCATATCTGAAAAGTTTTTCCCATGCAGAATTAAAATTCTACCCACTTCCTCTCAGCAAACTTAACCCATGAGAAGGCGTATGCCTAGTAGAATATGAAAAATGCAGCAAGTCCTTCTGCTCTGGGACTTTGTAGAATCTGGCCATTTCCTTGTTGACCTAGAGTGGAATATAAATGAAAACACAGTGTGGGGTAACAACAAAGTCCCCCCCACACACACACCTGAGTTTTTCTAAAGACTGCTGTTTCTGTATTCATAGATGCAGAGAACAGACTGATGGTTGCCATGGGGAGGGACAGTGGGAGACTGAATGAAAAAGGTGAAGGGATTAGAAGTATGAATTCGTAGTTACAAAATAGCCGTGAGGATGTAAAGTACAGCATAGGAAATATAGTTAATAATGTTGCAATAACTATGTACAGTGCCAGATGGGCCCTTCAAATATTGGGGGGGGGGCTGCGGAATCACTTTGTAAAGTATATGATTGTCTAATCACTATACTACACACCTGAAATTTATACAGAATAATATTGAATGTCTACTGTAATTGAAAAATAAAAAGTTTAAAAATTTTTTGAAAGACTGTTTCGGTACTTCTCAAACAGATATTTTTAAGAGCCTACATACATGTACCCGCACAGAAATAAATTCATCCTTTTAATTTTAAAAATAATTCCACACACAAAAATGACAGTTTTAGATGCTGAAAGAAATATAGAAGTGTCTGGCATGGAAGTACCTATAATCTAGTATGGAAATAAACCATGTATTTATTAATGGCAGCACAAGCGAAGGAGAGACAAATAGATATATAACAATTTGAAGTGCTAGTAGAATAAATGACATGGGTTATTAAGTGGTAGAAAAACTAAGAATATTTTTCAGTTTAGAGGGATGAGCAGTTACTCGCTGGGATGGCTTACCCAGTCTCATGGGAGAAATGGGACTTGTGTGCGTGGTAAAATTTCAGTAAACAGAGCTTGAATTTTTTCTCCTACAAGGTTCATTATGATTCATTTCCATAAAACTTCCCTTTCAAAGAATCACCTTCAGAGGTAAAAGAAGAAAGTTTCAAGAACAAGAAGGTGGTGACATTATAAAACTTAGCATCCCCCACATTAAAAACTCTAAAACCTTACATCCTAGAGACAGATGAATTTCAACTGCCTTAGGCTTTCCAGCTGTGGTAGTTACACAAAACTGCTTCTAAACTCTTACCTCACCCAGGTGGGAAGGGACAGACATTGTTCACAAGCAGGTACTGGTCATTGAGTACTTAATAATGTGAAGAACCACCCATTATTCTGATCATTACCTGATTCAATGAACGTGACTAAGGGATGGCTGGGTATGTTCATTTGAAATTGGAAATATCATTTTTTCTGGTGTCTGTATAAGTATCTTAGAGACCAGATGCTAAGAAAACTGCTGAAAATGAAACTGCTTACCAGTGCAGCAGACACCGTATGCAGTTTCTCTCCACCTCCCCCACCACCACACACACACCACCCCAGGATACAGAAGAGCAATCACTTGCTGCATATATTAAGAGAAATATTAAATAGAACTAGTGAAAATAAGGCTTATGGAATTTGACAATGAAGACAAACCCATGAAGAAGAAAAATGCAGTGCTGTGGTCTTTCAGGGCAAAGGTAAATCGGGGTAAATTAAAGAAAAGCTACAGGCAGCCAGTGAAGGGAGAGCAGTGAAGAGTGGCCATTACAATGAAGACATTGTAGATGAGCCCACCATTGCATGGTTTATAAGTGTAAGCAAAACAGTCCCTTAGATTATGAAACTGTTTCTTCACTCGGCTGGATTGTGTCATTCAAAATATGAAGCATAATTTTAAAACATCTTAGATAAAGTTTGACATTTCATTTTCTAAAATTATATTTACTTCTATAATTATTTTTCAGAGTAAAATTTGAGAGTCTTCTTTGTTTTATTTTCTACTTCTTACATCAGACTTTTAATGTTAAATTGAACTTTTTTCTCATCATGCTATGAATTTATCATATTAATTTTCAAATACTGTAAGTGCATAAAGAGAGTATTCAAAAACATTTTTCTAACTCTAATGCTAAATTATTGTTTTTATTATTCCATTGCCAATGAAATATTTAACAACTATTTCTACATGAAGAACAACTATTTATAATTAAATCCAGAAATTCCATCCTAATTTATTTTTCTTTTAGACATAACTAGCAATAAATAAATAAAATAACATTATTGCACCATTTGCATCAGAAGTGGAATTACACACATTATTGCATAATGAATACCAAGATGGCTACACATCTCGGTGTGTTCATCAGGCAGTGTGAATACAGATTGAAGCTTGTGAGAGTCAAATAACCTTATAATGAATATTGTGTAAGTCACTGTGTATAATACTCGTGCTTGCGATTTACATTTTCAAAAGACAGAGCTAAATGGAAAACACCAAGATATTATAATCATTATTTGAAATTAAAGCCAAAACTCTAAACTCAAAAATGATTTTAAAAATTTCATGTTCGCTGTCCATTCATGTATTGTCAATTTTATTGATTGCCTTCCATGTGCCAGGCATGTACAGAGAAAAAATTGTTAAATATTGTGAAAACTAATTCTATAATTAATAAACACTGAGTTTCATTAGACATAGTGGAAAGATCCTTGGGTCAGGTGTCTAAACGTGGCTCTGCTTTCACGTGTTTAATGACCTTGGGAGAGTTATTTGGCCTCACCCTAGGTTTTAGGTGTAATCTATAAACTAGATTACATCTAAATTATATTGAAGCTTTACATCGCCATATTTTCTTATGAAAGACATTTATTTTTTATTTTGAAATCTGTGAAGGTATAGGCAGTTACGGCTAAATAAAATTTTAGGATAAATTAGAAAAATTAATTAGGCTGTGTTGCTAATGAAACCATGCTACGATTCCCCTAAAAGATACTTATACCAAGTCTTACTGCCCCACACTGCAGAAGAATACTCTGATCCAAGGTTAGGACAGTGGTGTGATAGATGAGCAACAGTACTAATGAAGCACAAGCCCTACTGATGACAGTGTCCGAGTTTCACCTTTGTAGACTACAGGAAAACCCCAAGATTCACTGACTGGGGCTGCTTTTCCATTACAGAAAGTAATTAAAATCTCTCCAGGAATTCAGGGAAAGTCAGAAGAGGGAAGTGCAATCAGAACAATGGCCCCTTTGCTGGTGGCCTGAATAGGCACTGACTGACAATGGTGGCAAAGAGAAGCTGAGGAACTGGAAGAAAGGACTTTCTCTATTCGGAGACGGAAGGTGTGCCCCTTATGTCCTGAGCAGCTGGTCCTGTAGCTATTTTTAGAAGCAAACTAGGCACAGCTACTGTACATTACTCAAAGCCAACTTTTATTTAAGTCCCTAAACAGGCGATATTTATTTTGTACCTACTGTGTACCTGGCACACTTCTAGGTAGTGGGGATATAAGAAAAAGTTCCTGTTCAGTGGAGCTTACATTCTATCTGGGAGACTGAAAATATGCATTAATGAACCAGTAAGTGAAATAACTTCAGGTGGAAAGGAGGCTGTAAACACCGTGAAATCATGTGATGGAATAGAAAATGCTACAGAGGAGGGAGAAAGGCAGTAGCAATGAAGCTAAGCTTGTCATCCAGGTTTTATCTGAGGTCAGGATGAGGTGTGAAAGGTGAGAAGGAGGCACCTTTGCAAAGATGATGAGGAAATGTGTTTTAATAGCCCAGAAATGGGATTCCAGAGCGTGCAAGGAACAGAAAGTTCAAGAGAATGAAGCCTATGGGATACAATAAAGACATTTTGTAAGTTCTTACAGGCCATAGAAGAGGATTTCAATATTTTTTAAATTGCAGTGGGAATCCCTTGAGAATTTTAAGCAGGGAAGTTATACTATTTATGCTTTTAAAAAAATTACTATGGCTGCTGTGCATACCGTATTGTTTGGGAATGAGGGGGAAATCTCATATTAAAAAATTTTGCAAACCTTTTCTTTAATAAGAAAATATAATCAGATTTTAAAGTGTAAAACATTGTTTTAGCTCAGTATGTATCTGAATGTCAGATGTCTTTAAAAAAGGCTTAACAGAGTGTATTTGTCATTTGACTTCTGTAACCCCTGTTGTAAAAACAATCTCCAAAGGAAGTAGTAATATTTAATAATGGCTGAAAGAGGGCCTCAGCATGGGAGGGAGGGATGGAAAGTGGGAAAGAAGATCAGAGGGGAGTGGGTAACACAGGATGCAAATAACAGCACAAACAGGAAATCAGAAACCCAAAACACGGTTTACAGAAAAGTGTAGAAAGGGGAAGCTAGAGAAATAATTAAACTTTTCCTAATAAACTAAAAGTATGTAATGATGAAAGATATGAATTTTTATTTTTTAGAGACAGTATAAATTTCTTTTCTTCATTTATTTAACTTAATAAGTCAAGATTTGTGGTGGCGCAGTGGATAGAGCATCGACTTGGAATGCTAAGGTCGGAGGTTTGAAACCCTGGGCTTGCCTGGTCAAGGCATGTATGGGAGTTGATGCTTCCTGCTCCTCCCCCCTTCTCTCTCTCTCTCTCTCCCTCTCTCTCTTCTCTATGAAATGAATAAATAAAATATTTTTTAAAAAGATGTAGAAAGGGGCCCTGGCCCGTTGACTCAGCGGTAGAGCGTCGGCCTGGCTTGCGGGGGACCCGGGTTCGATTCCCGGCCAGGGCACATAGGAGAAGCGCCCATTTGCTTCTCCACCCCCCCCTCCTTCCTCTCTGTCTCTCTCTTCCCCTCCCGCAGCCAAGGCTCCATTGGAACAAAGATGGCCTGGGCGCTGGGGATGGCTCCTTGGCCTCTGCCCCAGGCACTAGAGTGGCTCTGGTCGCGGCAGAGCGACCCCCCCCCCCCCGAGGGGCAGAGCATCGCCCCCTGGTGGGCAGAGCGCCGCCCCTGGTGGGTGTGCCGGGTGGATCCCGGTCGGGCGCATGCGGAAGTCTGTCTGACTGTCTCTCCCCGTTTCCAGCTTCAGAAAAATACAAAAAAAATAATAATAAATAAAAAAAAATAAAAAGATGTAGAAAGGGATGATCATTAAAATACAAGGAAGTAGCAGATGCTAACAAACATCTAGATTTTTTAAATGAAGAACTTAACCCAGCATAACATGTATCTCTGTGTGTGCATTTCACTTAACACTAAAGTAACATATCTTTCAGAAAATACTCTACAGAAAACAAAATAAAAGTGACACAAAAGAGCAAAAATTTTTCTGTATCTTACATAGTACCAAAGAAAACCGCTGTTTTTAACATTTTGATTTATGTTTTTGAGTCTTTTGGGGAGTTTTATATTGCTCCTATAATTTTGTTGTCTGTTGTTATTACATAACACATATACACATATATTTCCTTTGGGCATTTTCTTATTTTTCTTCAGTAAGTCTATAGTGGATAGTAATTAAAACAGTTCCTATACTTCCCCATGTATAAGATGCTCCCATATATAAGACACTCCCATGTATCAGACGCACCTTAATTTTGAGGCCTGAAACTTCAGAAAAGAAATGTATTACATAAAGTTATTGAACTCAAGTTTTATTTGTCATAAAATTCATACAACTCCTCATCACTGTCAAAACTCCCATCCTGGCCCTGGCCGGTTGGCTCAGCAGTAGAGCGTCGGCCTGGTGTTTAGGAGTCCCGGGTTCGATTCCTGGCCAGGGCACACAGGAGAAGCGCCCATCTGCTTCTCCACCCTTCCCCTTCTCCTTCCTCTCTGTCTCTCTCTTCCCCTCGCACAGCCAAGGCTCCATTGGAGCAAAGATGGCCCGGGCTCTGGGGATGGCTCTGTGGCCTCTGCCTCAGGCACTAGAATGGCTCTGGATACAACAGAGCGATGCCCCAGAGGGACAGAACATCGCCCCCTGGTGGGCATGCCGGTTGGATCCCAGTTGGGTGCATGCAGGAGTCTGTGTGACTGCCTCCCCATTTCCAGCTTTAGAAAAATGAAAACAACAACAACAACAAAAAAACCTCCCATCCATTAACTTGTCCTCATCTGTATCTGATGACGAATCACTGTCTTCAACAGTGAGCGCAAAAACAAGTACGTAAAAGCAGGAAATGCAAGTAAAGAATCTACAACCACTGTATAAGACACATCCAGTTTTTAGACCCCTAATTTTCTGAAAAAGGGTGTGTCTTATACATGGGGAAATATGGGTAACTGTTTTAAATAGAGTAACATAATAATATTGATTATTAGTCTACAACAATGAGCTGGTAAAATGCTATTCTATAAACTTAAACTTTTAAATTTATAAGTGAAAGAGAAAATGGTTTTTATTTCAGTTGAAGTGTCATCTGAGCACCATTTTATCTATTCATTCCATGTGCATGTCTTCTATGAATTTGATACCATGCAATTCAGTGTAGAAGAGGCAAAGGAATTAGCTGCCCTGGCCAAGTGGCTCAGTTGGTTGGGTTGTTTTCCCAACATTCCGAGGTTGTGGGTTTGATCTCTGGTCATGGCATATATAAGAATCAACCAATGACTGCAAAAATAAATAAGACAACAAATCAATGTTTCTTTCTCTCCTCTCTATCTCTTCCTCTCAAATCAATAAATAAAAAATATTTTAATACAAAAAGATTAGGAAATGTTAGAAATGAACCCTAATCTCAAAATACTGTATTGGGAAAAAGGCATATATTTATAAAGCAAGTAGAAAATGATTCAAAGCATCAAATAAATAAGTGTAAAATGTGTACAACATAAGTTCTACAGTGCAAAGAAAAGTCAGTTCTGTGAAAGTAAAGCTACTTTCTTTGGCCAAACACATTTTTGTGCCAGACTTTGTATCAAAGACTATGAACACAAACAGGCATGAGACACAACTCCTACATCTAGAGCTTTGCTGTACACTAGGGAAGCTACTAGCTACTAAGGTAGTACTGAACACCTCAGACATGGCCAGTCCAAACTGAGATGTATCATAAGCATGCAACACACTAGATCTTGATATCAAGAATAAAAGTAAAATATGTTATTGATTTTTATACTGAATTGTTGTGGACCGTTAATGGCAGGAAGCCATTATAGATTCAAGGCTTAGCAAAAGGCTAAGTTCTCCCCCCTCCATCTCCATATTTGGCTTTGATGCTGAGTATTTTCACCCACTCCACTTGCTTCCTTGGGTTGCAGGAAGCAATATACATGCCCTTCCTCTGACTCTTTGTTTGTTTCAGATATTTGTAAATTTCACTAATGTATCCTGTTTTTGCCTTGGGAGAGTTCCTGTCTTAGCCTTTGATGTGCAACTTTGTATCAGGGTCCTTGATTAGCATATGACTATATAATAAAGCAAACTGGGGCTATGAGGCACTCAGATACTGCCAGGCAGTTTGAGGAGTCCTTCTGGTCCCATCAGTTTTGTTTTGACAAAACTTAATTCCGCACCGTTATTTGGAGTCATGCTTGTCTGCGGCACTGAATACATGTTTTTATTTTAAGTACATGATGATAATATTTGAACATATTGTGTTAAGTAAAATATACAGATATTGATCGAATTACTACCTATGCAACTTACAACCATTCGACTTTACGACCACAATCGCTAGCCACGACTGCTCCACATCCGGCAGCACAAGCATTGCCTAGCTGGATGTACAACAGTGCAAACCAGCTTCCGGCAGCACTACCATCTCCATGTGCACCATTTCAACTGTTATCCCAGACTTGGTACAGCAATTTGTGTTTTGTGTCTTGGATATTTTTCATCAAATCCCTCCAAAGATGTCTACCAAGAGGAAATTGTCTTTGCGCCTCAGCCTGCCAAGAAGGAAAGAAAGGCCATCGATCTCGACACAAAAATGAGCACGGGCTCATCCAACTTGAGCATGGGTTCACCAGCTTGAGTGCAGGGGTGCTGGCTTGAGCATGGGATCATAGACATGACCCCATGGTCGCTGGTTTGAGCCCAAGGTCACTGGCTTAAGCAAAGGGCCACTCACTCTGCTGTAACCCCCTGGTCAAGGCACACATGAGAAAGCAATCAATGAATAAGTACGAAGGAGGAAAGAAAGTGAATGTGATCGCACATGTTTATGAAAAACCAACTCCGGTAACCCCAACTGCTGCCTCAGATGATGACATCAATGATCCGCAGCCAAGCACCAGTGGCCAATAAAATGTTTTGTATATGTTTAAATATTTTTATATGTTTTGCAATTGGGAAAATGTTTCCTATGGTATTTTTTACACCTATATTTTGTATTTTTGTATGTACCTGTATTTTGTAATTTTGTATGTTTTGCAAATATCAAACCAGTTGTACTGGTAATGCAGTGTTTTACTTAAATCTGATGAATGTAAAAATAAGAAACAAAATGGTGTAAAGATACAAATGGCATAAAATGAACAAAGAAAATTATGACATATAACAATAATGAAAGAAAATAATGATAAAATATGACTTAAAGATTTTTATAACATCATTTCACAGTACTGTACATATAGCCTATTCAATTTATGACCAAATTGTGTTACGACCAGTCTGTCGGAACCAATTGTGGTCATAAGTCAAGCACTAACTGTATTTTAAAAATTAGTTGACCTGACAGAAAAAATGTCTGTCTTGTGGAAGAACGATATTTAGAAAACAACAAAAGACAATGGAAGAGAAGAAGCAAAGCAATGTGGTATCATAGAAGATAAGGAAGAGGACAGTCGAGGGTAAAGAATGATTCATTCTTTATTTCTTTTCCCACATTCATTCAGTCATTCACAAAACCTTTATCAAACACTTACTCTCTGCCCAGGATTGTGAAACGTGCTGGAGACATAGCAATAGACATATAATGGTGAGAATTGTGCACTGTATGAATGGACTGAGAGAGCTATGGATGTGGAAAGAAAAATATAGAGATTATAGAGCTTTGAATAGTGACAAATATTGATCAAAGTTATCAGTCAATCACAGTACCAAAACAAGAATTTAAATTAATCAAAGCCAGGATCAAGAGTTTATTAAATTAGGCATACAATTAAGCTAATCAAATATTTAATAATATTTATTTTTGCCATGTAGATAAAGACTAAAGCACAGTTTGTGCTTTTGGACAAGATGACGTATGAGGAGCTGTATTTCTACCTACTAGATGCCAATAGCAACTCCTTCGTCTTCTGTTCCCTGAGTCCTTACAATCAAAGATGTAGCCAAAAATTGCCAGATGTGCCCTGAGGAGAGGCAAAATTGTCCTGGTTGACAACTACTGACTGGAAGTAAAAATTCAACAATGAAATAAAACTAATATGTATGGTAAACAATATTGAAGTCATGCTAGTCATGGAGGATAATTCCTCCAGCTTTTGGTAACTTAATAAATAGACTTTATTTTGCTCACATAAGAATCCATTTGTGGTGTGGAGTTAGGGAAGGGATGTAGTCATCGGAAGCCCAGACTCCTGTCATCTTTTCCATCTTATGTGGCTTTCCAAGTTTCCCTGGGTGTCAACATCTAGCTGGCAGGCAAAGGCAGGGAGAGCATAGGTTCACACAGGTGGTTTTTGCAGACAAGTTCTGAAGAGAATATATCACTTCTTTTCACATTCTATGAGCCAAAATAGAATTGCATTTCCACTGTGAAGTAGGCTGAAAAACATTGCCCAGCTGTGAGTCCAGGAGAAAAGAGAAATGTGCTTCATGAGCAATTAACCAGTCACTGCCGGGAAACCAGCAGTTACCTTGGACCTCAAACTGGTGACTTTGACCTTAATTATCAGATTTGAATGTGTACCTGAGTCAAACTGATAACACTGATAGATGGATCTCCACGTATCTTATTGCCCTGTGCAGACTCTGGTGCTTTAGAGACGGCAGTATTGAGTTTCAGTTGCTAAAGAAAGGCAACAAAATGAAGAAGGAATTCTATGCTGAAAGACACATACCCATTATGCAAATAACTTTATAAGCAGTTGGGGGAAATGAACAATGCTGGCCTTCAGAGAGATGCAGAACAGAATGTTAAGTGGTTATGACTGCAATCACAGATTGGTTCGGAATGTGCTGCCCGTGTTACCTCAGGAGAAGGACATGGCTGGTTCTTTGAATGTGGATGTCTGTGATGTTGTAGTTGAGACACACAAAACATCAATCATCAAAAAAATGAAATAGCTTTCATTAAAATCATCTGAATGGTTTCTCAAATTTATGACTTATTTTAAAAATAACAGTTTTTTAAAGAGCACTAGTGAGTTATTGTTCTTGTTCTTACTTTTTTTGTTCTTTCACTATTTGAATATTTGTCAGCATTTACCTAGTAAGCTAGGCAATATTTATATTGCTTAGAATACAAGACCTGTTTCTAAACACCCTAAGCTAACAGAAACAAACACCAACTCTGGAGGGCAAAGAGTAATGCAGTAGCCACCCTAGCTCGGAAGATGTTAAAAAGGCCATTCTTTTATGGTACAGAGAGGACTGCTGATCAGATAGACAATTATATTTGGATCTGTAGCATATTTTTTCTTGGAAATGATGATAAGTGTGATTTGTTGCGTAGGCTAGATGAGAAGATCTACTAAACTCATAATGTAACTAAATTACAAAATTATTCATGGAGAAGTCTGGACTAGCTCATTAATGTACTAAATTCCTTCTATTAGATTTGAAGGCAGAAAGATGTATTTCAGTAGCAACTGAAGCTCTTAATAACTAACTCAGAGCATCTCTGGATGCATCAAAATAAAAAAGCAAATAGGAGACATCTGGCACCAAGTATGCCCATGAAGTTTGGTTCTGGATCATTCCATTTTTTTCCTCCTCAATTCAATTACCTTTATTTACAGTTGTTTCTATGACATGCTGAAGAGCAAACACAATAATTTTTTTTTTCAAAATAAAATAGAAAGTTGTTGTACCCAGGGCATTTTCAACAGCAGTGTGGGTTCTGGAGTAAATCACTTTGTGTGTATCACCCTTGCAGTATGACACATTTATTCAGGGAAAAATCAAGTCAAAATAAAATTTTAGAGCAGCCATGACGGGAAACAAGCATTAGTATACTGATCACGTAGCTGAATAGTTTCATGCATGTGTAAAGAGAAACAGCACTTTTCCTTGGATATATAACCTTTGGCCTCTATAAAAGTTTTAACAGCAACTGGAACAACATTCATTTTTCTCCTTATGACCTTCTTCTGAGTCACTGCACTACACCAGCAAAGTAAATCCTAAAATGAGGGGAAGTCAGTCTGGGTGGACATGGCTCACTTACTGGCAGAGACACAGCAGAGTTGTGGCCTCCGTGTCTCAGCACCTTTGCTTTTAAGAGGACTCCATATAGTTAGTTCTGGACAATGATTTTGAGTGAAAGTAATGTGAGTGACTTCTAAGCCAAGGTGATTAAAAAACCAGTGTTAGTTCCTTATGCTTTCTTCTCTTTCTGAGGCAACCATGGAGCCATATGTTGAAGGGGGCAGCACCACAAGCTGGAAGGAGTCTAAATCCCTGAGTCACTGCTTGGAGGAGAGCTATCTAGGAAAGTTCTTTAATGAACATATTTACTTTAGATGTGGCCTGAGTGAGAAATAATATAACAGATATATTTGCTTGTTTGGACTGTAAGAATACCCTAATACACAGCATAATTGGCTAGATTGGGACTGGTCTGATGATAAATGACAAATGAATAGTATCATGTATAAATGTTTACAGAAGCTTAGAGAAGGATTAAACATTGTGGTCTGTTTGGATCAGTGAAGGTTTACTTGAGAAAAGAGGTAAGCTGGGTCCTGACAATGAGTGAAAAAGAGAAGAGAGGTAGGGGCATCAGCACAAGCAAAATGTTGTGATAGCACTGTGCAATGTATGTTTGCAATACAATCAGTGGACTATTTTGGCTTGGTGGTAAAGTGATTTTGAGAAGTTAAGAACCTTCTGAAGGCCCTGGTCGGTTGACTCAGTGGTAAAACTTCGACCCAGCATGTGGAAGTTCCGGTTAGATTCCAGGTCAAGACACACAGGAGAAGTGACCATTTGCATCTCTGACCACCCCCTTCCCCTTCTCTCTCTCTCTCTCTCTCTCTCTCTTTCATTGCCACAACCATAGCTCAATTGATTCAAGCATTTTGGCCCCCACGCTGAGGATGGCTCCCTGGAGCTTCCACCTCAGGTGCTAAAAAAAATAGCTCCATTGCAGGCATGGTCCCAGATGCGCAGAGCATCAGCCCTGGGAGGAAGGGGTTGCCGGGTGGATCCTGGTCAAGGTGCATGCGGGAGTCTGTCTCCGTTTATCTCCTACTACTCTCACTAAAAAGGGATTTAAAAAAAGGAACCTTCTGAAGAGAATGAAGTGGAGCTTTGACTACCATTCTAAGAACCTGATTCAATTGGTGAACAAGATTTACTGGACATTTTAACATAATGCAATGGCAACATAAAAGATGATTTTAAGACGAAGTGAGAAGACAGATAAGGTGTTGGGGAGGATGGGGCAGCAGGTAGAACACAATATGGGGCACAGCCTCTGCTGCTCTCAGATCTGTTCTCTCCATGGATAGGATGTGTGCAGGCCAGGCTTGTGTTCCTTGATATTGTGCCACAGTCTTCGTTATCTACCCAACAGTCTTTCCCCCTCTCCTATTTGCTAACATATCTGAGCTTGTTAGTGGCAGTCATATGTGCTGTTCTAGAGAAGAGATGGAGTTGTTTTAAGTCAAAGATTTTTATCATATCCCTCTTTACCAGGTGGAGCTACAACAGAACTGTGTGAGTCAGGCCTGCTGAATGAAACATCAGGGAAACCTGCTGAGAGTATCTGGGAAATTCTTTTGTTACTGATAAAAGGAAAGAATCTTAAGGAAAATTTTTACTCTTCCTCACACTTGTTCCTTCTTTCTTTTGAAAGTGATTGTCATAGCTGGAGCTGTGCCACCCAGCTTGAGGTCATACAATAAATGGTGGAATGGATGGATAAGCATATACTAGTTTCTTTTTTCTTAAATTTCTTCAAATTTTTTTCTCAATGTTCAATATTATTTTATATTAGTTTCAGATGTACAGCATAATGGTTCAGTGATTCCATAATTTACAAAGTGATCTTTATAACTCAAGTACCCACCTGGCACCATACATAATTATTATAACATTATTGACAATATTCTCTATGCTGAACTTTATTTGATGACATTATTGAGTGGCCAAATCATGAGGATATTCCCTACCTACAGATTTGTTGTTCTGAGAGATAACTAGACATCTTTATAGATTAAGCCATAGTTAGCTAATTTTTCTTTCCTTGAAACTAAAAACATCTCTGACTCATAATTTTCAAAGTAAATCCTTTCTCAAAAAGCATCAGCCTGACCAGGCAGTGGCGCAGTGGAGAGAGCGTCCGACTGGGATGCGGAGGACCCAGGTTCGAGACCCCAAGGTCACCAGCTTGAGCGCAGGGCTCATCTGGTTTGAGCAGAGCTCTCCAGCTTTGACCCAAGGACGCTGGCTTGAGCAAGGGGTTACTCAGTCTGCTGAAGGCCCACGGTCAAGGCACATATGAGAAAGCAATCAATGAACAACTAAGGTGTTGCAACGAAAAACTAATGATTGATGCTTCTCATCTCTCTCCATTCCTGTCTGTCTGTCCATATATATCCCTCTCTCTGACTCTCTCTCTATCTCTGTAAATAAAAAATTTTTAAAAAAGCATCAAAATTTTTCAAATGCTCCAACCCATGGTAACCTGCACCTGATGATTTCACACATGAAACAGGTCTGAATCCTGAAGAAGAGATTTTAAGCACTAAAGCTAAGATATGCATATAACTATTGTAAGGCTAAATAGATATCAGACAAACCTATAATCCAACAGTCACTTGAAAACCCTTTAAAAGTTAATAGAAATCAAGTCTTCAAGGAAAAATGCTTAAAAGTAGAAGTCAAATGATTCACCAGGGTACCATCAATGACAAGAGTAGAAATAAATGAAGCAAAGCATTCAGAAGATAGAAAGAAGTGACTTTATCCTGAACAAATAGTATTATTATGCCCAAGATTTGTAACATCATTGACAAAAAAAGCACTAAGAATTAAAGCTTCCAAATAAGGACTGAATATAAATTTTTCTCCAGGCATGAATTAAATATATGATATAAATAAATTCAGTGGGAATCATGTTTATATAGAAATTCATTCTATTCACTGCAGAAATAATTTATCAATCTTATTAACAAATATCCCATAATAAAATGATTTTGAAAATAACTGCATAAAAACCCTTTAAAACCTTGAGTATAATACATTTCCTAAACAACAAAAGAGTTGTTCTGAAGTGTATCAGAAGTGATTGAAAGAAGAGTACACTATTGTGCAAAAAGCCAATTTTCTATCTGATTCTGACCCTCTTTCTTCTTGAGAAAAACTATTCTGTTCCGAGACTTTTCAGTTAGTGCTTTTCCATTAGATGAATACCTGGCAAAATGTGGTTCTTGATAAAGGTTTGTTGAATGAATATCTAAACATTAGTGTATAAAGTTTTCTGTGGCCGCTATAACAAATTACCACAAGCTTCATGGATTAAAATTACAGAAATGTATTCTATCACATTTCTGAAGTCCAGAAGTCCAAAATTAGTATTACTGGGCCAAAATCAAGGTGACAGCAGGGTCACAGTTTTGTTTTGCTTTTCTTGGAGAAACTGTAGGGGAGAATCTGTTCCTTGCTTCTTCCACTTTCTGGTAGCAGCAAGCATTCCTAGGTTTGCGGATGCATCACTCCAGTAATCTTTACGATGGCCACCGTCAAATTCTGTTCTGTCTTCACATGGCCTTTCTCTGCTATCATTTTATAACAACACATGAGATAGTGTTTAGAACCCACTTTGATTTCAGATAATTCCAAGAAAATCTTATTTCAAGATCTTTAATTTAATCATGTCTGCAAAGACTTAAAAAAAAAACATGTAAGGTAATGTTTACAGGTTCTAGGCATTAAGATGTAAATATCTTTAGGGGGACCATTTTTGCATTAAAACAAAAGTATACTAAAAAGTGATAAATGAAAAATGGAAAAGATGTCAAAAAAAAAAGTACTTCAACAGTAGAAATAACATTCTTCTTACTCAAAGAGATGCCTTTTATCATCTTACTAAAGTTAATATCTTTATTACTAAAGAAAACAAAAACTAAAAACAACTTTATTTGGTGAAATTAATGTGGTAATAAAGCAATTTTCAAATAAAACAGCCAGTGCTGATAAATAAAAATTGAAAACTTATAGGCCTTTTCTCTGAAATAAATTGTATTACTTAAGGTGAAGAATGCATATGTTAGGATTTTTGTGGGAAACATGATCCAAAATCATTACTGCTACTATAATTTGCTTGGATACTTTATGGGATAAAAGAACACTGGGTGAGGTATTTTCCCCACACCAACATTATATCTGAAGACTTCTGCAGATGAGAAAACAGAGAAAAAATACTCTCAAGAATTTTGATACTACAAAGGCTGAAAATAAATGTTGAGTGAATTAAGCATTTTAGAAAATTTTTAGGAAATCTAGACTATATTATCACTATTATTTTTCTCCTGCTGTTTCTCTATAATGCCAATATCTCCCAATGTATTATTGCATATTAGGAACCCAATAGAAAAGGTGAGAGTGATAGGAATAATAAATCTTTTCAATTTTATTTTTCTTGCTTTTCTAAATATATAAAAACCTCTACATTCTAAGAGCAAAGAAAGGGTTTACATACATGCCTGTAAGAATATTTACTAACGCTTCCTTTAATTTCCACATTTTAGTTTATTTTATAATTTTTTTTGTCCAGTACATATATGTTAACAAGTAAATATTAAGCTTCTGGTCAAGATGGCAGAGTAAGTAAATACTGTGCTCTCTTCCTTCTACAACTATACCAAAATTACAACTAAATTACAGAACAACCATCACTGAGAACCACCTATAACTGAATTCTTATAACTAAAGATATAAAGAAGACTAGCTGAACAAAATTCCTACAATTAAGGATATAAAGAAGAAGCTATATGGAGACTAATAGGAAGGATAGAGATGGGAGTAGACAGGTTCTGCACTCATGGTGTGGTGATTAAGAAATAGGAAAAATGTCTTTTTTATTTTTATTCTTATTTTTGATAGAGACAGAGGGAGAGTCAGAAAGAGGGACAGACAGACAGGAAGGGAGAGAGATGAGAAGCATCAATTCTTTGTTGTGCTACCTTAGTTGTTCATTGATTATTTTCTCATATGTGCTTTAACGGGGGAGGGGGAGTGGCTACAGCAGAGCGAGTGACCTCTTGCTCAAGCCAGTGACCTTGAGCTCAAGCCAGCAACCTTGAGCTTCAAGCCAGCATCCTTTAGGCTCAAGCTGGTGGACCCATGCTCAAGCCGGATAAGCCCGCACTCAAGCTGGTGACCTCAGGGCTTCAAACCTGGGTTCTCTATATCCCAGTCTGATGCTCTACCTATTGTGCCTCCACCTGGTCAGGCTGAAATGTCTTGACTGAAGAAGTTTCCCCTTGAGAAATTAGGGTACCAACTCAACACCAGTGTGCCCAGCCTGAAGCCCCAGTGCTAGGGAAAGGTCCTCATAACATTGGCTGTGAAAACCAGCAGATTGTATCTGAGTGAGATAAAAGGTTATTGGATACCAAGGTGTTACAAGTATTAGAAAGTCCAAGTACAACCTCACTCACACACAAACTCACTAACTCTGAGCTCCAATGCTGGAGTAACAGTTCAAAAAACAGCAGGGATATCTAGGAAGAAACTGAATTGATTATATTTAGGATAAGGGCTGGAAAATAAAGGCTAGGACATCTCCCTCCAGGGACAGAAGTGCCTACAGGCAACCAGTAGGCTCAGGTAGACACTAAATCTGATCTCTCCATTAACTTGGCTAACACTATTCAATGAACCCTGGTGATTCCCTGAGACCCTGCCCCACCTAACTCTCACACCTAACCTGAAACAATTGCAGTGGTTTTTCCATTCCAGTGATCTTCATCAGCTCAAGCTCCATATTTTCCTAAAACCTCTCAATAGTCCAAAAATTCTAAACAAGCAGCAGATAGCCTAAATGTGCTTCATACTACTTGTTAAGAAGCACCAAACCTGACACCAGTGGCAGCCAACTTCAGCTGACAGCATAAGTTCTCCCAGGAAGCTCTAAGCCCAAACAGCTAGAAACCAACCACACATCACTTTATAGTTCCTACTAGATGGCTCCAGGATACACATAGACAATGTGCATCAGAGACACTCCCAAAAGGCCCCAGACCAACACCCATAGTGGCCAGCTTCGGATCACACCAGTGCACAAGCTAACTAGCTCCACAAATAAAGCACCCAAAGGGCAGACTCAGCAGGCACCAGAAACCTGTTAAAGTAAATCTGGTTTTTCAGAGTCAGCTCTTGTAAAAAAAACATGTCCGCTGGAGTCAAAGTCATTTTTTACAGCCAGTCAGCCTGAGGGTCTGACCTACCAACTGACATATCAACAACAATCAAAACTCAACTACAACATGAGGGCACATATGATCCCTACAAGGAACACCCCTGTGCCACCTGGCTTAGGTGATTGCACCAATTGACCCCACAGGACACCTACTACATAAGGCCACTTTGCCAAGACCAACAGTCATGGTAAATAGGACTACCTAATACATAAAAACAATCATATGAAGTCAGCCAAATTGAAAAGATAAATAAAGATGGCACAAATAAAATAATAGGTCAAAGAAAAAAACAAACTAAATGAAATGGAGTCAAGCAATATACCAGAGGCAGAGTTTAAAACACTGATTATAAGGATACTCAATGAAATTAGGGGAAGAAAAATGAATGCAGTGCCTTTAACAAGAGATAGAAGCTCAGTGGAAGAGCGTCGGCCTGGAGTGCAGGAGTCCGGGTTTGATTCCCGGCCAGGGCACACAGGAGAAGTGTCCATCTGTTTCTCCACTCCTCCCCCTCTCCTTTCTCTCTGTCTCTCTCTTCCCCTCCTGCAGCTGAGGCTCCATTGGTGCAAAGTTGGCCCAGGTGCTGAGGATGGCTCCATGGCCTCTGCCTCAGGTGCTAGAATGGCTCTGATCGCAACAGAGCAACGCCCCAGATGGGCAGAACATCGCCCCCTGGTGGGCGTGCCAGGTGGATCCCGGTCGGGCGCATGCGGAAGTCTGTCTGACTGCATCCCCATTTCCAACTTCAGAAAAATACAAAACAAACAAACAAACAAAAAAAAAACAAGAGATAGAAGACATAAAAAAATGGGTTAGAAAACAAAAAATAATCAATCAAGGAGAATACAATAACTGAAATGATGAATATATTGGAGGGGATCAACAACAGATTTGATGAAGCATAGGATCAAATCAGCAATCTTATTGAAAATGTTACAGAAAACATCCAATCAGAACAACAAAATGGGAGATGTTGAGAGGAATATGGGGGAGGGGGGATGCACTTGGGGCTACACTAGAATCTATGTAAACACAATAAATTAAAATCAATAAATAAAATAAAATAAAAGAAAGAAAAGAAAGAAAAAAATCTTAAAAATAAGGATAGTTTAAAGAACCTCTGGGGCAACATCAACCATACCAACATTTGCACCATAAGGGAACTAGGAGAAGAGAGAAACAAGTGATTGAAAATCTATTGGAAGAAGTAATAATGGAAGACTTCCTCATCTTGACAAGGAAAATAGTCATACAAATCCAGGAGGCAGAGGGTCTCAAACAAAATGAACCCAAAGAGGCTTATGCCAAGACACATCATAATTAAAGTGCCAAAGGTTAAAGACAAAGGGAAAATCTGAACAGTGATAAGAGAAAGGCAGTTATTTACCTAAAAGATAGCTCCTATAACACTGTCAGCTGATTTTTCAATAGAAACTTTGCAAGTCAAAAGGGAGTGGAATATTCAAAGTGATTAAAAAGCAAGGGCCTACAACCAAGATTACTCTACCCTATAAAGTTATTACTTACAATAGGAGAGATACTTTTCCAAACAGGAAAAACACTAAGGGAGTTCATCAATGTTAAACTAGTACTACAATAAACGTTAAGTGTTGGGAAGATAAAATATATTATGCTCACTTTGTTAAAGATGGTACTGCCCACGTGGAAGCCCATTTACCAGGTGACGATATTAGTTGTCCCTATGCTTTGAATGGGCGTAATTATATTAATGTGTGTTGGAGGCAGGTTGTGGGCAGACAGGATCCTTATAGCCTGGGGCTTGGTTTTAGGACTAAGCCTTTCCCACCCTTTTTGATGTGGGGTGGTGCAATCCCATCATGCCTCAGATA
This sequence comes from Saccopteryx leptura, assembly GCF_036850995.1. Lineage (NCBI taxonomy): Eukaryota > Metazoa > Chordata > Mammalia > Chiroptera > Emballonuridae > Saccopteryx > Saccopteryx leptura. The sequence goes on from NC_089507.1 coordinate 93,740,343, forward strand.
AGTGACTTTGTATTAGAGACTTCCTTATTTTGTATACTGGATCTCGGTTCTTGAGATTAGCATTAGAGTAGAGCAGGGGTCCCCAAACTACGGCCCATGGGCCGCATGTGGCCCCCTGAGGCCATTTATCCGGCCCCCCACAGCACTTCTGGAAGAGGCACCTCTTTCATTGGTGGTCAGTGAGAGGAGCACATTGACCATCTCATTAGCCAAAAGCAGGCTCATAGTTCCCATTGAAATACTGGTCAGTTTGTTGATTTAAATTTATTTGTTCTTTATTTTAAATATTGTATTTGTCCCGTTTTGTTTTTTTACTTTAAAATAAGATTTGTGCAGTGTGCATAGGGATTTGTTCATAGTTTTTTTTTATAGTCCGGCCCTCCAATGGTCTCAGGGATAGTGAACTGGTCCCCTGTGTAGAAAGTTTAGGGACCCCTGGAGTAGAAAGTAGAGAGAATGTTGGGCAGATAAAATGTATTATGCTCACTTTGTTAAAGATAACACTAGGAAGCCGTCGCCCAGGTGATATTAATGTGTGTTGGGGTGGGCTAAAGGCAGGCGGAATCCTTGTAGCCTGGGGCTTGGTTTTGGGATTAAGCCTTTCCTACCCTTTTTGATGTAGGGCGGTACAATCCTATCATGCCTCAGAGGGTGACTTTGTATTAGAGACTTCCCTATTATGTATATTGGATTAAGGGTTTGGATTTCTACACTATAAAATGGAGGCAGAACGGGACTTGGCTCTTGGTTCCTGAGGTTAGCATGAGAGAGCAGAGAAAGTAGAGCCAGCAGCGGAAGGAGGCCACGTGGAGTAGGCCAGGAGAAGCAGCCAAGATGGCGGAGTACTGAGTGAGATGCCAGTCTGTGTAGAGTTTGTATCTGGGATAAGGAAGAAAATGGGGAACTGAGGAGAATAAGGTTGGTGAGCTAGAAACCTTTGATTCTAGGAAACTCGGATAAGTCAGTGGCTTTGTGAGCACTGAGTGTGACTGGGTTTTGGAGCCCAGTGTGTATTTTTACTTGCCCGCCGGGTGCAAGGTAGGATTAAAGGCTATGGCCCACCAGTTTTTGGCTCCATGGTTTCTTTACCGACTGTCCGAATCCAATGCGAACCTGCAAGGGCCGGGCTGCTGTGATAGTGGCCCTGGCCCTGATTACTGGCTCTACAGAGAAGAGCAGAGAAAGGCCACATGGAGGAGGCCAGGAGAAGCAGCCAAGATGGCGGAGTGCTGAAAGAAAAGCCAGTTAGTGCAGAGTTTGTCCAGGGAGAAGGAAGGAGATGGGGAACAGAGGTGAATAAGACTGCTGAGCTAGAAACCTTTGATTCTAGGAAACTCGGATAAGTCAGTAGCTTTGTGAGCACTGAATGAGTGGGTTTTGGAGCCCAGTGTGTGTTTTTACTTGCCTGCAGGTGCAAGCTAGGATTAAAGATAATGGCCCACCAGTTTGTGGCTCTGTTGTTTCATTACCTTCTGTCCAAATCCAATGTGAACCTGCATGGGCTGGGTGGCTGTGATGGAGGCCATGCCCACTGGCTTTACATTAAGGAAACCTGATTAAGAAGAAAGGATGAAAAAAATAAATAGGAAAATGTAGTAAAAAAATATTCTCATTGACAAAGGCAAACACATAATATAAGCTGTGGATCAACCAACTATAAAGGTGTGCTAAAAAAGTTAAAAGGCAAAAGTAAAATCATGTGTAATTACAACAATAAATGAAGGGATACACACCAACACACACAAAGAAAAGGAGTAAAAAATATAACAATAACATAAATGTAGATGGGGTAAGACTGTAGTTATTTTAGAATGTTTTCAAACTTAAGTGACTACTAACATAATATAAACTGCTATAAATATAGCTTGGTGTATAGGAAGCACAAGATAACAAAACACCAAAATCTACTAAAGCTATAAAAGAAATTAAGAGAAAAGATCCAAACACAAAACTATAGAAAGTCATCAACATACTAGAGAAAAGAGCAAGATAATAAGAAAGGCACAACAAAAAACTATAAAAACAATTATAAAATAATTAATAAAATCACTGAATGGATTAAGAAAAACAAAAACAAGACACACATCTATTGCCTACAAGAAACGAACTTCAGATCAAAAGATACACAGACTGAAATAAAGGGTTTGAAAAAGATATTTCATGCAAATCAAAAGGATAAAAAAAGCTGGTATAGCAATTCTTATTTTAAACAAAATAAACTTTAAAACAAGGGCTGTGACAAGAGACAAAGAAGGACATTTTTTTTTTTAATTTTATTTATTTATATATTTTTTACAGAGACAGAGAGTGAGTCAGAGAGAGGGATAAACAGGGACAGACAGACAGGAACAGAGAGAGATGAGAAGCATCAATCATTAGTTTTTCATTGCGCGTTGAAACACCTTAGTTGTTCATTGATTGCTTGCTCACATGTGCCTTAACCGTGGGCCTTCAGCAGACCTAGCAACCCCTTGCTGGAGCCAGCGACCTTGGGTCCAAGCTGGTGAGCTTTTTGCTCAAACCAGATGAGCCCGCACGGAAGCTGGCGACCTCGGGGTCTTGAACCTGGGTCCTTCCGCATCCCAGTCCGACGCTCTATCCACTGCGCCACCACCAGGTCAGGCCAAGAAGGACATTTTTAAACGACAAAATAATAAATTAACCAAGAGGCTATAACTATCATAAACATCTCTGCACCCAACAGAAGAGCATCTAAATATATAAAGCAAATTATGAAGAATACAACGGGAGAGAACAACAATAATGGAGTTACAGTAAGGGACTTTGACACCTCATTGACATCAATGGATAGAATAGACAGAAAATCAACAAGACAACAAGGGTCTTAAATGACACTTTAGGCCACAGGAACTTAATTGTTATTTTAGGATATGTCACCCAAAAGTAGGAGAGTATACATTTTTTTAAGCGCCCATGAAAAATTTTCAAGGATGAACTACAGATGAGACCACAAAATAAGTCTCAATAAATTTAAGAAGATTGAAATCATATCAAACATCTTTTCTCATCACAATTGCATGAAACTATAGTAAAAATCAATTACAAGAAAACTGAAAAATGCAAACACATGGAAACTAAATAACATGCTACTAAACAATGAGTTAGCAACAAGATCAAGAAAGAAATCAAAGAATACCTTGAGACAAATGACAGCACACAACGACCCAAACGCAATGGGACACAGCTAGAGCAGTTCTAATAAAGAGATTCACAACAATATCAGCCTACTGCAGGAGTCAAGAAAAATCTTAGGTAAATATTCTAAACTCATACCTAATTAAATTAGAAAAAGAAGAACAGACAGAATCTAAACTGAGTAGAAGAAAGGCAATATAAATATCAGAGTGAAAATAAAATAGTTTTAAAAAGGAAAAGATAATGAAACCAATAGCTGGTTCTTTAAATAAACAAAATGATAAACCTATATGTAGACTCATCAAAAAAAAAATAGAGAGCCCAAATAAATAAAATCATAAATAAAAGAGGAGATATAACAACCGGCACCAAAAAAATACAAAGGATTATAAAGAAATACTACAATACAAACAGCTATATTTCAACAAATTGGACAACTTGGAAGAAATAGATAAATCCTAGAAACATAGAATCTTCCAAGGCTGAATTAGGAAAAAACAGAAAACCAAAATAGACTTATAACTATAATGAAACTGAGTTGGTAATCAAAAAAACTCCCAATGAACAAAAGCTGTGGACCTGATAGCTTCATAGGTAAATTTTACCAAACATTCCAAGAACAATTAATACAATTAATACCCATACTTCTCAAATTATTCCAAAAAATTGAAGAAGTTACCAAACTTATTTTATGAGATTAGCATTACCAGATACCAAAACCAGAAAAAGACCCTCCAAAAAATAAATAAAATTATGAGCCAATATTCCTGATGAACATAAATGCAAAAATTCTCAGCAAAATGTTAGCCAAATTCAGCAACACATTTTAAAAATCTGATACAATGATCAAATGGATTTTATTCCTGGGATGCAAATTTGGTACAATATCTGCAAATCAATTATTGTGATATACCACATTATCAAAATAAAGAATAAAAATTATACAACCATATCAATAGATATGAAAAAAAACATTGACAAATGTTTCTCCTAAATGTAGGAATCATTCAATAGTACATCCTATCTGGGATATTTATAATGTGAGTTATTCACAATCTGGAGGCTCTGGAAGAATAGAAAGTAGTGAAAGAACTTCTTAACTTTTTCTAACCCAGCATTGCCTGCTCTGTAAGAATATCTATTAATATCCATGGATTGTATTTTGGGAAATATTGACCGAGTTTTATATAGTTACTTAACCTTTCAACATTTTTTTCTCTTCAGAGAATAGAGGCAGTGAGTTAGAATATGGACTTGAGACTCAAACAATCTGGGTTCAAACCTTAATTCTGCAGTTTACCAGTTGTGTGACCTTGAGAAAATGACTTAACCTCTTTAAATCTCAGTCTTTGCATTTCTAAAATGGGCATCATAATAGTACCATTTTTATAGGGTTGTTGGGAAGATTTAAATAACTTCTATAAAGTGTTTAACATAGTGCCTGGCATGTTGAAATGTCCCCCAAATTTTTTAATAATTATTATTGTATTGCTACTGTTAGAGATGGCTCAGGTGTGTACATTTATGCTACTTGTAAACAAGGAACTTGTTTTTATGATTCCCACATAACCTTGTCATTCAGCAGCAATAGGCTTGTACAGGTAATGAATCTCCCAACAGGCCTTTTTTTCTCATCAGACTCTGTTGCAGATGAGTAGACTGTATAAAGAAAATCTCAGAGGCATATTACACAGATAAATTTATCTAATCCAGTTCAGTTATCCAACCTAACAAGATTATCTAACAAATTTACCTTCCTTATAGTTTATATTTTAATCCTTTTTCCTTCTCTCTCTTTTCGTCTTAGGTTTTTCAGGTCCAGTACTGCTTTGGCTAATTTCTTCATGATTCCCCTTTTCTTTTATCCACTCTACTCATTTAGGGTTTCCTGGCTATGCTTTACTAAGCCACTAGTTCAACAAATACTTCCTGAATACCTAAGTGGTCCTTAAATTTATGTATCACTGTGAGCATCAAATTCCAGGATATGACTTTGGCAAAAGGCAGGATCTGAATGTTTATATAATAGGAAAAAAGAAGGAAAAGAAAACACTTAGCTTCTTTGGCAAGCTACCTGTTAAAATAGCTGAAAGTCAAGAAGCCTTTTGGTTAAAGGAGAGATTGTGAGCACAGCAGGAAGGAGCCAGAAACCCAGTGACAAAGGTTGAGTTTTTCTGTCGCAAGCACACCTCCTTCCCAAACGTTCCCTTTCTGAAAGCTGCTGACAGGGCTTTGGCAAAGGATCGTCCTCCTCTTGGCTGATAAGCTAAGCCCTGTTTTATATTTAACTCTGTCAAGCGCCCCAGGGGTGTGTGTGTGTGGGGGGGGGGGGTGCGCTGTTTATATGGGAGCTGTGACAATTTTCTCTTCAGTCCTGTTCCTCCCGCTCGGCTCCTCTTCCACCCAACCGCGTCTCGCATTCATCCTCCAGAGGCTGGTGGGGACGTGCAGGGAGAGGAAAAGACGAAAGAAGCCAGAAGAGGGGTGGGAAAAGCGAAAACAGGCTGCCAGACCTGGACATTCCTTGCAATTTAAAAAGGAAGTCTGCTAACGTTAGTTATATTTAACACTCTTTCATGTGTAACATTCGACTTTGGAAACAAGAATGAACTTTGCAGAGAGAGAAGACTCTAAGAGATACTGCATTAAAACAAAACATGTGGCTATTATCTGTGCGGTGGTGGTGGGTGTAGGATTGATAGTAGGACTTGCTGTGGGCTTGACCAGGTCGTGTGACCTCAATGAAGATGCCCCTTCCCACCGTCCTCCCACGGAGAGCCCTCCCCAGGACCAAGGGGTCTGCCCTGCCAGTGACGATGAAAGTGGAGGCTGGAAAAATTTCAGGCTGCCGGACTTCATCAACCCCGTGCACTACGATTTGGAGATGAAGCCTGTGATGGAGGAGGACACGTACACAGGCAGTGTGACCATCGCCATCAACGTGAGCGCGCCCACCAGGTACCTGTGGCTGCATCTCCGGGAGACCAGGATCACCCTGCTCCCGGCGCTGCAGCGGCCCTCAGGTGCTCAGGTGAAAATCCAGCGGTGTTTCCAGTACGCAAAGCAGGAGTACGTGGTAGTGGAGGCAGAGGAAGAGCTCCCACCCAGCGGGGACCAGGGCCCCTACCTCCTGACCATGAACTTCGCAGGCTGGCTGAATGGCTCCCTGGTGGGGTTTTACAGAACGACGTACATGGAGAAAGGACAAATCAAGTAAATATTATTTTTTGCTCTATTTTCCCTAAACTCACGTATTTGCTTTCCATATCTTTTTCTGTCCTTTTCACTCTCCGCCTTTTAATTATTTTGTGGCCTGATCTTATCTATACTTGGTGTCAATTCTGCCTGTTCATGGGGGAAAAATATTCTTGCCCTGTTGTTTTCAGTGCCCATAATAAAACTTGAAAGTATTGAGTGAGCTGCACAGAGTGAAAAAAAAAAATCAGTGTCTTTTATTCCATTAGGAAAAAATCATAATGTATTGAACTCTAGCCTTAATATTTAGTATAAACTAACTCAGATTTTTAAAATACATGTATTTGATAAATTTCACTGGTGATATTCCTGAGTTCCTTGGCAATGATTTTTAACTGAACCTTTAAAATGCTGTTACACTAAATTTAAATTATGGTTTTCTTCTAGTATTTTTTTCTGGAGACAGGGAAACATGGCATTAATATGTTGTATGTAGTATGGTGTAACATGCTTTTAGGATATATCAACACTTAAACAAGTCATTTGGTATTCTTCTATAAATAATTTAATAGATACATGATAACTTATTGTGTGAATATAATGTAATTTATTAAACTCTTCCATTAAACTTGGCTATTGAGGTTGCTCCTACTTTTTTTGCCTATAAACATCTATGAAAATGTAATGAGCATCTCTATAATAAACTATAACATTTTTAATGCTTTTTATGAAAATGATAAAAGCTACATATGTATGGATACATATATATTATACACATGTACATATATATAACATATGCATGCACATGTGTTTGTCTCCAAACTGACTTTCAAAAAATATGTCTCAAATTACATTTCTACCAACAATGAATGAAAATATCAATTTCTTTGAGCTGCACTAACAATAAAATGATTTTTTTTTTGTATTTTTCTGAAGCTGTTAACGGGGAGAGACAGTCAGACAGACTCCCGCATGCGCCTGACTGGGATCCACCCGGCACGCCCACCAGGGGCAACGCTCTGCCCACCAGGGGGCCATGCTCTGCCCCTCCGGGGCGTCGCTCTGCCTCGACCAGAGCCACTCTAGCGCCTGGGGCAGAGGCCAAGGAGCCATCCCCAGCGCCTGGGCCATCTTTGCTCCAATGGAGCCTTGGCTGCGGGAGGGGAAGAGAGAGACAGAGAGGAAGGAGGGGGGGTGGAGAAGCAAATGGGCGCTTCTCCTATGTGCCCTGGCCGGGAATCGAACCCGGGTCGCCCGGACGCCAGTCCGATGCTCTATCGCTGAGCCAACTGGCCCCAATAAAATGATTTTTTAAAGTGTTTGCACTTCGATGGAGAAAAAGGCATACAATTCTGAAGAATATCCTTCTTTAAGAGATTTGAAAAATTCATTAGTGTAAAGTGAAGATGAGTCAAAACTTCTAAATGATTATTTCTAAGACTTTAAAACTGCTGTTTAGGCTGTGAAAATAACAGAAATATTATTTAAGTAAAGCCATCAAAATATTTTATAAAAATGCTAATCAGTACAGAAATGCCAAAAGACATGAAAGAAAGGTTCTATTAATATCTGTTACTTGCTTTATAAATTTTAAAAAGTACTATATACTGAAATAAATATTATTCACTGATTCTTTTACTGCACCAGTTAATTTTACCATAAAATATATGTGTGAGAGCTGACATTTTGAAACTCAGCTGTTTTACTTGTTGGTCAGAAAACACTATGCGAGAGCAGGACTGGCAGGAAGGCCTGTGCTCAGTCAGGTTCTCGAGGAGAGATTGCTCCTTCTGAGTTTGTTTTCACTGGTAGCTTTCGGGCTCTCACATTACACAGATGCTACCAGTTCCGCACTGCACACACGCTTTGGAATACTTCTAGAATGTACTCAATAACTTCATTTAGGCTAAATGGAATACTTTTGGTTTTGCTTGTTATGAAATAATTTCAAACATAAGAGAAAAATGAATTTTTTTTTCAAGCTTTTGGACAATGGAGGCCTCTAGGGGTTCCCATCCACAATGTCCATATAAGGATTTCAAGAGTGAATTCACTGGAGCATTCTTTCACATTTATAGAGTGAGCTTCATAATACTCAATGCTTATTTATTTATTTATTTATTTGTGAGTCGGAGAGAAAACAAGAAGGGATAGAGATGAGAAGCATCAATTCTTAGTTGCAGCATTTTAGTTGTTCATTGATTGCTTCTTGTATGTGCCTTGACGGGGGGTGAGGGGGCTCCAGCTGAGCCAGTGACCCCTCATTCAAGTCAGCTGTCATGTTGGGATTATGTTGATGATTCCACATTCAAGCTGGTGACTCCGCACTCAGGTTGGTGAGCCTGCATTCAAACCAGCCACCTCAGGGCTTTGAACCTGGACCTCAGCGTCCCAGGTCGACATCTTATTCACTGCGCCACCACCAGGCAGGGTGATGCTCATGCAAGTTAAAATACCATTATAATAATACATTTTAAGTATACAATCAAAATTATATTCTCTGACTTTTTTGCTTTAATGTAAAATTTAACTCCAGCATTGAGTCTTAGCAGTTTGGGAATATTACTGTTGCAATCATAATGCAAACTAAACATGACTTCACTCAGTCGTAACCAAAATTATTTAATTTCTGCAGATATAACTAGGACTTGAACATCATAGAAGGGAGACAACTATCTGAGCTTCTATCCCTCAGAATTCTGAGATAAAGGAGCACTGTAGAAGAAGAGGGAGCCAGCTTAGATTCCCTAGCAGTAGTGTCCACGTCATCTTGCAGGGGACAGACTTGTAGTGAGGCTTAGGAGGAAAAGATTTGAAACACTTAAAAGTCACTTTTTCTACACTCTGTTCTGTTCCTTAAGGCCTGAGGACAACAATTAAAAGAAGTGGAAGCTTTGAAATGTTTTCCTGCTCAATCCTCTGCACTCTTTTCAGTTCTTTTCCCCTTGACTCAAAGCTCCAAAATTTATGACAATATTATTTTCTCTCCCAGGTTCAGCATTTCCTTCTCAGTGTTTTGATTGCTCTTACACAGCATTTCCCAAAGTATATTACTCAGAGCTCTAGTTGCGTGGGATATTAATAGGTTTTTGCCAGAAGAAAAGCAGGGAAGGGATTCTGTGGCTAAATTAGTTTGGGCAGTAATACTAAATACAATGACTTTTTGTTTTTTAATGGTGGGACTTTTCGCAGAATTTCATATGATAGTTTTCACTATGAATTTCCAGGGACTGCCGTAGTTGCAACTTTCCAACCTTCTGTGACTGTGGACTCTTCTGTGGGTCCCTGAGAGTAAGCTGATCTTTATTGTTCACTGCCTAGCACATAGTGAACTCTCAAATGTTATTGAATGAATATGTAGAAACATTTTTATATAGGCCTTTACACTCTTAATGTCCTCAGGCACAAGCTGGCATAAGACACATTGCTACTTCTCCTTTCCCATGAAGGAGTACAGCTTCCACCAATGATATCTTTACCTTCCTATTCAGAGTCGGAAACTTCCCTTGATTTCTTTTCTGCTCATCTTGTTAAAGGGAAGTGCAGAGTTGGTAAATCTTTTTTTTTTTGATTTACGAACACAGTCCTTATGCTTTAAAGACGGAGAATATTGAAATTGATGAAAATTATAAGACTCTAAAAAGGGGACGAATAGTTTCGAGTTTGAGTTTTCTGGGTGTTTTTTATAGCATTGGTAGGATTGACACTGAGTTTTGATATTATAGTGGGATTTTAATAAACAAAGGAAAAGATAAAGACAGGTCAAAAAGGAAAGACACCAAATCAGAAAACAGAGTGGGGACAAAATGTAATTTATGAGAGAGGCTTATATTAAGAGGCTAGCTAGAGATAACCCTGGAAAACCCATAAAAAAGGAAGACAGTTAATGACAGGCACAATAAAGGAAATTAATTGGTGACTATTTAGATGTAGATGGTGAAGGAAAGAGCGGAATCCATACTTTGGTCTGTGGGAGATACTGCAATGACCCAGAAGAGAGAAGATGAAGATGAGATAGGACAGTATTTTTAAGACAGACAGAAAATGATACAGCAGAGAAGACAGTCTGGAGATAAGGGAGTCAAGATTTGCAAACTGTTTGACTATGCAGAGGGTTAGGGTAAAGTCATGGGCTTAGAATGGTCCAGATACCTGATCTGAGTAATGGCTTACTAGTTGATTGGAAATAAAAGAGAAGATCCAGGTTTAGAAGAAAAGTTCATAAGTTCAGTGTCAGACATGTTGAATGCCTGTCAGACATCTAGGAAGAGATGTCTAGTAGGAATTTGAATTAATAAGTCTGAAGCACAAAGGTAAGTCCTGTGATAAAGATTTAGAAGTTAAGTGGAAATATGGTAAGAAAAATTAGAAAGATGGTCTTAGTTAAGTGTGTGTAGTATAGTCTCACATGCATAAACATGTATACTCATCTGTAGTTTTGATCTTGAAAATTTTAGTTGTATGTCAGTTATTTATTATCTTCTTAGATTAATATGTCAAGTTATCAGTATACCCCTTATCAATATAGAGTATTGTTTTTGGTCTTGTTCACTTATTAAAGAGGCTTAGTGTTGGTCAAATAAGTTTGTAAAATATGATTTTTATGTTTTCTCACTTATATGATAGTTTGCATTGGGGGCTGGGCAGTGCCAGGTATATGTGGTCTGTGAAATTGCAGACCTTCCTGCTTGGGAAGAGCCACTGTCTTGCTAATGTTTGCTGGAGGAGAGGTTTTTCACACCAAAATGTTTTGAAAAGAAAGAGAAGAAGAAGAGGCAGAGAAGAGTAAGAAGCCATGTTTGCAGAGAGAGCAGAGAGAATGCAGAGTGCTGAAAAAGAAGCCATGTTGGCAGGGAGAGAGAAGGTGTGCGGATGGGGAACCAGAGCTGAGGGGCTTTGCAAGCTCCACTGCGACTGGTGGGGCTTTTGATTCTAGGAGAAACCAGAGAAGATTCTCCTGGTTGTGGAACCAGAGGGAAGTGTTTTTCCTGTGTTTGCTCATCGGCCGATGCAAGACTTTAATAAAGGAATGGCCCACCATTTTCTGGCTCCACTGATTTTTTACCATCTGTCTGAATCCAATGTGCATTTGAATGGCGATGTCCATGACTGTTGGCCATACACTTAGTAATTTTCTTTATTTTAGAAGCAAAGAAACAAAATTTATTTACTTGACTTAATATGTCTTCTCCATAGGGAAAAAATAATTGGAAAGCAAAGTTAAATGATTAATGAGTTTATTCAAACCAGCAAAAGGTGTTGGAATCTGAATAAACTAGATGAGTTGATGTGCACTGATCAGCTTCCCTGCTTGAATCTGGAACACTTGCAGTTATGGCTGCCTCCTCACCCCAGAGCCTTTCGCTTAAGCTTGTCACCCAGACCTTGCTATTTATTTTGTGGGATTAAGTTAGTAAATTGCTAAATGCAGCCTGAGAGACTTCACTGAAAATACTATGCCAGATGATTTATTAGATAATCAAGTAGTTTGGTTTCTTTATTTTTTTTTAAGTTGATTAAAAGTGAACTGGCCTGTGACTTGCATCACCTCTTCTCCCTTCAGCATTCTCTAAAGTCACCTTGATGTGACGTACTCAGAGAAGTCAGAGCAGTGTTTTTCCCTTTTATAGAGTTATAAGTGACATGGAATTATTTTTTGTTTGTTTGTCTGTTTCTTTTTTTTTTTTCAGAGACAGAGAGAGTCAAAGAGGGGGATAGATAGGGACAGACAGGAACAGAGAGAGATGAGAAGCATCAATCATCAGTTTTCTGTTGCAACACTTTAGTTGTTCATTGATTGCTTTCTCATATGTGCCTTGACCACGGGCCTTCAGCAGACTGAGTAACCCCTTGCTCAAGCCAGCGACCTTGGGTCCAAGCTGGTGAGCTTTTTGCTCAAGCCAGATGAGCCCACGTTCAAGCTGGCGACCTCAGGGTCTTGAACCTGGGTCCTCTGCATCCCAGTCTACTGCATCACCACCTGATCAGGCACGACATGGAATTATTTCTTTAAATGTGCTGGTCCTCGAAAGTAACTTATTAACAGAGCACAGAGAGGCCCTCACAGAAAAGTGGTTTACCTCAGTATGTTTGCCTGGCATTGTAATTATTCAGGACATACCCAGCAGTCACTCCTGAATATATTGTGCCATTAACCAGGCTTTTCCCATTAATTTACAACACAATTCAGTTGATTTTAAAAAGAAAATGTTTTATCACTAAATAAAACCTCCCCAAAGACATTGTTGTCTAAAATTGTTTTATACTGCTATCTCATATACCTTGTTTTTAAATTTGCATATATTTGCAAAACTTAAGTAACTTTGGATGGAATTTAGGATATTTAAATAAAAGCTTTTGAGTTTTACAGAAGTTTATGAAAAAAATAAGTTGTTTAAATTGAGACTCATGGACATGGACCAGAGTGTGGTAGTTACCAGGGGGAGGGGAAGGTAGGAGAGGGTGGAGGCGGGGGAATGGGAGGGGCACAAAGAAAACCAGATAGAAGGTGACAGAAGACAATTTGACTTTGTGTGATGGGTATACAACATAATCAAATGTCAAAATGATCTGGAGATGTTTTCGCTGAATCTATGTACTCTAATTGATCAATGTCACTCCATTAATATTAATTGTCTAAATAAAATTTAAAAAAATAAGTTGTTTTAAAAAATAATTACACTGCCTATAGCAGGGGTCAGGAACATTTTTGGCTGAGAGAGCCATGAATGCCACATATTTTAAAATGTAATTCTGTGAGAGCCATACAACGACCAGTGTACAATACACATTATCCAAAAACTTTGGTGTTGTCCGGGAGGACAGCTATGATTGGCTCCAGCCACCTGCAACCATGAACATGAGCGGTAGGAAATGAATGGATTGTAATACATGAGAATGTTTTATATTTTTAACATTATTATTATTTTTATTAAAGATTTGTCTGCGAGCCAGATGCAGCCATCAAAAGAGCCACATCTGGCTTGCAAGCCATAGGTTCCTGGCCCCTGGCCTATAGTATTTACACACACATTTTTATAAAACTAATTTTGTTCCAGTACAGGTATTTCTGTCTAACGAATGAATTTTGAAGGTTATTGGTTGTGGAAGGTGCTACATCAGAAAGCATCGTTAGCCAGGCTCACCTAAGTCTGGACTATGGTGGCACCCTGATTAAGACTCTGTTTCCTCATTTTGGGTTGTTGTAGAGGCTTTTACTTTGGAGCAATCTGTGCATAGCTGCTTAGGGAGCCAAGACATTTGGTGTGGTCTGCAGAGATTTTTTTTCTTAGCAAGAGAGAGACAGAGAGAAAGACTGACAGACAAGAAGTGAAAGTGATGAGAGTCATCAACTTATAGTTGTGACACTTTTAGTCATTCATTGGTTGCTTCTCATATGTGCCTTGACCAGGAGTCTCCAGCCAAGCCAGTGACCTCTTGCTCAAGCCAGCGACGTTGGGCTTTACACCAGTGACCATGGGAGTATGTCTATGATTCCACGCTTAAGCCAGCGATCCTGTGCTCAAGCTGGTGACCTCAGAGTTTGAACCTGGGACCTCAGTATCCCAGGTCGATGCTTTATTCACTGTGCCACAACCAGTCAGGCTGGATGGAAGAATCTTAACTAATCAAGTGGAGCTTACATGGTCTGAGCACAGGATTCACAATGCTGTCAATCCTGGAAATAGTCTTTCTTTTTTATAATGTGTGTGAATGAAGTATTGGTGCCTTCACCAAGAGGTGGCATCTAAGGGTTCTAAGGAAATAAATGCATACATCTTATGTACAGACCTGTATATAAACAAGTTTTGTATATACATACAGGATAGCATTTTTGATTTTATACAGTTGTATGTAAAAGTAGCTGACATTATTTAAACCTGTGGCAACATTTTGGATTTTTTTACTTGTACATTTGGGACTTTTTTTTTTTGTATTTTTCTGAAGCTGGAAACGGAGAGGCAGTCAGACAGACCCCCGCATGCGCCCAACCGGGATCCACCCGGCATGCCCACCAGAGGGCGATGCTCTGCCCATCTTGGGGTGTCGCTCTGCCGCAATCAGAACCATTCTAGTGCCTGAAGCAGAGGCCACAGAGCCATCCTCAGCGCCCGGGGAAACTTTGCTCCAGTGGAGCCTTGGCTGTGGGAGGGGAAGAGAGAGACAGAGAGGAAGGAGAGGGGGAGGGGTGGAGAAGCAGATGGGCGCTTCTCCTGTGTGCCCTGGCCAGGAATCAAACCCGGGACTCCTGCACACCAGGCCGACGCTCTACCACTGAGCCAACAGGCCAGGGCTGAGACTTTTTTGTTGTTGATTAAAGTTGTATATGCTCTGTGGGGTTGCAAAAAGTAGCATAGTTAGCCCTCTAGAATTTAAGAAAATAGAATGAGATGTATCCTAACCCCATTATGTAAATTTCAATAAAATTTCAAATATATTATTATATGTTATCTTTTCCTCCTCTCTCCCCTAAACCCCCAGTGAAGAGGCCAGATGTGCTTTGATAACCAAGTTTTATAGATGAGGGCACTAAGAATTGTAGGTTTTGACATCTGTGCAAGATAACGTTTAACATTTAAGGGGCTGAGATAGAATTATATAGAATCTAGAAAGTTTTACTCTTAGAAGAGGATTTTCCCCATAAAACCATATTGGCTTTTCAATAAAAACAAAAAACAAACAAAAAAACTTGCCCATTTGGTCACCCTTCTTGTTAACGAATACCACTTAACAAGAACATACATCCTGATCACTGTGATTGAGTTTGCCATGATTAATATTCATTGACAGAAAATACACCACACAGAAAGAAACATTGCTAACATATTATGTTCCATTTCCAAAGTAACTGAGCTTTCAGGCATACTCTTTTTTTTCTTTTCTTTTTTTTTTTTTTGTATTTTTGTATTTTTCTGAAGTGAGAAGTGGGGAGGCAGAGAGACAGGCTCCCACATGGACCTGACCAGGATCCACCTGGCATGCCCACTAGGGGGCGATGCTCCGCCCATCTATGGCGTTGCTCCGTTGCAAACCAAGCGGTTCTAGTAGTGCCTGAGGTGGAGGCCATGGAGACATCCTCAGTGCCGGGGCCAACTTTGCTCCAATGGAACCTGTGCTGTGGGAGGGGAGGAGAGAGATAGAGAGAAAGGAGATGAGGAAGGATGGAGGAGCAGATGGGCACTTCTCCTGTGTGCCCTGGCCAGGAATTGAACTGGGACTTCCATACACAGGCCGATGCTCTACCATTGAGCAAACCTGCCAGGACCAGGCACACCCTCTTTTAAAGAGAGAAGATGATAAAATTGAAAATTCTTCTCTTTGGGGTGTTGAGGCATAGAGCAGAGACTGGAAGAGTATTTGAAAACCTATTCCATAGCTATTGCTTAGGAACGTATACTTCTACTCCCTCCTCACCCTCACCTCCCACATACAAAGGTGCAAACACACACACACACGCTTATATTCCCAAATTAGTTCGTTGGCTTGTTTCTGACGTGTGACTAAGCTATAGCATTCTTCCAGAGTGACTGTCTCTTTTTTTCTGTCTCTGGAAGAAATCAGAAGCCAGAAGAATTCAGAAGAAAAAGGCAGCTGACAAAGCATGGGATGGGATCTTAATGCAGCTTACTAGAAAACCTTGGTACCCCAGGAAAGTGTACAGGTTTCTTAATATTCTAATGTATTTGCAATTCGCTGCAATCTGCACGATATTAGAAACTTCAGTTCACTAGTAAAATTGTTATCATCACAAAAACTCATCAGTAATTACTTTATTGAAGGATAAATTCTTGGCTGAGATTTTTTTTTTTTTTGGTAACTTTTTATTTTAAAATAATTTCAAACTTCCAGAAAAGTTACATGAATAAAACAAGAAACTCCTAGAAACATTTTATTTGTTTATACTTTGTCCTATTTCCTCTCTCTTCTCTCTTCAATGTCTCTTGTCTTTCTGTCTCTGTTTCTCTTCCTAACTTTAACTTTAAGTATATTGAAACATTATTTCCCTTTACCACTCAACACTCAGTATATATTTCTTAAGAACATGAACACTCTCTAACAACCACAAGGCAGTTATTAAAATCAGGAAATTTAAAATTGGGTTCCTTTTTCTCCACACCCTTGCCAGAACTTATTGTTTGTTGACTTACTGATGATAGCCATTCTGCCTAGTGTAGGGTGATATTTCATTGTGGTTTTAATTTGAATTTCTCTGATGATTAGTGATGTTGAGTATCTTTTGTTTTATTTTGTTTTGTATTTTCTTGACAGAAACAGAGAGAGAGAGAATCAGAGAGAGGGACAGATAGAGACAGACAGACAGGAAGGGAGAGAGATGAGAAGCATCAATTCTTCATTGCGCCACCTTAGTTGCTCATTGATTGCTTCTCATACGTGCCTTGACGAGGGAAAGGGGAGTTACAGCAGAGTGAGTGACCACTTGCTCAAGACAGCAACCTTTGACTCAAGCCAGTGACTTGGGGTTTCGAATCTGGGTCCTCTGGGTCCCAGTCCAGCACTCTATCCACTCTTCCACCACCTGGTCAGGCAGATGTTGAGCATCTTTTCATATGTCTATTGGCCATTTGTATATCCTCTTTAGAAAAGTATATATTTAGGTCTTTGTCCATTTTTTAATTGGATTGGGTTTTTTAAGGTTATTTTTTAATTTGTTTGTTTTATTTTGTATAGTGCTCCCATCATGAACCTTATTTATTTATTTACTTATTCTTTTATTTATTTTTAAAATCTATTTATTATTTATTTTTTTATCTTTTTTAGTGACAGGAGGGGAGATAGTGAGACAGACTCACACATGTGCTCTGACCGGTCCTGATCTAGGGCCAAAACTCTGCTCATCTGGGGCTCATGCTGGCAACCAAGCTATTTTTAGTGCCTGAGGCAGAGGCTCCATGGAGCCATCTTCAGTGGCCGATGTGCTTGAATCAATTGAGCCATGACTGTGAGAAGGGAAGAGAGAGAGAAAAAAGGGTGAGGGGTGGGAAAGAGAAGCAAATGGTCACTTCTCCTGTGTGCCCTGACTGGGAATTGACCCAGGTACTTCCACACACTCATTGATGCTCTACTACTGAGGCAACTTCCCAGGGAATTTAAAATCTATTTATATATCTATTTATTTATCTTGTGATTATTATCTCTCAGTCCCTAGAATAATGCCTAGCAAATGTGTGTGTATATGAAAGAATGTGTGTATGGGTACAGAAGGAAGGAGTTCAATAAATATTTGTTGAATAGATGATTGATTAAATAATTTAGCTTGGTAATCTTTATAATATACCTTTCTTAGTTTTTGAAGATCTTGAAGGACATTTTTTTCCTTACACAAATTATTAATGAATATAAGTCAACATTTTTTAATTTGTTTTATATTTTTTACTTTGCTTACCCTTCTGATGAGTAATAAATAATACTATCTTACTTTGATATGACAATGCATAAAAAGTATTTATTCTTTGGGTTTTTGAGCAATTACTCAGAAAAAGTGTGTCCACTTTGAAATGATGGAAACATTAAGCATTAACATTTTTGCTTCCCTAAGCAGATGCCAAGTTAGAGCTATAAATAATGTTCTCTTCTCAAAAATGGGCTTTAAAACTGACCAAAGGTTGCTTCACCTGAGAGATTACTTGGAATACTGTCTCTGCATGGAAATGAAACTAAGTTTTATTCTTGGTGTAACATAAATAAGAAAGAATGTGCCATTAGGGACATGAGCTGGACTCTGAAATCTGCCTTTCTACTCTGTGATAGAACACAGATGCTCACTCTCATAAAGTTAGCTTGAAACAAGACCTTAAGTTGGCTTTGTGTTTACTTACTTGTTGTTCAACAACTTTGTTGTGAAGAGAGTGACAGCTCATAACTAGATTTATTTTTGTGCACCTAGAGTTCACATATTTTTAATTATGGCCCCAAAATATCTAAATATTTATAGAAAATATCTGAAGTTGTCTCTGAACTTGAATTTATTTGTTAAACTAAAAATTCCAAGAAAGACTTTGACAACTATTTGATCATTCTGGATGGAAACTCATTTTAAAAATGTAATGGTTATAGTTGTATAGTTGATTATTTTTCTATAGAAATAGAAACATAAGGGCTCTCAGAGAGACAACATGTATTTTGTTTGCTTGTGTGTTTGTTTCTAAGGAGCATAGCAGCCACTGATCATGAACCAACAGATGCCAGGAAATCCTTCCCTTGTTTTGATGAACCCAACAAAAAGGCAACTTATACAATATCTATCATCCACCCCAAAGACTATAACGCACTTTCAAATATGCCTGTGGTGGTGAGTATTTAAAATTTTTTATGAAGATAGTCTGTTTAAAATATCATATAAGTTACCCAATTTGTTATGAAAGAACCCTACTGAATTCTACAATTAAATGTACTCTAATAGCTTCATTAGAGTTTTCAAAATACAATTCGGCAATCTCTTTTCTTTGATTCCTGTAAGTCTTTAACCTAAGAGATCACAGTTCAGTCAAAAAGCCATGCTGGGTTTTCCAAGCACGAGAGGATACAGTAGACATTTACCAGCTTTGCTCTGCTTAACTGAAAAACAAATTAATGACAAAGAAAAGGAATTACAAACTGAAAAATATTCAAGGGCCTAGTCACTATTCTTGATTTGTATTTGAATGTAAATTTAGTTTTTAACATAGAGACACTACAAAAATATCATCTCTTTAATATTGGAGTACAGAAGCCAATTCCAGGGAATAGTATACCCATAGATTTTCTGGTGAATTAGATATGCTCATTAAATGTTAACAAAAAAATAGATTACAATAAGTTCTGCTTGTACAATTATTAACATACAACTCTTTTCTCTGTTACTGCTCCTCATCCACATATGGGTAATGTAGTTCAATAAAGTCTTATTATCTCAACGTTGAGGTATATTATACCTTACACCAGGGGTCCCCAAACTTTTTACACAGGGGGTCGGTTCACTGTCCCTCAGACCGTTGGAGGGCTGGACTATAAAAAAAAACTGAACAAATCCTTATACACACTGCACATATCTCATTTTAAAGTAAAAAAACAAAACAGGAACAAATACAATATTTAAAATAAAGAACAAGTAAATTTAAATCAACAAACTGACCAGTATTTCAATGGGAACCATGTTCCTCTCACTGACCACCAATGAAAGAGGTGCCCCTTCCGGAAGTGCGATGGGGGCCGGATTAATGGCCTTAGGGGGCCACATGCGGCCCACGGGGCCGTAGTTTGGGGACCCTGCCTTACACGTTTGATGTGTAAAAGGGTCATTCTTGTCCATAGATTTAATTCTTACCTACTTAGTATCACAAGGACACCCTGTCAAAATTATATCTCCCATCTTTATGATCTACTATCTGAAATATTATCACTGAAATTCTTCCTTTTTTATTATAAATATTCCTCAAAAAAAACAATAAAAAAAATAAAACAAAATCTTTTTTCTTAAACGAAATCTTAATAGGATTAAAAAGTAAACTGCCACCAGCTATCTATGCCTTGGTGTGAATTAGTTCATCAACTTGTTTTCTTCTGGTGTCAGGCACTTGAGCAACTGAGTTTTGATTGGAGAAGAAAGGAAAGGATAAACTTAAAGTATGAGAGATCACCCCAGAAGACTAGATCAGAGTAAAATGTCATTAGAATATCTTGGCATGGAAGGGGGAAAGGGAAGGTGGGGAGAGAAAGAATGCAAACTCTACTAACTTCTGTTTAAGACCTTCCCAATGTGACCTTTAACTTTTGCAGAGTACAATTTTGGAAGTCCTGGAAAAAAGAGAATATTCTGGATCACTAGGAGACCAAAACTAATACCAGTAGGTTTATATTGCAGAGCACCTTACTTTGCTGGAGCTCTTAACACTCATACAAGCACATGTGTACACATGCTTGCCTTGTCAACCACGCATCGATTCTAGTTCAGCCTCCCGCACCTAATCCCTTTTTAAAGCTTCTCACTGTGGTGTGACTTTCTGTGCTGCTGCAAGGCATGTGGTAATATTTAAACAATGAGTAGCAAGAGTTGGGCAATTATTATAGATGAAGTCTTAGAATTGGTGATTGGCAGTGAAGAGAGCAAAGCTGGCATGGACATAAAACCATAGAGATTGGGTCCATAGCTGCACCAAGCAATGAAATCCTTCTCTCTCTCTATTATAATCAGGGCAGTGACTTCAGTTACCATACCTTGGGTCTTTGATGTAGACAACCAGAGATGGAAAAGTGAACCCAACATTCTGCTATTCTTGGTACAGTTACTGCTCTCCTGTACATACTCAAATCAGCAAATACCTACTTAATTTTTCTTGTGTGCAAGGCTTTGAACCTAGTCTTCATTAAGGAATCACAGTATCTCCTCAAATATTATGGTCAGGGTTGTGTGTTTCATGTAGAAAGATAACTAAACTCCTGTCCAACTGATATCAGAGTCAAAATTATGTTTCTTCCTGAGAAACTTTATGTAGTTCAATCACTTTTTCACAGTACTAAAAATAAAATAAACTTTCCTTTAGTATTCTCAACATCACCATTTAGAGGTTAAAATTTTTTTATCCCTTAGCTTTGACAAAAGACTTCTGAGTAAAAAGTCAGGCTTGGAGGAATTATTTGTACATGATTGGTCTCTTGATAAATAAAAGATTATCTCTTTTTTTTTTTCCAATAGAAAGAGGAGTCGTTGGATGATAAATGGAATCGAACAACTTTCATGAAGTCTGTCCCTATGAGCACTTACCTGGTGTGCTTTGCTGTGCATCAGTTTCACCCCATAAAGAGACAGTCAAAGAATGGAATACCTGTGAGTCACATTATATTTTTAAAAAAACATTACTTATGAATTTGTGTTTCATTTTCTACTTTCTGAATTTTTTTCATACAACAGACTAGAAAATCCTCTTAGTTACCCAGGTCTGTGAGCTCGATGGTACACTGAACAACACAGAAAAATGTAAATTAAAAAGACGCAGGTGAAAAATAAACACAACAGACATAGAAATGAGTAGTTTCAAATTCTTGTGCACTGCTATTTAGTAAAGTGGTTGAGTGTATGTGTTTGGGTGGGGTCCCATATAGTCTAGAGAGGTGGGAGGAAACCAAAGATATATTAATACCCTTTGAATGACTAAGCACTGAGAATGACTAATGAAATAATTTTCTTTTAAAAAAACAAATATTTTATACCTAATCATTTTTCTCATTTTGGAGGCCTCTATTTGCTTATGTCTTACATACTTCCTTAGTCATAATTCCACCTTGTGTTACTCTCTCTCTCTCTCTCTCTCTCTCTCTATATATATATATATATATATACATATATATATCATAATCTTTTTGATATAATTTTGTAAGAAAGAAGTCATTACCTCCATTTTGAAGAATAGATAACTAAAATTTAATGACTTTTTGTAATTTGTTCAAGATCACTCAGTAGGCAATGCCTTCTGAAATGTTATATTTTGAAAATATCTTTATTTCCTCACCAATCACTCGAGGGAAAAAAAGGATTTCTCTATTTCCTGTGAAACTATCTCCCAGGGAAATTTACCTTAATATTGGTATAGAAGGGGTTGCTATGAAGATATCCTAAGCCTGGGTTTTCATAATGCTGCTTATAGCATATCCAAATTATAGCAAATTAATTAATGCTCATTTTTCAAAGAGAATTTGAAAGACAAAGGGGTTGTACACCATCGTGACACATCCAACTGTAGTCTTTTCTTCATCACATATGTTGCTTTGATATGATTTTCAGATGTGGTAAAGAGCACTACCATTGGCTAAGAGATATTGCTGTGTAGCTATTCTAAGTGAATCATTAGAGCCTGTGGAAGTTAGTTAGCTGAGCTCTAATGATGGATGTTAGTATATAGGGGATTTGGAATGAGGTAATGGAAAATATAGTTTGGCAAAGATCCTCAAATATCCTTTAAGTGGTAAATATTTCTTAAATGGTTCTTCTATCAAAGCTGAGTGCATAGTACTCAGTCTTAAATCACAGTTTTCCTTTTTTTTGAGTGGGGTGAAGATAATACTGTCATAATATATTATCTTCTGAACATTTGTTTGATAAGGGAGGAACAGAAAGTCAAACTCTCTTTAGATACTCACCAGAGACTGTCTCAGGAGAACTCAGTGAAAGTGAGATTTGGAGCTGAGCCAAACAGGTGCCCCTCTTTCCGCCCCATCTGTAGAAGACAGGTAGCCAGAGTTTTCCCTCCTGTTTAAACCTCTGGGGCTCTTTGCCTCAAAAGTTGAACAGAACCTTAAGTTAGAACTTTAAGGCATTTAGTGTAAATGGAAATTTACATAAATTCCACTTCTTTCCCATAGGAAGTTCCCTCCCTTCTCAATCTAAATTGAAATCCTGTAGTTAACACCCAAGCACAAATGCTCCCAGTATAATCTGTAACTCCAGAGAGATTAAAAAACAAAACAAAAGGCCCTGGCTGGTTGGCTCAGCAGTAGAGTGTCAGCTGGACATGTGGAAGTCCCTGGTTCAATTCCCAGTCAGACCACACAGGAGAAATACCCATCTGCTTCTCCACCCCTCCCCCTCTCCTTCCTCTCTCTCTCTTCCCCTCCTGTAGCCAAGGCTCCATTAGAGCAAAGTTGGCCCGGGCAATAAGGATGGCTCCATGGCCTCCACCTCAGCCACTAGAATGGCTCCAGCTGCAGCAGAGCAATGCCCCAGAGAGGTCGAGCATTGCCCCCTGGTGGGCATGCTGGGTGGATCCCAGTGGCGTGCATGCGGGAGTCTCCCTGACTGCCTCCTCGCTTCTCACTTGGGAAAAATACAAAAACAAAACAAAACAAAAAAAACTCCTTAAACCTACTTTAATGTAATATCAGCAGAACCCATACCAGACTCACAGTCTCCTTAAACCTACTTTAATGTAATATCAGCAGAACCCATACCAGACTCACAGTCCCGTATTTTTAGAGCTGAACAGATAGCCTAAGACAAGCAGGTATATGTAGAAAACGGGGGGGGGGGGGGGAATTCAAGACACAGTGGGGATAAATGGTGATAATTGAGAAAACAAAAGATAATTCCAAAGAACATCATACAAAATTAAACATTTACACACACAACTTTTAGTTATTGCAGTCAGAGATTCAAGAAGATATGGTCACAATAAAATAAAAGAAGCTATAAGAAAACAATCAAAACTAGTACTCAAAGTTTAAAAACATGATTTACAAAGCATGACCTTGTTCAGACCCCTTAGAACCTGTTTCTAATTCCTTCTAAAACTACAGCCTAATAAGCCTCTACTTCAATTCCTGCCCACTGCTTTGTATTTTATCAACTCCATGAAGATGCCTATACAGGGGGTCCTTGGGTTAGGACACAGTTCTATTCCTACGACAGTGACGTAACCCAAATTTCGGTGTAGAATGAAACACACCCTAACTTAACCTAAATGAAACACTTACACTTTTTTTTTAAATTTTACTAGGGTGACATCAATAAATCAGGGTACATATGTTCAAAGAAAACATGTTCAGGTTATCTTGTCGATCAATTATGTTGCATACTCAACACCGAAAGTGAGATTGTCCTCCGTCACCTTCTATCTAGTTTTCTTTGTGCCCCTCCCCCTCCCCTTTCCCCTCTCCCTCCTCCCCCCCAGTAACCACCACACTCTTGTCAATGTCTCTTTGTTTCGTTTTTATGTCCCACCTACATATGGAATAATGCAGTTCTTGGGTTTTTTTCTGATTTACTTATTTCACTCCGTATAATGCTATCAAGATCCCACCATTTTGTTGTAAATGATCCGATGTCATCATTTCTTATGGCTGAGTAGTATTCCATAGTGTATATGTGCCACATCTTCTTTATCCAGTCTTCTATTGAAGGGCTTTTTGATTGTTTCCATGTCTTGGCCACTGTAAACAATGCTGCAATGAACATGGGGCTACATGTGTCTTTATGTATCAATGTTTCTGAGTTTTGGGGGTATATATCCAGTAGAGGGATTGCTGGGTCATAAGGTAGTTCCATTTTCAGTTTTTTGAGGAACAACCATACTTTCTTCCATAATGGTTGTACTACTTTACATTCCCACCAACAGTGGATGAGGATTCCTTTTTCTCCACAGCCTTTCCAACACTTGCTATTACCTCTCTTATTGATAATAGCTAATCTAACAAGTGTGAGGTGGTATCTTATTGTAGTTTTGATTTGCATTTCTCTAATAACTAATGAAGATGAGCATGTTTTCATTTATCTGTTGGCCATTTGTATTTCGTCCTGGGAGAAGTGTCTGTTCATGTCCTCTTCCCATTTTTTTATTGGATTGTTTGTTTGTTTGTTGTTGAGTTTTATGAGTTCTTTGTATATTTTGGATATTAGGTCCTTATCTGAGCTGTTGTTTGAAAATATCATTTCCCATTTAGTTGGCTGTTTGTTTATTTTGTTGTCAGTTTCTCTTGCTGAGCAAAAACTTCTTAGTCTGATATAGTCCCATTCATTTATTTTTGCCTTCACTTCTCTTGCCTTTGGAGTCAAATTCATAAAATGCTCTTTAAAACCAAGGTCCATGAGTTTAGAATCTATGTCTTCTTCTATGTACTTTATTGTTTCAGGTCTTATATTTAGGTCTTTGATCCACTTTGAATTAATTTTAGTACAAGGGGACAAACTGTAGTCGAGTTTCATTCTTTTGCATGTGGCTTTCCAGAAATGCTTATACTTTTAATAGTCCAGAATGGCGTCAGTAAGCGTACTGGAGGACACCAACGCCCTCACTCATATGCCAGGTTACTGCATATTCTTCCCCGGGCACAACCAACCTAGTTTGCCTATGTAGTCCGTAAGTACGACATTAACGACTTAAGCCGAAACTTTTAAGTTTTTATGGGAGTAAGCATTGTAAATTCGAAACATCCTATGTCAAGACTGTTGTAACCCAAGGTTCCCCTGTATTCTCATGGGTTTTCAATTTTTTTTTAAATTGCATCTGTTATTTTGTATGTTAGTTGCAGTGAGGGTACCTCAAAGCTTCCATTTATTACACCATCTTG
This sequence comes from Saccopteryx leptura, assembly GCF_036850995.1. Lineage (NCBI taxonomy): Eukaryota > Metazoa > Chordata > Mammalia > Chiroptera > Emballonuridae > Saccopteryx > Saccopteryx leptura. The sequence goes on from NC_089507.1 coordinate 93,765,750, forward strand.
ACCCAAAGTTTCTATATTACTTTGCCAGTTAAAAACAAAAAAGAAATTAGGTAGCTATAGTGTAATACAACATTTTTAGTAGAAATTATGTGAATCAAAAGACCATTCTTATTTACTCTGCTTCTGACAGTATTAATCACCAACTATTCATAATAAGATTATACTGTGCAATCCGAGAATCTATAATACTCTGATTAAACTTTCTTGTGTATGTTCATCCTTCTGGCTAGAGTTCTTTACATTAATAAATACAGAATTAATCCCTTTGTTCTTCTTGTTTACTTGGAGAGAGTATATCCGATATTAATAGTTGGACTATTCATTATATTAAAATATCCTTGTTGCTCATGAGAAAAATTAGATTTGAGGACCCAGTCTTAAAAAATTGTTAAGAAAAAAGGTAAGCGAGTTTGGAAAGTAGCTCAGAACACTTTTAACTTTGCATATTTCTTTTTTTGAATATTAGTTGTATTACATTTTGATTAAATCCTGGAAAAAAAACAGTAACCCGAAGAGCAACCAACAGTAATTTAACAACAGTTGAGGCCAGCAATTGACAGATTTTTTTTTACAGCTCTATTGACAGGGAATCTACACCTAATACCCTTTTTCAGGTTTAATTGATTGGTTAAGTGTTTTAAAATAAATAAAATCATTGACTTCTACTACCCCCCCCCCAAAAAAAAAAACAAATCAAAATACTCTGAAGTGTACACAATGTAGAGAGATTATGTGAATTAACTCGAGTTAAAATGTGCTCTTTCGCCCTGGCCGGTTGGCTCAGCGGTAGAGCGTCGGCCTGGCGTGCGGGGGACCCGGGTTCAATTCCCGGCCAGGGCACATAGGAGAAGCGCCCATTTGCTTCTCCACCCCCGCCCCCTCCTTCCTCTCTGTCTCTCTCTTCCCCTCCCGCAGCCAAGGCTCCATTGGAGCAAAGATGGCCCGGGCGCTGGGGATGGCTCCTTGGCCTCTGCCCCAGGCGCTAGAGTGGCTCTGGTCGCGGCAGAGCGACGCCCCGGAGGGGCAGAGCATCGCCCCCTGGTGGGCAGAGCGTCGCCCCTGGTGGGCGTGCCGGGTGGATCCCGGTCGGGCGCATGCGGGAGTCTGTCTGACTGTCTCTCCCCGTTTCCAGCTTCAGAAAAAAAAAAAAAAAAATGTGCTCTTTCGCTCTTTCAGGAGTTAGATTGGAAAACAATATTCCCAGTTGGCATGTTAATAACTAGACAGTTCAGCTCAAAATCTCCCATTGGGCTTCACTGCAATCTATTTTCAAATCCAGAACAATGTGAGTTATTAATACATTTTTAGGTTTTTTATATTATAAGTTTAATACACATACATTATAAAAATTTAGAAGGAATAAAGCAAATAAGAAAAGGGAAGAGTACCCATATTACCATATGTAAAATTATTTTAAATTGTTAGTTTTCTGATGCTATCTGAGGTACATTTGAACTACATCCTCAGTAACTTTGCTAGAATTTTTAACTTTGCGCTAGTCTCCTAAGAGCCAAATTCAAGACAAGTTAAACAGCAAGGTGATGCTGTCCTGAAAAACAGTTAAGTTCTATTTAAGTCTTGAATTGGGGGAGGGGCATTTGATTGTAGAAAACTTTATATCTTCTGTAAATAAGAATGTGCTAAAGGGAGCAGTTACCTTGTGGGAAATTACTTCAACTTTTGGCTTTCATGAGAAGAGGAAGTTGGTAAAAATTGTTCGCTAAGAAAATGTTGATTGAAAGTATCCATTTAATTAGATTTATACTATAACCATATTAATTTTCATAACTCAGTGAAAGAGATTATATTGTGCATTCTCCCAAAAGGGCTTATAAAATGATTTCTGAATGGTTGCACCTAGAATTATACCTATGAATGAATCCTTCCTACTTGCCTATGTTTTTTTATTTGCTTCTGTCTTAGTTCATTGTTTGTCTGAATTGGAAAATTTGGTCAAGGGCAGAAAATTCACGTGTCCTAGATTTATATATACACTTTATTTTTTAGGATTATTTTAAGTTTTTAAATTTATGCATCTTTTATGTGAAAATAGTCTTATTAGAAAAAAATAATATTTTAGTACTCAGATATATTTTTAAAGTTCTTATTTTGAAATAACTTTAGATTTACAGAAGAGTTGCAAAGATACAACAGGGTTTTTTAATAATGTTCATCCAGATTCCCTCAATGTTAAAGTCTTACATAACCTTTTATCAATCACTCATCACAACTAAGAAATTAATATAATATGTTCAAAACTATTAACTACTTTATTTGGATTTCACCAGTTTTTCTAGCTAATGTTCTTTTTCTGTTTGGATTCAATAGACGATACCACGTTGTACTTAATCATTATGTCTCCTTAATTTCTTCCAATCTGTGAGCTTTTCTCACTCTTCCCTTGTGTTTTGAATGATCTTGACACTTTTGAACAGTACTGGTCAGACATTTTGTAGAGTGTCCCTCAATTTGGGTTTGTCTGATGTTTTCTCGTGATTATACTGGGGTTTTGAATTTGGGAAAAGTATTGCAGAAGTAAAGTACCCTTCTTCTCATATCATATAGGGACGCATGCTATTAAAATGACTTAATACTTGTCATGCTAATTTTGATCACTTGGTTAAGGTGATATCTGCAAGGTTCTTCATTGTAAATTACTATTTTTCTTTTCCTGGCTCTACTTGTTAGAAGCTATCATTAAGTACAGCACACACCCAAGAGGAAGGGAATTAAGCTCCACTTTCTGGAGGGAAGACTATCAAAGAATTTATGAATATGTTACAGTCACCTCAGTAATCAATAAATACATGGAAAGTGATATTAACAGCTATGTAAATATCCTATTTCTCCTTAAAGTTTTGACCTGTCATTGTCACATTCATCAGTGGATCTTGCCTGCAACAACTCTTGTCATGTTCTAATAGCAATTTTCTACTCTCAGAGCTATTCTAACATAGGCTTATCTTATTATTATTATTATTATTTTTTGGCATCTTTCCAAAGCTGTTAACGGGGAGACAAACAGACTCCCGTATGCGCCCGACCGGGATCTACCCGGCATGCCCACCAGGGAGCGGTGCTCTGCCCCTCTGGGGTGTCGCTCTGTTGCATCCAGAGCCATCCTAGCGCCTGAGGCAGAGGCCACAGAGCCATCCTCAGCGCCCGGGCCATCTTTGCTCCAATGGAGCCTCGGCTGCAGGAGGGGAAGAGAGACAGAGAGGAAGGAGAGAGGGGGAGGGGTGGAGAAGCAGATGGATGCCTTTCCTGTGTGCCCTGGCCAGGAATCGAACCCGGGACTCCTGCACCCCAGGCTGACACTCTACCACTGAGCCAACCGGCCAGGGCCTTATCTTATTATTTTAGAAAGACATTTTTGGTGTGTATTTGCTAAGTTTTCTGAATGATTTTTTTTTTTTTTACAGAGACAGAGAGAGAGTCAGAGAGAGGGATAGACAGGGACAGACAGGAATGGAGAGATGAGAAGCATCAATCATTAATTTTTCATTGCGCATTGCGACAACTTAGTTGTTCATTGATTGCTTTCTCATATGTGCCTTGACCACGGGCCTTCAGCAGACAGAGTGACTCCTTGCTTGAGCCAGTGACCTTGGGTCCAGGCTGATGAGGTTTTTTTTTTGCTCAAACCAGATGAGCCTGTGCTCAAGCTGGCGACCTCAGGGTCTCGAACCTGGGTCCTCGGCATCCCAGTCTGACGCTCTATCCACTGCACCACCGCCTGGTCAAGCTCTGAATGATTTTTATTTTCATAACATTTTCTATGAGTTTTTAAATTTTTTGTTGTTTACTGGAAGAGTTATTCTAAATTAAGGGCTCTAATTTTCTCCAGAAAATATTTAATTTAGGAAGCCATAAAAGATTGCTAATGATTCCCGGCCAGGGCACACAGGAGAAGCGCCCATTTGCTTCTCCACCCCTCCGCGCTTTCCTCTCTGTCTCTCTCTTCCCCTCCCGCAGCCAAGGCTCCATTGGAGCAAAGATGGCCCGGGCGCTGGGGATGGCTCTGTGGCCTCTGCCTCAGGCGCTAGAGTGGCTCTGGTCGCAATATGGCGACGCCCAGGATGGGCAGAGCATCGCCCCCTGGTGGGCAGAACGTCGCCCCTGGTGGGCGTGCCGGGTGGATCCTGGTCGGGCACATGCGGGAGTCTGTCTGACTGTCTCTCCCCGTTTCCAGCTTGAGAAAAATGAAGAAAAAAAAAAAAAAAAGAAAAAAAAGATTGCTAATGATATTTATTTAAATTTTTTAAATGAAAACAAAATATTAATAAAAATAGTATAGCCCTGGCCGGTTGGCTCAGCGGTAGAGCGTCGGCCTGGCGTGTGGGGGACCCGGGTTCGATTCCCGGCCAGGGCACATAGGAGAAGAGCCCATTTGCTTCTCCACCCCCGCCCCCTCCTTCCTCTCTGTCTCTCTCTTCCCCTCCCGCAGCCAAGGCTCCATTGGAGCAAAGATGCCCCGGGCGCTGGGGATGGCTCCTTGGCCTCTGCCCCAGGCTGGTCGCGGCGGAGCGACGCCCTGGAGGGGCAGAGCATCGCCCCCTGGTGGGCAGAGCGTCGCCCCTGGTGGGCGTGCCGGGTGGATCCCAGTCGGGCGCATGCGGGAGTCTGTCTGACTGTCTCTCCCAGTTTCCAGCTTCAGAAAAATACAAAAAAAAAAAAAAATAGTATAAAGTTTTATGAGGTAAGTTAGATTTCTTAAATGTTTATATTTTTGTTTTTTAAAAACTTCTCCTGGAGTAATGATACTCATCAAGCATCAGACAAATTTGACTTAAAGAGAAAGTAAGCTGCCAAAAAAAAAAAGCTTTGTATATCCTAAGTAACATGCTGGTCTCTTCACAAACAGCTCTTCGTATCTGCTGAGTTCTGAACTCGAAGTTTTGAACATGTTTTCAATATTCATAGTTACAACAAAAAAAGGTTTTATTCACCCAAACATCAAAACAAGGCTGTGCATATTTGTAATTTGTCTATGGGTCAGGGGAAAATTAAAATTTGGAAAAAATATATCACAATCCTGTGATAAGGCAGTCACAAACAAAACTTGAAAATATAATGTATTACTATTTCTCTCTACCAAGTATTACTCTCCTTCAACTTTCTTCCCACTGCTGAAAAAATATTTCAAAGAACATAAACTTGTAAAATTAAAAATATTGATATATTCATTAATATCAATTATGTACCTTAAATATACATGTATAGAATTAAAAACAATACAAAATTTTCTATTTCCCATCCTGCTACTTCAGCATTGATAATGAAACAGATGGTTCCTTCAATCATATTGTTTTATAGGTCTTTACTGAGCACCTACTATGTGCAGAAGGAAGATGCTAAGCCCTGAAGGGAGTGAAATATGCTAAGATATCTGTACTCAATAGAGATATGAAACAAAGGTGGTCTCCACTGTTTAATGTCACCCAAGTAGGTTCTCAGATTTTTTCTGCTCATACCATCCTTTTGAATGCCAAATCTAAGCCCTTACCTTTAGCTTTAGGGGTCCTGCAACACCCTAGGCCAGGGGTCGGGAACCTATGGCTCGTGAGCCAGATGTGGCTCTTTTGATGGCTGCATCTGGCTCACAGACAAATCTTTAATAAAAAAATAATAGCGTTAAAAATATAAAACATTCTCATGTATTACAATCCATTCATTTCCTACCGCTCATGTTCTTGGTTGCAGGTGGCTGGAGCCAATTACAGCTGTCCTCCGGGACAACACCAAATTTTTATTGGATAATGCGTAATGTACACAGGCTCTTACAGAATTACACTTTAAAATATGTGGTGTTTATGGCTCTCTCAGCCAATAATGTTCCCAACCCCTGCCCTAGGCCATTTAGAGGGATGTGACTCTTTGAACAATTCTGATGAGATTCTGTGAAACTTCAACAGATGAACAGGTGCTAATTCTGCTAGGTGATGAGCAGTAGAAAGGCAGGCTGTTGTTGATAGGTAAAGTGACTATACATTTTATAATCTATAAAATATAAATAATGAGGTGTTATTACTTATTAATTATGACAAGAGGTATAAACAGATAAGCAACAGACTTGGGACATTCTTAGAAAAACCTGGACGGTGGTCACCTTTATCAATGCTCAGCAGACAAGTACAGCTGACCTTCAGTGATGGTGGGAATCCTGCAGGCACTGGCCAGCTTCTGACCAGGGTGATAGTGACAGTGGTGGCTGGCAGTCTCTGCTAGCTGATGCATTTCTGTGCACATGGTCTTTTCATGTTCAACCCCATCTTTACTTAAGACTAGAGGTCTGAATTCAATGGCGGGCTCACCCAGCAGGCGCCTTGGGCCTTGACTTCTGAAAGGTCCTGCAAAACCCCAACTTCACCCTTTTTTCTAATGACAAGGGGCCCAATATTTTATTCTACGCCTGGGGCCTCAATCGACCTTAATCCACCTTTGCTTCAGGCCCTAACACATCCTTCCAGATTCTTGCCCCATCTACCTTGTTACCCCCTCCTGGCCCAGGTGACTTTCATCTAGTTTTTTGAGACAAAGCCATCTAGACTACCCTTTCCAATCTATCTTTACATCATACACTGTGTGGTTTGTTTTTTTCTTGGCTTTCCGTTTTCATTGCTAAAAAAGCCTTTCCAAACAGGCTCTTGCAAATCAAATCGTTTTGGTTTTCAAATTTATTGTGTGGGCATAAAAAGCATATTTTGGAAGTCAAAATTTAACTTTTCCTTTTTTTCTCCTGCATTCTCCTAATGTTTCTAGTGATAATGTGGATACTGCAATGTGGAGATTACTAACATATGTGGCAGTACAGACAGAGAAAATCATAGAGATGAATAATTCTACGTATTATCTCTAATGATACCAATACTCTTGATGGGACACATGGAATTCTTCCGTGTCAAGCACTGCTTAGGCATTAGCTTAGTTAATGCTCACAAGAATTCTGTGAGATAAGTACAATTGCGATCCTATTTGTAGCTAAAGAAAGTCAGGCTGCAGTGGTAGAAACAGAGGAGAGGCAGTATAATATAGTGAAAACAAACTTTGTACTGAATTCTAATGTCAGCTCTGCCTTAGACTTTATTTTTCTCATGTATACAATGAGGACGTTTATTTTAAAAAATCTTCAAATTAAAATTTTAATTAGAGGTCTACAATCTTATTTAAAACCCTTGTGGCTAGCTGAATGTTGGAATTCAGATTTGTGCAAAGTAATATAGAAAAAATACTCTGTATTATTAACTACTATGGGATCTAGGGCAGTGCTTTCTAATCAAACAGTAATATTTCTGCAGCAGTATTTTCAAAGACAGAAGGAAAAAAAACTCTTGTCAGTTCAGGTTAGATGATACTGCCAAATTGGTTAATTTTGAACATATAAAAGGTCATTTGATTTTCATAGCTCTTTCAATTTTATAAATGTGGAAGTTGGACTAGTGAAAGGATTGCAGTAAAGTTATCAGGATGAAAATATTGTATTTTATTATTATTATTACTAATGTCAAATTCACAGAATTGATGTGTAGAGTGAGACATTATATGAAAGAGCCTATATTGCCTGGAAAAAATTTTAAGTACACAGTAAGGCTAATAACTAATCATAATGATTACACTGCTGGGCTTTCTACTTGGTTTTGGTTTTAGAGACCTAATAATCATTGGACTTATGGAAGTACGTGGCTTCATAAGCGAAGGAGATCTAGTGAGTCTAATCATCATTGTCAGAGGGACACATAAAGGGAGTGACAGTGACCAAATCATCAATCAGAAAGAACTTAAATCTAATTTCTCAAAGTCCTGGACATACTTGAATGGAAAGGAGAATATTAAGAATTCTAAAACCATTCTTTACAGTAGATTCCAATATGATAAGAGACAAGTAGCAACAACAACAATGATAAAGCGAAGTAACACATCTATCTCCCAGAAGAATAATCAGTTGAATATGGGCTTTAGAAAGCACCAAATTTTTACAACTGACAGTAGTGTTTTGAGATATGACTGATGGTATTTATCTGTGGTGTATCTCAATAATTCAGTTTGCTTAGGAAATTTACTCTTTTTAAAACTAAATATATGGCCTGACCAGGCAGTGGTGCAGTGGATTGAGTGTCAAATGGGATGTGGAGGACCCAGGTTCGAGACCCTGAGGTTGCCAGCTTGAGTGTGGGCTCATCTGGTTTGAGCAGAACTCACCAGCTTGGACCCAGGGTCGCTGGCTCCAGCAAGGGGTTACTTAGTCTGCTGTAGCCCCACGGTCAAGGCACATATGAGAAAGCAATCAATGAACAACTAAGGTGTCTCAATGAAAAACTGATGATTGATGTTTCTAATCTCTCTCGATTCCTGTCTGTCTGTCCCTGTCTATCCCTCTCCCTAACTCTCTCTCTGTCTCTGTAAAAAAAAAAAAAAAACAAAAAAAACAAAAACCCTAAATATATGCATATAAGTTAGATCCTTGAAGTCTTACAAACTTCGTATTTATATATAAAGTTAATTCACAAAGTTATAAATCTTATGTATAAACTTTATTTTTAACCTTTAATAGAGTTCTTGAATAATAAAAACATATATGACTCTTTTAAGAGGTAAGAAGCAAAAAAACTATACATACATTTCTACTTCCTCACTCTAAATCATTTTAATGTGGACAATCATATCCTTTTTATTGTTCTTTTCTTTTCTTTTTTAAATTTTATTTAGAAAACATTTTTGTTTTTATTTATATTTTCTCTTTTTTAAAAAAAGTTTATTTAGAAAATTAATTTTAACAGGGTGACATTGATCAATAAGAGTACATGAGTTTCAGGTAAACATTTCTTTAACATTTGAACTGTTGATTATGTTGTTGACCCATCACCCAAAGTCAAATCATTTCCCACCACCATATATTTGTCCCTCTTTATTCTTTTCCCTTCACCCCTCCCTCACATCCCCATCCTTCTGGTAGTCATGTCTTTTTTAAAAAGTCATCTCAGTTAAAGCAAGCACGTAAATTTGAAAGACAACAATTATTACTAAAAATGATGACAGTTCAAGGGTAATTACCTGATCTTTGTTGTGGACAGAAGTTCTGAGGCTTAACAGTTGATGGAGGGGTGTTTGTCCCCTCTATAAAGCCCACAGAAAGGGGAGGGGACACAGATGGAGCCTGGGCTGAAGATGAGGTCAGAGAGCTCAAAGGGTGAACTGAGGATAAATGAAGGTGCCAGCAGAGAGGAGAAGGCTTTTTAAAATCACCAAATATAAACATCACAGGTGTTCTGCTGTTAAACTAATGCCACATGAAGTATTTTGAAACTTGAAATAACAGACAATACTGGCATGCTGGCAACATCTTAAAAATAAAAATGTGATGTAAGGCAGATAGGACACATTCATAGATATACTTTAGCTAATTATGTTATGAGGTTACTTTTCTGTGATTGTTCAGCTCAGTTGATAAAAAGCAATGGTCATAAAATATGGTTTTTGATCCTTCAATGTAAGAGTCATAGCTCACAGGTGATATGTAAACTGGCCAGACTGTAAAGTCAGAACATACTTCTAGAAGGGGAATTGTGTATCTCAGAAACAAAAGAGAAAGAGATCATTTTTATCCTGATTGAATTCACCTTAATATCAATCCTGTTAAAGGACTCTGCACTACTGTTGCTGCCAACAACAGAAATACAGAGAATAAGAGATACTGGATTATATTGCCTCTGTCATAGAAAGTGAGAAGATTTTGATGAAAAAAGCTCATTGTCTTTCTCTTGCTCATTGCTCTATGTGGGGTGGGAGGCCTCACTGTTATTTCCTCTTCCTCTTTTTCTTTTTTTTTTTTTAATTTTTTATTTATTCATTCATTTTTAGAGAGGACAGAGAGAGGGAGAGAGAGAGAGAGACAGAGAGAGAGAGAAGGGGGGAGGAGCTGGAAGCATCAACTCCCATATGTGCCTTGACCAGGCAAGCCCAGGGTTTCAAACCGGCGACCTCAGCATTTCCAGGTTGACGTTTTATCCACTGCGCCACCACAGGTCAGGCTCTTCCTCTTTTTCAACCCTCTCACTCTCTATACATTATGCGCAACACTGAAGTACAGAGTGTGTAGACAACAATGGAGTGAGTCAAGAGAAGCTGCCTTCCTGAAGTTTTTAATTGCAGGGAACAGATGTGGTAGAAACCCTGAGGGAGTTTTGACACATTAGCTCACAGATGAAAAATTTTGAGAAGCTCCATTTACAACATGATAATCTTGTATGAATGTAATGGTTTAAACTTCCTATGGGGCAATTACGTTTGCTCTTTTCAGTAGCCACCAGCTGGATTATTAGTTTTGGAAATTCTAACCTTTTGGAAAATCCATGACATTGTAGGAGGACAGGAGGGCAGAGAGGAAAGGTACCACCACGTATGACAGATTAAAAATAAAATAAATAAAAAACAAAAATCTCAAATAATGTTGGGATGATAATTGAGTAAGTTGTGTTGCCTTTGGAGATAAATATGATCACATCTTTACTTTTCCAAATAAAACAAGAATGTCAGTTTTACCCAGTGGAAGTGAGAATAGTTAGCTAGCACTGGCAATCTAAGGGATGCCCTTTTAGAACTTGTCCTTTAAATTACTGATCTTTCCATTGTCCTTGCTTCTAAGAAGAGATGGATCAGATGTGTGCCTAAGTGAAAGCCAAAATTAGCCATACATTTGTGTAAAGCCAGTAGCCGTGGCCACCAACACAGCTGCCTGGCCCATGCAGGTTCGCATTTGATTCGGACGGACGATAATGAAACAATGGAGCCAAGAACTGGTGGACCATCATCTTTATCCTAGCTTGCACCTGGCAGACAAGAAATACACACAGTGGGAAAAGACTTCGCTTTCCATTCAGGGCTCCCAAAGCCACTGATTTATCCGAGTATTCCTAGAATCAAAGGTTTCTACCTCACCAGCCTTATTCACCTCTGTTCCCCATCTCCTTTTCTGCACAAACTCTGCATAAACTGGCTTCTCCTTCAGCACTCCACCATCTTGGCTGCTTCTCATCTGCAATGCTAATTTCAGGAACAGAGAGAGAGAGAGAGAGAGAGAGAGAGAGAGAGAGAGAGAGAGAGAGAGAGGGAATCCCTTATCTTATAGTGTAGAAATTAAAGCCTTTAAACCAGTATACAAATAAGGAAGTCTTTGATACAAAGCCACTTATCTAAGGCATAAATGGGATTCCTCATAAGAGTGCAACAGTCAAGGGTGTAGGGAAAAGCTTAGTGTTGAGAAGATCTTAGTATTAAAAGAGTGGGAAAGGCTTAGTCTTAAAACTAAGCCTTAGGCTATAAAGACCCTGCCTGCTTACAGCCTGTCCCCCACATCCAATGCAAACTATAAGCGAGCAAACATATACATCATATTTGCAAACTTATTTGACCCACAATTTTAAATAATAATAAAATAAAGTAGGAATAATTTTTTTTTCTTTCTTCTTTGTAATGATGAGTCACCTCTTCTGGTCAGGTGTATGGGCTAAACTTACCAGATGACTGCATTCTTTGCTTTACTTGAGGGTTTAGAATCATTTCTTAAATTCAGCAGATATATTTTATTCACAAACTTTAAGAAAAAAACACATTTTAGAACAGATTTTAAGTTTAGTTTACAGCTAAATTAAGGGGGAGGGGTACAAAGAAAACTAGATAGAAGGTGATGGAGGACAGTCTCTCTTTGGGTGATGGGTATGCAACAGAATTGAATGACAAGATAACCTGACATGTTTTCTTTGAATATATGTACCCTGATTTATTGATGTCACCCCATTAAAATTAATAAAAATTTATTTAAAAAAAATTAAGGGAAGATACAAAGATTTCATATATACCTCCTTCTCCCTCACATATATAGCCTCTCTCATTATCTATAGCTCCCAAATAGTACTTTTTTTTAACCAAGGGTGAACCTGTACTTACGCATTATAATACCCAAAGTCCATAGTTTACCTTAAGGTTAACTCTTGGCTGTACATTCTATGGATCTCAACAAATGTGCAATTATATAGTTATAAATCATACAGGGTGTTTTCACTGTCCTAAAAATTCTGTGTGCTACACCTACTCATCTCTTTCTCTTTCCCCCTACTCACTCAAGGCAATTACTGATCTATTTATTGTCTCTATAGTTTTGCCTCTTACAAAATGTCACATAATTGGAGTTATTCAGGATGTAGCCACTTTAGATGGCTTCTTTTAGTAATGTGCATTTAAGTTTTCTCCCTATCTTTTCATAGTTCTCTAGCTCATTCCTTTTAGAACGAAATAATTTTCTATTGTCTGGATGTACCACAGTTTATCCATTCACCTACTAAAGGACAACTTGGTTGCTTCCAAGTTTTAAAAATTATGAATAAAGCTGCTATAAACATTCATGTGCAGATATTTGTGTGGATATATTTTAAACTCCTTTGGGTAAATTCCAAGGAGCATGATGGCTGGATCATACGATAAAAGTATGTTTTGTAAGGACTGCCAACTGTCTTCCAAAGTGGCTGTCAATTTTATATTCCCAATAGCATTGTATGAAAATTCCTATCACTCCTTATCCTCACCAGGATTTATTTGGTAATGTCAGTGTTCCAGATTTTGGAATTCTTGTAGGTATGTAGTGGTATCTCATTGTTTTAATTTGCATATCTGATAACACATGGTGTAGAACATCTTTTTATACAGTACTTGTCATCTGTACATCTTCTTTGGTGAAGCATCTGTTAAGATCTTTGGTACATTTAAATTTTTTTCTTTTTTTGTTGAGCTTTTAGAGTTCTTTGAATATGTTGGATAACATACCTTCATCAGATGTTTCTTTTGAAAATATTTGCTTTTAGTCTATTGGCTTGTTTTCTCATTCTCTTAACATTATCTTTCACAGGGCAGAAGTTTTTAATAAAGCCTAGATTATCAACTATTTATTTTATGAATCATGCCTTTGGTATTGCATCTAAGAAGTCGTCTTTACATCCAAAGTCATTCTAGGTTTTGTCCTATGTTATCTTCTACAAGTTTTATAGCTTTATATTTTACATTTTGATCTATGATCCATTTGGAGTTGAATTTTGTAAAAAGGTCAGGGTCTGTGTCTAGATTTATTTATTTTTTGCATGTTTAGTTGTTCTAGCACCACGTGTTAGAAGTACTCTCTTGTTCCTTTGAATTGCCTTTGCTCTTTTTTCAAAGATCAATTGATAGTATTTACATAAGTCTATTTCTTGGCTTTCTGTTATGTTATACTGATCTATATGTGTTTTCTTTTGCTAATACTTCACTGTCTTGATTACTGGAGCTTTATAGTAAATCTTGGAATCAGGTAGTATCAGTCCTCCAACTTTATTTTTCCTCTTTCAACATTGTGCTGGCTATTGTAGGTCATACATGTTTAGAATTAGTTGTGGAGGAATCTATACTTGGTTTGATTTATAAATGATGTCATAAAATAATACCTAGAGACTTATAGAGTGATGCAGCTTATCAAGATACCTCCTCTCTTGCCTGACCTGTGGTGGCACAGTGGATAAAGCATCAACCTGGAAATACTGAGGTCGCCGGTTCGAAACTTTGGGCTTGCCTGGTCAAGGTACATATGGGAGTTGATGCTTCCAGCTCCTCCCCCCTTCTCTCTCTCTCTCTCCTCTTTCTCCCTCTCTGACTCTCTCTCTCTCTCTCCTCTATAAAAATGAATAAATAAAAAATTAAAAAAAAAGATACCTCCTCTCAGGAAAATTTGAATCATTGTATTTTATATTCTTGGAGTAGAACAGTTAAAATATTAAAATGGTCATTTAGGTTGCAATGAATAGAATTGAGCAAGTGGTAAACATATATCTAAGAATTCTTTAGATGAGAAAAAAATCACATGATTGACTTCCTCAAAGACAAACTACACAGAGATGATAGATAAATGATAGATAGATCCATAGGTAAACACATTGACATTAAAAAGAAAATATTATGCTCTAAATAGAAAAAGAGTACTAACATTGCAGAGTATGAGAACCTTGTCTTAAATTATTTCTAGTAATTAAAATCACTCAGTGAGCTATGTAGTATTATTTCACTTTACACATGAGTCTCCAAGATGTGAAGTGATTTGTCCATGCAGAACTGAGATTCAAATTAGAAATATTGGGCTCTTAATTCCACATTCTTTCCACTACTACATGTGTTTTATCAAATGAAGAATGATTTTCACTGTGTTTTTGTGTTTTGTTTAATAGCTCACTGTATACGTCCAGCCAGAGCAAAAGCATACAGCTGAATATGCTGCAGACATAACTAAAAGTGTTTTTGATTATTATGAAGAATACTTTGCTATGAGATATGCTCTTCCTAAATTAGGTGAGAATCATTTTTTTAATTTTCTTATTTTTAATATTGCTTTTCTTTTCACCTAAGTTAACTCACTTCCTATAGTTGTACTATTCTTAGTTAACACTTATTTTATAGTTTTTCTATTGTATGCCTACAATATGTATCTAATACTTAGTATATATGGAAAGGTGCATTTCAGACTCCTCCAAGAATACTGTCTATACTCTGCTCTTACCTGATAAATATATGGTCTTTTATTTCCCAATAAAGATTACAGTACTGTATGGGCACAAAACTTCAAATGTTGATAATGATGGAGCCAAAAGCAGCAGTCTAGATCAGTTGATTTCAAAATTAGTACCCATCTTAATAGCTTACATTATTTCTCTACCATCAATGAGTTGGAAAATAAATGATGAAAAAAAGAGAAATAAATGATGTTGGTGAAGTCTCACGTGCCTCCAGTCTTTGTATTGTTGTAAAAGACTAATTCTAGATTCTCCAGCAGTTAAAATAAAACAATGGTACTCCTTCCATAAATATTTTTAATGGGGGGGACTGTTTTATTTTTAAAATAAAAATAAATCTATAATCAAAATGGTATCAATATCACACTTTTATCAATAGCAGAAATTCTTTATTAGTAAGCTTGAGTGGTATTAGCAAAGCCTTTTTTTTTTTTTTTTTGTATTTTTCTTTTAAGTGAGAAGCAGGAAAGCAGAGAGACAGACTCCTGCATGAACCCGACTGGGATCAACCTGGCATACCCGCTAGGGGATGATGTTCTGCCCAGCTGGAGCCATTGCTCTGTTGCAACCAGAGCCATTTTAGCACCTAAGGTGAGGCCATGCTGCCATCTTCAGCGCTCAGGCCAACTTGCTCCAATGAAGCCACAGCTGTGGGAGGGGAAGAAAGAGAGAGAGAAGGAAGAGAAGGAAGGGAGTAAAGCAGATGGTTGCTTCTCTGATGTGCCCTGACTGGTAATTTACCTGGGACATCCACATGCCTGGCTGACACTCTACCCCTGAGCCAACTGGCCAGGGAAGTATTAGCAAAGACTTTAAATGAAACATCCATATGGATGTCTGTAGGGATAAAATAGAAGCAACAAGAAAACAAACCAACCAAAAATTGGCCTCTCTACTTCTGCTTTTGCCCTTATTTTGACATAATTTCTGATGCAAAGCAGTAGGGATTTCTAACTTTCTACAAAAGAATGGTTGTGGCTCTAAGCAAGTTTCTAGATGCTCCATTTTCTTTTCAATAGCAGTGGCTCCATTTTTTTTAATTGCTTAGCAACTATTATTAATAGAGAAAGAGACAGGAAGAGAAACAACTTTTTACCAAAATCAGAATAATGTTTAATAAAATGTTATACACATTAATTTAAAATTTTTTCTTCTCTTTATCTCAATTGTACTACTCAAGGTAACCTGGGAAGTGAAAATCTCATAAATTTCAGTCTTCTTCCTTTGTTCCTTCCTCTCTACTACTATTGCTACCACCACTATTACTGTCACTACTGCTCCTCCTCTCCTTCTCCTACTACAACTACTATGATGACAATGATGGCTACTACTACAGCTACTAGAAAAACTAACACTACTCTGACTACCACTACCACCACCACTACTTATACTACTATGACTCTACAACGACTACTGGTACTGCAACTATTATTACTACTATAATTACTACAATAACAACTACTACTATAAATAACAATTGCTACCACAACTACTAAAACTATTCCTACAACTAATAGTACAACATTTTTCCTCGTTTTCCTCCTCCCCTTCTTCTTATTTCTATATGCATTTAAAAACTTTCAGAATTGACTCTATCTTAGACTTTCCCTAGAAATGACTTTTGTATTTATTATACCCCTCAAAATTAAATTCATTGGAATTAATTATGTCAAATCTCAGTAAGGAAACTAGATTACAAAAAATTTCTTTTTTCAAACAGTAGGTGCAAATTACACTCCATAATATTATAGAAAATATTGGTTCTCGTAGGGAACATTTTTCCACCTTTTAAAATGGTATTCTTGTGAGAAAAAAAACAAACAAACAAACATAAGAATGAGGAAAACATGAAGAAAAAACTACAGCTATAATCTTGACCTTCATTTAAGATCTATCCATTTTCATTATTTTATAAGAATCCTTGAGAATCTTTATATTAACCAGAAAATTTTTATAAGCCTTTTTTATATGTTAGATGAAATTTTAACTAATTTTTATTTATGTGCCTCATTTAAATTCTATGTAATAATAAATAAATTATATTCTTATTATAGTTTATTAATAGGTAAAGCTAAATTCATTCAGTAATCAAACTGAATGTTTTCTGTTTGAGGATTTATCATAGAACTGATCAACACTGCCTCTTCCTGTCAGAGAGTATGACTATGATTATTGGCCCCCGCAAAAATAAGGAATAAAAAGTTATGATAGAATTCAACATTTTAGACAGAGGAGGGAATTTAGAGAGAATATATTCAATTTCATATTGATCTAGCTCATGTAATATCTGCAAGTAGATGGTGTTACTCAATTCGTAAGGAATCAGGTCAACCTCAAATTATTCAGAGTTAGAAAAAGTAGAAATTTTATTTTATAAAAATCTGTAACCTTCAATAGAAATATATTTTATGCACTTGGAAGCTCTAAAATTCTAAGTCTTCATTTGAAAATTTTATTCCCTTAATTTTTTATAGCTTATCCCCCAAACAAATACTCTGTGTTATCTAAGCAAAAATGATAAAATGATAAAAATCTAATAAAAATTAAATACAAAGAGGAACAAAAGATACACAATTATAGAGAACTTGAAAAGAGCATTGCCATTTGTAAAATTGTGTACTTAGTAAAAATGCTATTAAATAACAAGACACATTGATATCTGGAGCCAAGAAGGCAAAGTCTATGAAAGTTTTGAGTTCATGAAGACTAAAAAGTTTGCACAAATAGATCATTGTTTTTCACTCTAAAAATTATTTTTAGACTTTTTAAAATACATTCACCCAAAGAACTTAAGTTAGTAAGAAATATTATGCACAAAGAGAAAGAATTTATTTCTCACTGGACTCTTCCTTTTTCCATAGATAAAATTGCTATTCCAGACTTTGGTACCGGTGCTATGGAGAACTGGGGACTCATCACATACAGAGAAACAAACCTGCTTTATGACCCCCAGGAATCAGCCTCATCAAACCAACAGAGGGTGGCCAGTGTGGTTGCCCATGAACTTGTGCATCAGGTACAGAATCTTAGCATCAGCTTGGCCTATAGTGGCACAGTGGAAGCTTTGACCTGGAATGCTGAGGTCACTGGTTCAAAACCCTGGACTTGCTTCGTCAAGGCACATATGAGAAGCAACTATGAGTCAATGCTTCCCATTACTCCCCACCCTGCTTTTTTCTCTCTCGTCTCTCTAAAATCAATAAATAAAAATCTTAAAAAAAAGTAAAACAATTTAAAAAAACATAATCAAATTAACTCGTTTTAAGACACAGAATAATGAAATGAATTATAACCTAGTAAATTAAAAATAGCCAACTCAAAAAGTTCTGCTTGAAAGTCTTTCTTAGTCCTGATAAACATTTTACCATAGAGAAACTTTTAAGATACATAATTTTGCCTTTAATAAATATATAGGCCTTTCTATAACTTTAAACACAACCAGTATGTAATGCCTAAATAAAGTCAAGAAACTAAGAAAATTTTCAGATCATTTTAAAACTGGAAAATAAATATTAAGAATGCCGGTCACTACTGTGTCAAATGACAAAATTTACATAAATATAAATGAATGTATTGAAATGTTCTAGGTTTCTCCACCAAAGGCATAAGAATTTAATTATCACTTTATTGTTTATACTTTCAGTGGTTTGGAAATACTGTGACCATGGACTGGTGGGAAGACTTGTGGCTAAATGAAGGCTTTGCTTCCTTCTTTGAGTTCCTGGGAGTAAACCATGCAGAAAAAGATTGGCAAATGGTGAGTGCTAAAAACATAAGCTCCAAGTCTCTGTTTTTCTCATGTAAAGCATATTGAAATATTTGGACTATGACCTTGGGCCCAGGGCCAAGTGAAGTCATGAACTGGGAATTCCACTGTAAGAATGGCAGGGAGCCGGACGGTCTTTACTGAACTATATAGTGCTTAGAGCTTATGCTCAGGACCAAGAGGGCAACTGAGCAGCAGAATCTGAAGATGTCCTTGATGGATTCACTCAAGAACATGTGTGCAGGCAGGGGGAAATAAACAAACAGCTAGCTTAGACAATGCTAACTTTGGTTCAAGAAAATATCTGTAGTGCTAACCCTTTGAAAAATGTCTAAGCTTAATTTTATAGATGGCTTACCTTACACGGGTTACTGAAATAGTGTAGTAAAGAGATAAAAGCATCAACTTACCAGTTAAACTCAAGTTCAAATCTTGGATGCATTGTTTCTTAGATGCTTTACAGGGAATATGATCTTGAGCAAGTTACATATTCTCTCTCTTTTTTAAAAAGACTTTATTCATTTTAGAGAGGGGAGAGAGAGAGAAAGAGGGAGAGAGAGAGAGAGAGAGAGAGAGAAGGGGGGAGGAGCAAGAAATTATCAACTCCCATATGTGCCCTGACTGGGCAAGCCTGGCATTTTGAACTGGTGGCCTCAGCATTCCAGGTTGATGGTTTATCCACTGCACCACCACAGGTCAGGCTACATATTTTCTCTGAGTCAGTTTTTGCTTTTATGAGAAAACATTGTTCTTTATCTTATAAATTAAATAGCTTCCCAAATATATACATAATGACTCTTACCACACTTGGTATACTGGGGAACCTGGAACAGAGGCTTCTATGAACTCTGCAGATATTTCTTTCCAAAAAGTTATATCTGTTTATATTCATATTTAGATAGTGAAAGTATTCTTATCTGTTTGTATATATGAAATTGTAAGGGTGTAGATGTGTGAAACTAGAAAATTAGTTGTGTGCTGTGTAGACTACTGCCCTCTACTGGACAGAATAAAAAATGTGAAATGCTTGAAGCCCTTCAAGTTTCCACAATCTACTTTAAAAAGTGAAAAAATTAATTTGTAACAATTGTTATTTTTACAAATTTAATCTGCACCAAGGTTTTCAACCATGAAACTATTGATATTTTTGGCCAGATAATTCTTCATCGTGGGCCATTGTCCTATGTCTTGTAGAATATTTAGCAGCATATTGGGCCTATTTCTACTAGATGCCAGTAATATTGTCATTCCAGTTGTGAAACCAAAAATGTCTTCCCATATTTTCATATGTCTCCTGGAGAACCAAAATGTAATATCCTAGATAAAAACACTCATTTATGCCAAAAATTTCTGATTTCATAATTTATTGGACTTAATCCATGTAAATAAAAATATTTTCTTTTATTTTCTATAAAGTAATTTGATGCCCTTCTTATATCAAGATATTATAAGAAATTATAACATTTCAATATTGTTATATGTAATCCATAATATTTTAACATTCCAATTTCAATGTTTAAAAACCACCAGTTAAATTTCAGAATAATTTAGTATGCAGTTCTAAAATGCAATTTAATCACATGATTCAACTTATTCATTTTTCATTCATTTATGCATTCCTTATTCAATAAACACTGTATAGGACCCAAACTAAATAAAACATTTTTGCCCTTAAGGAGTTCTCAAATTAGTGTCTTTTGGGTGGAGGGACAGATAAATAAAGATGCGTCACAGGAGAGCTTGGTAAGTACTACAATGATAGATCCTCATTTCACAGGTGAAAATCTGATGCCTAGGAAGGTAATATAACTTTCCATTGTCCCACAGATGGTAGAACAACTAAGACTAGAGTCAAATTTTCTTACAGGATTGTCTACTTACCTAAATGTTTTATAGGGACAGAAGAAACTAAAGTCCAAGTCAAAATTACTATGATTGGCAGTCATTACTTGGCAGTCATCGTTCTAATATTCTGTAAACTTGGATAGAAATATATTTTTATGTACTTGGAACTCTGTAATTCTAAATCTTTAGTAGAAAACTTTATTCTCTTAATTCTTCACAGTTTACTTTGATTGAAAATAACAACTTGCCTATTATAAAAGCAAATCACAAAATCAAGAAGTATGAACTTATATTTAATTCAGTCAGACCAATAAAGCTTTTGATTTTTTTTATTAGTAGTGAATTAGCAGAGTTATTTTTTAGAATCTAATTGATTAAGAATCAAAATAATAATAGCAGCTGTGTTAGGTTTTTCCTCTAGGCCAAGTACTGTACCAACTGCTTACCAGAAATTAGTTCATTGAATTTTCTGCACAATTCTTAAAAGTAAATGCCATCATCACCCTATTTAACAGGTAAGGAAACTTGTTTAAACTTACGTGTTGAGAAAATGGAACAACTGAGCTTTGAACTAGGGAAGCACTACAGGGCTACAATGCTCACCACTCAATTTTGCTGAGAAAATAGGACTGGAATAATAAGATGACTATTAATTAGACCTAAAGCAAAAATAATAATAATAATAATAATGTTTCTTCAATTAATTATGTATCATTCAAATGATACATATTGTTGACAATTTTTTTTTTTTTAAAAGAAAGAAAAAAACCAAACATCTGTTTTTGGTGAGTCAACGTGCTTCCTCACTTAATTCTCGGAACAAATCCATGAGGTAATATCATTCCCACTGCACAGATATCGAAGCAGGGCTTGAAAAGTTTGGCACGTGTCTAAAAGTCACACAGAAGTAACAGAAACAGAATTCACAGATGCTTGTGTCTTCTTGGCCTGTAATTTAGAGGTGAGGTCAAAGGAGTTATAAATAGGAGAAAGTAATAGAATCAGTATAAACAAACTAGTAAAAACGATTAATTTGAACACCTAATGTTTGTTTTAAATAATTTAAGTCATTTATATTTATATCCCCCAATTAGTATTATGTACATGGTATGTTACAATTTGAACCAGTATGAAGTACTGTATTTCATTCTGTCATTTTAGCGGGACCAGATGTTACTTGAGGATGTACTACCTGTACAAGAGGATGATTCCTTGATGTCTTCACACCCAATTGTTGTCACTGTGACAAATCCTGATGAAATAACATCTGCTTTTGATGGAATATCCTATAGCAAGGTGGGGAAAATATGGTATTGTTTTTAAAATCTTCTTGCTTAGTGACTTTTCTTTTAGTAAATGCCTAAAATTGATGGTGAGATGGTTAGACTAGGTTAATGGGTTTAGAAACAGTGTAGAACTTATTCTGAGTGCTGAATTCAATAACTAATGCTTTTCATTAAAAATGAACAATGCTGATCATTGTCTCAGGATTTTGAATCTGATTTTTAAAATTTTTTCTTTCTACTTTTTTTCTTTTTGAGGGAGGCAGGGAGAGAGACACAGGAACATACTTTTGTTTATAACATCTCTTATTCTAATAATTGAACATTTAAACTTTAAATATCAAGTTTTAAATTTTTTATTTGATGTTTTTAAAAGACAGTAAATCTTTTACTGCCCATGTGGTCAACTAGAAATGCCATATATATGAACATCTTTTCTAGTAGAATCTTTCAGTGCTTCTAATAAGTATTTAAATCCATCTTAGTTTGAAGGAATTACTTTTATCCATTTTTATATAAGATTCAATGATGAATTTGCTAACATATTGTAAATGGGGCATTTTGATCCATTGTAATTTTACAGAAAAGTTGCTTAAACTCTATAGTGATCTAAAGTTTTACATTACCCATTTTCTTCCACAATATTTTCTATATTCTCCTCTTTAAACATATTCATACTTGAAAGCAGCATAATTTTGTTATTTCTACCTCAGCCTTTCTGAGTTTACCCACTGTGTTAGGTTGCTCAGAAGCCACTGAAAACTAACACACTGTGATACTCTGAGTGATACCTAAAGTTTTATATAAGACAAAATATAACTACTAAAGTGAATATTTAAAAAATAACAAGTGAAAAAGCTTTTTGTATACTAGTATTTGAAATGTATAATGTATAGCATTATCTTTTTTGCCTTTTTCTCCCCTATTATTCCTATGCATTGTTTGCCCTGCCTTCATTTATTTTTCTTTTACATTGTCAGTGATTCTTTTTTACTTTTGTGTGTTAAAACAAAAGTTTCCAATCTGTAATATGTTCTAATAACTCACAAGGAGAAATTGATATTATTGAATCAATTTTTTCCCAAGTCCTGGATACTCCATGGGTTTAAGACAGTAGGCCAGAAATAAATAAATATTTCTAGTCCTTCTACTATGTGTAGAAAGAATTTATAGCACTCAGTAAATTATATTAAAATTACTTACAAATGTTTTTCTGATCAGTTACTTGAAAACTGATTGAAAAGTCTATTAATAGAATATTTTAGAACTAATATTATAATGTGAAAAGACTATAGACAGCAGGGTTGTTCATCAGATTCTTCACACTAAAGAAAACCTAGTGAGATACACCATTTTGGACAGGAAGAATTTTATTGCCTCAATTATATATCTATATTAAACTATTTGACAAAAAACTTCTCGAATATCTACTTCTCTGTGTTAAGTATAATTTCTTAATTATTTAAATGTAGAATATAACTAACCAAAATTTTGTCCTGAAACTGCTTTCTTTATTCATGAAAGAACACAATTTTTCTAAAATTTTCTCTCCTTCTCTTTCATTAGGAAAGCCCCCTCTACTGGTTTATTTGGTGAAGTGCAATAATTACTTGAACTTCAAGTCACTGAAATGCTGGCCATTTTATCCATTTCTCTTCACCTTTAAGTTATTTCAGAAACACACATACAGAGGGTGTGCTAAACAGTATTTTTACCTAAAATTACAATGTAACTATGTAATTTAGTAGAATAATCTTCAAAAGACCTCACAAATATGATCATGAAATATTAGTCACAATAGTGATGACTGATATTTGTCCTTTACATATATTTTATTAGTTTAATTTTCCATTCTTTTCCATCCTAGGGAGCTTCCATTCTGAGAATGCTTGAAGACTGGATAACACCAGAGAAATTTCAAAGAGGATGTCAGGTGCGATTTATTATTTTTAATGATATTAAAAGTAAACTACACTGTTCTGTGGCTGATGAATGTTAAGATATGTGATTAATTAAGGGCAACTTACTTTTTACTTTTATTTTCCTTATCCAGGGATAGATAATATAACAAAACATTAAAAAGTGATTTCACATTGCCCTGGCCAGATGGTTTGGTTGGTTAGTGTCATCCTGATCACTGGTCAGGGCACATATAGGAACAGATTGATATTTCCGTTTCTCTCTCTCCCTTTCTCCCTCTCTAAAACCAATCAATTAAAAAAATTATAATAAAGAAAAAAGTGATTTCATATCTTATATTGTATCAGTGATTACCATTTGGCAGAAGTTTCATGGAGATTTTAAACAAATTAGTCTGTTTTCTGTTTGTTTGTTTGTTTGTTTGTTTTAATATCCTTTATATATGTCTGAGTCTTCTGGGGTTGCCATAACAAAATACTGCACCACAAACTGTGTGGCTTAAACAAGATACTTATTTTCTCACAGTTCTGTAGAATGAGGGGTCAAAGATGAAGATGCTGGCACATTCAGATTTTGGTGATGGTTGTCATCCTGGCTTGCAAATGCCAATGCCACCTTCTCACTATATCCTCACATGGCAGTGAAAGAGAGAGAGAGAGAGAGAGAGAGAGAGAGAGAGGTTTTATATATCTTCTTATAAGGACACTGATTCCATCTAAAGCTAAATGCCTCCCAAAGACTTCATCTCCAAGTACTGTTACATTGACACTGAGGATTAGGGTTTCAATGCATGAATTTCTGAGGAAGGCAATTTAGTCCATAGCAGCATAATATAAAATATAAACCTATCTATTAAAGTCTTCTCTTACAGTTTTTAGAAAGACTTTTTCCTATTACTGGATTCAAAAATGGTTACTATAACTTTATTACTATGGAATCATAATAAAAAAAAGCTTGGTTCATTTTGGAAATGGAAATGACAATAAACTTCTAAAGCATTTTGCATATCTCACATAAATTTATTATTTCCACTAGATGTTTCACTTTCATTTTGTTCAGATTCTAAGCCAATTCTCTTGGGATCTTGTATTACCAAAGTATCTACATCGTATCCCTAATCCTGTCTGCAGGTTGGCCCCAGTGCAGCCTAGAACTGTCTACCTAATATTTGCTTTCCATCTTCATCCTTCCTACTCTGACATCCTAGGTAGTTAGTTAGAACAGTGCTGAGGGCATCCAGCCCATAAAGTAGAACACAGGTCAGAGCAGTGGTCCTGCTAGCCTTCCCGAAGAACATCAGTACAGTGATTTCCCAGGACAATATCTGTCCACCATTACTATAATTCTCACTACCACAAAGTCTACTTATGTGGCATTTAGTAATTTCTGTGCTACCTCAAAAGGAAATATTCCCCTTTTACCCAATGCTAAAATTCCCAGGTGACTATTAAAGTAAAAAGTAAAACCAGGATTTAGGAAAAATTCAAGGATTACATTAGCACCTTTTCCTCCTTTTGTCCATTAATAAAGTATTGTGTATGGACATTAGGTGGAAAGGGAGAAGCTATGTGCTTGTTTTTATATGTACATTAGAACATCTTGTAAGTTTTCCATCAGCTTCAAACTCAAATTTCATTATATCTCTCTCCTCTCACAGTAAACACCTTTAGTGAGCAACTCTGTCATCCGTATCTTTGCATATTCTCCAGTGCTTAGTAGAATGCATTACATGTTAGGAGATCCCAAATGATGTTTCTTGAATGAAAGAATGGTCTAAAATAATATAAAATATAGAAATAAACTGACAACTTTTTTTAAAAAAAATTAAGATTCCATTTCTATAGTTTTCATTCTAAGTTAAACTAATGAATAACACATTCTTGGACTCTTCATAGCTGGCTTTATAATTAAGTACCTTTCCATATTAACTTTTTTTAGAGAATTACCAAAAGAGTCTTTAAAAATGAGTAATTATTCTAATAATTCAATAATTCTGTTGCATTTTCTTTAGCCCAGTATCTGTGACATAATTAATTAAAAACTCAGTCCAGTCTCAAACTAATATTTTTTAAGTTAAAACTGTCTTTCTTCACTTCAACTGTGATTATAGATGCTCTAGAAGCTGAACTAGAAAGAATAGATATTAATATTTCACTGTTACAGTGCTCTGTAGTGAATTTGCAAAATAAAAAAACACAAAAAACTCATTTCCTTCCATCTTCAAACACTAATTAATATCTGAAAATAATGTATAATCTATATAGGCCACATTCACTAAGCCTCAATAAGCTCAAAAACCAATTGGAACATTCTTTCACACAAGTCAAGAATCCAAACAGAAACCCTCATTGAGTTATCATCACAATCCGTGACATTGCTCAAGATCTTTGCCTTGCAAATACTAACTTTATGTCCAAAGTGACTCTTTATTAGCTAAGCAGGTACGGCACTAAATCTGGGGATGGTAAACTGTGTGCTCTCTTTCATGTTATGACCTTTCCCCAAGCTGAAATTAACAAAGCAGGTACAGAGTGAGGGGAAATGAGAGCAAAATCATCAAATAGAAAATCTTTAAGGCTGTGTTCATACATAAAACAAGCATAATAGATAATGAGCCATTCATAACAATCTATGGTCATGAAATAGAAGCTGAGAAATATACCTATCCCTTCTTTTTCTCCTAGTTATCAGTAGTATCCCTGATAAGACAGAAATGACTAAGCCAGAAAATATTCTTTCTCTTCCTGTCATAGAAACATTGTTCCTTTCCTTTTGTGCTTACCAGTACCAATTAGTGAGGAACTATTGTTGATTGACCTAGGTCATCATGAAGCTTTGAATGGATTTGTGATTTTTTTTTTAAGATGAAGAAGAAAATTCCTTAATATTAAATATTCAGAAGTACAATCTAGACAAAATAAAATAACTTTTTTTTTACATCTAATATTTTGTATCGTATTAGTTTCAGATGTACCTTATAGTGGTTAGATAATCATATACTTTACAAAGTGTCCCTTCTGATAGTTTCAATACCCACCTGGCACCATATACAGTTATTACAATATTATTGACTATATTACCTATGCTGTACTTTACATCTCTGTGACTACTAATTTTTACTTGTTAATCCCTTCGCTTTATTGCCCAGCCCTCCAATCCCTTCCCCTCTGGCAATCATCAGTCAGTTCTCTGTACCTATGAGTCGTTTCAATTTTGTTCATTCATTCATTTTGTTCTTTAGATTCTACATATAAGTGAAATTATATGATATTTGTCTTTCTCTGTCTGATTTATTTCATTTTACATAATACCCTCTAGGTCCATTCATACTCTTACAAATGGTAAGATTTTATTTTTTATGGCCAAGTAATATTGTATTGTATATGTATATCACAGTTTTTTTTATCCATTCAGCTATCAATAGATACTTGAGTTGCTTCCATATCTTGACTGTTGTAAAGAATGCTGTGATGATCATAAAGGTGCATATATTCTTTCAAATTAATGTTTTGAGTTTCTTCAGATATATGCCCAAAAGTGGAATTGCTGGGTCATAAGGCAGTTCAATTTCTAACTTTTTGAGGAACATCCATATTGTTTTCCATAGTGGTTGCACCAATCTGCATTCCCACCTACAGTACTCTAGGGTTCCCTTTTCTTTACATTCTCACAAACACTTGTTGTTTGTTGACCTATTTATGATAACCATTCTAACAGAAATGAGGTGATATCTTCTTGTGGTTTTAATTTGCATTTTTCTGATGATTAGTGACATGAGCATCTTTTCACATGTCTATTGGCAATCTATATGTCCAAAATGAGTACCTTTTGATATATGTTTGAATAAATGTCCATTTAGGCTCTTGCTCAGTAGAAGGAAGAAAAAAAAAATTTAAAAACTAACAACTATAGTGACAAAAAACCCACAAATGGGTTCAGGATTTATAATGCTTTTCAAGGTAATCTAAGGCAAATCTCTTCATCTCTTTAAGCACCAGTTTACTTATCCTCTCCATAAATGTGGTACCTGTATTAAATAATATTTAAGGTCTCTTCCAATTCCAAGATTACTCATTTCTAAGCTCAAGACATTGTGAAAATATTAATAAATTCCTCTAAATTTTAAGAATCTACTATTCACTAGATCTTGTTATTACCAGGTATTTATGGTTATAATTATTACTATTTCAAGTGTTCAATTATTTTATTAAGATACAGTGAATGATTTGTACAAACTCTGGAATCAGTACCTGAAACTGACACAGAGTACCGTCTGTCATTTCATCTCCCTTCCTTTGCCTGCCCTCTGGTGGCAGTGCTGACTGGTAAACTAACCAGAACAAAAATCTATAGCCAGCACTCCAAAGTGGCCTCCCTTTCAGGCTCTGTGGAGCACTTCTGCTAATACTGTTTCATTTCTCTGTGCCTGAAAAGAAGGGGAACTTAAAAGATAATGTGACTTAAGTGCAGCAACTCCTGAAAATTATAGCTACTTAGAGTGAAAATTATGTGCAAAGTCAACCACTACTTTTTTTTTTTAAGATTCAAAGAATACTTAAGAAGTTTCTTTTTTATCAAAGACTTCCACATTTTAAATGGATCAACTCCAGGGAGCAACAGAGGAGTGATGCAGTGAGAGCTTTTCAAGGTTTCCTGAAGAACCATCAGTGGTGCCCAATTATGAGATTAAGAGAGGACTGGGAATTTTCTCTAAGGACATGTCACTCTATATCTGAAAACTCATAAAGAGAGATATTGTATGAATAGAATTGCCAAAGGGAGAAGTCCGCTAGTTAAAATGTTGTACTTTTAAAATGTTTTAAAAGTGAATTATTCCTTTTTTTTTTTTTTTAAGCGAGTGCAAGGAAGTTAGAGAGATAGACTCCTGCATTTACCCTAAATGGGATCTACCCGCAACCCTAGACTTGGATCAAATGCTTGCAACCGAGCTATTGTTAGCACCTGAGGTGGAGACTCCACAGAGCCACCCTCAGCACCCAGGTCCAATGCACTTGAACCAATTGAGCCGTGGCTGTGGGAGGGGAAGAAAGAGAGAGAGAGAATGGTGAGAGTGAGGGGAGGAGAAGCAGATGGTCCCTTCTCTTGTGTGCCCCTGACCAGGAATCAAATTCAGGACTTTCACATGCCAGGTCTACACTCTACCACTGAGCCAGCTGGCCAGGGCCAAGACTTATTCTTTAAGGTGAATAATTTCCCCAATTTATCCACCACCACTATCACCATCATCATCATTATCATTATTTAAAAGGTTGTATACTCATTTCTTTAGAGTAGGGGTCTGCCAACTATTGCTTGTGGTCAAAATTCGGTCTACCACTCATTTTTGTAAGGTCCACAAACAAAATTCTTTCTAAATTTTTAAATGGCTGAAAAAAATCTAAAGGAGATTGTTTCATTATACATGAATGTTATATGGAGCTCCAATATCAGTGTGAATAAATACGGTTTTATTGGAAAACAGTTCATTCATTTACATGTTATTTATGACTGCTTTTCTGCTACGAAGGCAGAGTTGAGTAGTTGCAACAGAGATTTTTTTGGCTCACAAAGCTTAAATCTTTACTATATAGATTTTTACAGAAAAGGTTTGTAGAGCCCTACCTTACAGGGGATAGATGTTTGCATATCACTTCAATCACTGGTATGTGTACTGGAGTCATATAGTGTCTGAGATGAGAAAACACCACTATAAAGGGAGTTAGGGGATGTAACCCATAGTGGACAGGTTAAGACCACTAAATAAAGATCACAGAATTACTTGTCTCTCTTGGTAATGGATCAGAAATGTTATAGACTGTTGACTGCTGACACTTGACTCTCCTTAAGTATCTTATATTGCTTGTCCTGTAAAATGAAACTCTTTCTCTCTCTTGTTCGTAATTCCATTAAACTAAAAAACAAACAAAAAAACTATTTCATCAATAAAAAAATATTCCTTATGCTTTACAAATAAGTTATTCTTTGGACAGTGTTTTTATGGGTTACAAAATTTTATTTTAATTTTAGGTACACTTGCTGTATTATACATTTGAGTGAAATATAGCTAGGGGTTTGCTCATGTCGTGGAAGTATGAGAAAAGCAAACATTGACTCCTAACATACTTGTCATATTTCACATACAGATTTATTTGGAAAAATACAAATTTAAGAATGCAAAAACTTCAGATTTTTGGAGAGCACTTGAAGAGGTATGGATGAGTATAACACCAAATATTTCCTTGTTTTATTAAATGATTTATCAATCATTTATTTATCTGATTATTTATCCTTTTATTTTCCCCTTGCTTGTTACTCTCCATGTTTTTTAAATCTTAGGCAAGTAATCAGCCAGTGAAAGAAGTAATGGACACATGGACCACACAGATGGGTTATCCTGTACTTAATGTGAGAGGCATGAATAACATCATACAGAAGCGCTTTCTATTGGACTCAAGAGCTGATCCTTCTCAACCACCTTCAGATCTTGGGTAAGGACCTATAATGCATTTTAAGAGGAAAGCAAATTTGATGAAAATAATGATCATTTGCTTAGATCTTGCTCTTCAGCACATGATTGATTGGTGACAATATAAAAGCTGGTGTCTTTAAGGAAGCAAAGGCATTTAAAAATAGTTCAGTGGTCTCCAGGTTCAAAATGCATCCAAGTTCTATTCTTCCCAGAAACCATTTACACGATGGATGGATGGATGGAGGTACCAACTCCCCTCATTCACACACAGGGCTCCCAGTCACACTTTCTGTTCAGTGAAGAAGAGTGTTTCAAAAATATAACTCCTTTCTCAACAGTAGAGAGATTATATACAAGACACAAAAAATAATCATTTTAGTCTTTCTTTCTTAAATATGAATGGACAATCAAGAATCAAAGCCTGACCAGGCAGTGGTACAGTGGATAGAGCATCAGACTGGGATGCAGAGGACCCCGGTTCAAAGCCCCAAGGTCGCCGGCTTGAGCCCAAAGGTCACTGGTTTGAAGCCCAAGGTCACTGGCTTGAGCCCAAGGTCACTGGCTTGAGCCCAAGGTTGCTGGCTTGAGCAAGAGGTCACTAGCTCTGCTGTAGTCTCCTGGTCAAGGCACATATGAGAAAGCAATCAATGAACAACTAAGAAGCTGCAACGAAGAACTGATGCTTCTCATCTCTCTCCCTGCCTGTCTGCCCCTATCTGTCCTTTTCTCTGTCTCTCTTTCTGTCTCTGTCACACACAAAAAAAAGGATCAAAAACACATAAAAAACTCTGAAAGCATAAAAGGTAAAATCCCAATGAACAAACAAAATATCTATCTCTATAAGAAACATAATTGAGGAAATAAAAAATAAATTTATGGAATAGAGTAAGAGATGAAATAAATTATTATTATACCCATTAATTAAGAGCAGAATGTCTTTGAATGGACAAACTGGGAACACCAAAGGTCTCTGGAAGATTAAATTTTTAGTTGTAAAAAAATAATTAATAGATCTACTAGAAATAAATTTAAGGCTCTGATTGGGTGGCTCAGTTGATTGGAGCATTGTCCCAAAGCACAGAGTTGCTGGTTCAACCCCCAGTCAGAACACATACAAGAGCAGATTGATGTTCCTCTCTCTCTGTCTCTCTCTCTTTTCCTTCCTCTCTGCTGAAATCTATAAAATAGATATTTTAAAAAGAAATGAATATGATAAATTCTCTAAAAATACTAAGCAAAACACATTGAAATAGGAAAGAGAAGACAAACATGGAAAGTCTAGCACCCAACTAATAGAAGTCTCACAAAAACGAAAACAGAAACTTGAGGAGCAAATTATATAAAAGAAATAATAAAGGACACAAGGATTATGATCTAAAGGTCCCACTGAATACACCTAGCTAGGAAATAAGAATACATGGATTAGTGTAACATTAGTCTTCTTCACTGCAACCCTGAATGCCAGAAGAAAAGGGAGCAATCATTTAAACTGATGAAACAGAAAATATTTTCATCTTCTCGTTCTCTACACACTGAAACTGAACCAAATGCAAAAGCACGGTAAAGACATTTTTAGACATGCAACCCCCGAAAGTGCTTTCCGTACAGCACTTCTCAAAAAGTTACTAAGGCTGCACTCCAATAATATGTATAACAGTAGAATCTTATAAATGATATTTATTGGCTTTCAATTTTTATAATCAACAAATGGATAACAAATATAGAAATTTTGTTATGGTGGCAGAGTAGATTGTAAATATAAATAGGTAACATTGAATAAGAAAAAAATTGCTGACATAGGAAGGAGCTGGAAGAGGGAGAAAGATGGAAGAAAGTGTTGGAATATTAACTCAGTCATGTGGTGAGCTGGTAACATCATGCTGGTAGCTTGAAATAATAGGTCATAATGTGAGTTAATGAAAATCAGCAAATACAATACCCTCCCCTCACCCAAGCCAGTTAATTACTTGCACTTCACAAGACATCCTTTTACAGTTAGGAGAGAGTATCAACACATTTATGAAACAAAAATAGCAGAATGAGTATATTATTTAAGGGAACAAATATAACCTACAGAAAGTCTAATAATAATAATTTTACTTTATTAGATATTGACTGTTAAAAGGAGAATGGAAAAGAAAGCAATATAAATAACTAAATCACTCTTTTTTGTGGGTGAGTTAATAAATACTATATAAAAAAATAAAAGAGGTATCAATGCCTGACCGGTGGTGGAGCAGTGGATAGAGCATTGACCTGAAATGTTGAGGTCCTAGGTTTGAAACCCCAAGGTCACCAGCTTGAGCACAGGCTCATCAACTTGAGTGTTGGGGTTGCCAGCTTGAGTGTGGAATCATAGACATGATCTCATGTTCACTGGCTTGAGCAAGGGGTCACTGCTTTGGATGGAGCTCCCTGAAGTGCATAAAAGAAGCAGTCAATGAACAACCAAAGTGATGCAACTACGAGTTGATTCTTCTAATCTCTCTCCCTTCCTTTCTCTATCTCACTCTCTCTCTCACTAAAAAAAGGGGGGAGGATATCAAGAACTATAGGGCTAGATGTGGACTAAAACCGGAAGCTTTTACAAGGGGCTGCTTCTGAGAGGCACTGGCCCATGGGGAGGAACGGTGAAGAGAATGTGGCTTTTCAACAGCACTTTTTCTAGTTTTTTATTAAGGTTGTTTTTACTTACTATTTGCACAAATGAAATATTCCTGAGTATTTAAACAGTAATTACAAACTCATTCAAACTCTTTTGCATATATCATTTATAAGAAGCTTTTGAGCCTCACAATTTAAAAGTTTATTAAATTATATTTATAATTCCACACACAAACACCTAAAGACACAGACTTATAAATTTAATTTTTAGAAAACCTTCTTATACATATTTATGAATTTAACAAATTGATATTTATAAGTATAGTATATCAAATTTCTTGGACATTTTCTTTATATTAATTAATTAATTTCTTTTTTAAAATTAATTTATTGTGTTAACATGATTTCAAGTGTCCCACTCAATATAACACACTCAACCCCTTGCATTGTGCCCACCATGTCCCATGTAAAGTCTCTTTCCATTCCCACTTCACCCCCCTTACTCCCACTCCCCCTGCCTCCATCCCCACTTCCCCTCTGTGACTAGCTGCCCTGTTATCTGTATCTATATTAACACATATATAATTTGGCTAATCCCTTCACCTGCTTTGATCCTGAACTCTCATACCCCTTCCCTCTGACATCTGTCCTTCTGTTCTTTGTGACCCTGCCTCTGTTTCTATTTTGTTGCACAGTTTATTGTATTCAACAGATTGCACATTTAAGTGAGATCATATGATATTTCTCTTTTTCTGCCTGTCTTATTTCACTTAGCATAATAATCTCCAGGTCCATCCATGTCATTGCAGAAGGTAAAATTTTCCTTCTTTTTCATGGCTGCATAGTATTCCATTGTGTATATGTACCACAGCTTTTTAAAATCTATTTGTCCAATGTCGGGCACATGAGTTTTTTTTCATATCTTGGCTATTGTAAACAATGCTGCAATAAACATGGGGGTGTATATCTTCTTTTGAGTTAGTGCTTTGGGATTGTTCGAATATATCCCTAAAAGTGGGATAGCTGGGTCATAAGGCAGTTCCATTTTTAATTTTTTGAGGAAACACTATACTATTTTCTACAGTGGCTACAGAAGTCTTCATTCCCATCAACAGTGCAGGAGGGTTCCCTTTTCTCCACACCCTGGCCAGCACTTGATGTATGTTGTTTTGTTAATGAGAACCATTGTGACAGGTGTGAGATGGCATCTCATTGTGGTTTTAATTTGCATTTCTCTAATGATTAGTAATGTTGAACATTTTTTCATATGCCTATTGGCCATCTGTATATCTTCTTTGGAAAAGTGTCTATTCAGGCCCTTTGCCTATTTTTAATTGGATTATTTACCTTTCTAGTGTTGAGTTTTAGAAGTCCTTTATAAATTTTGGTTATTAACCCCTCATTAGACGTATCAGTGAATATGCTCTTTCATTGAGTGGGTTATTTTTAATTTTGTTAATGGTGTCTTCTGCTGTGCAAAGACAGATTTTTAGTTTGATATATTCCTATTTGTTTTGTCCTTTATTTCACTTGCCTGTGGAGATAAATTGGCAAAAATATTGCTACAAGATATTAGAGAGTGTATTGCCTATGTTCTCATTCAAAATTTTTATGGTTTTGTGACTTACATTTAAGTCTTTTACCCATTTTGAGTTTGCTTTTGTGAATGATGTAAGTTGGTGGTCTAGTTTCATTTTGGGGGGGTGTACCTGTCCAATTTTCCCAACATCATTTATTGACAAGACTGTCTTTATTCCCACTTTGCTGAGTGTTTTGATCATAAATGGGTGCTGGATTTTATCAAATGCTTTTTCTGAATTTATTGATATGATCATGAAAATTTTTATTCTTCTCTGTTTATGTCATGAATCTCATTGATTTGTGAATATTGTACCAGCCTTGCCTCCCTGGAATAAATCCCACTTGATCATAATGTATGATGTTTTTAATGTATTAATGTATCCTGTTTTTAAAGATTTTTTTTTTGAGAATTTTAGCATCTCTGTTCATCAGGGATATTGTCTATATAGTTTTCTTTCTTTATAGTGTCTTTATCTGGTTTTGGATTTAAGATAATGTTTGTCTCATAAAATAAGCTTGGAAGTCTTTCCTCCTCTTGAATTTTTTGGAATAGCTTGAAAAGGATAAGTGTTAGTTCTTCTTTGAATGTGTGGTAAAATTCCCTGTGAAGCCATCCCAGGACTTTTGTTTGCTAGGAGTATTTTGATAACTGTTTTCATTTCATTTGTTTTAATTGGTCTGCTTAGGTTTTCTGATTCTTTCAGATTCAGTTTTGGAAGATTTTATATTTCTAGGAATTTATCCATTTCACTAAGCTTGTACAATTTTTTGGCATATAGATCTTCGTAGTATTTTCTTACAATTCTTTGTATTTCTGTGATATCAGTTTTTACTTCTCTTTTATTTCTAATTTTATTTATTTGGGTTCTCTCTCTTTTTTTTCTTATGAGTTTTGTTAAAGGTTCACAATATTTTTACCTTTTCAAATGACCAGCTTTGGGTTTCATTGACCTTTTATATTGTTTTTTTAGGCTCTGTGTCATTTATTTCCACTCTGATCTTTATTATTTCCTTTTTTATAATTCCTCTGGGATTTATTTATTGTTATTTTTCTATTTCTTTTAGGTGAAGGATTAGATTGTTTATTTGAGCTTTTTCTTTATCTTAAGGTATGCTTGTAATGCTATGAACTTCCCTCTTAAAACAGCTTTCACTGTGTTCCATAGATTTGGGGTTGTTGTATGTTCATTTTCATTTGTTTTGAGACAATTTTTTATTTCTTCTTTGATCTCATTGTTTATCCATTTCTTATTTAATAACATGCTATTTAGCTTCCAAGCATTGAATGTTTTTTAGTTTTTCTATTGTAGGTGATTTCTAGTTTCATGCCATAATGGTCAGAGAAGATGTTTGATATGACTTCAATCTTCTTAAATTTACTGAGACTTGTTTTGTGTTTTAACATGTGGTCTATCTTAGAAAATGTAACATGAGCACTTGAAAAGAACATATATTCTGCTGTTTGGGGGTGAAATTTTTTGAAGATATCAATTAAATCTAGTTGATCTAGTGTGTCACATAAGGCTACTGTTTCTTTGTTAATTTTCTGTCTGGAGGATCTATCCATTGATGTTAATAGGGTATTAAATCCCCTACTCTTATGGTATTGCTGTTGATCTTGCCCTAAATGTTTGTCAAAATATGCTTTATATATTTAGGTGCTCCTATATTGGGTGCGTAAATATTTACAATGGTTTTATCCTCTTGTTGGATTGTTCCATTTATTATTATGTAGTGACTTTATTTTCCTTTTAGTATAGCCTTTGTTTTAAAGGCTGATTTGTCAGCTGAGGTTGGGATGACAATGTTAGTGGGACCCCCTACTTCAGGGGTCTCTTGGTCAGGAGCTCAGTATGGGAAAATTGGCCCTTATTTTAGAGCCTTATCTCTCAAATACTGCTGGATACTCCAATTCTATTTCTCCCCAGAAAGGTGAGCAGCAGGTTCAGACTGGGTGAGGCTGACAATTTCCTCTGCAGAAGTTCTTCCAGCTGGGGAGCCCCTGGTCGCAGGGGGAAAGAATGAGAGTGTCCTGTCCTGGGGTTGATTGTGACCCCCTCCCAGAATGTGGCTAAATCCCTCCACTGGCCCCAACAATAGGTTCCAGGGAACCCACACCTTGAATGTCTGTGCTCCAAGCCTCTCTCCCTTCCTCCTGTGGAATCTAGCCCAGCAGGGCAAAATATCTAAGACTTGGTCTGATTGACT
The DNA here is from genome assembly GCF_036850995.1 of Saccopteryx leptura. Classification (NCBI taxonomy): domain Eukaryota; kingdom Metazoa; phylum Chordata; class Mammalia; order Chiroptera; family Emballonuridae; genus Saccopteryx; species Saccopteryx leptura. The sequence continues at coordinate 93,802,008 of NC_089507.1, forward strand.
GTGAGACTCCACCTTGTCCAATATGTGTGTAAGCCAGTGTGCAGGTACTGACCACAGAAAGTGGAGCTCACCTCAGCTGGGCCCAGTGTCCAATGAGACTTCTCTTAGGACATGCCGCCAGCAAGGGTTATTAGGTCCTGAACCAATGTTCTCTGCAGCTAGCATCTGGATGGGCTGACCTTGTGCCTCCCTGGAGGGAACCCAGCACAGACCAGTGGAGGACACTGCCTTTGTCTATCCCTTAGCAACCTTCTTTAATATACAAGCAATCCAGAGTTTGTGCCTGCTTCTGCTGGGCCCAGGTGTACATGGGAATACCAAGCTGCACTCCTCATCTGGCTCTTACCCACACTGGCATGGGGTGGGGAGAGTCAGCAAAAGGCCCAAGGTTCCTACAACCTCTGTCTGCTGGCTGCTTGTTGGGCTTGGCCACTGAAAAAATCTCTGGTAGCATCTAAGCCTGGGGAAATTCAGGGATTAGGAAAGGTGGTGGGTGTGGCTCCCTCCCCTCAGCTTCAGGTGTCAGTCTGTCCTGACTTGTTCATAGACCTCAGTAGGGTGTGGCCCCCTGGAGTCTGGTGGGTGTGGCCTCTGAGACCCAGAGGTGTGGTCTGTCTGGACTTTGGACAGTTTCTGTTGAATTTCTTGTGAGGCAGAAGCCCCAGTTGTAGTCTCAGGAGAGTGTGGGGAGGTGAGAGTGGGGAAGAAGCTTCAGCCTCAGTGCCAGAAAAGTGAGTCACTGATGTGCCCCTTACTTCTTGGCTTACTTCTCAGAAAGGCTCAGTCTCTGTAGAGTAGAGCAGGAGGGATTCCTGAGGCTGGGGCAGTTGCTTTTCCCCAGGCTCATGCCGCATGGAGGGGATTGCTCCACCCAAGAAGATGGCAACCTCAGTATTGGAGAAGGACTCAGCTCAGGGGTTCTTGTGGGTGTCCCCCACAGTGTCTCTTTTCTTTTTATTCTTTTTTTTTTAAATAAATTTTTATTAATGTTAATGGGATGACATTAATAAATCAGGGTACATATATTCAAAGAAAACATGTCCAGGTTATCTTGTCATTAAATTATGTTGCATACCCCTCGCCCAGAGACAGATTGTCCTCCGTCATCCTCTATCTAGTTTTCTCTGTGCCCCTCCCCCTCCCCCTAACTCTCTCCCTCCCTCCCTCCCGCGTCCTCCCTCCCCCCACCCCTGGTAACCACCACACTCTTGTCCATGTCTCTTAGTCTCATTTTTATGTTCCACCAATGTATGGAATCATGTAATTCTTGTTTTTTTCTGATTTACTTATTTCACTCTGTATAATGTTATCAAGATCCCACCATTTTGTTGTAAATGATCCGATGTCATCATTTCTTATGGCTGAGTAGTATTCCATAGTGTATATGTGCCACATCTTCTTTATCCAGTCTTCTATTGAAGGGCTTTTTGGTTGTTTCCATGTCTTGGCCACTGTGAACAGTGCTGCAATGAACATGGGGCTACATGTGTCTTTACGTATTAATGTTTGTGAGGTTTTGGGGTATATACCCAGTAGAGGGATTGCTGGGTCATAAGGTAGTTCTATTTGCAGTTTTTTGAGGAACCACCATACTTTCCTCCATAATGGTTGTACTACTTTACAGTTCCACCAACAGTGGATGAGAGTTCCCTTTTCTCCGCAGTCTCTCCAACATTTGCTATTACCCGTCTTGTTGATAAGCTAATCTAACAGGGATGAGGTGGTATCTCATTGTAGTTTTGATTGCATTTCTCTAATAACTAATGAAGCTGAGCATCTTTTCATATATCTGTTGGTCATTTGTATTTCTTCCTGGGAGAAGTGTCTATTCATGTCCTCTTCCCATTTTTTTATTGGATTGTTTGTTTGTTTGTTTGTTTGTTGAGTTTTATGAGTTCTTTGTAAATTTTGGATATTAGGCCCTTATCTGAGCTGTTGTTTGAAAATATCATTTCCCATTTAGTTGGCTGTCTGTTTATTTTGATATCAGTTTCTCTTGCTGAGCAAAAACTTTTTATTCTGATGTAGTCCCATTCATTTATCTTTGCCTTCACTTCTCTTGCCATTGGAGTCAGGTTCATAAAATGTTCTTTAAAACCCAGGTCCATGAGTTTAGTACCTATGTCTTCTTCTATGTACTTTATTGTTTCAGGTCTTATATTTAGGTCTTTGATCCATTTTGAATTAATTTTAGTACACGGGGACAGGCTGTAGTCGAGTTTCATTCTTTTGCATGTGGCTTTCCAGTTTTCCCAACACCATTTGTTGAAGAGGCTTTCTTTTCTCCATTGTGTGTTGTTGGCCCCTTTATCAAAGATTATTTGACCATATATATGTGGTTTTATTTCTGGGCTTTCTATTCTGTTCCATTGGTCTGAGTGTCTATTTTTCTGCCAATACCATGCTGTTTTGATTATCGTGGCCCTATAATATAGTTTAAAGTCAGGTATTGTAATGCCCCCAGCTTCATTCTTTTTCCTTAGGATTGCTTTGGCTATTCGGGGTTTTTTATAGTTCCATATAAATCTGATGATTTTTTGTTCCATTTCTTTAAAAAATCTCATAGGAATTTTGATGGGAATTGCATTAAATTTATATATTGCTTTGGGTAATATGGCCATTTTAATTATATTTATTCTTCCTATCCAAGAACAAGAAATATTTTTCCATCTCATTGTGTCTTTTTCTATTTCTCTTAACAATGCCTTGTAGTTTTCGTTATATAGGTCCTTTACATTCTTTGTTATGTTTATTCCTAGGTATTTTATTTTTTTGGTTGCAATCGTGAAGGGGATTATTTTTTTGAGTTCGTTTTCTCGTGTTTCATTGTTGGCATATAGAAAGGCTATGGACTTCTGTATGTTAATTTTGTATCCTGCGACCTTACTGTATTGGTTTATTGTTTCTAGTAATCTTTTTGTGGAGTCCTTTGGGTTTTCGATGTATAGGATCATATCATCAGCAAAAAGTGATACCTTTACTTCTTCTTTTCCGATATGGATGCCTTTTATTTCTTTGTCTTGTCTGGTTGCTCTGGCCAGAACTTCTAGCATCACGTTAAATAAGAGTGGAGAGAGTGGACACCCCTGTCGTGTTCCTGATTTAAGGTGGAAAGTCCTCAGTTTTACGCCATTTAATATGATGTTGGCTGATGGTTTATCATATATGGCCTTTATTATGTTGAGATATTTTCCTTCTATACCCATTTTGTTGAGAGTCTTAAACATAAAATTGTGTTGTATTTTATCGAAAGCCTTTTCTGCATCTATTGATAAGATCATGTGGTTTTTGTTCTTTGTTTTGTTGATATGGTGTATTATGTTAACCGTTTTACATATGTTGAGTGTCTCTTTTCAAGGCCACCAAATCCACACTGTCCTCATATGACTCTAGTCCTCTCAGCCCTCCCCCACCGGAGCCCCTGGTAAGTGGCTATGAATGAGATATTCTGTGCTGGCCCTTTAAGGTTGTGTCTGCGTCTCCAAGAACTCCCCTCTCTTTCTCGCAAACAGAAACCTCAGTTATTTTCACCACCAAATTCTGTGGGTGCCTCTTCTAGGCTCTGGGGCTCTAGGCTGAGACCCTCACCTCTCAATGTGACCCTCCTGACAGTAGAAGTCTATCCAGACCCTCTGCCACGGCTTGCTCCTGGGAACAGGGCAGCCCTTTCCATGTCTCTTACTTTCCTATCAGTCTTGGCGTGGCTTCTTCTGTGATCTTTGGTTATGAACTCCTCTTCATTTGGTCCAATGTTGGGTTTTCAAAATGACTGTTCTTAGGTTTAGTTGTAATCCACTTTGGTCCTGGGAGGAGGCAGTTGCAATGTCCACCTACTCCATCACCAACTTGGAATCCCCCTTTTTTTTCTTAAAAAAAAATATTTTTCATTGATTTGAGAGATAAAGAAGAAAAAAGTAGCGAGGGAGACAGAGAGAGAAGCATCAACTTGTTCCACTTAGTTGTTCCATTTACTTGTGCACTCATTGGCTGTTTCTCATATGTGCCCCGACCGGATCATCCTCCCCACAACCTTGGTGCACCAGGATGACATTCCATGCACTGTGCCACCCAGCCAGGGCCAGGCATTTTTAATATATTGAGAAACAAACCTTTCACTACAAAAGTTGATATTTCTAGACAAACATGACTGAATTAAGGTAGTCTAAGAATTTCAGTTAAAATTTCAAATCAATATGTCATTTCCTCCAATTTACCAGATTAAATTTTTTTCAAATATGCTTAAGCTGCCACAGCAGTGTGCAACACAGCTGATGATTTTCAAAATTTATCATGTTCGTATAAATGCTACTTGCACAAAAGTTTTAATATTATGTCTATTTCTGTAGAACTGAGTGGTTATTTTCATATACATTTCTGGAGTGCCAATCACTCCCAGCTGAAGAGAACAGAATCAGGAGCTCAGGGCTCCACCCCCTAGGTGGACCCTTTGGGGTGCTCACTCTAGAACACTACTGCCCAGCTGAGCTTCTTCCTAGACTGGATACTGGCTACATGAGAACAACATATTGTGGCACTTGTCCCCTTGAACATTATTCCATTTTTATCCACACTAATTTTCACGGTCCCATCTTTCAACTTTTTAACACAGTTTGGGTAGAAAGAATTTTGCATCAACCCCCATGCAGGCAGCCTTTAATCTCCACTGCTTGGTTTCCAGTGAAAGAAACTTTCACCCCTTTATTTCTATTTTAAATAGGGTTATTGGCCTTATTTTATAATCACATATATAAATCAGCACAGATCAATTATTCAGTATCAGTTAGGATTACATGAGGAAAGAGAATTATAGGATGTAAAGAAGATGTCTCAGAAAATGTGTCATTTAATAACTATAACATTCTTTATAGTTGCAGTTTTATGTTGTAGCAAATTAGATTGGCCAAATTTAAACTGCTGGAGTTTTTAGATATTAAAATTTAAAAGTATTTCTCTCTTGTGAACAAGCTTCCATTTAGAAGTTTCACAGTAGTTATTCTCTCCTGTCGTGTGTATTCACTGATAGGCTGAGCCTGAATGGGCGGTCAGTACTGCGGTGGGGTGAGATGAGGGCAGCAGAGGACTTTCTTTCTTGAGGAAGTGATATTTAACCTAGGATGTTTAAAACAGAAACTATATGTAGGAAGACTCTGAAGTTATAAATGAGCACTATACATAAAATATGCTACACTCACTGAGGATTTCCTAAGTAGCTGGCACTATTGTGAACACTTTATTATAACAGAAAATGATTAAATAATTTATGCAAGGTTATATAGCATATAAGTTAGAGAGCCTTGATTTGAATGCAAGTCGTCTGGCTCCAAGAAACTGGGCAGCAGAGAGGCTGGGGAAAGCGGTGGGAGATGAAGCCAGAGAGGAAGGTTGATGCCTGGCATGCAGGCAATGATAAACATTTTGAACAACTATGTGCAAATTCAAGGACTTTAAGGAGAGAATTGGCAGATCACATTTGCATTTTGCCAAGTTCCCCTCTGACTGCACTGTGGAGGGCAGATCAGAGGAGCCAGAGTGGGATAAGGAGATCGGTTAGGAAATTACTGTAGGGAGATGGGGAGACAATGGAATGATCGGCCACACTGGCAGGTGGCCATATCTGGAGGGGTGTGGCTGATGTTCCAAAGATTAGGCTGAGCTAAAATTCCTAATTAAAGAGTGAACAATGCTCAGGGAATTGATTCAGATGAATTTTCAAAGAAAAATCCCCTTTTAGAACACTGTTCTATAGTGTTCATAGCCATACTTCTAGAGAAATGAAAGATCTTTCTAGACCCACTTTGTGAGATGTGCTCTAAGTGGTAAGTAATAGAACCTGTGTTCAGGCTTCCAATTCAGAGCTTTGGGAATTCAGTTACACTAACAGCTCACTCAGGTATTTACTGAAATTCAAATTACCTTCCTTGGCCTGACAACTCAGTTGGTTAGAGCATCATCCCTATATGCAAAAGTTGCTGGTTTGATCCCCAATCAGGGCACAGATAGCAATAGATGGATGTTTCCGTGTCTCCCTCTCTTTCTCTCTATCTCTAAAATTAATTAAAACAAAAAATAAAACTTAAAAATATATAGAACAAGTATTTTAAAACATTCAAATTGCCAAAATACTATCTATTCAAGGCCTCAGAGGATGAAGAGCATTGAGAATTATTAAATTAGCTACTTCCAAGGTACTGGTTGGCCCCTGAACTGGAGAAACAGTGAGAAAGCCAGTGGTGCTCGGCTGTGGAGGCCCGTTCCCTGCTGCTCCTCCTGGAAATCTCAGTCATCTCTCTCAGAGAAAAGGAAATTCAGAGAAACTAGGTATCTTACTATATAATCCAGGTCCTGAAAATGAATAGCTATTGTCAAAACAAAGGGAAATTTGAGTTTCTAGACCAAATGAGATCCAACAGGGAGTGTCTGTATATACCTCTTTATCTTTTATTTATTTTGGAAAGCAAAAATTATAATGGCAAAGTCTTCTCTTTTCACTCATCCGTCTTCATAAATATGAATGAAATGAAATATAGAGGTGACTTGTTATCAGGTGATAATTCAGTGACAAAAATCAACATAATAAAATCTGTGATTATCCTGTTAAATATAAACTGTTTATTTTATACTTACTGTTTTATGTCCTAGCACATTAGATTGCCATGCTTAACACTATTATTTAATAGCCTTTGGATATTAACATTAAAATATATATATTTCTCTCTTGAGAAACAAACTTCTAGTGGGAGAGCATCACAGTAATTGCTCTGTTTTGATTCCTTGAGCCAAAGACATGTCAGCACTATTTTTGAACAAAGGGAATTGGATTTTTTTTTAAAAAAAACTGTTCTGTAGTTATGGATTCCTCTCCACACAAACAAAAAAATTATTTCCAAGTGAACTAAATGTAACATCAGGTCTAAAATTACTTTTTTAAGTCATAATAAATCTTTAAATTGCATTCAAGGTTTAGAACATAAAACTACGTTATTAACATTTTATACTTTTTAAAATATTTTAGTATCTATGTTTAGATACTGTTTATATTTTATTTAGATTCATATATGCATGACTTTTAGTGACCATTTATCATAAAGTCAACTGTAAGGCTGATGGCCTTGGCCATGCAGGTTTATATTGGATTCAAGCAGATGGTAAAGGAACTGTGGAGCTAGAGAATGGTGGGCCATTCCATTTATTAGAGTCTCACAACTGCAGACAAGCAAGCAGGCAGGGCAAACGGCTTTTCTCTCTCTCTCTCTCTCTCTCTCTCTCTCTCAGCTAATGAGCAAACAGACCAGGGGGGGGGAAAAAAAACCTTCTCAGGCAAAAAATAGCAACAAATGGCCCATCCCAATGGCGGCTCGCAATCCACAATCTACAGTCTGCCACCTTGAGGGCAAGCACCTGCAGCCTTACATAAACTATACTCATGAGGGCTGCCTTGTGCTCATGCACCAATCAGGCAATGTGCAAGCAGTCAAGCTTAACATACTTGTTTGCCCAACAGTTAACCCACTTGTTTCATTTTTAAAAAACATAAAGTTATATATGCATAGAAAAACAAATCTAGAAAACAGATAATTCCCCATTGAAAACATCAATAGTAGCTCATGAGCATATAAGTGAGAAAAAGACATATCAAAAGTCAGTCTTCCTTATTTCCATTTGATTGAAAACTTGGATTGTAATATATTTTTTCATACTCCCAGAAGGTGATGAATTCTTTCTCCAACTGGTGTCTACTTGCTCTCTGTTCAGCTATATTTATGTCTGGTAGACAAAATGGGCAGTTAGGTTGTACTATAAACTGAATGGCATCATCCTTTTTCTCACTGCTTAAATAAACTGAGATTAAAGAACTCTTACTTACCAGAGACGTTTTATAATCCAGATGGCCCATACATGTGTCAGTTATGGTTTTAACACCATGGTCTCAACCATCTCTTAGAAATGGGACAGTTTTGCCTGACCTGTATTGGCACATTGGATAAATTATTGACCTGGAATGCTGAGGTTGCCAGTTGAAAACCCCAGGCTTGCCCAGTCAAGGTACATATGCAAAACAGCTATGAGTTGATGCTCCCTGCTCTGCACCCCCCACATTTCTCGCTCTCTCTCTCTCTCTCCTCTCTCCAAAATCAATAAATAAAATCTTTAAACAAAAAAAAAATAAGGAAGGGAGGGAGGGAGGGAGGGAGGGAGGGAGGAAGGAAGGAAGGAAGGAAGGAAGGAAGGAAGGAAGGAAGGAAGGAAGGAAGGAAGGAAGGAAGGAAGGAAAGAAGGAAGGAAGGAAGGAAGGAAGGAAGGAAGGAAGGAAGGAGAAATGGGCCAGTTTCATGCCTACATCAGGGGAATTCTTCATTGGGAAAACTCATGCTTTTGACAGTCAACTCAATGTGAAAAGATGAGAGTAGGTGTGTTTCCTTAAGTCAAATAAAGTCAGTTTCCTTAGTGAAAATTAAATTGGTCATATTTAATACTGCCAGAGCCTGTTACATGGTTAGATATAAAGACAAAATGAATTATTCCTTTTAAAAATGAAATCTGATGCTACTGAATTTTAGGTAACATATAGGCAACTCCATTATTTCATTTATGTAATTTCTATTGCTTGACATTTATTATTTTACTCAGCTTCAATTAGATTAGATCTTGTGAGTGATTCTAAAACTATAAAATTAAATAACCTCAACTCTCTATTTTTTTTGTCTTAATGATACTTTTACAGACCTTTTTTAACATGACTTTAGTAGTATAATTTATGCTCACTTTTAGGCACAGTGTGGTCCAGACACCATGTTTTAGAGGGAATGGTTGGAATGGGAGATTCTAAGTGTGCACATGGGGCATCCAGACACTGTATGCTCTGTTGTTTCAATCAGGTCGTCATTAGCGAATGGCATGAGGAATGGAATGTTAGTTGTTCACATGTAGCACCAAGTCAGCAGAGCGAAGAAAGAGTGAAATGTGTAGGTAGGATGTGACTTTTTAAAATGCTTCTTTGTCTATCTATTCAGAAGCTACAGGGAATCAATCATTCTTAGGTTGGCTTGCCAAAAAGCAGACCCTGAGGCGATCATTCAAGTGAAAGTCACTCATTAAGAAGTATTTCTAGAAAAGAGGGGTAGGGGACTGGAAGAGGGAGATAAAGCAGGAAAAGGTACACTATGAAGCAGGTCTTCCAAAGGTGTCTGGAGACAGTGCTTCAGACTGGTCTTGACAGGTGAGGCAAGGACCATTCTCAAGTAGCTAAGGGCTGCATCTGAGAATGCAAATTCCCTGGAACTTCTGGCTTTCCTTGCTCAGGCAGCCAGAGGTCAGTCCTCTGACAGAGAGACCCAGGTGCTGGCTGTTGGCAAAGGTCCACAAAAATGACAAAGAGACTCAAGGGGATAGGAGTGAAGCACAGACAAGGTCTTCTGCAGGACCCAAGAAACAAGTTATAAATTGGTTCTATGAAACTCATGACCAAAAACATTCATTGCAATAAAATCCTCTAAGAGAGCTAGTAAAAACTCAATCCTATAAAACATTTGAATAGTTATGAAACAAAAGATAATTTCTTTCAAGTAGATAGCAAGATATATTCACCTTGAATTACATAAATTTTGTTATATATTGAAAATGGGAAATCCATTCTGAATGAGGGGTTTAAACAGATGAAGAAAACCAAGGCCAACTTTGAGCTGAAATCCAAACACAAACACAAATTCTTCTCTCTAAATTTCCTGTATTTTCTGACTGATAGGAAATGATATGAAAACAAATTATCCAAAGGACATTTAAGATCTCATTTCTTTTATTTTTATTTACTTTATTTTTCAATTACAGTTAACATTGAATATTATTTTGTATTAGTTTCAGATGTACAGCAAAGTGGTTAGAAAATCATGGACTTTAGGGTGGTTCTCTACCCCACACTCCATACTTCAAGTACCCACATGACCCCATACATAGTTATCATGGTATTATTGACTATATTCCCTACCTATGCTGTAATTTACATCTCAGTGACCATTCTATAACTACCAATTTGTTCTGCTTAATCTCTTTTATTTTTATATTTGGCCCCCAAACTCCCCTCCCCTTGACAACTGTCAGTCTGTTCTCTATGAGTCTGTTTCTATTCTGTTCGTTTATTTTGTTCTTTAGATTACAAATGTAAGTGAACTCAAATGCTATTTATCTTTGTCTGACTGGTTTATTTCACTTAGCATAATACTCTGTAGGTCCATCCATGCTGTTGCAAAAGATAAGATTTTAATCCTTTTTATGGCTAAGTAATATTCTATTGTGTAAATATACCACAGCGTTTTTATCTTCACATCTATTGATGGGTTGCTTTCATATCTTGGCTATTGTAAATAATGTTGCAATGAACATAAGGATGCATACATCATTTAAGATCTCATTTTATGAGTTTTCAAGACTAACATGTTAAATATATATTGTATCAAAATACAAAGCTAACATCCTCCCCCTGAACTATGAGAAAATACTAAGTAGCTAAGGAAAAACTGAAACATGCTTACCTGATGATATTTCTTTTTGCAGTGCACTGATTCACATGATTCTAAATAGGATATATTTAAAACAAGAAATTTTAAGAGATGATGGTGGTTGTATAATTTCAATGTAGTTTCTAAAATGTGTGATTTTCTTTACAGCTCTTTAAGATTATCTTTTCAATTCTAAAAATGTTTTGTGTCCTATGACAGAAACTACAGCGTATTAGAGTTGTGCAAGTATGTGTATGAATGCTCAATATTATTATATTATGTATTATATTTTGCAATATTTTTTAAAGCCTCAGACATTTTATTGAAATGATCTTCGTCTTCAGCTATTTTTTTAATCCAGCATTCCAAATTTTAGATATTTATAGAAATTGAAAGCAATTATGTAGCCTATCTTCATCACTGAAGAGTGTTGTATTAATAATATTAATTGTATTCTATATTCTATATACTGGATGATCACTTTTGAGTAAAATATGCTTGTCTATTTCTTTTTAATTATATTTATTTTGGATGTTTTTATAATAAAAGTTAAATCTTTCTTTTTGAAAAATTCTAGTTACACATGGAATATTCCAGTTAAATGGACTAAAGATGATGTGTCAAGAATTACATTCTACAATAGGTCCAAAACAGGAGGTAAATATTATCGATTGATTATATTAAATATTATTTTTTGTTTGGATTAATAAGCCACATTAAAGTAATATAAATATTTTAAAAATAAAAGTAAAACTGGAACTTATGATGCAAATTTCAGCTAAATGAGATCTATTAAATAATTTATTGATGAGTACAAATTCTTATCTACAACAATGAGAACTTTTCTAATTTGAGACATTCTTTTTAATGATTTACCATGACTGACACAATAATAAATACCCATATCCAAAGGGGAAGGGTCACATGCTCAACATTTTCTAAAATTTGTAAATTAAACTTAACGAGTGACATTGATCAATAAGAGTTGTTTCCATGTCTTGGCCACTGTGAATAATGCTGCAAGGAACATGACGGTGTATGTTTCTTTATATACCAGTGTTTTTGAGTTTTGGGGGTAGATACCCAGTAAAGGAATTGTTGGATGATATGGTAGTTCTATTCTTAATTTTTGTGGAACCACCATACTTTGCTTCCATAATAGTTGTACTAATTTATATTCCCACCAGCAGTGAATGAGGGTTCCTTTTTCTCCACAGCCTCTCCAGCACTTGATATTACCTGTTATGCTGATGACAGCCAATCTAACAGGTGTGACGTGGTATCTCATTGTCATTTTTGATTTGCATTTCTTTAATAGCTAGCAAAGAGGCACATTTTTTGCATATATATATTTGTTGTTTATATGTCTTCATAGGAGAAGTTCAGGTCCTCTCCTTATTTTTTAAATTGGATTGTTTGTTTGTTTGTTGCTGAGCTTTGTGAGTTCTTTAAATATTTTGGCTATTAACTCCTTATCAGAGCTGTTGTTTGTCAATATCAACTCCCATTTGATTGGCTGCCTCTTTGTTTCGTTGTAGGTAGTTTGTTTTTTTGTTTTTGTTTTTTGCTGTGCTGAAGCTTTTTAGTTTTTTTAGTCCCATTTATTTATTTTTGCCTTTACTTCTTTTGCCTTTGGAATCAAATTCATAAAATGATCTCTATGACCAAGGTCCATAGGTTTAATATGTTTTCTTCTATGTAGTTTATTGTTTCAAATCTTATATTTAGGTCTTTCACCCACTTTGGATTAATTTTTCTGCAAGGAGACAAGGTGTAGTCAAGTTTCATTCTTTTGTATGTGGCTTTACAATATTCCCAGCACCATTTATTGAAGAGGTTTTCTTTTCTCCATTGCATGTTTTTGGCTCCTTTGTCAAAGATGATTTGTCCATATATATTGGTTTTATTTCTGGGCTCTTGATTCTGCTCCATTAGTCTGTATGTCTGTATTTCTGCCAATACTATGCTGTTTTGATTATCATGGCTCTGTAGTATAATTTGAAGTCAGGAAGTGTGATATCTCTGACTTCATTCTTTTTTTTTCAGGATTGCTTTGGCTATTCAGTTTTTTTCTGTTTCCATACAAATCTGGTGATTTTTGTGTCCTATTTCTTTTTTAAATGACATTGGGATTTTAATGGGAATTTCTTTAAATTTGTATATTGCTTTAGATAATGTGGCCATTTTAACTATGTTGGTTTTTTTTTTCAATTTTTAACTATGTTGATGTTTTTTTCATTTTCTTTCAGTAATGCTTTGTAGTTTTCAGTATATAAGTCCTTCACATCTTTGTTAAGTTTATTCTTAGGTATATTTTTTGTTGTTGCAATTGTAAAAGTAATTGTATTTTTGCAGTTCATTTTCTAAAGTTTCATTGTACATAGGTAAGCAAAAGACTTTTGTATATTAATTTTGTATCCTGTGACTTTACTGTATTTGTTTATTGTTTCTAATAGACTTTTGGTGGAGTCTTGGGATTTTCAACATACAGGATCATGTTATCTGCAAAAAGTGATATTTTTACTTTTGCTTTTCTGAAATAGATACCTTCTTTTCTTTCTCTTGTTTAATTGCTCTAGCTAAAACTTCCAGTACTATGTTGAATAAGAGTATAGAGAGTGGGCAGCCTTATCTTGTTCCTGATTTCAGAGGAAAAGCCTTCAGTTTTCATCATTTAGGATGTATTGGCTGAGGATTTATCATATCTGGCCTTTATTATGTTGAGGTACTTTCCTTCTATACACATTTTATTGAATGTTTTAAACATAAATGGATGTTGTATCTTAACAAATGCCTTTTCTGCATCTACTAGATAGATTCATATGGCTTTTTCTGTTGTTGATATTATGTATTACACTGATCAATTTATGTATGTTGAACCATCCTTATGCTCCTGGAAGAAATCCTACTTGATCGTGATGTATTATTTTTTCATGTATTATTGTATTCAATTTGCTATTATTTTGTTTAGATTTTTTTCATCTAACAATTTGAAGATCAATCTATAAATTTTCTCTGTTTCTTTTCTCTCTCTCTCTCTTCCTTCCTTTTTTATTTCTTTCATTATTTTTCTTTATATCAGTTTAGTAAGCCATTAAATTTTTGAAACTGTTATGTGATGAGATTGGTTATTAAAATGTTGTCATTAGCCTGACAAGGCGGTTACACAGTGGGTAGAGCATTGAACTGGGATGCAGACGACCCAGATTTGAAACCCCGAGGTACCAGCTTGAGTATGGGCTCATCCAGCTTGAGTGCAGGGTCACTGGCTTAAGCATGGGATTATAGAAATGACCCAATTGTCGCTGGCTTGAGAGCAAAGGTCACTGGCTTGAAGTTCAAGGTCGCTGGCTTGAGCAAGGGATCACTTGCTCTACTGTAACCCCTGCATCAAGGCACATATGAGAAAGCAATCAATGAACTAAGGTGCCACAGTGAAGAATTGATGCCCTTCATCTCTTTCCCTTTCTGCCTGTCTGTCCTTATCTGTCCCTGTCTCTCTCTCTCTCTGTATCTGTCACAAAATAAATAAATAAATAATAAAATAAAGTGCTGTCATTAAATTAGACCTATCATTTCCCCAAATCAACATATTAGAATCTCTAATTACTTTAGATTATCTTTTTTGAGCTGTAAATTGTCATCAATAGCTCAAGGTACTTTATATATCTATTTTATACATTCATTTGTCCATTCATTCATCCAACCTCATTTGTCCATCATTCATCCATCTATCTCCCTAAATGAATTATTTGGCACTTTCCTGTGTTAAAATTCAGTTGTGAATGTCATGCTCACTTAAATTAATTTGGATTATATAAATTGAAATATATTTCTGCATCCATTGATTTGCCTTTTTTTTCTTGAAAATTTTTAGTTATGTAAAAACAAGGAGACATTATTGCTGAAAAAAGATAATAAATAAGGCCGGTTTTAGCACTCATCCCCCAAATCCTGCTTTTTATATTTTTACCATTGTACTTGTTTTTGTTTAATTATTTATCTAAAGCAAATGAGACTCTTTTTTACCCCATCTCACTACGTTTTGGTTTCAGAATAACATTTAGCATGAAATTTCACCTGTGGCTTCTTAAGAATAAAAGTAGACCACCTATCCTTTATTTGTATATGCCTATTTGCTCCTGCAAAGTATTTAAAAATATTAATTAGGTATTACTTCTCTTGGCAAGTAAAATTTTATCCCATTTCCAGTATATTATTCATAAAAACAGCTTTATTGAGACATGATTCACATGCTATGCAATTCATACATTTAGAGTATATAGTCTGATGGTGTTTATTATATTCATATATATATATGTAACCATCACCACAGTCAATTTTAGAACATTTTGATCACCTCAAAAAGAAACTCCATACTTTTTTGCTGTTAACCCCTCTATCCTTCCATACACCTGGCCTTTTTAGCCTATTTTGGAAATTTCATATGAAAGGAAAGAGTATTTTATGATTGATCTCTCACTTAGCATAATGTTTCCAAGGTCCATTCGTCTCATAGCAAGTATTAGTATTTCATTCCATTTTATTGCCAAATTATATTTATGTCTTATCAATATATCCTTTATATACATCAGCTCATGGGCATTTGGATTGTTTCTACTTTGGGGCTATTATGGATAATGCTGCTATAAACGCTTGGATACAAGTTTTTGTGTGGATATAGTTGGTTATTTCACTTTTTTCTTTTACTTTTATTATAAATTCTATTGTGATTTTTACTGTTACTATAATCTGTACCAGCTTTGCAATTTTTGAGCTAAGACCCCTGTCTGTTACTTTTACAACAAAACTTTCTCTTGGTTATTTATGTGAACAATTACTTTAATTGTTGTTGGTCAGCAATTCTTCTGAATTTTTCCAGAATTCCCAGATCAATGCCATTTTGTCTTGGAATTTTATGATTATGCTGTGTTTGAGTACCAAGCTCTGTTTTCTCTAAACATTTTCTTACTCATAAACACATTTGCCAAAGGAAAATAGAGAATGGGGGGGGACCACCTTTAAAAAGGTGTAATAGCACTGATTAAAAGTGTGATGAGGTTAGGATTCAATTGAGAGGTTTTCAGTGAATTTGGCTTAACTATTACTACATCTTTTCCCCATTGGTCACCATTGGTTAAATGAGGGTTGGTGAAATGTCCTGGTAGCTGCTTGATTTGATGTTTAAAAATCTCAAAGCATGAACAATTCATCTACACTGACATATTTTTTTATGTGTCCATCATTTTTATGGAATGAGGTTTTCACATACGTGATTTTTCCCAATACCTAAAGCTTACTCAAGTGCTTCATAAAATAAATTTCAGGGCCCTGGCCGGTTGGCTCAGCGGTAGAGCGTTGGCCTGGTGTGCGGGGGACCCGGGTTCGATTCCCGGCCAGGGCACATAGGAGAAGCGCCCATTTGCTTCTCCACCCCCACCCCCTCCTTCCTCTCTGTCTCTCTCTTCCCCTCCCGCAGCCGAGGCTCCATTGGAGCAAAGATGGCCCGGGTGCTGGGGATGGCTCCTTGGCCTCTGCCCCAGGCACTAGAGTGGCTCTGGTCACGGCAGAGCGACCCCCCAGAGGGGCAGAGCATCGCCCCCTGGTGGGCAGAGCACCGCCCCTGGTGGGCGTGCCAGGTGGATCCTGGTCGGGCGCATGCAGGAGTCTATCTGACTGTCTCTCCCCGTTTCCAGCTTCAGAAAAATAAAAAAATAAAAAAAACACAAATAATAAATAAATAAATAAAAATAAATTTCAGGAATAAGCAAATAAACATTTTTATATGTATTATATACATATTAGACAGAATATTTGAATAATGAATTTCATCTTTAATTAATTAAATAATTTGTTAGTTCAAAAAACAACTGTTTATTGAGGACTAACATGTGCCAGACACAGCGATAGACATGGAGACAACACTGAGGGGGAATAAAGTACAATCCTAATCCTGTGGTACTTACTGTTTAGGGAGGGTGTGGACAGGTCAGCAGGCAAATATAATACTGTGTTGTAAGTGTCTCATGTAGTATTAGCCAAGGGTGCTCACTAGAGAAACACTGGTCCAGATTTGGAGGTTCAGAAAAGATTACTAAAGAAAAAGACATCTAGGCTTAGAGTTAGGGGTCTTACATGTAGCATTTAAATGGCTGATAATATTGACCAAGTGTAGACAGAAATTTTGCTCAAAATGGTGAATGCTAATATTAAAGTGAGAGAGCAGAGGGCTCTCACAGCAACTCTCTATCCTTCTGTCAGTACAGTTAACACTTTTTTTTTCTGCTATAGCTATTCAGTTATCTGCCTCTCTCCTTCCGTAGAATTCTTTTTGAAGAAATGGAGCTTATTTTTTGTTGTGGTGGTGGTTCTATATCTCCTGCAGGTACCTAGTAATTGTGTATTAAATGAATGGATGAATGAATGAATCAGTGAGTCAATGGACGAATTAATAAAGCTTTGATGACAAGACCTATTTTTATCTGAAACTTCAGAATCATGACTGGTCACTTAGCCAGAAGCAAACTAGACATCTCTTCTTACTTCAAAGTGCCCGCTCCATTCTTAAGCTATGCACTAAATTCCTGTTTCCTGTTTGGGGACATCTTCAGCTCTCAGCTCAGATCACAGATGACATCAAGTCCTGGGTGTACTGACTGGGCAGTCAGCTCAGATTACCAGCCTGACCTCCCTCTTGGTTTTCTTGATGATTCATTTGTTAGAAATTTCCTAGGCAATGATGGGACTTCTCCCAAGGTCTTTTATTTATATTTGTGTTTTATATAACATTTTAAATATTAAAAAAATTAAATATGTAACAAAAGAAAAGAACTTCTATCACAGAAGCTTCTCTGGCTATTCTAACTTGCCCTGAAAAATCTCTCTTCTTGCCTTCTATAATGTATTATACACTGTCAGTTTTATTAACCCTTATTCCTAGTATTATCACATTATATTTTAAACAGCATCATTGTTGCTTAAGTTTTATATGCTCTGTCTTTTATTTTTTAAGTAAATTATAAGATCCTTGAAGATATAAACTATGCATCATACTCCTAGTCCATCCCCTGCCCACCCTATTCCCAAGAAGGTGCTGTACACATCCTAACACTAAGAGTTTAGCAAACTATTGCTTTATGAAGCCTTGTTTGCCCCACACTGCTGTGCTTTTAGAGATGACCTGTGTATACTTTATGCCTCTATTTTTAACATTAGCTACTATTTTGGCTATTGTCAGTGCATCTACATTTAGCAGTATGACACCTTTTTTGTTTCTAATCAGCTGCTTTCTAACATTTAGAGGAGTTGAATGATATCACATGATATCAGATAACCAATTTTGCTTAAAATGTAATATTTTTAAATAGGCATTTCTAAACACATAGGGTCTAGGAGAACATCAAGGGCATAATATTTTATCATGATTTTGTGAATACTGTTTTTATAATTCTTTTAATTTTAAAAATCCATTCTGACTATCATATAAATAAGATATTACTAAAATTTGATAGTAGTTATATTTAAATATTTTATATAAAAATAATGATGAGAATATAGTTTTAAATTTAATAACAGAAAGAGCAAAAGACTACCTTCATTCTCTCCAAGTTGAGCCTCATGGAATATTTGAATTTTGATTAATCCTTAATGATATAGTTTTGCAGGTTCAGAATCTGTTTTATCAATTCAGCCTTGGTCAACCAAATCTTGAACAATTTATTTGCATAAGTCAAACATATGAGATTGCTAATTTGTTAATTTACACAAATAAAAATATACTGGCCAAGGTGAACCAGAATTCACTTCCCAGGAGGAAAGTTTACTTAATAAAGGTAAAGAGAGAACCAAGGTGGACCAATTATTTTAGAGAAGTCATCAAGTTGTGATAACCTTGTATATTCCATTAACTAGGAGAGACTAATTTTTGCATTTAAAGGCTATCAGTAGTGACTTCATGCAATAAAAATTTCTTATTCAGCCCTGGCCAGTTGGCTCAGTGGTAGAGCGTCGGCCTGGCGTGCAGGAGTCCTGGGTCCGATTCCCAGCCAGGGCACACAAGAGAAGCGCCCATCTGCTTCTCCACCCCTCCCCTCTCCTTCCTCTTTGTCTCTCTCTTCCCCTCCCACAGCCAAGGCTCCATTGGAGCAAAGTTGGCCCGGGTGCTGAGGATGGCTCCATGACCTCTGCCTCAAGCTCTAGAATGGCCCTGGTTGCAATAGAGCAATGCCCCAGATGGGCAGAGCATCGCCCCCTGGTGGGCATGCCAGGTGGATCCCGGTCGGGTGCATGCAGGAGTCTGTCTGACTGCCTCCCCGTTTCCAACTTCAGAAAAATACAAAAATAAATAAATAAGTAAATAATATTTTATTCATTCTTCCAATAAAAGTGTTCTTAACCTGCCATCTCTCCTGGGTGGCGTTCTGCGAAATAATGGCTCAGAAATTCTGTTTTCTTTCTTCTTATGACTTCACTTTCATCCCTCCACTCCGATCTTGGAATCTCCTGCTGGATATTTTGCATTTGATCAGATGACAGAGGAAGATGATGGAGGGACCAGACCTAGAAAAGCATTTATTATTTTTGCCCACTTTTCATTTATAGCCAGTTTTCTATCATATATTTCCACCTAACTGCAAAGGAGGCTAATAATATAGTATAGCTGTGTATCCAGAAGCAAATAGGAACAGTGTACTAAATAACTAACAGGTTTCTGGCACATACATCATTCTTTATAAGGAAAGATATGTCAAAAGATCTGGAGTATATATAGCTCACTTGGACACCTGCTTCCCTGGGCAGATTGTAAACACACTGACAAATCTTCATTATCCAACTCTTCTTTGCAATTATGTCTTCCTATCACCAAAATCACTGTCAATGGTAATCCTTAATCATGATAGTCAGATTGCATTTTTCCAAATTCCTGTTATTATATATTACATGTTAATGCCATACCTTTTTTTGTGAGAGATACTCTAGATCATATGCTGAGATTGAGAAAAACACAACCATTAATAATTCCTGAATAAGTAACTTGTTGAAAACATTACCACAAATGAATAAGCAATTGATATAATAATGTTTTATGTTAGTCTTAGTTCCAGAACTTGAAATTTTCATCTTGATCCCAAATCCTGATAGTGCATCCGATTTGAAATTTTTAGCTCTCCAGTACAATTTGTATGTCATTAGTAAAAAGTACTGCCCTTTGTATCTTTCAGATGTTTTACTATAGTGATACATAAAATTTGATAAGATATATGCTGTTGTTTTACACTGAAAAATAATTTATATAAGGGTTAATTCAGTATAGCATTTTTATCACCAAAAAAATGTTTCTTTTCTTAGGAATCTTTGGTTATCACAAGCTGTCTAGTGGTCTACAGTTTGATATAATTATTCATATAAAATAGTACATTAAAGAACCGTTATGTGTTATCTGTTACTGAGATCTATTTGGGTTGAAATTAAACAGCCTCTGCATAAAATTTTGAGAAAGTAATTATTTGTGTTTTATACCATCTAGAAAAATAATAGGAGTAAAATATAACAATTTTCTAGAAAGAACACCTACTGAGAATTAATCCATTCAACATTCAATACTTTGTGCATAAAGTTAGCAAGAAACAAAACAAAATAATTAACAAAAGTGCTAGAGTATTATGACTATTAAATTTATATTTTCATATATATAAAACAAAATTTCAGATGTGTATAATATAATTTCAAATGAAAAGATTACTAATCATAAAAACAGCAACATTTCATTATGTGTATTGTGTGTTTGTATGTATATGCAAGTAGAAGATAAACAACATGTGCGCAAGAACACAGACACGCACAAAGATTAAAAATACAATGTTACTTCTTTAAACCATCTGAAATAAGCAACGGTATTTTAGTGCTAATTCCTTTGTTATGTAACTAAACAGCCCAACAGTATTTTTTGGTTGACAACTGTTCTGAAAGTAGCGTGAACTTGGAAAGGCTCTAACTACTAATTTCCTAGATCTCAGCTTCCTCATCTATAAAGTGAGAAAAATCACAGTAATGTTAGACAGGCTTAACTAGGTATATATAAAGCACACTAAAATACTGCAGCATTTAGATGGATTGCCTGGCACTTCTCAATGTTATTTATATTTGCTTCGCTATTTATAGAACTGGTGGCATATCCCCTTTCATAATAAGGGAATAGCTACCATCTGTTGGACGCATAACTATATGACCTGCACTTTACTATGTTATCTTATTTAATCTTCACAACAACCCTGTGAGGGAATTCTATCCCTATTTGCTTCATGGTGAACTAGGATACAAAGAAGTCAAGTGATTGGCCAAGATCAAACAGCTAGTAAGTCACAGAGCAAGGATTTTATCCTTGTCCTGTCAGACTCAAAAGTCCATGCTCTTTTTCCTGTAACATGGCTCTGTGCTTAACAAGAGGCTCTCCTCCTGAAACAAACATTCAAAGTGTATGGTTGCCAAGAGATTAGCTTCCTTTTAGCAAGTTGTCTATGGGAGAATGACAAAGAAAGATAAATACTACTTGACTGATGTAAAAGTTTATAATTTTTTAAGTGCCTACTCTGAGAGATCCTAAAGAAACTTATTGTCTTGTTGAAGAGGGTACAAAATACATTAGGAAAAATTTCTGTGTCCTGGATATCTTCCAAACGTTGCAAACAATTCCAAAATTTAAATCATCTTTTGTCCCAAGCTGACTTATTTTCCTCTATTCTCTAATGGCGACATCATTATTCATCCAATCATGCAAGCCATTCTCCCTCCCCCCCCCCCCCCCCACTAACTATCTACATCAAGTCAGAAAAAGAATTGTGTTACTTTTCCTGTAGTGTGTTTCTTGGATACATCACCTCCTTTCTATTTTCACCATCTCTACCTTAGTGTACACCTTCATTCTCTATTACCCTAGATTATTACAATGGACTCTAGAATCTCATTCCAACATGTCTCTGATACTACTATCAAAATTATTTTTCTAAAAAACAGACTTAAGTTTGTTTTTTTCCTGCTAAAAATTTACCATCTTACCATCCTCACAAGATGGATTCCTTAATATGGTTTCACACTGAAGGTCCAGCCCTTATTTCCAGTCTTATCTTCTATTTTCCAATATTATATTCTACTCTGTCACTACATCAAACTCTTTGTAATTCCTCAAATATACTAAGTATCCCCACACCATTATTTAAATTATACATTGTCCATACAAACAAATATGAATATGATAAAAAGTATATGAGTAATCCTAATGAATCTGCTCATGCAGATCATAGCTATTATTTTAGGGGTATATTTTACCTAAAACATAAGTCTCTATTCCTTCAATGTTGAGTTTCTAAAATCTATTTACTAGAGCCTTATGTAAATATTGGATGTTTCTTTAGAAAGTTAATTCAGAAAATCCATTGATGAAAAAGCATTGATGTAATCAACTGAAATAAGGAAGTAGAAGACTTTACAAAGATAAATAAAATTAGAAGAGCAACTATAAAATGGATTATAAAATTAAGAATGTCATGTTTGGATCAGTTCTATTTCAAGCCTTCTTGACATTTTAAAAGAATTACTGATTTTCAAATCATTATTCTGCTTAACAATAGTCATTTTCATCAATTTGAATGTTGATTTTAATAAACAAACTATTCTTTTTAATGTTCACATTTTTGTCAACTCTCCAAGCTATTCCAGTGAATATTATTTGTATAATTAATCCATCAGAACTTTTCTGTTTTTAGGCATTGTTTTCTTTTATTGAAGGATTGATAAGTATAAAATTATGATATATTACCCATTTGTCAAGCTTATGCCAGTAAAAGGGATACGTTATAAATTTTAGGGCATTTATTTACTTTATTTTTGTTTTTTCAGCTCACACACTATAGTAACATTCTAAAGTTGGGCAGCTGAATAAGAATTAGGATTTGGGGTTTGGGACTCAACTCAACTTCAACTCTTAGAGCTAATATATTTTTTTCTCTTTACCCTTTGGGACTAATTTCTGTGTTTACATTATATTCAAATATGTTTCTCATTAGTGTTTATTTACTACCACAGGAATCACTTTGAACCCGTCTAATCCTGGTGGAAATGTTTTTCTCAAAATAAACCCAGATCATATTGGGTTTTATCGTGTAAATTATGAAGTACAAACTTGGGACTTGATAGCTACCAATCTTTCCTCCAACCACATGGTAAGAGTAGCAATGACTATGAATTGTTTTACTTCAGTTCTAAGAGCATCAAGTTAACACTTTGCTTCAGTAATCATATTTCTTACCTCCTTTTTTTCCTCTCCCCAGTACTTTTCTTCTGCTGATCGTGCAAGCCTTATTGATGATGCTTTTGCCTTGGCAAGGTGGGTTTTGGAATGAGACTTAGATCATTAAAAATATCATGGATTTTATTATAATTTAAAAAATCAATTACAACAAAATTTAAGAATTAATTTTAGTTAAAAATTCAAAGCTACTATTTATAACATTATTGTTTTCTTTAACTCTTTTTTTTTCTAAGTTCATCTGAACATTATAGCCAAAATATTGATATTAGCTCTTAACACACACACAATTACTTACCCTGTTAACTTTGAGCAGGGATTGTCTATGTTAGAGTCCTTGAGCTAATTAGAAATGAAACTTGCAAATGCTTAACAGTGCACTTTCATAATTTGATTTAGTAAAAGGACAAATAATGTATTCATCAACTCAATTCTGTGAGCCAAAGCCTATTGCAAGATTTTTATAGGTAGAATCATCAAATCTTGTTCAAGTTAATAGGGTAAGAAAAATGAGACATTGTGCTCTGAGATTGATCAGAATTAAGATACCATTAGAAAATTTGCCCTCTTTCTTCATGATCTGAGAGTATTCTACACTTAAAAAAAATCAACATAGTTTAGGGGCATAGTAACTCTGAGGGTTGGTTTGTGTTTTTGTTTCCAGATAGTCTAACACCAGTAATTCAACAGATATTTGTTGAATTTGTAGTCCTTTTGTAGGAGCTATAGGCACAGCTGAGTTGTTTTGCTGGCTATGTAGTGATCTCATGTTACATACTTCCTAAGAAAGCCTCCAATGGCCCTTGGTTGGGACTGGGTGTCCCTTTGATGGGCCCCTACATTGTATTGCACACAATATTATATTGCCATTGCTTATTAACTGTCTATCTTGCCCACCAAACTGTGGGTATTATTTTATTAAGCACCCAGATTATGGTCCTAATCATTTTATCCCCCTCTCCTGACTGCTGACTGGCCATAGTAAATGCTCATTAAATATGAGCTGACTACAATGTCTGGAATAATAGCATAATAACACTAAACACTAGGAGAACTATTTTACACAGACTTTCTAAGTAAACTATTGGAAGTCAGAAAACATTCTTGACATTTTTTAAGAAGGAAAATTAAAGATTTAAAGGACAGGTTCTTAAACCAGATTAAAATCTCGGTTTTGTATAACCTAGAGTAAGTTTCTTAACCTCTGTCTGGATCAATTTCCTTATTAGTGAGGTGGAGATGACCATATAGGACTCTTGAATAATAAGTGAGGTAATGTACATAAAGCACCTAGAACACTGCTGGCCTGAAACAAGTGCTCAATAAATTGTAAAAATGCGTCCCCATTGATTAGTAGCAACAAAGAAGCACTTAGAAAAGCTCTTCTAAATTTGTAATATAGGTTCCTTTTGTAAGTAATAGACATTATGATCCCCTTTAGTGAATTTCCAAGTTTAATCTCCTGGCTATGTAATAAATTAATTATAGTGGTTGCCCCTTATTCATGGTTTTGCTTTTCAGTTTCAGTTGCTTCCGGTTATGGTCAACTAAAATCTGACACATAACTTTTATTACAGCATGTTGTTATAATTGGTCTATTTTATTATTAGTTATTGTCATTAATCTCTTACTGTGCCTAATTTCTAAATTAAACTTTATCACAGGTATGTATGTATAGGAAAAAACATAGTATATGTAGGGTTTGATACTCTCCACAATTTCAGGTATCCACTGGGGAATCTTGGAACATATTCCCTATGGAAAAAGGGGAACTATATTGTATATTTATTATATTAGAGTATGTTAGTTACTTATTTAGTAAATATTTATTGAGTACCTACTCTGTACTAGGCACTGCATGGACCTGGGAAATTAAATGGTGAAAAAAGATGATCAATATTTTAAAACAGAATTACTTAGAACTTTTTTTTTCAAGAAAACTCTCCTGTGCATACATAACGACCCTTTCCAAAGCTTAGCATCTTTGCTGTTAGAAATGGCAAAGAACTGTAATACCTTTATAACTTTATTCTCATCATAACATGATGCACACAATCCCTTTTGCTTTAAGACGTGAAAGCCACTTGAACAGTTCTGTCTGAAGAACTGTGTATAAAGCCAATAGCTCCCAGAAGTGAAAAACTCTCTCACATTTGCCCAGCTCCTTAGCCATAGCCCCATAAAACTGTGAAGAACTAGAGAAAGAAAGAAAGTGAAACAAATTTGAAAACCAAAAAAATATAAAGAATCACACAGCAACTAATCCAGAAAATACCTGAGATATAACCTGAGATATTGAGCTTCATCCAATTTCCTTCTGCAACAAATGAGCAAAGAAGACTCACTCAGAGGAACAAACTCCACCAGTGTCAGTGATAGAGGAGTCTAGACCTGAAACTTTAGGAGCAAAAAAAGGAGAAATGTAGAGTTAAATAGGTAAGTGCTTGTGGAAGGAATAGAATTTATGCAGTTCTACTCAGGTGTTCAAGAAGAAATGTAACCATCATGTTTCAAAGCAAGATTAAAAGGGGGCACCTAAAATAACTGTATTTTTGATTCCCCTGTCCCCAAATTTGAAGAGGTAGTGCTCTTCCTGCTCTGGGTGGACAATGCAGCTAGACACATTTGTCAAGATATAGAGTGAAACTTCATCCAGTCATTCAGAGTCTCCCAAACAGATAGTTTGATTATATTCCCTGTCCAGTGAAACCATCAAAGTTTTCAACTTCGTGTAAAGTTTCTCCCAGCCCCCAACTCAGAATAGCTCAGGTTAGAAACCTGCATTGGGAACAACACGTTTTATTTGCTCTCCATTTCCCTGCGTGGAACTTGTACTTCTCGTGTGTTACACTGCCTCTGGTCCCTCCAGCATTAAAGCAAGGAGAGAAGGTGGAGGGAGAAAAACCCCCAGCATGCTGTTTACTTGTGTTGTCTCCAAACTTTGAAGTTATTTAACATTGACTTTTCTCCTTGTGAGGTGTTTTCATGGTGGGTTTTTTTTTTGTTTTTTGTTTTTTCTGCTCACACTCATTTCATGGCCAAGAGTGTTTCTCCTGCACTTCCCTTGAGGGGCAAGTGAACACCTCTGACCCACTTCTGGTCCATAGCAAGTATTTATGTATCCTTTGCCCCCAAAAATGTCTCAAAGGACAGGCCACTCCATGCAGCCCCATCTCTTCACTTTGAGTTCAGAGCTCTAGCTCATGGCCTCTTATCCTTTAGATTTCTCAGTGTTTCAAACACCAGAGGCTATGCCTCCAAACTCCAGGATACACATGTAAAATTCTTCACAGGGTCCCATCAAAGGATCCTTTCCTAGGCTTGATTTAAGGGACAATCTCACAGTACACTGACAGCACTCCCAAAAGCCCTCTTCTAAGATTATCTCCTCCAACCTCTTTATTAGGACAGTGGTCGGTTATTAGCTAAGGGTCACAAAACCTGTTCCTGGTCGTGTTAGCTCCGATTTGGTGGGCCCCCGTCTTACTTTGGAGTGTAGGCCAAAGGGCCTAGTTTCGGGGCATTGACAGAACTGAGGCAGAAACAATTCTTTGTTGTAAATCTGTCACAGTAGGTATCATCCTTTCTAATAGCTTATGTTGTGCTCTGCAGCCCACTGTGTGCTAAAGCCAGGAGAGGGGGTAAAGACTAACATAAAGGAAAGCAGAGAACTAGCTACCTGTGTGAGAACAGGAGTTTCTGGATGAAGGAAGAATGGCACAGAGGATAATTTGAAAGATCACCTAAGCTAATGATACAAACGGAATTCCAGCCTGGTTTTAAGTACCAGTAGCTCCAGTGATATGCAAGGTGAGGGCCAGGTTAGCAAACAAAGACTGCCAGGTAAACACTGGCCATGCCAAGATGACCAGTTTTACCAGAGGACAACATAGAACTAGATAAATGACTTTCCTACCTCCCCGTAGACAATTTTATTAAGGGAGAATTAGGACAATGGGGAAAGAGAAAAAGAGGCCTAATTGATGGCAAAGAGGCTGTTTTAAGTCAGAAATCTGAATTTAACAGACAAGTTAATGTTGAGAGACCAGATACATAGGAACTTTCTAAAAGTCTCCACACCACCTGAAGGCTTTTTTTCTTTTTCAAGATTTTATTTATTGGTTTTAGAGAGAGGAGAGAGAGAGAGAGAGAGAGAGAGAGAGAGAGAAAAGCAGGAAGAAGTAAGTATCAACTTGTAGTAGTTACTTCTTATATGTGCCTTGACTGGGCAAACCTGGGGTTTCAAACTGGCGACCTCAGCATTCTGGGGTTGATGCTGTATCCACTGTGTGACCACAGGTCAGGCCACTGTCTGAAAGTTTTGCTGAACTTGAGTATGTGGGATCAGTTCCATCCACCTAGGCACCTCTCAATTGTTTACTGTCCCATTCAAGAGCCGTGTCTAAGGAACGAGACAATATGCTTAACCTGGCTTCTCTGAGAGGACTGTGCAGGCTTTCCAGGTCACACCCAGAGAAGCAGAAACAAAAGAATCTCCAAACTTCCTGCATGCCTCAGGCCAAGAAAGAACAAGAATTAATTCCCTTAGAGGGCCTTTCTGTTCTCTTCGTCTCCATCATGTTTGATGAGAATGTGAAGTTATAGCCTCCATTCTCTTTAAACTATGAATTATAGAAAAATTGATTTGAATGTTTCAGGCTGGAGCCTTACTGTATACAAAGGTCCATGGATTACGACAGTCTCAACATATGACATTTCGAGTTTACAATGCTCACTCCCATAAAAACTTTAAAAAAATGAGACATGAGTGTTTCTGCTTATGCTGTTAGCATCGTACTTATGGACTATGTGGGCGAACTACTTTGGTTGTGCCTGTGGTTATTGACAGAGTACTCTCAAAGCAGACAGTGCAAGAAGCAGGATGGGGTAAGGGAGAAAATTAGCAAAGATTTAGTCTCATTAGGAGTCTTGTTTAACCAGCTTCTACTAGAAAGCTATGAACTCTACCACAGAATGGGACCAACGAGAGGGACCCAGGCTGGCTTGTTGCATTCCTGAATCAGATAAGTGATTAACGGTCAGGAGTAAGGGTTTTATAACCTCTTAGGCAAGATAGATGTATTTGGCCAAAGGCTATTGCCTGAAGAAGGTGGTAGCTGTGAGCTAACACAGCACTGTAAAGAAATCTGGGTGTGGCATTCTAGATGTCTTTGTTCCAAAAAAACAGTTCTTCACATGTAGTCCCAGCAATATCAGCATTGCCTAGCAACTTGAGAGCAATGCAAATATATACTTAGGCCCTGCTCCAGACCCATGGAATCAGAAATTCTGGGAGTGGGGCCCAAGAATGTGTTATTTAACCAACTTTCCAGTGTTGCTAATATAGCTCAAATTTGAGAATCGTGGTTGTAAATGGTATTGCTTTTCCTCTGAAGTATCAAATACCACCAAGTCCATGGATGGAGCTGCGGAGTAACATGATTTGTAGGCAATGAAAAGTACATCATTTTTTTTTCCTATTGATTTGAGAGAGAGAGAGAGACAGAGACAGGAAGAGAGAGAAAGGGGGTAGAAGGGAGACAGAGAGAGAGAGAGAGAGAGAGAGAGAGAGAAGAATCACTCGTTTCACTTCTTTGTTCCTTTTAGTTGTGCACTCATTGCTTCTCATATGTACCCTGACCTGGGGGTCAAACCCATGACCTCTGGCACTCCAGATCAATACCAGCCACTGAGCAACTAGGCTAGGGCCTGAAAACTGTATCATCTTAATTCTCAAAATATTGTCTTCTATGGTATCAAACATCAAAAATTTATTCCCAGTCCAATATTCTGACCATATGACACAGGCCTAAAGAAAGCAGTGATACCAATGTGTAACTATTGCATAACTATCAAGTGTTCTGGAAAAATAAGATGCTAAGACAAGATAATTGACTTTTTAACTTTTAAATACATAGTACTTAGTTGGGGCCTCTAACCTTTGGATCATCACATTTCCTCTTTCTATTTATGGCACATAATTAGTCAATTCTTCTGGTCCTTGTAACCAAGACCCTTCTAATCTTTTCACCTGCCAGAAATGTGCAGTCTACTTGATTTCTAACCAAATTATCTGTCATTTTTTCCTAAAATTTTTTAAAACATCTTTGCTAATTTAATCCTCAAAGCAACACTGTTCTTCTGAAATATTTTCAAAAAGCACTGATAGGACATAATTGTTTCATCCTCCCAGGAAAATAGAGAATCATTTAAATTAGAAAATTATAAAGTTTCAAATATCAACCCAATGCTCCATATTTTTTTACTTAACAAAAAACATTCTCAATAAAACATTCCATTTCTCAATTTTCCTTTTTTAGAGCTCATCACTCCATTTTCCTTTCTTAGAGCTCATCATTTTTACTTTTACTAAGGGAGGCTGAATTCTCCAAAATATAACTTTTCTAAATCAGATCAGGCACTGAGAAAATAAGAGAAATCAGCTCTTTGAACTGAAAAGAAAACTCTGTATCATAGCTCATTAGTAAAATCACACAATGCCAAAAATTTTTATTCTTATTTATCTCTCCAATACTAGTTTGTCCTCTAATCAAATTTTTAGAGAGAAGCCAAGATACAATTACACTATTCTTTATTCACAAAATGACATTGAACATAATTAATCTCAATGCCTCAATATTGGCAATTCAATAATTTAAAATGTATTCTTTAATTTAAACTTTCAAAATGTAATTTGGAAAAATAAGATTCCCATAAAATTATTTCCAAAAGCAGAAAGATAGGCTAAAAGTTGAAGCATGACAGATTTCTAAGAACACAATTTCAAAAGGTTCTAGAATCCCTTCTAATGGGGAAGAAACTGGATCTTATAAACTTTGAAATGGTCAATAGTAACTTTAAATTTTCTGGAGGAAAAAAATCTATTTTTATTTAGCATGCTATTGGGAAATGTACAAAAAGATGTTTTATGAGAAATATTAGTTCAGTTGGAATGTTTCAGGCATTCATGATTTGTGAGCTATGTTATTTTTGCTTTCTCTTTATTCTAAATGCAAATTTCAATAAGATACATTTATAATGGTGTATTTGTCTATTTCAATTAACTTATGAACTTAAAATTTAAAAGTTTCTATTCATCAATATTAAACACATAGCTAAATGGTTTTTGTTGTATCTAAAATTTTGCCACAGGGATTTTTCAAATGTACTTCTTAGTGGCCTGTAATTCCCTTTACAATTTAATTTTTAAAAACATAATATACCATTGTGAACATAACTTTAATTAAGTTTCAACAATACATGCATTTTCTTAATTGTATAATACAACATTAACATTGAATCTCATTAACATTGAATTCTATAATCCTCATATTAGTTCTTTCAGTTAAATGGAAACTAATTTATCGTTTTAATTAATTGTGATTTGTTTTTCGTTTCTTAGAGCTCAACTTCTAGATTATAAGGTGGCTCTGAACTTGACCAAGTATCTCAAAATGGAAAAGGACTTTTTACCATGGCAGAGAGTCATTTCAGCTGTAACCTATATCATTGACATGTTTGAAGATGATAAAGAGCTATACCCAATGATTGAGGTGATGTTATTGACATATTTTATGAAAGTAAATATTTAGTCATTAGCAGAATGGGAAAATTTCTGAGAGAATGAGCTTCTGGAAGACAAAAACGTGTCTCATTTGCCAAGTGAAATCAAAGGAAAGTACAGTGACTTGACTAGTCAAAGCAGAAATGCTATTTATTTTTTCAACTTGAAATGTATCAATATTTTTGGTTCAGTATACCACTTAAAGCTATATTTTATAATTAATATTTTATTTAAAATAGGCAACATTTGAAATCATAGATACTAACTAGATCTCATTTTTAATGGATTCATTTCATCAAAATGAATTTATTCTTCTCAAAATATAACATCATATTTCTTTATTCTTACTGCTGTTATTTCCACATGAGATTTTATTATAAGATAGTCATTCTAAATAATTTGCTCTGTGATTTCTATGGTACTTTGGCAAAACACTTGTAGTATAAGCAAATTCTGGATTCAAATCTCTGACTTTTTCACTTAGTAAATGAAAAAACTTGTACAAATAGTTTAATTCTATTTGTAAGTCTTAATTTCCTTTGTACAATAAGATTGTCAGCACTTGGTGGCTTATGGTAATGGATAGTTAAGATTATATAATATAAACATCCTTTGTAAATCCAAAGGCAATATACAAATATTGAAATAATAGTATTATTTTTAGTGCAGCAAGTATGTCAAGTGTTAGTCTAGCCCTAGCCGGTTGTCTCTGTAGATAAGAGTGTTGGCCTTGTGTATGGACATCTCAGGTTCGATTCTGGTCAGGGCACACAAGAGACCATTTGCTTCTAGAACTCCCTCTTCTCTTCTGGCAGCCAGTGGCTCAATTGGTTTGAGTGTAGCCCCAGGTGCTGAGAATAGCTTGGTTACTTTGAGGAGGTCAGCCTCAGGCACTAAAAATAGCTCGGTACTCAAGCATTGGTCCCAGATGAGTGACTCCAGGTGGATCCTGGTTGGAGTGCATGCAGCAGTCTATCTCACTATTTCCCCTCCTCTCAAAAAAGATATTATTTTATTTCTTACCCAATATTTTATAAAACATTAGAGAATGTTCAGGATGTTCTTATCTTTAGGATTGAAGCAATATTGCAATGTGATAAGCACTGAATACATCCCTTTTCTAATGATAGACACAAAGTTCTCTGAACTAGTAGGAAAAAAGGTTACAACTGGGAGACTGTATAATATAATAATTGAAAGACTGAATAATTGAAATGATGAATCATTACTAATTGTACCTGGTGCTTTTATTTCAGGAATACTTCCAAGATCAAGTGAAGCCGACTGCAGATATTCTGACATGGAGTGATAATGGAAACCACCTTACAAAGTTATTTTTTTGCATTTTTAAAACTAATATCTATTTAACATCTGTTTGTGTGTTTTAAAATCAGTTTAAAAGTGCTTAAAGTCCAGCTCTGTGTGTGTTTGCTTTCTAAGGTTACTCCGTGCCTCTGTGCTAGGGCTTGCCTGCAAGATGGGAGACAAAGAGGCCTTGAACAATGCTTCCCAGCTATTTCAGCAGTGGCTGACTGGTACTGTAAGGTGACTGTTCCATTTGTTTGCATTTCTAGAAGACTTTAAACTGCAACACAAAAAATTAAAATCGCTGAGACACTGTTTATTGTTCTAGGATTCCTGCAAATCTCAGGCTTCTGGTCTATCGGTATGGAATGCAGAACTCTGGCAATGAGGCTTCATGGAACTACACTCTTGCTCAATACCAGAAAACTTCATTAGCTCAAGAAAAAGAAAAACTGTTGTATGCATTAGCATCAGTGAAGGATGTTACTCTTTTGTCACGGTAGGTTTGAGCTTTTTTTTTCCTACTTCTATGAATGGTATTTGATGGTTTCAGTGTCACAATCTCCTATAGATATTAATAAAGTATACCATCTTTCTAAGAAAATTTATTAAAAATTATTTTCTAGTCCAAAAACAAACTAACACTGTAATAGTGGCTTAAACAATCAAGAAAATGTAATCTCATATGAAAAAATTCTAGAGGTAGACAGTTTTAGCTGTGTGCAGTGGTTCAATATTTTCATGCAGGACCTAGGTTCTTTCTCTTTCTGTTTTGTCATCCTCCACATGCTGCGTGTCTCGTGACTTCCAGAGTTCCAAACATTTTGTCTTTATACATATACGTTCAATGGCAGAAGGACGGGAGCAAAAGAACCCCTCCTCACAAGGATATTTTATGTTAAGAGTTCAGTTATTGCCACTTCCCTTCATAATCCAGACCTGGGTTATGAATTTAGTCTTCCCACAGTTCAACTGTGATTCAGTGGCCTGCCATCCTAATCACCCTTGATCATTCTAGGTCATACCACATGATCATTTAAGGACTAAGATGAACTTGAATTCCTTTGACTGATTTGGGTCACTCACGATACTCTGGGTCTGGGATAGGAGCACTAGCTTTCCTAGGATCAAGGACACTTTGATTCAAGCCCAGAACAAAACTCGTTTCTGTAAGCAAAGGAGGAATATCTGTCAAAATATACATACACATACAAATAAAATTTATTTACATTTCACTCAAAAGGTGCGGACTTCCTGAAGCTCATCTATTATCATAATTTTCTCCTATTCCACACTATGCCACAAGTCAAACTAACTTATGCTGTAATTCATTTTTTTTGCTTTTAGTTTCTGATTTATATACTTTATTCATTTAGCCAAATATTATTATCTCCTTTCCACATATAGCTTTATAGATGTGGGACTAAAAATGAATAAGACTTGATATCTACCCTTGAGAAACAGGAGTGAATGGGAAAAGCCGAAAGTAAATTATAAATTACCGTGCAATAACCAATTTGCAAAGACTACCAGAAACTGTTTTTACCTGGCAGGACCAACAATAAATCTTTACCATCTTGCCTCAAGGCTATATGTCAATTCTGCTGCTCACTACTCTAAGATAGTCTACCAAGAAATTGATCATCTTGATAGTTCACAGAATATCACGGTGACCCATTACTTGGATGATGGCATTGTGCTGAATGTATCTGATGAGAAAATTCAAGGAGTCAGATGTCTTACTAAGACTATTGTGAACAACAGGGTAAAATATAAATTACACAGAAATTCAGAGGCCCATCATCCTAATGCAATTTCTGGAAGTTCAGTGGTCTAGAGCAGTGGTCCCCAACCTTTTATGGGCCATGGACTGGTTTAATGTCAGAAAATATTTTCACGAACCAGCCTTTAGGGTGGGACGGATAAATGTATCACATGACCGAGACAAGAGTCAAGAGTGAGTCTTAGACAGATGTAACAGAGGGAATCTGGTCATTTTTAAAAAATAAAACATCGTTCAGACTTAAATATAAATAAAACGGAAATAATGTAAGTTATTTATTCTTTCTCTGTGGACCGGTACCAAATGGCCCACGGACTGGTACTAGTCCACAGCCCGGGGGTTGGGGACCACTGGTCTAGAGCATGTTGAAATATTCCCTCTAGATACAGCCATAGCATAAATTTAATAATAATTTATTGGTTTGGTTACTTAATCTATTGATTTTGACTTTGAAATAATACTATGATTATAGCCAACTAATCTTACCACATAAGTTACATTAGGATGTTGTTTCTTACAATCTGTGAAAGAACAAATAAGACTTAACTGTTATCCCACAGAAAATTAGAATATAAATACTTTTTCTTAACTTACTGGCTCCTTTTTTATAGTTCAGTGAGATAATAAGCAAGTGGGCTGAATGGTTTATTTAATAGACACAATTAAAAAAATTTTTTGTTCTTTATTTATTGAGGTGACATTGATTAATAAATTATATAGGTTTCAAGTGTACAATTCTATGATACATGATCTATTGAATTCTGTTCCCACCACCCAGAGTCAAATCTTCTTCCCTTGCCATATATTTGATCCCCTTACCCCAGCCCCCATCCCTATGGTAACTACTATGCTATTGTCTATGTCTATGAGTTTTTGGGGTTTTTGTCATTTTATTTGTTGCTTTCAGTTTTATATTTCACATATAAGTGAAATCATATGGTTCTCGACTTTTTCTGTCTGATTTATTTCACTTAGCATGATATTCTCAAGATCCAACCATGTTGTCACAAATAATTAATAGTTAAAATTGTTTTAAAAACTGTTTTTAGTACTTTCAAAATAATTTGAGTTTTAGTGTTTCTGTACTTTATAATTCACTAGTCCTCAAAATCATAGATTGTTTTTAAAAAAGAGTTAAAATTTTTTATTGTGTTTTATTATTTGTCATATTTACTTAACTTGTTTGGTTGTTGCCTCAGGAATTGGATTATAGAAATGAAACTATGTTCTATTGGAATTTAGTTAAGGGTGAACATTAAAGTTCATTTTGAACTTTTGGCTTCTCTTAGGTATTTGGATTTGCTCAAGGACTCAAACCTTATTAAAACTCAGGATGTATTTACAGTCATACGATATATCTCATACAATAGCTATGGGAAAAGGATGGCCTGGAATTGGATACAGCTCAACTGGGAATATCTAGTCAACAGGTGGGATGACCAGACAATGGTTTGTTCTCTTGATTGGATACTATCTACAATTCTTTCTTTTCATCTTTACTGTACTTTCTCTGACATATATACAATATCTGAAATGGCAATTTATCAGAGGCAAAGGATTATGGTGTTTTCTTTCTAGAGAAGCAATACACTAATTAATTGTCATCATAATTTTGGGGGAAGTAAGTATTGTTTCTATCTGATCTATAGAATTCTGAGATCTAGAGAGATGCCTAAATCACATTAGTTTTAGTTTGGTCATAACAAGTTAATATAATTCTTACTGTTGTGACAGCACTTAGTATAATGCCAGACACATATTTAGCTCTCTAATTATTTAATGAAAACTAAGTGAGAATTCCTGGACATGGATTCAAATTAGAGCCCTGAACTTACTGATCTTATATGAATGATAAATTTTATTTCCTTTGACTAGATAATTAAACTTTGGGTATTTTGAAAAGTCCTTAAAAAGAAACTGTACTTGCCTGACCTGTGGTGGCACAGTGGATAAAGCGTCGACCTGGAAATGCTGAGGTCGCCGGTTCAAAACCCTGGGCTTGCCTGGTCAAGGCACATATGGGAGTTGATGTTTCCAGCTCCTCCCCCCTGTCTCTCTCTCCTCTCTCTCTGTCTCTCTCTCTCTCTCCTCTCTAAAATGAATAAATAAAATAAAAATAAATTAAAAAAAAAAAAAGAAACTGTACTTCCCAGGCAATAATAGCTTTAAAGTGGAAAATAGCAAATTAACTAAAAAAATGCTTTCCCAAATGGTTTATTTCTTCAGTCCTATACAAAGGAAATATTGCTGTTCTTGGTCCTCATCCTCTAAATGGCAATGCTTATTTCCATTAAAAAGATATTTCTCTGACAGAGTATAAAATAGAACATAGATTATATATTCCAAAAAAATGTGAAAACATTGACTAAAAGCACTTTGCCATCTGTAATCTCCACACCAGGAAATAACCTCTGTCATCAATCTCTTCTGTCTTCCCATCAGCACTGTCTAATTGACTGCCTTATCAAAAATATTAACTATGGGCCTTGACCAGTTGGCTCAGTGGTAGAACATCGTCCCAGTGTATGGACACCCTGGGTTTGATTCCCAGTCAGAGCACCCAGGAGAAGCAACCATCTGCTTTTTCACCCCTCCCCCCCTCTCTCTAGTTCTCTCTTCCTCTCCTGCAGCCATGGCTCAGTTGGAGCAGGTTGGTCCCAGGTGCTGAGGATGGCTCTATGGTCTCACCTCAGGTGCTAAAATAGCTCAGTTGCTGAGCAACGGAGCAACGCCTCCAAATGGGCAGAGCATCCCCCAGTAGAGGGCTTGTCAGCTGGATCCCAGTCTGGGCACATATGGGAGTCTGTCTCTCTGCCTTCCCGCTTCCTACTTTAAAAAACAAAACAAAACAAAAAAAAAACATTAACTATGATAACTTTTATTTCTATTATTTTTTCTACCCTACTGTTCATCAGGGTGCCATTATGTTGATTCACATTTCTCATCCTTCTGAGATCCAGATACAATCTCTAGCTCTCAACCAAGATATCCTCCTTTGCTTTTTGCGTGTTTGTGATAAATGTTTGCCTTTTCTATTCTTGCAATGATTGGTTGTAATTGCTCATCCATCTTTATGAAGGTTGACTGATAATGTGCCCATGTGCATGTGATGCTTTGTCCATCTGTTTGTAATTGTTTCAGTAAAATGCTTGGTTTAGAAGTTATAAATCTACCTACTCAGAACATTTTATTATCTTGAGGTAATAGTTTATATTATGCAAGATAATACCTTCCATGTTGAAAGATACATGCCTCATGACAATTACTGTCTATTTTGTTTTAATTGAAAAACTATAAAACTTATATTGGTATATGCTTCAAGAAACTTATGTAGATGAAAAACAATGCTTACTTTTGAATTATTATGAAAAGATAATTAAAATGTTCATTTTTCAAATTGTTTATTAAATAGAATATTTCTCAAGATCTATTTAAAAAGCTCTGGCATAATATATTTAAAATAATACATTTTTTATTTTTAAAAATTAGTTCATTGTTATTCTTTTTTTAAAAAATTAAGAAATAAAAAAACAAACAAACAGGTAGTACCTTGTCATAAAAGTAAAAAAAATCTGGCCTTAAAATAAATCTATCAGACATAATACTGAATTTTTTTCAAAAAATAATAAATTGAGAAACCATTTACATTGTTGGTTCCAAAATCCTCACCCAAGGCTTTTAATATTTCTTCAAAATCTAGTGATTTAATTCTCATGAGGTATGATTTCAAATAATCTCAAACATAAAGTTATGTAATAACCATATGTCAGACACACACAAACTGCCTAATATTAATTATGGCTAGTTTGAATAAATAGAATTTTCCCATTAAAATTGGATAAGACAAATTAAACAGAAACGAACCAAGCTTTATCCAAATATTTCCAAATTTTTGAACATTTTCCAGACTTCAAAATTAATGGTTTTACTATCTCCATTTCTGAGGAATTTATTGTCATTTTTAAATAAGTAAATGCTTTTTAATAAAGTTTTTGTCATGTGACTTTTACAACAACTGATGGCCACACCACTAACGTTCTTTCTAGTTTCAGACTTAACCATGAAGTTCCAAAGATACCGCACTTCAGAATTGATTCTTTGCTTTTATTTACTCCTCTAAACTCTTAGATGAAACTGTGAAGTTGTATGAACCCAGTAAATTAATAGTGTGGTATGATACAGTTTGGTTTTAATTTGTGACTATAACTGAAAAATTAAATCAATACAATATAATTAAAATCATTTAAACACTATTCATAAACCAAATAATTTAATAAACAAAACTTTTGTGTGCATCAAAATCACTTGTTTTTAGGAAACATAATAATACTTTTATAACTATTAAGTCCAAAAAGATTATTTTCATATAATTAAATTTCAAAATATTTAAGATATAGTTAAATGTTTATTTTAGTTTTAAAAGTAATCAATATAATCAATATATTGCATATTTCTTCTTAAGTGCCAAATTTATGTGACACTGGTTTTAGTTCTTATACTTTTAATATTTATACAGGTCATTGTAGTTTTTTTTCAATCTGTTCATTGTTAGTTTCCATATATATCCTTTAAGACACAAAACAGAAAAGAAATATTACAGAAATTATAGAAGGTTACTGATAAAAAATATAGCAGACTTTCTTTTAATATATAGAATATCATGATAGTAACTTAGTGTGGTTTCCTTTCTTAAATCTCCATTTTCTTATTACAATATTAGCATGTGTTGTTTTGCACAAAATAAAAATAAGCAAAAATAAGGACATAAAAATCGCCCATAATTCCACCACCTAGAAATAGCACCCATTGTCACATTATTGTTTTTCCTGTCATTTTTTATGGCTGTTTATTTATTTACAGAAATGAAATCACATTATACTACATAAAGTTTTTTAAACTTTTTCACATCATCCTATATTGTTATTTTTAATGTTCAATTGTATTTTAATGTGTAGATACACATTAGTTTATTTAGGTAGTCTCCATCTGTTGGATAATAGGCTTGTCCTAAACTTTCCGGTATATAAATAATGTATTCATAAACATCTTTGAAAAACTAAATTTCTTTATTCTTTTTCAATGTTCTTGACAATTTCCTTAGGATACAAATAATACTAGAAGCAATACTTCTGTATTAAAGGATGTGTTCATTTTTAGGGTTTCTGATGAAGGCAGCAGAATTGTTACCCAGACAAAAATTTTACTAATAACTCTGCCTATTTTTCTAACCCTTGCCAATAACCAGTTCTGCCATTTTTAAATATTCTTGCTAACTGAATAGGTGAAACTTCATATCTCATTTTAAATTATAATTCTTTCATTCAGTAAGTTTTATTAGCATCAACTATATTCTAGGCACTGTGCTTGGCATTGAAGATATAGTGGTAAAGAGAAAAAAATAAGTTCCTTGTTTTCATGGATCTTAGAATCTAGTGATGGAGACCAATACTACGTAAAGAATCATAGAAAAACATATATATTGCCCTGGCCGGTTGGCTCAGCGGTAGATCGTCGGCCTGGCGTGCGGGGGACCCGGGTTCGATTCACGGCCAGGGCACATAGGAGAAGCGCCCATTTGCTTCTCCACCCCCACCCCCTCCTTCCTCTCTGTCTCTCTCTTCCCCTCCCGCAGCCAAGGCTCCATTGGAGCAAAGATGGCCCGGGCGCTGGGGATGGCTCCTTGGCCTCTGCCCCAGGCGCTAGAGTGGCTCTGGTCGCGGCAGAGCAACGCCCCGGAGGGGCAGAGCATCACCCCTGGTGGGCGTGCCGGGTGGATCCTGGTCGGGCGCATGCGGGAGTCTGTCTGACCGTCTGTCCCCATTTCCAGCTTCAGAAAAATACAAAAAAAAACAACCATATATATTTATAATTGTAATAACAAACAGAAGAGGTTTAGGGCACACTGAAAGAATATAAAGGGAAAAGCAGTCAAATCAAAAAAATTAGAGGTTAAGGGTTTCTCTAAGGAAGTGACGATTGTGTTGAATTCTGAAGAAAGGGCAGAAGTTAATTAGGTGAACAGGAGGTGAAGCACTGTTGGCTGAATACTTACTATGAGAAACAAGGAAAGATAAGGGCCAAGCTTTGCAGGGCCATGTTAAAATATAGGCTTTTGTTCTAAGAGCAAGAAGTCACTAAAAGATTATAAATAAAAAATGGATTGTTCGATTTTACTTTGAAAAGAAAGTTCTGGTGCTGAGGTAAAGTACAGACCTAGAATGAAGCCAGAGTAAATTTAGGAAAAGCAGTTAGAGAAAAATTGCAGTAGTTTTGGCAAAAGATAATGGTAGATTTGACTATGGATATAATGGTGAAGATGAAAACAAAAGAACATTTAGAATTGGGTGGTGGAAGAAATGGAAGACAAAGGCGCAGTGTCAAAGATAATGCCTAGATTTCGAGAAAAGATAAAATTTGCAGAAGACTGATATGTGCAGCTTTTTATATATGATGTTTCTGATTCTCTTTTGAGATGCTAAAGTGAAAAGTGTTTCGAGGAAATTATAATTCCTCATCAAATGCTACTTAAGTTTTGAGTAAACTGAAGACTAAAAAATGCCCATTAGATTTATTGGTATAAAAGTTATTATAACTCTAGAAAGAGCTTTCCAGTGGAGTGTTAGGAGCAGAACCCAAACTAAAATAAATGAATGAGTCAGTGATAAAGAGGTAGAAACAAGAACTGTAGAAAAATACCTTGAAAGGTTTGACTACAAATAAGGAGGTGAGATAAAGAAAATTGAGAGAGATACTAGCTCAAGGGAAAGGGCTTTTTAGATGAAATGTACTTTTAGTATGTTTAATATATATAAAAGCTGATAAGATCCAGTGAAGAATGAGTGATTTAATTTTGTAAGACAGAAACAAATATTTTTTAAAATATAGTTTTTAAGAAAGTGGGCCTGACCAAGCAGCGCAGTGGATAGAGCATAGGACTGGGACGCAGAAGACTGAGGTTTGAAACCCCCAAGGTCACCAGTTTGAGCATGTGCTCATCTGGTTTGAGCAAGGCTCACCAGCTTGAGCCTAAGGTCGCTGGCTTGAGCAAGGTCTGCGGTAACCCCTCAGTCAAGGCACATATGAAAAAGCAATCAATGATCAACTAAGGTGCCGCAACGAAGAATTGATGCTTCTCATCTCTCTTTCTTCTTGTCTTTCTGTCCCTATCTATCCCTCTCTCTGTCTCTGTCAAAAAAATATAGAAAGAAAAAAAGTGGGGGAAGATAAAAACTACAGCACAATTGATAGGTGGAAAATAAGTATATTTGTAAGCTGAATGGTATAGAATGGCATAGGAGTTACTATGTATTTTCTCTGTGAAATAGACACAAGTCCATCTTTGAGGGAAGGAAAGAAAGAGGGGGAGTGTTTAGAGGTTGGAAGAGAGTAAAAACATTTGAAAAAGGCAATTGAAAGAGGAAGAAAATGAGTTGGCCAAGGCAATATAGGAGGATTCTCAAGGTGGAGAACTTATTTAAGCTAGATATCCATGAATTTATAGTGAGACATTATGGAGAAAACTGAGCGGCCTCCCTTGATAAAACTTGGCCACTTGGTGCAAATACAGAGTAATTGGCTGTTGATGTCATCCAAAGCTGGAGTTTTGCTAGATACAAGTAAATTATAAGGGAACACAGGTAGAAATGTTACTGAAAATGATAGACTGTGAAATTTAAACTATATAAGGAAATAAGCAAAATAAAAAGAAGTAGTGATGGTTCAGGAGAAAGGAGGGGTAGGGATGGCCAAATGGGCCAGGAATGCAGGTAAAGGAAAAAAACAATCATAGTGGAAACTGAAAGGTAAATTATGTCATGGAGGGTGCATAAACAAGTCATTTTCGAGGAAGAGTACTTATGGATGATCACAATGTATGATGATGCAAATTGGTGGGTCAAGTAGAGTGAGGAAAATGTCACTAGAAATATGGAGGTCAAGAAGCTAAGGAGCTAAGATGTTATAGTGATTATTCATGTGGACCCTGAAATTACTCAGTACAATAGAATGGCTTGGAGTTAGGTGCCAAAGTGTTCCATAAGTGATTTGAAGAGAAATAACCTTAAGAGACATAGCTTTTTAGAGAAATAACGGTCTGGCAGCAGGAATAGGGAGCACAGCACAACTATTCCATTTTTGACTTGGTGTAACAAAGGGTGTGGGAAAATAAAGAGTCCCCAAATGAGAACTGGTGTTTCTTGTAAAAAAAAAAAAAATAGTTCCAGAGAAATAGGTTGAAGGGTTGAAGAGACTGGAAATCTAGTAGTCTAAGTCAGAGAAGCAAGGAGGTACACACATTATTAGGGACAGTGTTGGGAATAGATGCCTCGGGGTCTTAGATTTTGGATAATGACTAATTATGTTAAGTAAAGGGAAATTGCTTGCCTTAGACTTCTAAGACAAAAGATGAAAGACATGGTGGATTTAAATTCAGTGGTGTCTGTGATAGGAGTCAACATTGGACTTAGTACACTGAAGATCATGGTTAATAATTAGAACCTTTTATCTTTTTGGTATATTTTCTTTTTCTATTT
The DNA here is from genome assembly GCF_036850995.1 of Saccopteryx leptura. Taxonomy (NCBI): domain Eukaryota; kingdom Metazoa; phylum Chordata; class Mammalia; order Chiroptera; family Emballonuridae; genus Saccopteryx; species Saccopteryx leptura. The sequence goes on from NC_089507.1 coordinate 93,843,988, forward strand.
CTTCTGCAACTACTGATTCATTCTTTTGCTAATGACATGTCTGCACGTTTCTCCCTCTCGCTAATTTAAGGGTCTTTATATAGTGAAAATATTTGCTCTTTTTACAACAAAGTAATAAATTTTGATTTTAAGCATTTTTAGTATAAAACTTTTAACAATGTGTATGAAACAAACTATTAGTTTTTATCTTTTGGCTTCTGCTTTTGCTGTGTAATATTTTTTAAATGTAAATTTTCTCCTACCGCTATATACTTTATCTATTACATAATTTATCTTATCCTTCCCCAACATTTCAAAATTTTAAATGCATTTTTATGGGATTTTTTTCTTGCACAGTGACTAGTTGTGATGAGATGTTAACCTGTATCACACTCATTGGTGTTATGGTCTGTAAGGATATCTGATTCTTGTTCTTTAAGAAAGAAAATATGAAAGGTACAAAAATAGAGATGATATTCTATTTTTGCGCTTAACTTCAAGTGTCTTTCTTTAGCCAGGCTGAGACAGATCATAACCAAAATATGCAAGTAGCTAATAAAGCTTTCTGAAAGAAAAAATAAAAGCCGATTTTCAAATTACTGTATCTTCTGGAAGATGGATGAGTATTAGTTAATATAAAGGTAATAGAATTTTTTCTGCTGTAACAGAAACATAGAAATTTAGCACCTGGAAAGATATAAGTCATCGTCTCCAGAAGTGAGCAATTCCAAGTTGTTGGATGGTTTTGCTCTTTGAAGCCTCGGACCTTATTCTAGCTGTGTGGTTGAAACATGGAAAAGGGGAAGGAAAAAACAAGAAGTCTAAAGCAAGCAATTTCTTTCACTTAATCAAGGAGACGAAAGTTGAACATGACACTTCTCTCATGTTTCATTGACAAGAATTGGGTCACCTGTTTACATCTTGCAAGGAGGGAAGCTGCAAAATATAGTCTGTAGTTGGCTTCCCTGGTGTGCAGAAAAAAAGGAGAACTGATCTGGGTAATACAACAAGCAGTCTACCACCTCTGCGAAAGTTGGTGTGACTCTGTCTACAAAAGGAAGTACAGAGTTTACCAAGAATTTCTCCCAAATAGAATTATTTTAAATTAAATGTTTTGCTCACTTTGAAAAGCACTTTTAAAAAATACCATAAAATAAAAAGGAAATGTTTTCATCTAGAAAAAGGACTTAAAATTCTGTGAAGTTACATTCTCTTTTACTCTCCTAAATTTCTCTTCAGATATACACTCAATGACAGAAACCTTGGCCGAATTGTCAACATAGCAGGGTCATTCAACACTGAACTGCAGCTCTGGGAGGTATGGAGACAAATTCTTCTATACTTGTCTTAGAAGGGACAAAATCAAACTTTTCCAAAAAACAGAGATGATGTTTTCTCTATTAAGATCAGAGAAGGCAAGGAAAGAAATAATTCTTATATCTAATTAAATGTACACCTATATTTTTCTAAACTGAAGGAAAAAATCAAATAAGCAAGAAAAACACAAACTAAAATCTGAGAAAATGAGCTTTAGAAGTCTGCATGAGACCATTCAGCTTACCAACATATGAACTGTATGTCTCTTCTTTGCTTATAAATGTTACCTTGAAATAAATTGACCAAGATATGACTCCTTTCAGAATTTATAGTTTTGGAATTTCAAAACTTAACCCAAATATTTTAGGTTCCAAACATCTCAATTCCCAGAGGGGAAAAATATAGATTAATGTTGGACACATTGTATGGATTTTCATTATCTGTGTAGTAGATATTGGAATATTAACGTTCTTCTGTGTGTTAAGAAACAAAATAATTCTGATTTTTGTAAATAACAAATAATACTATGGTTGAGTTTGGGGGAGAGTTTTGGAGGAAATTAAGAGGATAGAATGAAGTTTAACAAAGATTTATTTATGAGGTCTTAAGAAGTGAACTCTAAGTATATTAAAACGCTCTTGACCCTGAAATGAAAGACTAAGCAAAGCCATCATTCTACACACTAGTGTTCCAGGGACTGCCCTGAGGCACGCACAGAAAACAGAGCAACCGGCAGAAGCAGGAACAAACAGCTGCTAGTGTGCTGCCCTCTTTCCAAATATGTTAGCATCTCTTGTGACTTAAAACGCTGCCAGGCGTTCAAAAGCCATGAGTGCTCATGGCTGTCCTGAGAGATGGGATCAATCTAAATGATAGACCAAAAGGTGTATCTCAATGTTGTGCAGGGATACTGAGTTTCTAGGTAAGAAGTTAACAAATCCAGTTTTGTAAATGAAATTCTTGAAGAATAATTGGGCTTAAAGTGACTTTCTTAATCATTTCCCTCTCTTTTATAGATGGAGACTTTTTTCAAAAAATATCCCGAGGCTGGAGCAGGAGAAAAACCTCGGGAGCAAGTGCTGGAAACAGTGAAAAACAATATTGAATGGCTGAAACAAAACAGACAGAGTATAAGCGAATGGTTTTCTGATTTACCCAGGAATGGTTAATGTGCTCAAATATCATGTTTTAATTTTGTGAATCTGTTGTTTCTACTATTAAGCATTTCATGACCTAATAAGCACTGTGGAGGGAACCTTATACAGAGAGAGATACTGTCTTGTTAACTATTACGTTTTATGTTTATGATGTTTTACAAACCTTTAATATTGTTCATCTGTTTATGAAGGAAGATACTAATAGGGTAGTTAATGTACTCAGGGATTTCATCTAAGTGTACGTTATAGGAGATTCATTACAAACTGAAAAAAATTTAATAGCCACTTTAATGTCTTTAAATATAACTCTTTATATTTTAAACCTGTGAACATAGAACAATTTGGTCTTAGCTTTACATTTTAGCACCAAAGAAACACCAGTAATCTTTTCTCTTGATTGATATTTAAAGTTTGAATACTAGTACTTGAGGGTCCAAACTATCATCTTAATCTTTATGCTATTATTCAGAATTATATAGATCTAATATCATTTTATTCATATATGTCTTATTCCTTTAATCCTACCAAAGTAACTGGACTTAAATTTTACTCAAGGATTGCATGAATTAACCAAAGAAAGGGCTGCTTTTATAAAATCAACACGAGAACTCTCATTTCTTTTTAAAAATAAATCTGAATGATTACCTTAAAAATATATATTGTTTCTTAGTGTCACTTGACTCTTGAATAAATAACAAGTGCAGTGTCCCTTAAACAATTAAGCACAATGCAACTATGATTCAAGAACCGAGCCTTTTTCATGCTTGGTACTCTATTAACTTGTTCCATTCACTGCAAAGCCCCCTCCAATATGCTATGAAATTAGAGGGAAGATAGTGCTTAACTCTGCTCCATGGATTTTAGAAGAAAAAGGCTAAATAATTGGAAACTGGTCAGGAAGAAGCAAAGCCTGATTATTCTATAAAACTAAATGGCATTAGAATTTAGCTTCAGCCTAACCTAACAATCTAAGTGTGAAAACGAGGGAACACATGGATGTCTCCAGCATGACTCTGCATATCTGAGGATGTATCCTCTTATAGTAACTTTTATGTATAAACCCCTATCCTAATCCATACAGAATAGCGCACATCAAATTTATATTCATGACTTGATTAAAGACATCAGTTATGTTTAATATGGGTTGATGCCTAGTAGATCCACAATTTAGGAGAAAAGATGGTAAATTACTATGTTCCCATCTTTATCTCTAGAAAATCTAAATGTATTTGAAAACTTCAGAAGTATGTTATAATTTAAGATTGGCTGGATGGTTACTGAGGCAGATGAAAACAATCAGAATCCTAGCTTTTGACTTTATTTACATAATAATGTGCCCTAATCAAGTTCTCTCTAACTTTGTAAACTTTCTAACTGCTATCTCTCAATGATCTTTTCCTAATCCACACAGCTAAACTAACAAATTCAAATGTAGACTTGGAAGAAATAAAAAGATTAAAAGAAGCATTTTCCAGGCCAAAACTGTAAAAATATTATTTTAAATTACTTCAGAAGAAAAAGCACATTGACACCATAAATCACCAGGAACACTACACTATGCTCATGGGGATTTACACCCTAACTTCAAATTAACCATAATCAAAACCAGCACTTGAAGTCTATGTATTGTTTCAAGTATACAAAGAAGGAAGTAGGATGGTTTATCCTTCTGCTTTATGTAATATGTGAATTTTTTATAAAATAATATAAGATGGTAAGTAAAACAGATTTCAACTTGTCTACAAGTCATTCTGTTTTATTCTGTTTTAAGCACTAAAATTAAGAATGAGTTGGTTAGTTCTCTTTAGCCCATGTGAAGAAGATCTGTGCGCACTTTGCTGTAATTACTCCCATCAGGCCTTTCTCAAACAGTGTCTGGCTTTTGCCTGACCAGGCGGTGGTGCAGTGGATAGAGCATCAGACTGGGATGCAGAGAACCCAGGTTCGAGACCTCGAGGTCGCCAGCTTGAGCACGGGCTCATCTGGTTTGAGCAAAAAGCCCACCAGCTTGAACCCAAGGTTGCTGGCTCCAGCAAGGGGTTACTCAATCTGCTGAAGGCCCGCAGTCCAGGCACATATGAGAAAGCAATCAATGAACAACTAAGGTGTTGCAACGCGCAATGAAAAACTAATGATTGATGCTTCTCATCTCTCTCCGTTCCTGTCTTTCTGTCCCTGTCTATCCCTCTCTCTGACTCACTCTCTATCTCTGTAAAAAAAAAAAAAAAAAAAAAAAAAAAAGCAGTGTCTGGCTTTTAAAATTAGGTTGATGACCAGTAAATAGATCTGTGCCAAGCACAACTTACCACTGTACTGACTTGGTTTGGTCACAGTTTTCACAAGAGAAAAATTAGTGTATTGTTTCCAAAATTAAACCACAGTAAAACCATCAACTTTAAAAATATAACTGGAAAAAAATGATCAGAAATGTCACGTAGGAAGGAGGAGGGCCAGTTACTGCCTTTCCTCTAGGCAGCTTACTCCCGTGTTTCAGATCATTGTTATGCACTCTCATAAATTAAACCAGTAGTTTAAATCATAAAACACGAATATAAATGTAACAGGAGAGGAAGGTCTGGGAAGTGGAGATACACAGCTGGGTTGAAGGCAATAGAATTCCTACAGTTTCTTCATGCTGGTGAAGTATAAGTCCAAAATCAGATAAATATGAGGTGGGAACAAAAATCTCGGACAGTTATTCTCAAAGGAGACCAGGGAAAAGGAGGGAACAAGAGAATGGGGAGTAAAATTACCGATGGAGCTTTCCAAAACATTGCTAACTAACAATAATAATAATGATAGCAAGTACTTTTTATTTACCAGGCACTGTTCTCAGCACTAGTACTCCACATGCATTACATTTTATATATATTTAAACTTTACAAAAAACCCATGAAGTGGTACTGTTAATACCCCTATTTTACAGATGTAGAAACTAACAGAAGTTACAGAACTTGCCCCAGCCATAAAAGTAGGATCTGGCACCAGCCAACATTTGAACCTAGGGAGATTATCACCAGAACCCGTGTTCTTAACCACTATATGAGAGTAGAAACACACACACTAAAATTAGAGTGATCAGGATTTGAATTTCAGCTACATGGTAGTCCAGTGCCCTTCACCTCTTAATTGTTCAGTTTCCTTGTCTATAAAATGGGGATAAAATTATAACTACCCTAATGGGTTGTTGTGAGAATTAAATGCAAAAATGCATGTAAGTGATGCATGTACGGGAAACAACCATACAATAAACATTAGATATGTTAAAATAAAATAAAAAATTTAAAAAGGAAACCAGCCTTGAAAATTCCCTGAGCAGACAAAACCAGGTTAGTCATATAAGCAAAACTTAATTTACCTTCGTTTTCAACACTAACTTGACCTGGGTCATTTCTTGTTTATACCTCTGGAAATCATAAACTAAACAAAGTGTTTCCAAAGGTTGATATGGTGTAACCACTAACCAATACCCTATCACATAAGAAAATTCTAATACTATAACCAATCACTCAGATAAATAAACAGACACTGCTTTCTCACTATATAAACGACTTTATAACAATATACCCTTGAGCCTCACTCCATGTTTTGGTTTGAGTGTTCCCATGAACTACCTTTTTAGTGTGCGCACAATAAATTGTTACTAATTACTCCTTCAGTGGTTCATTGGTTTTACTTTGGCTCTATCTGAAATTCTGGTGTTGTTGAACTGCAACTCACTATCTGGCACCCATACTCCACTTAGCAAATGTTCATTGAACAGAGTCGTAACAGAACTACTAAAATATTTGAATAGATAAATAATATACTGAAAATAAAGACTTAGAGATACTAATTTTATTTATTTTTTAATGCAAAGTGACTAAAGTAGCAACAGGAGCAGGTACAACTATGCAGGAAATCTCAAGTGATGAGAAACCAAATAAACTGCCTTTCTTCTCAGCACCACCAACTTTACTTAAAGCAAAATATGTAATTAGTCTTCATTGGGTCACCTCGTATTCACTCAGTTCAGCACAATATGATTTTTGCTTCTGAAAACATTCTTGCTAAAATATCATTGACCTATTATTGATCACTAAGTCAATGGGCAATTTTTCATTTTTTCTCTTAACTTTACAATCATTTATGAGGACAACTGACCACTACTTCTGTATTAGTTTGCTAACACTGTCCTAACAAAGTATCACAAACTGAGTGGCTTACACAATGGGAATGTGTTGTCTCACAGTTCTGAAGGTTAGACAGCTAAATCGCAGTATCTGCAGAGTTGTTTATTTCTGAGGGCTAAAGAAGAAAGGTCTGTTCCAATTCTCTGATGGAGACAGCTTTCTTCATATTGACATGACACTCTCCCTGTATCTCTGTGTCCAAATTTTCCTTGTTATGAGAACGCTAGCCACATTAGATCAGGCCTACCCTAATGATCTCACTGTAACTTGATTATCTCTGTAATCTATCTCCAGCCTGACCAGGCAGTGGTGCAGTGGATAGAGCATCAGATTGGGATGAGGAAGGCCCAGGTTCGAGACCCCAAGCTCGCTAGCTTGAGTGTGGACTCATCTGATTTGAGCAAAGCTCACCAACTTGGACCCAAGGTCTCTGGCTTGAGCAAGGGGTTACTCGGTCTGCTGAAGGCCCACGGTCAAGGCACATATGAGAAAGCAATCAATGAACTAAGGTGTCACAACTAAAAACTGATGATTGATGCTTCTCATCTCTCTCTGTTTCTGTCTGTCCCCATCTATTTCTCTCTCTGACTCTCTCTCTCTCTGTCTCTGTTAAAAAAAAAAAAAAGACTCTATTTCAGAAATGGAGGTGTGGGGGTAGGACTTCAATACATGAACTTGGGGAGGGGGAACATGATTCAACCTTTAACACTCTCTTTCTAGACATTTTCCTCCTATGGCTTCTTTAGAGCTCTCTCTCATACATTTATGACTACTTTCTCATTCTCTCTTTCTGGTTTCTCTTCCTTCACCTGATGCTTAAATATTGATGTTTGCCAGAATTTTATGCTCCTTCTTCCTGTTTTTCTTTCCACCTGCTACCCCTAAGGTTTCATACCTGCATGACTTTAACTATCCTGTACATTGGGGTACATCCAAATTCTATATCTAAAGTCCAAGCTTTTGCATTTGTCAAAACTCATAGCATTTTACAGCAAAAAGAATAAATATTAATATGTGAAAATTTTTTTCATTTAAGTGGTCAGAGGATCCAGAATCCAGAATGTGACTAAAACAATTTATTACAAATCTATTTACAACTTCACTGAATGTGGTGGAGGAAAAGGAGCTGACCTCTGTAACTGTGAAAATTAGTAGAGTTTATAAGTTGAAGGGCAGAAAAAACAATGCATAAACACTGTACTTAAGTTGATATAGTTGTTTCCCAAAAAAGTTCTGGTTAACAATTCTAATTTTGCTACACACATGTAATAGAATCAAACAGTTAAGCAAATGAATGGCAGATGGAACCAGGTTTTTCACTAATGGAATGGAAGGTTAGAGATTAGCAAGGGGAGGAGGCTAAAATAATCCATGTGGTAACAGATTACAGTTTGAGGCATCAGTATGAACTCATGTTTATTTTAATATAGTCACAGATGGTCACATATAGAGATATTTATAGATATGTGTATATAGAAGAGATCAGTATACACACATTATTTCCTTGCTCTATCAACTGACAAAAACTAGAAGGAATGACATTCCAGTAGCATTGAGCACATTTAGCACCCATATTTTGGTTTCTAAAACCATTCTCTAATAAACTAAACCAGGAATCCTCAGGGAAATGACTGATTCAAGGCTTGGAGCTGGAAATATGCAAGATGAGCATCTTATAGTACCAGAGAGCAAGAAGTGCTGAAAACAAGTCCAAAACAAAAACTTCACAATTATGGAGGTGAGTCAGAGAGACATAAGAGCCAACTTAAAGAGCTCCAATGGTCAAAGCTGGACTACTTTGGTAAATGAAATAGTACTGAATTATAACCCAAAGTATAAAATAAATATCCATGAGTCACACTGATCTACATACATGATTAAATAAATTAATAGATGAGATGACTCCAAAAATCTCCTGTGTAGAAGCCCCTATAATTGATGTAGATACTATACCTTCAAGGAGGTAGAGCACAGCTTCCCCCTTTACTCACTCAGTATTTGCTTATTTGAAATTTAATTCTATCTTTCCTGATTAAAATGTGTTTTGAATATCCCTTATTTTATTAAAAATATAGAGAGTATAAGAGAAAAGAATATTTAATTCACTATAATGATTAATAAGAAAAATGATAAACAATGCATTTGGGTCATGAATTGTTCCTTAATAAACAAAAAAAGGTTTTTTTTCTAATTGCAAAAAAAAAAAAAAAGAGGAAATTCAGTAACAACAACTCAAAACACCCCAGCCTTACAGTACTGAAATACAAAAGTATAAGTTGAAAAGTGTGCTTTCATTTTCTATTTAGATACCATCAACAAAACATGAAACAACTAAGAACCAAAAAAATAATAAAAATTTAAAAAATAAATGAAATTTAAAATTTTCAATAAAATTGAAAACGGAAAGGACTGTTAATGGAAGGGGAAAAAATATCAAAATGTGAACAGCAAAGCAAAGCAATTTCCAAAGTAATTTTCAGTTCCTTACTAACTGGAAAAAAGCTCTTTTCACTAGATTAGTCCTCACATATAAAGTATTAAGAGCAGCCTCTAGTGGCAGGTTAAGGATTTTACAAAGTGGCCTTGCAGAAACCAAAATGCCTTTTATATTTTTACTACGGTCATGCACCCCATAATGACCGCGTATACAATGGTGATCCCATAAGATTATAATGGAGCTAAATAGTTCCTATTGCCTAATGATGTCAGAGCTGTCTTAAATGCAACACATTGCTCACAAGTTTGTGATGATGCTGGTGTTAACAAACCTTCTGTGTTGCCCGTCATATAAAAATATAGCACATACAATTATGTGCCATACATGATATTTGATAGTGACTATCTATAGGTTTATATATTAACTATACTACATTTAAAGAAAAAAGTTAATTAAATTTATTGGGGAAATACAGTTAATAATAATATACTTTTCAAGTATACAAGATTATAATTTGACATTTGTTTACTCTATTGTGGCTCACCAACCAAAGCTTAGTTTCCTTCCTGTATAACAAGGGTCCCCAAACTTTTTACACAGAGGGCCAGTTCACTGTCCCTCAGACTGTTGGAGGGCCGGACTATAAAAAAAAAACTATGAACAAATCCCTATGCACACTGCACATATCTTATTTTAAAGTAAAAAAACAAAACAAGAACAAATACAATATTTAAAATAAAGAACAAGTAAATTTAAATCAACAAACTGACCAGTATTTCAATGGGAACTATGCTCCTCTCACTGACCACCAATGAAAGAGGTGCCCCTTCCGGAAGTGCGGCGGGGGCGGATAAATGGCCTCAGGGGGCCGCATGTGGCCCGCAGGCCCGTAGTTTGGGGACCCCTGCTGTATAATATATTTGACCCACTTGACCCAATTCACCCTCCCCCCCCCCTTTCTCTCTGGTAACCACCATTCATTTACTACACTTTTTATTGTTATTTTAGAGTGTACTCTTTCCACTTATAAAAATAAAAGCTTGCTGTATAACAGTAAAGCAGTGTTATGCATATTTATGTAGCCTCATATATCTCTTGTTTACCATGTCTCTTTATTGCATCATTTTCTCTTGCGCTTGATTTAATCTCACATTGTTTTTATAAATTTAGTGTAGCCTAAGTATACAGTGTTTATAAAGTGTACCGTAGTGTACAGTAATGTCTTAGGTTTTCACATGCACTTATCACTCATTGATTCACCCAGAGCAATTTCTAGTCCTATTTCACTTCTGTCCATGGAAAGTGTCCCATACAGGTGAACCATTTATCTTCTACACCATATATTTATTGTACCTTTTCTATATCTATGTTAGATACAAAAGTACTTACCATGGTGTTACAATTGCCTACAGTATTCAGTACAGTAATATTCTGTACCAATTTGTAGCCTAGGAGCAACAGGCTATATCATATAGCCTAAATGTATAGTGGGCTATACCATCTAGGTGATGTAAATGCACTCTGTGATGCTTGCACAATGATGAAATCGCCTAACGATACATTCCTCAGAACAGATCCCTGTCCTTAACTGTAGCTCTTGACTGTATTTGCTCTGAGCAGAAAGTACATTTCATCCAAGAACCTGAGGAAGCTCAGAGCCAAATTTGCTAATCAACTTTAGCAATTATGCGTAAGTTCATACATGCTGAGTGTTCTTAATTCTTATATTCTATTTGTATTTTTTTATATGTGTAGTTTTTAAAACCACCTCAAATTCTTTGTAGACAGAGTTAGGCTATCAACAGAATGTGCTATTATCTGAATCATGGGGAGGGGGTGTGTATTTTACTATAAGGAATAAACCAACTGACAGAAACCTCAATAAAGACAGACAGGTTTGCTGAACTAGGTCCTTCTCACTTTGGCTTTTTTCTCTCTCTCTGAGTAAGAAATGAGCAAAAGTAGAAATACTTTGAGGAAAATAGAAATATCTCCTCCATTTGAGAAGCAGTGAGTTTACCTGAATCTCGTTGCATCTTTTCAAAAGGGGTCCTTTTCTCCAACAGGACAAGAGAAAGGCTAGAAATATACCAAATAAATATTTTCTTACTTTATGTGTTTCTCCTTCCTCTGAACTCCAATGTACTCATCTAAAACCCTTGGTTTCTAATGAATTAATGGAATTAAAGATGAATAAATAAAATGCCCTTTCTCACCAATGTTACCTGTAAATAAAATTCAGGGGTGCTACTGGGGCGTCTGGCTGCCCAGTGCCAGCTCTGTTGCTGTGGCACAGTCGACGCTCACAGGACCCGCGGGCCGCAGGAACAATGAGGAGGCCCTCTGAGCATCCTGGGGCAGACATTTTGTTTGTTTGTTTGTTTCTCCACAGGAAAGTGCTAGAGAGTCGGGGCGCGTCGCTGAGAGCTCTGACACAAATTGGGGACTCAGAGCAAGACCCGAGTCACTGGGTGAGAGAGGCAGTGCACGGAGTTCCGCATGTCCTCTCCCACTTTCAATCAGGCTCCCGCATTCGGAACGGCGTGGAAAGACGGGGCCGGCCCTCCCGCAGTGGGAGCCCCTTCCCGGTTCTCGGGAGCCCGACGCTGGCCTCCGCTCTTCCCTCGGCCGCGGGCGGGTGGCGCCGCCGTCCGCAGGGACCACCCCCGCCGCCGGGCGCAGCCTCGCGCTCCGGTCGGCCCCCCTCCAAGTCAGGACCGGGAGCCGGAGCGACCCCGAGCTGAGAGCAGAGCTTCAGGCCGCTCCGCAGACGGCGCGCACCGTCTTGGAGGGGAAGTTGGAAACCTCGGGACAGGCGCAGAGGTGACAGGACCCCGACGGGGACCCAGGCGGGCTCCCGCCGCGATCCCCGCGACGCCGACCTCGGGGCGGCCAGGGGCGGGGCCCAGGGGCCCGGGAGGCGGGCAGCCCGGGACCTGCCCCAGGCTCGTCCCTTTCCTGGACTTGGTCTCGTCTCCATTGAAATACTGCTAATTGTTCCTTCCCTTGAGAAAAGAGAGTGGAAACAAACATTTTAAAACCTTGGCAGGCGCCTCACTCCCATGAGTTCCTCTTGAAATTACTTCAAGGGAGAGAGACTCATAAAACGAAACTACCTTCTTTCACATAATTAATATAGTCATTTAATTTTTTTGAGTTTCTCTGCTTGTCTTTCACAGGTGCTTTCAAGTAAATTAATCTAGACTGTACTTTATTATATTTTATTTATTAAAATTTCCAACCTCCTCCTAGGAGTGCATGAATTAATATTTGCTGAGCACTTGGAAGGTGGAGTTACTCTATTATTATTGATAGAGAAAAACAATAACTTGATGGGATTGGTAACCCAGGCCATCTGCTATGTTAACTGAGATTACATTGTAAAAAGATTACATTGTGGTTGAGTATAAAAATAATTATCCAGGTAATTTAAATTTCACAGAAAATGAAATCCTGCTTTGAAGAAGAGTGAGTCTCCTGATTGATTTTGTTTTGTTTTGCCTCATTATTATTGCTATATTTGATTTAATCAGTTGTATCATTGTAATCACCGGTGCAGCTTCTCAATTTTAACTTCTTCTTTCTGTGATTTGAAATACATTATTGTAAAGCCGGGTCTGCATTAACAAATTGAACTAAATAATGGTCTTCCTTTAACAGCAGCCTCAGTGTTTTACTTTATATTCAGGTATAGTAATTTAAATTTAAATAAAACTCCATAGAATTTGAAATATTTTTATATCCGCATCTTTGGTTGCACAGCATTTCTGACTAGGAAAGAGGAGCATGATTGATAATGTCTAATTTTTCTGAGGTGTATGGTAACTACAGCAAAGACAGCCATTGTATCTAGTATTAGATTTCCAGCTAAATTTATTCCCACTTAATTATTAGGACAATTGCATTAATTCTCCCACTTTGTTTTGCTAATGTCAACATGACCATAGCCCTCAGATTGCTCCAGATGGGTCTCAAAAGTAATGTGAAGAGTTTTAGAAATAGATTATTTTTTCATTGCAGTTTTTTTTTTTAATGTAGTGTTCTAACATATCCAGCAAGTGGCTCTAATCAATCATTGTGAAATTTCCCTATATTCAAGCACAGAAAACATTCAAATGTAATATCACAATAGTAGGCCAGACCACTATCATCAACCTAATAGTCATCATCATTTATATCATTTATTAAATTACCCAGTGCAGCAGTACCAAAAAGTGAAGTAATATTGTGAATTCACTAGAGGGAGCAATTCTTTTGGGTACATTACTATTTACTTAGCTCTGTATGTTTAGTAGTCCTAGACTACATCTGGACATTTAACATAATTTGAAAGTTAAAATATGCAAAATTCATGAGAGAGATCTCAGTGAAGATGTACTGTCATTTCAAGGTTTGTTTATAGGTTTTCTTTAAAGCATCTGAGAAGAAAAAAGAGCTTGAAAACACAAAATAGATTAAATCCAAGGTTATACAGTAATACTCAAGCTGAACATCTATCAGCATTTTCATTTTATTGTAATTTTCACACATTTGTACTTTTAAACAAAAAATTACTGTCCACAAGAAATTACTGGCATAGCATCTCATCCATTAAAAGTTCAACAACAGTCACAGTAACAAATCGCTAGATTCCAAGTGATATAAACGCAAAGAAACTCCAGATTGAATTGAATGAAGACACTTATTCTAGTTAGTAACATATGTGACAAATGTTCAGACCTATTTATATTTCTGCTATATATTTCTGGTTTTTAGCTTTTGGTGACTTAATCTCAACAATTCATTTAGATTTGGATTCTATTTGATATATTTAATACTTGGGATTTAGCCAAAGATATATATTTTTTAAATTATTTACTTATTGATTTTTAGAGAGAGCAAGGGAGAAAGACACACACACAGAAATACTGATCTGTTCCTGTCTGTGCCCTGACCAGGGATCAAACCGGCAACCTTCGTGTTTCATGACGATGCTCTAACCAAACAAAATATCCAGTAGGGCTAGTCAAAAAATATTTTTAAGCAAAAATTAATATGGAATTAATAAATAATATTTATACAATTGTGCCTAATTGTATTGTGTTGATCACCTTTTAAATGTTAATGTTTAATGATATAGATTTGGCCTTTGAAGACAAAAATAACTTTGTATCATTATCATTGAATTAATCTCAAATTTAATAATACCAACGATGCTACATTTTTAATTGATAGTTTTATTTTCTTTATGAAATAATTTATTCAATACATATTCAAAAAATTTTTACCTAATGCTTGATACTGTTAGTGTCTGAGTATATAAAGATAAAAATAAGACCTATTTTAACTCATAATTTAGTGATTTTTAAAATAAAAAGTTCCCTAATAATTTAATTACATTTATATTTTTAACTGTATTTAAAAAGCTTTCTCAAATCTTTGACTGAAATAAATGACAGTTCTTTTTTTTTTTTAATCACTGGGAAACCATCATAGGAGCTCAGAGTTTAAGAAAAGTTTTAGAGTCTTCCAATATATGATACATGTTTAAAATATAAATTGTCAATTCTGGAAGCTCTAAGTCAAGTATTTATTACTATTTATTTGTATGTAGATGGGCCAGATGTTCTTCAAACTGCATTCTTCAAACTCGTTTCCCTACAACACTTCCCAGAAGAATGCAATCTGAATATTTGTGCTATTGAATTAATTATTTTGATCTTGTTTTCACTTAAGAATAAACAAAGAGCATAGGTGATTTATGAATCCCTAGTAATGGTTGGGGTATTCCACATTGAATTTTTCTTCTTTCCTATTACATCAACTAAAATAGTATATATAAATATTTCTACAGTGTTATAATGTGCTGAATTAACCAGTCTTTTTTTTGTATTTATATATATTTAAATTTTTATTTTTAATTTATTGTGTTGACATGGTTTCAAGTGTCCCACTCAATATTAACACCCTCTACCCACTGCATTGTGCCACCCCCATGCCCATGAAATGTCTTTCCACCTGTTTCACCCCTTTGCCTCCTCCTCCTACCTATAATCGTCCCTTTCCCTCTGGAAATGGCTACCCTGTTGTCTGTATCTATGTGTTATGTATATATAATTTGGCTAATCCTTTCACCTTCTGTGATCCCATCCCTTCTTCCCCTTTTCCCTCTGACACCTGTGACCCTACCTCTGTTTCTATTTTGTTCCTCAGTTCACTTTGTTCATTAGATTCCCACATATAAGTGAGATCATATAGTATTTGTCTTTCTCTGCCTGGCTTATTTCACTTAGCATAATAATCTCCAGGTCCATCTATGATGTTGCAAAAGGTAAGATTTCTTTTCTTTTATGGCCCCATAGTATTGCATTGAGTAAATGTACCACAGCTTTTTTTCCACTGACGGACATTTGGGCTGTTTCCAGATCTTGGCTATTGTGAACAATGCTGCACTGAACATGGGATGCATATCTTCTTTTGAATTAGTGTTTTGGGTTCTTATAACCATAATATTTTATAAACCATAATAATGTATCGACGTGTCTATGAAATTATATTCTAAAATATGAAGCTATATATCCTTTGTTGCACTATTAGTGTCATTGAAATGCTATCCTATGAATTTAAGTGTAAATATCAGAGCTACAAGGAAAAACTCTAACTGAAATATGTTAGGACTGAGAATTACAAAAGATGATGATGGATTAATTGTTTTTTGAGGTCAAACACTGTGAAAACTCATGTTAAACTATGACTTAAAAAGAAAATTGAATTTTCATAAATATTCTACATACCAAATAACGAGATATTCTGGTACTGGCATTTAATTTATAGAGACAGTTGAGAAAATAGAAATTCATTCATTCTACATTTAAAATGTAATTTTTCTTTTAAATTATATGTATCAATAGTTACCTCTCATTGTAGAAAATAAGTACATGGCAATAAAAATTATACTCAGTAATAAAAGTCATTCTGGCAATCTTTTACTTGGTTTATGCTATAATGTCCTGAAAGCTAACTCTTCAAACATGGTTAGTTTAACAGTGGCTTTAGGATTAAAAACCCTCAGCCTTTTTCTTTATATATAATTTTATATTTTTAAAATTTTTAAAGATTTTATTTATTCATTTTAGAAAGAGGAGGGAAAGAGACAGAGAGAGAAAAGGGGGGAAGAGCAGGAAGCATCAACTCCCATATGTGCCTTGACCAGGGAAGCCCAGGGCTTTACACCAGCGACCTCAGTGTTCCAGGTTGGTGCTTTTATCCACTGTGCCACCACAGGTCAGGTCCTCAGCCTTTTTAATAAGGGAACTAAATACCATATTTTTCGCTCTATAAGACGCACTTTTTTCCCCCGCAAAAGTGGAGGGGAAAATGCTCGTATATCTTATGGAGCAAAAAATACAATATTTTATAAAATATTTTAACACACCACTTGGTTCAGAATATTCTTTTTTCTTATTTTCCTCCTTAAAACTAAGTGTGTCTTATGGTCAGGTGCGTCTTCTGGAGTGAAATACGGTACATTAATTTTTCAGTTTTTTACATATTTAACATTGTCACACATAAATAGCCATCCAATGTGAAATGTGGGTACTTCCATCATAATCAGTTGTTCTAAACCCAGAACAACTCAGTTTTTAAAGAAATGGAATTTAATTGCAATATACATTGAAAATGAGTGTTCTCCATTACTCTGAATGATAATTAGGTTGCCTTATTTACCACCACAAGGAAAACAAATTTATACCTATTTGGAAAGCCTTGGCACTTGTTTTTGTGTGTGTGTTTGCAGTTTATAACTGTTAATCCTGGTGGATCCCAGGGACTGCTGGAGACTCAAGAGGCCGGGAACATACTGTATTTTGTAAGATGTGAAAAAAAGCAGACATTCTTCCTTAGTTAGAAAGCAATGAATTTAAGAACTTTGAACTACAATCTGAAAATCTTTGCATGTTAACTAAGGTTTTGAAAGGCAAGTATCCTTGTTTGAATGTTGATGTATTTATGAATACTTTGCCTTATATTTTTTTCTACTTAATCTACATTGGTAATATAAAATAAAAATAATGATGATAGAAAAATAACTTGGGAGGCTTAGCCCAGAGGAGCAATGATAGGGAAGATTCTTAAACATAAGATTTTTCTAAGAAAGTAATTTAAGAATGGTTTTGCATTCTTGGGGAAGAGCTCAGAAGACACCTGTGTAATGTCAAAAAAACCCTGTTTACTTCAGATTTAGGGTTGGCATTTTAATATACATTATTCTAGTGAAAATATAATTACTGTCCTCATTTGAAAAGTAAAAATATTTTAAAAATATGATTATGCTTAATTTTCAAAGTACAGTAGATAACAAATCAATGTGTGTATAACATTCATATGTGCTTTACATAAATATTAATTCATAGATGGTAAAACTGAGAAAAGATTATTTTATAACTTCAGAGACAATTTGTAAAAGACTATGGTTTTTTTCTATTTCTATTTAAAGAAATATTATTTCCATAGACAAAATTTTCTAATAAATAAGGCGTTGTAGATGTATTATTGTTTTTATAATTGCAAAATACTATCCTAACAATAATTCCTAAATTATTTTTGAGGACAAGGACATCAATTCATCTTCCATGTAGTTTTATCTTTATTATTTATAAAAATATATATATCTCTAAAAGACCCCAAAATTATGAGTATTCCTTGAGAATTAAGAGTTAGTAATTGTCAGTTCTTTTTCCAACTTTGTCATCAAGAATTATATGACTTTGCTTGGCTGATTGAAAGCTTAGCACTTACATTTATGGAACATAATGAACCCTCTTGATTGACCTCAAACAATAGATAAGGAAATGATTTCCAGTGGAGAAAATGATTTATGCTCACCTTCTTTTTTCTTTGTGATAATGCAAGTTGACTTTAAATCTTATATTATATATACTTTTAATAATTTTATTCACCTTTTGTTCTTTTTCTCACCTTTGAAGAAACATAAGATATGCAGAATGTATTTATTATATCTGTCTTGCACTGTTCTTTAAACACATGTACAAATGCCACATCACCCCTAAGTCTACTCAAGCTTAAACATCACCAGTTGTTCTGATGTACTCTTCCTGTTATATTTTGTCGAACTTCATTATCCTGATAGTCCTTTAGTGCTCTCAATGTCTTTGCCAATGTCTTTCAAAGTATATGACTCACACAACATACACTATCTTAAACTGATGTTTAGAAGTAGACTTTTACCATATTTATAGAACCTTTATTCAACGACGCAGTCCGAAAGCACATAACACTTTTAAGTAATCATTTCATACTGTTGCCTCATGCTTAAGTTGTAATTCACTGTATTAGTTATCTGTTGCTGCATAAAAAATTACCCCCCCCCCAAACAGTGGCCGAAAACAACAAACATTTATTATTTTATACAATTTCTGTGATTCAAAAGTTCGAGAACAGCTTAGCTGGGTAATTTTAGTTCAGTGTGGCTCATGAGGTTACAGTTAAAATCACAAGTAGGGCCTGACCTGTGGTGGCGCAGTGGGTAAAGCGTCGACCTGGAAACGCTGAGGTTGCCAGTTCAAAGCCCTGGGCTTGCCTGGTCAAGGCACATACGGGAGTTGATGCTTCCAGCTCCTCCCCTCTTCTCTCTCTCTGTCTCTCTCTCCTCTCTAAAAATGAATAAATTTAAAAAAAATTTTAAATCACAAGTAGGGCTATAGTCCTCTAAAAGCTTGGCTCAGGCAGAACAATCTGTTTCTATGAAGGCTCACTTACATGGCCATCAGGTTCATGCTGGCTCAGTTCCTTACCATATAGAACATTTGTGAAGGCTGCTTGAGTATTCCTATAACATGACGTGAAATCTGACATCTCCTAGAATTAGTGGTCCAAGAGAGAGCAAGGTAGAAGACATAATATCTTTTGTGTCCTAGTCTTGGAAACCAAGCATTGTCATTCCCCTACTATAATGCTATTGGTTACACAGGTTAGTCCTATCTAGCATGGGAAGAGACTATACAGGAACGTGAATTCCAGAAATCAGGGATATTTAAGGGAACGTTGGAGGTCAGTACTAGAGTACATTCTCTATTCCTAAATGAGAGAAGTTATAAGTAATTTCTCTCACTTGTAAAGTATACTCATCTTTTTAAGGCCACCAAAAGCCTCATTCTATAAAATATTATCTCAAAGCCTATAATTTTGTCATCTCAATTAGGCTCAGATGTGGATGAGATTTTTTGGGGTGTGGTTTCTTGATTGCAGCTCCTTAGAACAGTTTTGTGAGCTGAAGACTAAAGAGTCTCTGTGAACTAAAGAGATACAATAATATGCCCTCTCACTCCCATACCAAACATACAATAGTGGGGTAAAAATAGAATAACCATTATAGATATTCCTATTCAATGGGTGTAAGACAAGAGTAGTACAGGAGTCACCTGTCTACAGTAATTCTATAATCCAGCTATGTAAATATTGAAAGTGCTTTCACTAGAACTTATTCCTGCTACTTCTTGGGAATGATTTTCCATGTGTCTTAGCTCTTACATTTAGGCTCTTGGTTCTGTCTTCTGAGTCAACCAATTTTTTTTTTATGAGAATTAGCCTAGAAGTAGGTTTGCAACCTGTAGTTTTCTTGGTGTGGTTCCTGCCTGTAGCTATTTTCAGGTCTAAAGGCCCCTTTCCATTTTGTTCTATCTACGTTCTTTTCAGTCCACGTTGCAAATGTTTCTAACAGTTAAATACTCTTAAAAGTATGTGGATTAACTGTAAATCTTACTGGGGTTTGCTACACTATGAAAAGGACACGCCTACAAATCTGTTTGAGATAAACCTTTTGCTACTTAGGGTTTCTGCTGAGATTACTGAAGGACAGTACCCTAAAGCTTCCCAGAAGCCTTAGTGTCTGACTGAAGGGCTTTCTGAGTCAAAGCATTAGATCTTTCTAAGGTTTTAGCAAAGGATTTTACAACCATGCTCTCAGCTTCATTTTTATGTCATGGTCACCAGGTAGTGTCTGGATTAGATCTTTGCCTAGAAGCCATTTCTTTGTTTTAACGTGTGTCCCCCCCCCCCCCCCCATCTTGAGAGGCAATCAATTTTCAGGACTCACAAGTCTTGGCTCCTTTTGGATTAACAATTAGTTCTTTAGCTACTCTTCCTCCCTCTTACACTTTACTATAAACACCAAGAAGAAACCAAGCAGCACCTTTAACACTCTGACAGAAAATGTCTTGATAAGATCATCTATTTCATTAGATACATTTTCTAGTCTCCACATCACTTCAGGTGAGAATGTTATTCAATTTCTGTCACTATATTAAAATGATCCTCCTTTCCTTAAGTTTCCATTAACATTTTTCTCATCACCAACCTCCTGAAAGACCATCAGGCTTATGGTAACAGTGTTTTCAAGACTTTTCAACTGCCACCAACACTCTCTTCGATGTTCTTTGGTTTCTGCCACTGCCTAATTCCAGTGCCTCTCCCATATTCTTCAGATTTGTTATGGCAGCAACACATTTCTACATATATTATCTATTAATGTGTAGTAAGTTACTGCATAAAGTAGTGGCTCAAAAAAAATAAACTTTTACTATTTCAGTTTCTGTGAGTCAAGAATTTGGGAACAGCTTAGCTAATTGATCTGGTTCAGGGTTTTTCAGGAAGTTGGATTCAAGACAGTGGCTGAGATTGTAGTCATCTAAGAGTTTGAGTGAAATGATATGGTCTGCTACAGAAATGCTCTTCCACATAGAAAGTGCACGCTGACTGCTGGCCAGCAACCTCAGCTCTTCACCATGTGGACCTCTTCATAGGGCTGCCTGAGTGACCTCCAGAGAGAGAGATTCAAAGGAAAGTAAAGTGGAAGCTGCTATATCTTTTATGTGCTAGTCTTGGGAGCCACACATCATTTCCACAATATCCTATTAGCTACACAGGTCAACCGTATTCACTGTACGAGGAGATAGTAATAAGATGTAAATATAAGAAATGACAGGAATTGTTGAGGACTTCGTGAAGACTGGCTGCCTCAGCCACTAAAATCCTAAATATTTTAATTTTAGGATCTTCATTAATCCAGCTTAATCTCTTTTAGTATTATTTTTTTAAACCTAGAAATTCCCCATATCTATTATTAAATTTCAATTGTACCTTCAATTCTGTATACCAGTCCATTAAGATATTTTTGAATTTTGATGCTGTCATATCAACAACACTCTCCAGCTTTGAATTACCAATAAGTATACTAAGTTATGGGTTTTAAAAATCTGGTTTATTGATAAAAAATTTTGCTAAACATTTGTATCTCTAAGTCTATTTATACTTTTAAAGTTGATTAAATAAGTATATGTATACTTACCTACACCATTATAGAAATGACACATGCATTAAGTCATTTTCCATCAAACATAAATAGGGATCTCATTCTCTCATGCACCATCATAATATAGTATGCTATGAAATGGACAATTGTTACTTCCTCAGAAACTCTTAAAACATTTTGAAAGATTGATTCATTAGACAGACAAACCCCTCAATAAGTAAATGGAAAAGATTACAATGTTTAAAATATTCTAACTTTGAAAACTGAAACATATAATGTAATTAATTGCTAGAGCTGTATACAAAATACTAGCCTTTGGAAAAATTATGAGGCAGGCTAAATTCAGTATCCTTTGTTTACTAAATTCCTTAAGAATAGAAACAAGGATTTAGTCATTGTTGTTTTCTCCCATTAAAGTTAGCAAGGTGCCCTATGACCCAGTAGATCCTTAACAAATATTTTTTGGTATTATTGGTGCATAGGTTAATAACTTATTGACAGATTATGAATGCCTTTCCCCTATACTTCTTAGTACCCAATTCCTCTTGTTTGTACTGGCAACCTACCAAAGTCTTCCTTCACTGTTCCAAGATGGAAATCTTTTACAATCTCCTTCTATTTAATAAAAATTTCATTTATTTTGATTAGAAAGAAATTAAACAATCTAATAACATTTAGGGACCTTTTGTTGTTAATGCCTGTGTCCATATTAGGACATCTAATGATGTAGATTATCTAATACAGCTGACAAATGAAAATTTGGAGGTAAGTTTTGGAAGCCTTGCAAACTATAAGTTACCATCAACTTGACTTTTTAGTAAGATCAGTCTTGGCTGAACATGTCAGCTGATAAATTCTTTACCAAGAAAATCTGGACTTTCTGTTATTGGAATTCCAAAACTATATTTCTCAATATCTACCTTACCATAATTCCTTTGTCGTTTACCCAAGTTAAGATATTTTTCAAATAAAAAGCATTTCTCTATTTCTATTAATGGCCTCATCATACAGTCAGTCACATAAACTCAAAAACTTGAAGTTTATAAGAATATGTTCTTTCCTTAAACTACTCACTCAGTGGCCTAACCTGTGGTGGTGCAGTGGATAAAACGTCGACCTGGAAATGCTGAGGTTGCCAGTTCAAAACCCTGGGCTTGCCTGGTCAAGGCACATATGGGAGTTGATGCTTCCAGCTCCTCCCCACCTTCTCTCTCTGTCTCTCTCTCTCCCTTTCTCTCTCTCCTCTCTAAAAAATGAATAAATAAAATTAAAAACAACAACAACAAAAAACTACTCACTCAATATAGTCTTCTGGCTATCATTCTCAGCTCTATCATCTTTTCTTTCTATTATACCTCGTTTTAAACCTTTTATTTTACTTCATGTTGTGGTTTGGTTACACATCCTTGCCACATTAACTTGCTAAAGCACAGCATCTATTCATTCATTATACTGCTCAAATTCTCCTTTTATCCACTCAGTGCCTATACAATGAATTCCAAACTTCCCAGTCTAGCTTTCAATGTCTGCCACATTCCAGCTATAATTTAGATTTATAGCCTTATCTTCTACTACTTCTCCACACTTGATTATTCCTGACTCACCAATATCATTCCTCATCTACCACTGAGACTTTATTGTGCTTTTTCCTCTGCCTGAAATGTTCTCCCTTCACTTCTATTAAAACCCTGCTTATTTTCAAAGCCAAAACCAAAAGGAATCTCAAAAATGACATCTTGATTCTTCCAGCCAGAAGTTTTCCTTTTTCTGAAAATCTAAGATAGTTTGTACCACTTCTAGGTTACTCACTGTATTCTAAATTGGGTTATATGCCTAGGTGATTTATCTCTTCTTGTGTATTTTAAGCTTCCTGAGAACATCGGTTGTATCATTCCATGTGTAGTAGTTAGCACATCTCCTTTACGTAGAGGCTGTTGTTTGAGTTGGAATCATCATGAAATGAATTGGGTAAGTATTGTACATTGATTTTTCAAGTGATGAGTAGAAATACAGCATCATGTGGTTAAGAGGAAAACCTTTGGAAGTCAAACAATTCCACATTTAAATTTAGTTTTACCAGTTTCTATTTAGATGATCTTGAGCAAATTAATTAATCTCTTGGCCCTCAATTTTCTTATCTGTAAACTGGGAAAGTAGTGCCTATTTTGTTGTCATAACTAAATGAGGTGTTGGGTATAAAACACTAATCTTAATAAATTATTATCTTTCTATCTTCTATTGTTCCTAGACAGAGTCTTCCAACAATGTCCAATAACTTTTTATTAAATAAATTAATTATTTAGAAAACAAAAACATATTATGAATTACATTTTATATATATGTATAATTAACAATTAAAAATATTAAGAAGAGTATATAAGATAAAAGTGGAAGAGCAAAGTAAAGAACCAAGATAAAATTTTTTAAAATGAGCAAGAAGAAATTTAATTTTTGACATAGATTTATAGTCTTAAGTCTACAGAATGCATTGAAAATTCTTTATAATTTTCTAATGGAAAAAATGTAATTACCTATTTTTAATTCTAACTGTTCACATCTTAAATTACATATAAAAATGTATAAATACTGTGGATAATGGAAGGCCCAGCCAGGCTCCAGATTCTCATTGGGGAATTTCTGTGTCAGACCACCCACTGTGAAAGTGAAAAGTTGGTGCGTTTGCCAGTGTGGAAATTTCTTCAGAAGAGAGCTCTAAGCTCTTGTAACCATGTTTCCTAAGGAAAGCTGAAGAAGAAGAAGAAGAAAACATGAGAAATTACTGGACAAACATTACTTGTCCAAGTTTCAAAGTAACAATCAAAGGTGGAATTAATACCTTTAACACCACAGTTATCCTGAACTTTAGTCTGTTTATATAGATTTGGACTGACTAGTTTTAGTTAATTTCTTGGGAGGACACAAACTTATATGAATAAAGCTAGAATTTCAAGGCAAGTCACGCTATTTAATTATAGTTTGGTTTGGATCTTTTGTTCCTGTTTTATAATCTTTCTCAAAATATCTTTAGAATCAAGCCACTCAAATAGTAATACCAAAATAACATTGGCACTTGAAATCATATTTCAAATTTCTTGAAATAAACTTTTACTATGGAAGTAAAAAGAGACATTCAAATGGGTTAAACTGGAAAAAGTATGGAAGAATGCACAGGATGATGATCTTTGCTCATTTTGTAGACTAATGTTGAACATATTTTATCATAAATGTATTATCTCACCTGTAATTAGGAACCATCTGAAAATCTAGTTTCTTGAACTAATGCAAGACAGATGTTTGTGAAAGTGTCTTATTTACTCTAGTGTTGGCCCCAAAAAAGCTTAAGAGGTGTGTGTATGAGTGTGTGTGTGTGTGTGTGTGTGTGTGTGTGTGCAATTCTCTTTCACCACCCCCCTCCAATACATCCCAGGCAGTGTTAGGAGAGGATCATTAGAAGACCTTTTTGACTTATACTGAAGTCTTTTATAATCTCAAAGCTCATCTCAAATCATTGCTTCAAATGCACCATCTTCTGCAATCCCCAGAGGAGAAGAAGATTATTTATCGGGATGGGAAAGAAGACATCTTTTAGAAAACTTAAGTATAACTGGTGTACGATATTATATTAGTTCAGGAGTATAATAAAGTGATTTGACATTTATTCTCCTTAAATGTGATCACCACAGTATTGACTATATTCCTTTTTACATTTTTTACCCATTCCACCTCAACCCTTTGGCAGCTATCAGTTTGACCTCTGTTCCTGTGAGGTTCCCTTTGTATTATTTGTTCCTTTGTGGGTTTCTTGTTTGGTTGGTTTGTTTGTTTTCTTTCTTCTTTTTTTAAGGTTCTACATTTAAGTGAAAGCATATAGTATTTGTCATTCTCTGTCTGACTTATTTCACTTAACATAATACCCTCTAGGTCCATTCATGTTGCCACAAATCACAAAATTTTGCTTTTTTTTATTGCATGGAATAAAATATATACAATTTTTTATTGTGTTTGTGTGTAGTCATAACTTTATCTGTTTCTACATTAATAGACACTTAGGTTGCTTCCATATTTGGCTATTGTAAAGAGTACTGCAATGAACATAGAAGTACATATATATTTCTGATTTAGTGTTTCTATTTTCTTCAGATTAATACCCAAAAGTGGAATTGTTGGGTCATATAGGTAGATCTCTTCTTAGTTTTTTGAGGAATCTCCATCTGTTTTCCATAGTGGCTGCACCAATTTGTAGTTCCAACAACACTGCACAAGGGTTCATTTTTCTCCATATCCTTACCAACACATATTATTTGATTTTTTGATGATAGCCATTCTGACTGGTGTAAGGTAGGTAGTATCTCATTGTGGTTTTGATTTGCATTTCCCTGATGGTTTGTGATGTTGAGCATCTTCTTATGTAGCTGTTGGTCATCTATAAATCTTCTTTGGAGAAATATCTCTTCATGTCTTCTGTCCATTTTGTGACTGGATTGTTTATTTGTCTTTTATTGAGTTGTATAAGCACTTACACATTTTGAATGTCAACCTTTATTGGCTATATTATTTGAGAATATATTTTCCCATTCACTGGGTTGTCTTTCTGTCATGTCAATATTTCCTTTCCTGTACAGAAGCTTTTTAGTTTGTTGAAGTCCTATTTGTTTAGTTTTGTCTTTGTTTCCCTTGCTTGAGAGGACATATCCAAAAAGATATTACTAGGACTGGGGTCAAATAGTTTACTACTTATATTTTCTTCTAGGAGTTTTATGATTTTAGGTCATATATTTAAGTTTTCAATTCACTTTGAGTTAATTTTTGCATAAGATGTAAGAGAATCACCCAATTTCATGTTTCTTTTGCATATATCTGTCCAGTTTTCCCAGCACCATTTAATGAATAGACTGTCATTTTCATATTTATATTTTTGCATCCTTTGTTGTCACTCAATTGACCATGTACAGGAGGGTTTATTTCTGAGTTCTTTAGTCTGTTTCATTATGTTTCTGTTTTTGTGCCAGTACACTGGGGAACAATTTTTTTTTTCCTTTTCTGTTGCATGAGGTTTTAGAACTGTTTCTATATATTCCCGCATTGCTGATTCCAAATCTGAAATCCGTTTTTTGGTGCATGCTCTAGTTTTTATGGAATTTTAATTTCTTTTTGTTACAGTTAATGGCATGCACTGGTTTTTAAATTGGAGTTAAAGGGCAATGACTCTTGAATTGAACATAACCACAAGGCAATTAATGTTTTACAAACATCACTTTTACATAATTGTAGCTGTTTTTAAATGTAAAAAAATGTTTATTATCTGATAAAAACACCCTCTTATTTTGTTTTAAGATTGAATCATGGCTTCTTCGAGTAGGCATAAATGTAAGAATAATCTTGACACCTTCTGTTATATATGTGGATGTTACACACTTCAACGTCAAAGGCACAATATTTCATCATTTGTGACATGTGCATATATTGCCTATTTTCATGTTCCCCTTGGCGATCAAGACAAGAATTGGGCTCCTCATATTGTGTGTCATAATTGTGAGGAAATGCTTCGTGACTGGACAAAAGGAAAACGCAAAGGAATGCCTTTGGTATTCCATGGTTTGGCGTGAACCTAAGGACCACAGCAGTGACTGTTATTTCTGCCTGATCCATACAAAGGGCATTGGCAAGAAAAGATGACATATGATTGCATATCCTAATATTCCTTCAACAATATGACCTATCTCACACTCTGAGACACTCCCGGTTCCAGTTTTCAATGGTTATATTTCTTCTAAGGATGAAGAAAGTGAACATGGTGATCAAGTGTATTTTGATAAGATGCATGAGGAAATGGTTGTAGAATCTGAAGAGTCTTCTTCTGATGCCAAGCAGTCATTAACCCCTCAGCAGTTTTGCCAACCCATACTGAATGACTTAGTAAGAATGACATAAAAATTGTCCTCGACTTTCTGAACTATGAGGAGCATAATTGGATCATTTGTGTAGATCTTAAAATGGTAAATTTCCTGCTAGGACAACAGAGAGGTTTTACAAAGTGTCCTTGCTTTCTGTGCTTGTGGGACAGCCGAGCTCAGAAGAAACACTGGACATAGAAAGAGTGGCCGAAATGTGAAGCTCTGGAAGTAGGGATGCAAAATATTGTGAATGAACCTGTAGTTAATCGAGGCAGGATCATTTTCCCCCTACTTCACATCAAGCTTGGCTTAATGAAGCAGTTTATGCAGGCTTTGAATAGAGAAAGTGAATGCTTTCAAAATATTATTTCTGCTTTTCCCGCCTTGTCTTTCGAGAAGACAAAAGCAGGTGTCTTCGATGGACCTCAAATTTGAACCCTCATACGTGACAAAGAATTTGCCAGGAAAATGAATAAGGAGGAGAAAGCAGCATGGCAGTATTTTGTCGCAGTTACAAAGAACTTTCTTGGCAACAAAAAAGCAGAAAACTATGAACTTCTAGTTCGAAGGATGCTGTTGGCTTTCTGCAACATTGGATGTAACATGAGCATTAAGATTCATTTCCTGAACAGTCACCTTGATAAGTTTCCCGAAAATCTTGGAGCTGTTAGTGATGAGCAGACTACTGCTGGAGCATCAAACTAGATTGTCCTCAACAAGTACACAAATGCAAGTGCTACAAACGCAAATTTTTGCCTGAATAGAATTTAAATAGGTTTTATGCAAATTTTATAATTAAAATAAATGTTTTAATATGTTCTATTTCAAAATTGTAGACAAATTCTGATGTAATCATATCTTTTAGTGTATTAGTGTATTTACTGCATTATATAAATTATTATATTTCACAAAAATGATGCCCAAGAAGACATTCTACTTCATTATGTTAAACTAAATGTTGAAAATTTTACAATAAGATGAAAACCTAAAATCTTGAATTCCAAAAAAACTGTAGCTTACAGAGTAAAACTAACGTCAGATTTGAGATCAGCCCACTCGAATTAGGTAAGAACAAGTATTTTTGTGGATGCAACAAAAGTTTTGTTCCCCAGTGTTATTATAGCCTTTACAATCAGGGAACATGATAATTACAGCTTTGTCATTTTTCTTTTCCCAAGACTGCTTTGATTTTTCATGTTCTTTTGTGATTCCATGTAAGTTTTAGGATTATTTGTTCTGATTTCGAGAATGCCATTGGAATTTTGATAGGGGTTGCATTGAATCTATAGATAATATGGTCATTTTTAACAATGTTAATCTTTTCAATCCATGAATACAGTATATCCTTTCATTTATTTGTGTCCTCTTCAATTTATTTCTTTAAGTGTCATAGTTTTCAGAGTACAGCTATTTCACATCTTTGATTAATTTATTTTGATGCAATTTTAAATGAGATTGTTTTCTTTTTAAAAAATGTGTTGATTGATTTTAGAGAGAGAAGGAGGAAGAGAGAGAGAGAGAAACATTGATTTATTGTTCCATTTATTTATGCATTTATTGGTTGATTCTTATATGTGTCCTGACCAGGGACTGAATTCACAACCTTGGTGTAGTGGAATGATACTCTACCCAACTAAGCTACCTGGCTATGACCTGGAATTGTTTTATTAATTTTGTTTTCTGATTGTTTGTTATTAGTGTATAGAAATACAATATATTTTTGTATATTATTGTTGTATCCTGCTACTTTACTCAATTCATTTTTTACTTCTATTAAATTTTTGGTGGAATATTTACTGTTTTCTGTATATAGTATCATATCATCTGCAAATAGTGACAGTTTTACTTCTTCCTTTCTAATCTGGATGCTTTTTATATATTTTTTGTTTAATTGCTGTGGCTAGGTCTTCCAATAGTATACTGAAGAATAGTAGTGAGAGCTGGCATCATTGTTTTGTTCCTGATCTTAGAAAAAAGTGTTCAGCTTTTCATCATTGAGCATGATGTTAGCAGTGGGCTTATTGTATATAGCCTATATCATGTTAATGTAAGTTTTTTAAACACCCATTTTGTTGAGAGTTTTTATCAAAACAGATGTTGAATTCTGTCAAATGTTTTTTCTATGTATATTGAAATGATCATATAATTTTCCCCTTGGTTTTGTTCATGTGATGAGTCATGTTAATTGTTTTGTGGATGTTGAACAACCCTTACAATCCTTATATAAATCCCACTTGATCATGTTATGTATAGGCCATCCCTGGGTTACAAATTATATAGATTCTGTAGGTTTGTTTTTAAGTTGAATCTTTTTTAAGTTGAATCTGTATGTAAGTTGGAACAGTTACATGAGACAGTCAGACTCCCACATGCGCCCGACCGGGATCCACCCAGCACGCCCACCAGGGGCGACGCTCTGCCCACCAGGGAGCGATGCTTTGCCCCTCCGGGGCATCGCTCTGCTGCGACCAGAGCCACTCTAGCACCTGGGGCAGAGGCCAAGGAGCCATCCCCAGCGCCCGGGCCATCTTTGCTCCAATGGAGCCTTGGCTGTGGGAGGGGAAGAGAGAGACAGAAAGGAAGGAGGGGTTGGGGGTGGAGAAGCAAATGGGCGCTTCTCCTATGTGCCCTGGCCGGGAATCGAACCAGGGTCCCCCACACGCCAGGCCGATGCTCTACCGCTGAGCCAACCGGCCAGGGCCAACATATCTTGTTTGTAACCCAAATACTGCCTGTAATCCTTTCAATGTATTAAATTTAGTTTTCTAATATTTTAGGATTTTGTTGAAAATTATCGCATTTATAGTCATCAAGGATATTGGCCCATAATAATTCTCTCTCTCTCTTTTTCTGGTTTACATATCAGAGTAATGCTGGCTGCATTGAATGAGTTTGGAGGTGTTTCTTCCTCTTCAGTTTTTTGAACTAGCTTGAGAAGACAGGTATTAATTCTTCTATTCTTTAAATGTTTGGTAGAATTTATATGTGGAGCCATCTGCTCCTGGGCTTTTGTTTGTTGAAAGTTTTAGGATCACTGCTTCAGCTTCATTAGTAGTTATCACTCTTCAAATTCTCTGTTCATTCCTGGTTTAGTCTTGGAACGTTGTATATTTCTAGAAATTTATTTTTTTCTAGACTGCCCAATCTGTTGGCATATAACTGTTCATACTATTCTGTAACGGCCTTTTGTGTTTCTGTAGTGTCAGCTGTACTTTCTCCTTTTTCATTTCATTGATTTTATTTATTTGAGCTCTTTCTTTTTTCTTTGTGAGCCTTGCTAGAGGTTCGTAAATTTTATTTATCATTTCAAAGAAGCAGCTCTTAAGTTTCATTGATGTTTTCTATTACTTTTTAAGTCTCTATATCATTTTATTGCACTCTGATCTTTATTATTTCCTTCCTTCTATTTTTTGTTGTTGTTGCTGTTGTTCTCTTTTTAGTTCCATTAGCTGGTATAAAGTTAGATTGTTTATTAGGGATATTTCTTGCTTCTTGAGGTAGGCCTGTATAGCTATGAACTTTCTTAGAACTGCTTTTGCTGCCTTCCAAAAATAAGAGGTGTCTTCATTTTTATTTGTATTTTATTCTAATTTCCTGTTTGACTTCCTTTTTGATCCATTGGCTGTTTAGTAGAATTTTGTTCCTTTTTTTTTTCTTTCTTTCTTTTTTTTTTTTTGCTAGAGAGAGTCAGGAAGGGAGAAAGAGATGAGAAGCATCAACTTATAGTGGCATCACTTTAGTTGTTCATTTATTGCTTCTTATTCATCCCTTGACTGAGCGGCTCCAGCTGAGCCAGAGACCCCAGCACCCTTGGGCTCAAGCCAGCAGCTTTTGGGCTCGCACCAGTGACCATGGGATCATGTCAATGATCCCATGATTAAGCTGGTAACCCCACACTCAAGCTGGTGAACCTGCTCTCAAACCAGATGAGCCCACACTCAAAACAGCGACCTTGGAGTTTCAAACCTGAGACCTCAGTATCCCAGGTCGATACTCTATCCACTGTGTTACCACTGGTCAGGCAGAATGTTGTTTAATCTCCATAGATTTGTGGGGGAGGTTTTGTTTTATTCTTTGCTTTTGTTTTCTTTAAGTAGTTAATGTCTAGTTTCAAGCCATTGTGGTCAGAAAATATGCTTAATATCATTTCAGTCTTCTTGAATTTATTAAGGCTTGTTTTGTGGTTTAATATGTCATCTGTCTTGGAAAATGTTCCATATGAACCTGAGGAAAATGTGTAATCTACAGTAGATCTGTTCTAATGTGGCATTTAAGGCCATTATTTTTTTATTAATCTTCTATCTGGATATTATAGCCTTTAAAGTAAGTGGGATACTAAAGTCCCCAACAACCAACTTTATGTCCATTACTATTTGCTTCATATATTTGGGTGCATAGATATTTACAATTGCTTACAAATCTTTGTGGATTGACCTCTATACCATTATATAATGTCCTTCTTTGTCTCTTTATATTCTTCATTTTAAAGTCTATTTTGTCTAATATGAATATTGCTATACCAGCTTCTTTTCATCTCTAATTGCATGAAATATTTTTTCCATCCCTTCATTTTCAGTGTATGCTTCTTTTGATTTAAAAAGTAAGTCTCTCTCTCTCTTTTTTTTTACAGAGACAGAGAGAGAGTCAGAGAGAGGGACAGACAGACAGGAACGGAGAGATGAGAAGCATCAACCATCACTTTTTCGTTGCACTTTGCAACACCTTAATTGTTCATTGATTGCCTTCTCATACGTGCCTTGACCGCGGGCCTTCAGCAGACCAAGTAACCCCTTGCTCAAGCCAGCGACCTTGGGCTCAAGCTGGTGAGCTTTTTTGCTCAAACCAGATGAGCCCTCGCTCAAGCTGGTGACCTCGAGGTTTTCCGCATCCCAGTCCAATGCTCTATCCACTGCGCCACCGCCCGGTCAGGCAAAAGTAAGTCTCTTATAGGCAGCATTTTCCCACCTTTATGTCTTTTGATTAGAGCATTTAGTCCCTTTTTATTTAAAATAATTATTAATAGGTATGTTTTATCGCTATTTTGTTGTTTGTTTTAGTTGTCCTTGTTGTTCTCTCTTCCTTTCTTCCTCTTTTTTTTTTTTTTTTTAGAGAGAGAAAGGAAGAGAGAGAAGGAGAAAGAAGGAGACAGACAGACAGGCTGGAAGGGAGAAAGATGAGCATCAACTCATAGCTGAGACACCTTAGTTGTTCATTGATAGTTTCTCATATGTGCCTTGACCAGCAGGCTCCAGCAGAGCCAGTGACCCCTTGCTCAAGTCAGTAACCATGGTACCATGTTTATAATCCCATGCTCAAGCCAGAAACTTCAGGGTTTTGAACCTGGGTCCTCAGAATCCCAGGCCAATGCTCTATACACTGTGCTACCACCTGGTCAGCCTCCTTTCTTCTTCTTTTGATCTCTTTTTTTTTTTGCTTTGATTGTTTCTTTGGTGTTTTGATTGTGTTCTTTTTCCTTTATTTTTTGTGTATTTTTTGTAGGCTTTTGGTTTAAGATTACCATGAGGTTCATATATTTCCATCCATAACTATAACAGTCTATTTGAAGATTATAAGTTCAAATGCATTTTAAAAGCACTACATTTTTGCTCCCACCTCCAATCTTTGTTTTTTACGTCATATTTTATATCTTTTATTTTGTATGTTCCTTGGCTATTTATTGTAGTGGTTGTTAATTTTACTACTTTCATCTGTTAAGTTGCATATTAACTTTTTAAGTAGTTGGTTCCCTGGGTTTGTACTATATTTGTCTTTACTAATGAGATTTTATTTTCCTCCCTGTATTTTTTTATTTCTTGTTATGACCTTTTCATTTCTGCATAAAGAAGACCATTTCACATTCTTGGAAAGACAGTTTAGTGGTAGGGAATTACTTTAGTTTTTACTTGTCTGAGAAACCCTTTACTTCTCTTTCAGTTCTGAATGATAACCTTACAGGATATAAAATTCTAGGTTGTAGGTTCTTATTTTTTCAGCAAATTGAATATTTCCTGCCACTCCCATCTGACCTCTAAAGTTGCTGCTGAGAAATCAGCTGACTGCCTTGTAGGGTTTCTCTTGTGTGTGATTTGTTGCTTCTTTCCTGCTGCCTTCAAGATTGTCTTTGTATCCTTAACATTTGCCATTTTAACTGAGATATGATTTGGTGTGGGCTTCTTTGTGTCCATTTTGTTTGGAATTCTCTGTGTTTCCTCGACCTGGATGTCTATTTTCTCCTCCATATTAGGAAAGTCTTCACCTTTTATTTATTTTACTATTTTTTTAACTTTTCTGTTGCTTTAAGAGAGAGAGAAAGAAGCATCAACTTGCTGTTACACTTAGTCATTCTATTTAGTTGTGCACTCATTGATTGCTTCCCATAAGTGCCCTGACTGGGAATTAAACTCACAAGTGCAGTGTGCCAAGACAATGCTCTATTCACTGAGCCACCAGGTCAGGGCTTTAAACACTATGGTCATCTCATAAACTCACTAGGCAATATTATTTTCATAGCACTTTTAATATATCTTTCTTTTATTTTACGAATGGTATTTTCTCATGATATCAACAGAAAATGATACTTCTGTATGATTTTTTAGCCAACCTTTTAATAATTCTTATATATCAGGAGAAATGTTTTGTCTTATTATGCTAAAAGATTAACAAACAAATACATCTATGAACAATCAAGGAATGTGGGACTGGAGGCATGGGGGGTTAGAATGAAGTGGGTTTTGCCAGAGGGCTTTTAAAGATTCTAGTCTCCATTGGAGGATCCTTTCACAGTGGTAGTTTGTTTAGTGTTTGGGAGAACAAACCTTAAATCAGATTTTACCTGATATGAGTCCAACTCTAAGCCTGACTCTGTGACTCATCAACCAGGCAGCCTATAGCAAGTCACTCTTGAGCATTAGTTTTCTCATCAGTCTAGTAAAGAAATAATAGTATTAACTTTATAGGGTTGTTGTGAGAACCAATTGAGATGACACATGAAAAACACTTAGCACAGTGCCTGGCTCAGACAGAGTTACTCAGTAAGTTGTCTTCTGCATCACTATGGTTATATTTAGAAAAAGTTACACATAAAATAAAATCAAAGTATTATGGTAAAAGGATATTAAGAGAGCTGTGAAAATAACATTGGCCCATCATTTTATGGGTGTACAGATAATTTTTTAAAATGATGATTGTAGTCCCTAAGTCAATGAAAGATAATTTGTCTACTTTGTCACATTTTGTAAGTTTCAATCATCTTCCCCCTTAATTCTTTGAATCTGAAGCCGTCTAAACCTCCTTAGAGTTTCTCTTAAAAAACAACAAGGCCAGGACTAGTGATCCTCCAATGGAGACTAGAATCTTTAAAAGCCCTCTGGCAAAACCCACTTCATTCTAACCCCCATGCCTCCAGTCCCACATTCCTTGATTGTTCATAGATGTATTTGTTTGTTAATCTTTTAGCATAATAAGACAAAACATTTCTCCTGATATATAAGAATTATTAAAATGCTCTACAGTAATCTCATCAATAATGATACTCTTCCCAGTATTTCTGACATATGTTTGTGGTAGCAGCGGGAAAGTGAGAGTGGATGCGGCAACTGATCCAAGTAATATTTTACCATCAATAAATTAATAAGATATATTTGAGGCTTTTTGGTCAAAAATTAGCAGAAATAAAAATAACTATGGTTTGTTTGGTCTATGACTTTAACCAAAGTCTGATTGGGTTAATACTTTTTGCTGTTGTTTTTGAGTTGACTAGCATTTTAAACTTCTCAAGTTTTCTTGTCTCTAATTATAAAAATGAAAAAAACAACTTTATCCATAGTATATTTTGATGCATTATATTTTATTAAATATTGTGAATAATACAATTTTTCTAAGTATGAAATAATTGTGGGATTGGAGATCATAATCTTTAATTAGTAAAACGATCCTTGGTTCTGATAATTGTAAGCTTGAAACTTCTGTCTTATATGTTATGTGTTCCTCTTATACATATATATCTCCTTTCTGTCTCCCTCACCATACACATTCCCCAAGCTATACGCGGGGTGCAGCAAACGTAGGCCCACAGTTGTGAGTACATGAAACACAGAAGTTATTCTTGTACTATTAATAATTGTATTATTTTCCATACAAAAAAACTGTAAACCTACTTTAGCCCACCCCTGTACTTTTTAAATCTTTATTTTACTATATTATGAAACATTAAAATTTTTTTCAGCAACTTATAAATTCTGATTATCATCCTAAAAATGATGAATGATATGAATCATCACTCTAAAAATACTCTGACATAGCAAAGATGATGGTAGTGATCATAAAAAGTTAACATTTTTGCTACAGAATTATTTTACATGTAATTTGTGAGGAAAAGTTTGGAAATTAATTGTAATTAACCTGAGATTTAATTCATGCCAATTTAATTCATTTTAATATCTTTGAAATTTGTTTTTTGGTCAGCAAAAGTGTTAATTATGTTGTTCAATCAATAGGCTTTTATTGAATATTTACTATTTACCAGGTCTTGTTCCAGGCTCCCACAAAAGCTTAAAAGAAAACGATCGCCCAAATCTTAACTCATTAAAACACCCACATGATACTTGACAAAGGAATAATATGGACAAAGGCACAGTAGTTTTTTCAGGTATGAGAACAATAATTGCCCAGAAATAAAAATTAAATAGGAAAAGAAAGAAAGTTGTGAGATTTAGAATTAGTTCTAAAAGGAGATGTTAAAAGAATTTAGAAAGGAAAATGAATCAAAAGGGTGTAGAAATCAGGCAGCTTTTCTGTGGAGAAAAACGACTTCCCACAATGTTCAAATTTGAAAGAGTTGCAGGACGACAACCGTAAAAGGATGAAAAATGAAAAATCACTATAAAGGTCCCGTTGAGCCAATAACAATTGGATATGGCCCAAGAAAAACAAGTACCTTCACATGGAAAGATGCAGCATATCATCTGTACACAGCCCTATTTCTGTGTTCTCCTGGAACACAAAATTTTGGCAATGTGTGCAAGTTCACAAGTGGTAGTTTCATGTGAAGGAGGAGCTTCCAAGTTGGGAAAAATAAACTAAATTGAGATTTACCACTTTGGTAGCCACAATGTAATGCTGCCTGGGGTGAAGAGTGTGCTGACACTTCAAAGATGCCCAGCGTGCAGTGGGACTTTATAAAGAACTTGCACAGTCCCTCTGTTGTTATGGAAGGACAGGTTCCAATACTACATGCTTTACTTGCTTGCCCTAACACCCTTATGATTCATACAAGCACTTCATATTTATGAATACAAATAGCTTACAGGTACCATATTTCCCTATATATAAGACGCACTTTTTGAAAATTTTGGGGTCTAAAAACTGGGTGCATCTTATATAGTGGTTGAAGTTTTGTTGTTGTTGTTTTTTACTTGCATTTCCCTCTTTTTTGCACTTACTTTTGCACTCATTGTTGAAGACTGATTCACCATCAGACACAGATGAAGATAAGCTAAGGGATAAGAGTTTTGACAGTGATGAGGAGTTGTATGAATTTTATGATGAATAAAACTTGAGTGTAATAACTTTATGTAATATTTTTTTTTTCAAAATTCAGGGCCCAAAATTAAGGTGTGTCTTATACATGGGAACATCTTATACATGGGAAAATACTGTAGGACCTCAATTGGATAAAACAACTTTTCATATCTGGAAAACTAATCTCAAGCCTTAATTCAAAGAAGAGACAGAGAATAATCCAGGAGCAGGCAGAATTCTGAGGAGAGCCTACTGAGGTGGCAGAAGGAGAAAAAAAAAAAGGCAGGAAATAAAAGAAAGGGAAAGAACAGGGATATGGAGAAAGATGTAATTTCTCCCAACTGTGTTGACAGCTCTTCCTAATCCCCTGCTCTCGGATAAAGCATTGCATATGAATGCAGGGTCCAGCAGAGACTTGGGGTTGCCAGGCTGCTCCAGCCACTATGGTCTCATCCTCTCTCCACCTCAACGGTGGCACCCCACCCAGATTCTTTTCTTGTCAAACTTGTTTGCAGTCATCCAAGCCCTCTAGTTGATGACCTCTTGGTCAAACTGTCTGTTAACTAGGACACAAATAGATTGAGGGTGTCAGATAACATGGTAATTTAGTGGGGAGAAGACAGAATGAGTGCTGCAATACCCTTTATAATACACCTTCCCCCAAGTATCCAAACTTTTAAAAGTAAATGTCCTTTCCCTACCTATGTTTCTCTGTGTCTCTCAGTCACTGAAGGGTAACTGAATGTGATTCATACCTTTGTGTTTATTTAGTTGCTTTGATGTGCTCCTGTCTCTCAGGAGGGAACTGGTAGAACATTTGAGTCAATTCTATTTTGGGGGGGAGCGGGGTCACACAAAAGTTGGGTGATAACAAACTTGGGCTGTATGGGAATGACACTGAGCACTGTGTACACTGAAGTTAGAGTGGCAACACTATATGAAGAGATGAACATGCTCTAATATCTTAAATTCAAAGCCATTTTTCCTGGAACTAATTAATGCCTAACTAATACACATACATAGTACTTACCACTCGCTTGATGCCTGCTGAGCCTCTGAAGAACCTGGTTGCCCACATGTTTCTGAGGTCACCCTCCCGGCCCTACCAGTAATTCTCATCATCACTATACAGGTCGTGAGGGAGAAGTGGTGGGCTTTGAAGAAGCTAAGACACGATTGAGAGAGTAATAGAACGATGTAGAGTTCATACCATACACACCACCACAGCCACCCTACTCACACCCCTAAGTACAAAGATTTAGGTAAATCCTCTCAGTAAAAATTATGCTGCTTCAATAAAGACCTCAGAGGTAGGGTCCAAGAGGTGTCCAATGGAGGGATGTTACCTTTTCAAAAATTATTTACTGAGAGGTTATTATGGACCAGGCACTGCATTTTGAGTAAAGCAGCTACTTTGCATAGAAATAACCCAAACTTTTTAAGAGGTACAATTGTTCTACATGTTGGCTGGAAATTCCTGATATAACATCACATCTTTCTCTGGCTTACATACACTTTTATCTCTTTTCTTGAATGGAGGACTAGAGAGGGGGTTTTGATTAAACAGAGAGAAAAGCCAGAGATACAGAAGCAGAATCAACTTTCTATTCAGGGATTTGCTGAGCACCACGAGTTGCTGTTTCCAGATGAAAGCACAAGAACTCAGGGGGTGCACTGTATTGAATTCTTTCTCCAGCTCTGTAATCTTTTTTGTAAGTTCTGTATTTTGACACCGAGCACGTGTGTCTAGTACATAAGTCAGTGCTAAAGTATCATCGTTACTTTCTGTTACTTATGTTGAAAGAAACAAATAGGTCAGGGTCAGAAAATAGCAGGGCCCAGGCCAGGGGCGGGCGGGGTGCGACCGGAGCCAGGGTTTGCCCGTGGTCTCAGGCCCCCATCAGCCAGGCCCAGCTCCAGTTGCGCCGCCCACCGCGCGCACCTCCCCTCCGCTCCACTGCCTCCCCTCTGCCCCAGGCCCTGCCTCCCAGCGTCCACCCCGAGCGTGGTGAGCACCGGGGCTGGTCGCCGGTCCTGAGTCCACTGCTCAGCCTGTTCTCGACCCTGTGGGTAACCTCTCCTCCTAGAACTTCAGCTGCTAACCTTTGTACGAGACGAAAGCTGTTCCAGACCTTTCTGTCTACCTCAAAGGTGAAAGAAAAGGAACCTCGCTTGTGTTAGAAGGCCTCAACCACAGGCTACTCAAGGAGACAGGCTGGTTGGATGGTCCTCACCCCGTCCCGCCCCGACCCGACCTCAGCCACCGGCGGCCGGATGGTCCCGGAGAAGTAGCCGCCAGAAGGGTCGGCGCATTGGGTCGAGGACATGGTCAGGGCAGCTCTGGGCGCAGAGCGCGCTATAGGGCCTCTCTCCCAGGAGCGGATAGATGATTCATTTTTATATGTAACGTTTTACCCCACTCTATAGCTCCGACTGGTTAATGTTCAACCCTAGGGCTTCGGGAGGCAGTTCCCGGGAGGCCAGGCAGGGATGACCCATTTAAGGTATATGGCCGCTCCGGACTGAACACGCACAAGGTAGAGCGAGGGCGAGGAGGGCCGGGAGGGCGACTCCTTCGCCGCCGCTGGGCCCCGCACGCGCCCCGGCAGGCTCAGCCCGGAGGCCGCGCCCCGCTGGGCCCGACCGCCCACGACGACGCGGCGCAGGCCCCGGGCGGCGCGTGCGGGGGCAGCCGGAGGGCGCCGGGGGAGGCGCCTCGCCCAGCTGGACCGGGGCCCTCTGGGTGGCCCGCGCCGGACCGAGGCCCTTCGGACAGCCCCAGGGAAAGGGCCTCCAAGCTCGGCCCGGGCTGCGGGCGGGAACGCGAGTGGGGAGGTGGGGAGAGGGAGCAGTGGCAGCTGCGGCTCGGATTCCGGTTTGGTTGTCCGGAGGGACGTGCCCACACTAGTGCCCGACCCGACAGGGGTTTCCGGAGGTGCGTGGGTGGCCCTCTGGAAATACCGTCAGGGCAGTGACAGGCAGCAGATCTTGCCATTCCCCTTATCCCAGGTCGCCCGCCAGAAGATGAGCGTTAAGGTAAAGCAGCTGTTCTGGTCAACAGAGCGCAGCAGGACTGGGCCGTGCCCGCGCCACGGGCCAGGCTGCCAGAGGCCCAAGGCGAGGGCGTCTGGGGGCCACCTGGGTCCTTCTAAGAGCTGGGCCAATCGGCCCTGCGGAGTCTGTGGGTCCCACAAGGCCCGGCCAGCTGACCATACGGCTGTTCCCGGGCGCTGGACGGCTGACAGGCTGGCGGGCTGCACTAGGAAAGCAGGTTCCCAGCCGGGGCGAGGGGCTTCGCGCCAGGAGGTGCAGCCCAGCTTTCGCAGTCCCCCCGCCTGCCTTCTTGGTCAGAGAAGCAGACAAACAAGACCCCGCCTCATCAGATAAGAGCGGCTCCTACCATTTCACAAATTTTAAGCGGGGCTGTAGGCGCTGAGAGGTCAGTGAGTATCTCCCGAGGCCGGAGCCTGCAAAAGAGGGGACTTATTTTACTTTCATTTGTTTGATATTATATTATTCTAACGAAGTGACCTTGGGCTCTGATAAGCCAACCTCTGCCCCCTTGACATGGGAATACATGCAGGGTCTCCACCTCTGTGCACTTCAGTACCCCACCCCCACCCCACCCCCGCACTCTCCCCCCTCCCCCACCCCACCGGGCTCCAGTACAACGAGCTGAATCTGTCAGAGAGACTCACAGTCAACCAAACGCAGGAAGCCGTGTGAAGTGACATGAGAAGTCCCTGCGGTCCATCCGGGATGCCATCAAACTTCAACTGGGTGCAGCAGCTCCACCCAGATGCCCACTCAGAGAAGCAGAGTTGGGGTTGTTGACATGAGCAGGACAGGGAAAAGCGCCCAAGAACTGGGTTGCCACTAGTCTGGGTCCCAAATCACATTCATAGGCTGCCCTAACCACCTTTTCAGGGACAGCAGAGACGGTTTTAAGTCTCGACATCCTAGATCAACGAGGATAAAGGTTCCAGCCAAAGACTGCGTGCCAGGGGGTCCAGCAATGCTGCAGACTGACAGGCAGAGGCAGAAGGGCTTTGCTACCTGTGGAAGGAAGCATTGGCCGAGGGCGTCCAGGGCTGTAAGGAACCTCCCCAAGCGCTAGTCTGGGTACATCAGGTTTCAGCTGCAGCGGGCCATTTAAAATCTGTTGGGGGGAGGGACAACTGTGGTGTAAAGAAAATAGTACAAAGAGAATATAGGAGAAGAAAGAGAAAGACTAAGGGAAGAAAAATACCCACATTTTTGCAAGAATAGGAGAACTAGGTCTGGAAAGATCCATCAAAGTCAGGAGGTGTAGATACACACACCCTGCCTGGGGAAGGCCCAGTGAGTCTGAACTTCTCTTAGTCCTTCTGAGAGAAGAAAAAAATGCAGTCCTCCACACAACCCCCCAAAAGTAAACACCTTCACTATATATTTATTTTAAAATTTTGCAAATGTTTTAAAAAAGAATTTAGTTGGTTTTTTAAGCCATTTTAAGCTTCACAGAGATATTTTATTTCTTGCAGGGCTTCTGTAATCGCAAACAAAATTTAAAAAGCATAAAATACATAAAATACTCAGCACAGAAGTGAATGAAGTTATGCATCCCAAACAAAATAAATTCTGGTTTCTATCTCTTCAGATGAAGAGTCAACTAGGAGAAGGCCACTCTTCTTGGGGGTCGGGCAGAACAAGGATGATAAATAAACTTTTAAGATCTGAGTAAAATTTCTTTGCTAAAACCAGAAAAGGTAAATTAGTTATGTTTACAATCAGCTTTCTACTTAACCCATTGTTTTGTACTTTAAATCTCATCCTCAATTATCATTTTCTAAAGTTCAGTTAAAATGCAATTCTCAGATTAGGAGGGCTGGGAGAAAAGACAGCTTTTAAAAAAAATCTTTTTGAAAAATCTGCTACAAGAAAATTTTCATGTTTACTTGGAGACTGTCCTCCCTCAGTCCGCCACGTTTCTTCTTCCCTGTGAGCTTAGATCAACTGCAGCCTGCATGTCAATCAGTAGGGATTCTATATTCATAAAGGCCTCTGATCTGATTACACCCACTTCTTCTCCCCCTACCCCCGCCCCCAATTTTTTTTTTTTTTTTCCAATCCAGGAGCCGGGACTCCCTGCGCTGTCCGAGTCGACTGTGGGCGACTGAGAAGCTAGACAACAATACTGAGGGCACCGGTGGATTGGGATGTGGATTGCAGGACAGACCTTTGTTTGGACGCAGTCGTGACGGGGAGGGCGATCCTTCTTTGAGATCGCTCCAGGTTTTTATAGACTCGCCTTAAAAGAGCTCGCCCTCTTTACAAGGTTAATTTATGGGGCTTTCGAGGAGTATCGGGACTTTTAAGACGCTCTTTATTTTTCCCCATTAACTTTTTGGCGGTTGTTGTTACACTCCTACAGAGACTCCCGGATTTCAGCACCTCTCAGGAAGAGGGTGGAGGGGGACGAAAAAGCAGGGCCCGGAGGCGAAGGGGAGGATTTGCCTCCTCATCAAGCCGCCTGCGAGGCCCAGGCTACTCAATTTTTTTATTTTTAATTACATTTCTAACCAAGTTGTGGACTGTAAAACTCAGATTTAGAAACTGGGAAGAAATTGGGGAAAACGTGAGCTCTATACAGCTTTCCCCAGGTCTCTAATAGTTTAGGGGAAGGAAGAGTTTGGGGGGCTTGGACATTTTTTAAAATGGAAAACCTAAGACTGGCCGGTTAGTCACAGGTGGTGGGGGAGGGGAGCCCCTGAACTAGGACTGGTCTCGAAGGTCCCAGCCCAGGCCCAGCCTCGGGCTGCTCGGAGGAGGCTGCTCGGAGGAGGCTGCTGAGGGCGGAGGGCGGAGGGTGAGGCCCGCGGGGCCGGGGCTCCCCGCCGACCTCAGGTTCGCCATCTTCGATCAGAAACGGAGGAGGCTGGTGCTCATGCTATAGATTACCTAAAGATTCGTTTAAGCACTTTAATACACAACTAGCTCAGAAATCATTAAGAGACCTAGAGAAGGAGAAAAATTACCCTCACACTCACCGGTAATAAGTGTTGACATGCAGCAAAAATCGATTGAGTGGAACCGAGTTGGTGGCAGTAGCGATGGCTGGAGGGGGTGTCGTGGGGGCGGGAGGGGCGAGGGGACCCGTTCCCCGGGCTCAGGGACCA
Source organism: Saccopteryx leptura (assembly GCF_036850995.1). Taxonomy (NCBI): domain Eukaryota; kingdom Metazoa; phylum Chordata; class Mammalia; order Chiroptera; family Emballonuridae; genus Saccopteryx; species Saccopteryx leptura. Next base: position 93,886,931 of record NC_089507.1, read on the forward strand.
GGGATTAGGGGCAGAAACGGGTCAGCGGCCTAGCAGGGACGGTGTGAGGAGGGAAGGAGGTGAGGAGGACCATTCTTGCTTCTGGAAGTCCAGGAAAAGGCGCTTAGGTGGGAGCAAGGGCCTCTCCGCAGGGCCTCGTCTCCGCCCCCAGCCCGCACCACTCAAGTCGGGGATGTGACAACGCTTCCCAAATCTGGACTTCCAGTCTTGTTTCCTGCGGTTTGATTCCCTCGAAAGAAGGGTTTACTTCAGCAGGCAAACTAGGCCGAGATCCACCTCCTGTCCCCAGCGCTCTAGGACCAGCAGGAGAGACAAATCCATTCAGCCAGAGTCTCGTCCTTCCAGCCCCCCGCCCCAGACCCCGTCCTCCAGCCCCCACCGCCCCGTCCTCCAGCCCCCACCGCCCTGCCCCCACTGCCCCTCCCTCAGACCCGGAGGAGGCCCGGGCGGTCGGACTGCGGGCCCCACCGCTCCAGAAGCCAAAGTCCGCCGATGGGGACCGTTTTCCTCTCCAGTGCTCTCAAGTGAACAACAAGGACGGAGGTGACCCTCGTCCAAAGGGCTTTTATCTGCCCCCCGCTGCCGCGTGATCCCTCCACAGGTCGGAGGCAGAGCTTAAAAAAGGAAAGAAAGTTAATGTGCATTGAGCACTGATCTTAAATCGGGGACATTATCTGCGATCTTGTTTAAACGGCAGCAGCAGTTCCATGCAGAACAAAGACTCAGTGTCTGTGCTCCGAAAGCTTATAGGTAAAGTTTCAGTCAGATAAAAGAAAACCTAAGCGTAAAAACACAAGTTTTCTCTGCTCCACAAAACTGACAGCTCCTTTTCGCTCCCGGCCCCCAGAGGGGTTAGTGCTCGCCCACTGGGGGTGCGGCCGGCTTGGACCAGAACAGCAGAAGGCTCCAACTCTGCTCTCCGTCACCGGCCTTCCTAGCGCCACGGGGCTGCGTTCTTTGGGACTGTCATATTTGCTACTATTTGTTACCAAATTAAATTCCACGGTTTTTTTTTTTTTTTAAGCTGAAAAACACCGACAAAGGAAAAGCGGTGTTTAAAGTTTTTTCAAACACTCAGCTCACAGACCCTCACTCCCCATTTAGAAGTCAGAGGGTGGGAGGGAAGGCCAGGGCTGTAATTCATCTTGATTTGAATCATTGTCCCGCAGTTTGCAGACTATAATCCTGTATAATTTCAGGAACAAGCAGGTTTAGAATTAATGGGTCAATATTATTTAAAACAAAACACGGGGAGCATGACCTTTGTCTCAACTACATATTGCTCGACAGGACTCAGGAAACTCCACTCTAACCTCTCAACCCCTGGGTTCTCTGAGCAACCAGGGGGCTGTAGTTATTAGAAACTGTCTTTGTTTCTTTTAATGTCTCGAAAGGATTTGGAAATAGTAATGCAATATAACATGAAGAATCTCTCTACTTAAGCCTAAAAGATAAACGTGGAAGCCTAAATATTTTGAACTGGAGGTGTTTCCTTGTACACTTATTATAGCTTTATTCCTCTTGAGAGGAATGTATATAAACTGTACATATATACATACACACATACCTTTCCAGAACAATTTACTGGAGGTGCAGGTTCCCCACCGCTCTTCCTCAGAAGCAAATGACAGTAATTCCAAGCTGGCATACTTTCTTCTTTCTCTCTTTTACTATTTCTTAGCAATAATGGAATCCTTGGGGTTTAAGCCAAAGAAAAACCTGAGAGACAAGACTAGACTTTGCAACACTTTCGGGGAGTGCCTTTTTGTTTTGTTTCTGATGAATGACTATAATGTATTTCTACCAAATTTAAATAAGTACTGCATATTCAACTTTTAATCTTGTGCCTTTAACTAGCCAGGCAGAGGAACTGCTTGGTTTAGTAGATAGCCACTGAGAAACCCTGGCCAGGAGACAGAGGAGGGCAGAAAAAATTCAGATCAATTTGTATGCGGTATATTTTGTATATTTTTACTCCCATGAAATAAAACACATTTTTTTTCATATTTGCTGAAAAGTAAAACAATAATATTGTACGAAATGTTATACACAGGGTAGGTTGTACATAGCCGTTTCAGAAACATCATTGCATCCACCAAAGAAACTATTCTAAAACTGATATTCACACTTTTTTTTAATAATAATAATAATATGTTAGAAACATACAGTGTGGTATTTAGTATATACATTCCTTTGCTCGAAAGCGAAAATCCTAATTGTTTCTGTATAACATGCTTTATTTTAAAGCCTAACCTTTAAAAAGATTGTTGGGATATTACTAACAACTGCTTTTTATAAAATTAATTTGACATTTCGATATATATACATCCTTTCGTTCATTTTAATGTTAACAATGCTAAACTTAAAAAATAACAAGCTTATAGTAATGTTAAAATGTTATATCCAGTCAAGCATTTGTGTGTCCTTGCAACTGTTGGAAATACTTTTAGTGAAAGATGTCACACACTGAGGAAATTCCTTTGAAATCAAGGGAGCTCCCTCCTTAATTCAGTGGTTTCCTTTTCTGTATCTTCTTTTTCTGTCTTTTTCTTTAGTGTCCACGACCTTCTAGCGTAATTCCCAGTCTTTCCAGGGCAGAGCCGCCCCTCCGCACGGTCCTAGGATCCGAGCCCCGTGGGCGCGGCTCACACCGGCCGGTCCACGGCATACTGGCAAGCGCTCAGGTTGGACGCGGGGTTCTGCACGCTGGCGTAGCCGAAGCTGGAGTGCTGCTTTGCTTTCAGTCTCAGACTGGCCAGGCTCGAGTTACACGTGTCCCTATAAACGTACGGAGGAGTTGGCGGCGCGTACGGACAGGCGGGCGTCGGCACCGCGGAATTCAGAGATGGGCTGCTCAGGTTGTTCAAGTTATTCAGGCTGTTGAGGCTGGAGCCCGGGACGCCGGTCACCGCGGAGGGCACCATGCTGGACGACATGCTCATGGAGGAGATGGAGTTGGGCGGGGAGAACATGCTCTGCGACGACAGGGGGTTGACGTTCATCGAGTTGAAGAAAGGGAAGCTCTTGGTGGATAGGGAGGCTGACGTGAGGCCCTTGGCGGCCCAGTTGTTGTACGAGTAACCCGGGTACATGTCGTCGTAGGGCTGCATAAGCCCATTGAATTGGGGCCCGAAGCCGTTCTTGCACAGCTCGGCCTGCTGGTTGCGCTCCCGCTTTCTCCATTTGGCCCGGCGGTTCTTGAACCAAACCTGTGGAGGGAAGGGAGCGAACAGATGCCACAGACAGGATAAATAAAACCTTGAGCTAAAGAGGCCGCCTCCTCTCCAAAACACACACTCGGACACCCGCTCTGACACACACACTCACACACACACACACACTCACACACACACACACACACACTCGCCACCGTTTCCCAGCCCTCACGGTCCCGCGCCCCCAGCTGCGGGAGCCCGCGCGCAGTCACCAGAGCCCAGATCAAACGCGAGAGGCCCAGAGGCTCAGGCCTGAGCGCCCGGGCTCTGAGCTTCGCCACACACTCCAGCCGAAGGCTTGGCAGCCTGCGGCAGCTTTTTCAATAACCCAGGCCCTCCTCAGGGTCCAAAAACACTTACTGCAAAAATAAACCTGGGTCAGCGGGCTTTCTGCCCAACTCTTCCCAGCCACCTTGCAAGCTGCTTCCATTCCAAAGCCACAGACTCCATAAGGACCACGAGGGACCGAGAGGACACCAGAGTCCGCTCTCTCTCCCACACAGACCCTCCCTTCTTTCTCGGATCTCTACCGCTGCCTCCCCCCTCAGGGAACCTGCGTCCTCCCTTCAACCAAGCCGGGCCGCGGCCCCTTTCTTGCTTAGCAAAATAATCATGCAAGAAGCAAAAGCCACTGCGCGACAGTTCATTAAACTCAACGAACTTGGCGCGTAAATCTCCGAACCCAGCGCGGGTCACGGTGCAGCCTCCCCCTCCCTCTGCTCCCCACCTTCCCACCCTCGGCCCGGCCCGGGCCAGGCTTTCGCGCCCCACGCTCTCCCGCGGGTCCCAGAGCAGTGTCTTGGCTTTGCAGGAGGCCCCCCAGCCCGGCCAGACCCCCACCTGCGTCCCGCGGCCCCGCCGCAACCCTGCTCTCAATCCACATCGGGCCCGCCGGGCGCCCCAGACGGCGGCTTTTGTGTATTGGAGCGAGGCCTGGCCGGAGGTTTCTGAGTTGACACCAGTGATGTTTCACATTACACATCTCAGCCGGGCCCTGCCGACTAATCCTCTTTCTCCCCTTTTATTCCGATTTCCTTTGTATCCCCCTTCCTCTTTGCTCCCGCCTGCTATAAAAAGCACGCCTCACTCCCACTTGGCTGGGCCGGGCGCGGGCCTGGGAGAGGCGGCGGGCGGGAGGGAGGGAGAGAGAGCCCAGAGCGGCCGGCAGGAGGCCGGGGAGGGACCGCGGGAGCCCGAGGGGGGGAGGGCTTCTCCGATGGCTTCCACAGAACGTACAGGTCGTGTTTTCATTTTAATTACGCGCCACTCTACCCTAGGTCGTCTAAACTTTGCCCAGGAGAGAAGAGGACGTGAGAGGCCCGTACTCCTGTTGCGCAGGGGAGCTAATGAAAGGCTGACCTTTCGCGAAACCACGCAGACCGGCCGCAGCGCTAGCTCCATGCAGTTAAACTAAAACCATTTCCAACTCCATCCCGGCTCCTTGACCACCAGCACAGCCTCACGTCTTACACAGATGCCACCCAGAGTGTGCCTGTCGGCTTCCTGCTCTGGGAGTGCGTTTTGGCCTTCTTTTCATCGCTGCTGTTGTTATATGTTTTCTTCTTTCTGCTTCCTCTGTTCTGGCTGTTTTTCTATCCAGAACATTTTTTTTTTTTTTTTTACAGCAAAACCTCTGGATCCTATGTGTATTTTCTGTTTCCAGAATCCTAACAGTTTTGGAGTTTTCCACCGACCAGCATTAAACCAGGATGTTGCTACTGGTAACTGATTTAAGTTCATTTTTGCGAATCCATAAAATACAGATTTGCTACAAAGGTAAGCCCTTTCTTTCATAAAACTATTTTAATTGGGAGGAAGGGTGTAACAATCTCCTGAGAAAAGAAATAAACCAAACGAAAAGTCTTTCTCTTTTTCTTTCTAAGAGAACTAGCAAGTTGTGTATTAAAATGGCTTCCCGAGATCACAAAACCAGGAGGCAGGGTGTGAGAGAGACCTGAAGGGCCACAACCCCGCCAAGACCGTGTGAGGAGGGCGAGCGAGCAGAGCAAGGGCCGGGCCAGGATGGGCGCGAAAGGTTCCCAGGGAGGCCAACCCTTGCGTGTCTCTGGCCGGTTTTCCTTGTCGAAGGCGCACAGGTTGGAGCCTGTTCTCGGCTCCTGGCCTGGGAGGGATTTGATTAGTGCTCGCCTGGCGACTACGAGCCGGGAACACAATACCCTGTGCATGGGGGCGCCACGCGGCCGGGTCTGGGAGGGCGCGGGCTGGCATGGCGGGGAGCCCTGGTCCCCGGGCTCTAGCACCGGCCACGGCGGCCTCGGAAGGGGGAGCTGCAACCTCGCGACTGGGCCGCCGCGAGGCCTCTGCCTTCGCAAAGACACCCACCCGCGCCCTCCGGGGCAGCGCCGCGCCCACACGCCCTCCCTGCCTACACGGCCTGCATCTCTGCAGCGCCCTCCCGCTTGGCCTTCTCGGGCTCCGCGCGGCTCCTACCCGGACTCGGGCTTCCGTAAGGTTGGTCCACACGGCGATTTCTTCGCGCGTGGACATATCCGGGTAGCGATTCCTCTGGAAAGTGGCCTCCAGTTCCTGTAGCTGCTGGCTGGTAAAGTGAGTCCGCTGCCGCCTCTGCCGCTTCTTCTTGGACGGGTCTTCGGCTCCCACGTCCTCATTCTTTCCCTGCTGGCTCTTATCTTTCTCTGAAAACGAAACACACAAAGGTTCCCGTCAGCATGCCAACCGGCCGCCCGCGACCTCCAACCGCGTCTGGAGGCCCCGGCCGGGCAGACCCGGGGCCGCAGGGAGCAGCGTGCGAGCGAGCGTCGCTCGGCGCCGAGAGCCGCGTCTGGGGGGTGCTGGCGGCTGTGGGTGTGCGCGCCCCGTCCACTCCCCTCCCCGGCGCCGCACGTTTATTTACATGTTTATCTGCCTGCGACGGCGGCTCGTTCGTTTTTATAGCCTGTACTTTCGAGCACGTTCACGTGCCTCCGCGCAGACACACCGGGTCTCCAAGGACAGGCGTCTGCGCGCGTTACACGGACCCCCTCGAAGAAAGGTCAGCTTTCTGTGAGGTCTTGCAGGACTAAGTGTACTTTGGGATTCGGTCTGGCACCAAAAGTTCCTCCGCTCTTTCACAAGACTACCTCATCTGAGGCAGTTGCAGAGATACTTTTTTTTTTTTTTTTAAACAAGTGGAGCTTCTGGGGATCTGAAAGCCCCAAAGAGAACAGGACCCAGGTGGGAGTTGGAGAAGGGCCTCTACGGTCCTAGGATGTAAACACTATGACTTTTGTGATCCAAGAAAAAGGAGGGAGGCCGGGGTAGGAATACGGGGGCTCCGGCCGTTCTGGCACGCGCAGTTCGCGCCACCCTAGCTGGGTGGTGGAGGTAGAGCCACAGGGACGGGAAGAGTTCAGCGGAGAGCGAGCCGAACGACCACTCCCACCACTCCTCCCCCAGCAGGGGCCGACTTCCCGGAGGGCTGGGGGGTCGAGCGACGCGGGGCGGCTGGGAGGGGTTACCGCGGGCCGCCTTACCTGCCGCCTCGGGGCTGGAGGTGTCAGAGATGGTGTGGACCTCCAGCCTGTGCTTGGAGGAGTCCAGGGCGCGGGTCTGACCGGGAGCTAGGACCGAAGCCATGACCAGTGGCTGGGGATGGTGACTGGAGAAGGACGAGGAGGGGGCCAGCCGCTTGGTCCCTGCTGCTCGGTGCTCCAAGTGCAGCGGGCCTTTCATGCAGTTCATGGGCGAAGGGACGCACCGCCTCACTAGTCCGGGGCTGCGGTGCGCCCTAGGCGCGGGGGTTCCCCGCGGTGTCCGCCGCGTGCCGAGCCGGGTACACAACCCCCGCCGAGTTCTCCAGCCGCGCCGCCCCGTCCCTTTCAGAAGCTTAAGCGCAGGTTCCGGCGGCCGAAAGTCAGCGGGCAAACGGTGCCATGAGCATGTGGACAGGAGGGTACAGCTCCGAGCGACTTTGGGGAGCAGGCTTGCAAGTTCCAAAGAGAAACGAGAGCGGGCAAAGACCCCTTTCTTCCCCCTCCCTCTCCCAGTACCCCTCCAATAAGGAAAGCTAACGCAGAGCGCGCTCTGCCCGCCCCCGGCGCGCAGCCCTGACAGCAAAGTGTCAAGAGTGACAGGGACAGGTAGCTGATACTGGATCCGGCGGCGGCGGCGGGAGCCTCGGGTCGCACCCTCCGCGGCGCGGACACGCACAGCCCTACGGATCGCGGAGCCCGAGCGCGAGCCCGGCCCCGCCGCAGCTCAGCTCCCGGCACCTGGGCCAGCGGCGGACCAGCACTGCGGCTCCGCGCTTCCCTGTTGGCCTAACATCTTAAAACCAGAGGCGGGCTTCCTGGTGCCCAGACGTCACTCGGTCACAGCCCTCTCGACTCTCCCGCCTCCGCCTCCTCCCAGACCCTTCCCGGGGTCGGAGTGACGCGACTCCGACCCAATCAGGAGGCCCCGAGCCGCGGCGGCGGGACCGTGCTGGCTGCGCCTATCAGCGACGCGGGGCCGGGCCAATGCTCGCTGCGCCCACAGAGTCTACACCGCGGGCTTCAGCCCAGCTAGAGACGAGCGGCTTTCTGCTCGGGCAGGGAGGTGGGAGGATGAGGCTGGGAGCGAAAGGATCAGTGGGAAAGGAGCTGGAAGGTACACGGACCACAGAGCACCCCAAACCCTTCCTTTTGTGTCTCACAACATCCAGTTTCAATTCAGAGGCATTTTTCTCCTATATGGAGAGGAGACTCGCTACTTAAAACCAAAATTATTTAAAAACACCAACAAACCGTCTCTCCAATCTTAAATTTTCCAAACAGCCTGCCAGGTGAATGCTGAGCTAATCTGAAGAAGCTTTATTTTAATTGGGGGGAGGGGGGAGAGCTCGGAGAAAGCAGGCTAATAAATTAGAAATCGAGAAGCAAATGGACCCGTCAAAAGAAAATTACCTTGACTTTAACCGAACAACTGTTTGGTGGTTCACTCTGGATTTATACAAGAATAAAAAGTCGCCTCAGATCACGTTCTCTGTAATGCTTATTAGTCCCCAGACAGAAAACACACAATAGAATAGAAACCCTAACCCAGCATTTTAAAAATGCTGAAAGCTTATCCATTCTACTTAACGTTGATTAAGACACATATCCTAGATCTTTCAAATTCCTTGTACACTGTATTAAGCTAGTCCTAACCCGAGAGAGAACCCAGCTTTAAATTCGACTCTCTTGTTTACTTTATTATCAATCAGATTGAAATCCATAAAGCTTGTAGAATCAACAGCCGTGAGCTAATTATATATAAAATATGCTTTAATGAGTTTCCATACAATTAAGAGTGTTGCCAAATAACCAATTTCAAGGATAATTTTTAAGTCTTGTTTTTCCCCCTTGGAAGCTCAAGGCTGTCTTGAATTGTTAAAGTCCAAGCAGGCAGAGGCGGTAGGGTGTGAGCGAAGGGCAAAGCTTAGGAGAACACGCAGCTAGGAAAAGAAAAACCTTATTCATTTATATTAACAAAAGGAATGAAAACACCTTTAGGGACATCCAACTCCTTGCAGCACTTTTTCCCAAAGACATTTGATTTCCAAAGAAATTAAAGAAAAAAAATGAAAACATAATTTAACATAATTTTTGAAAGTCCTTTTGTCCTCTGGTTTAGGTCAGCCGGAGAGCACAAGCTAATCTCCCTGGGTTCTGCATTGGCGATTGCTTTATTGTGGAGTTAGTGTTATCATCCTTGACTGTGTATTTGTTTGACATTACAGTCAATGATTTGCAACACCAGTATGAGGTATCTTCAAAAAACTCCCTCTTTGTCCTTGTTCACAAGATTGGGAAACTTATTCAGTCTGAGGCAGAGTAGATGAAACAGACTTCAAGAATGTTTGTAACCTATGTATCTCCCCTTTGCTCTGTTCTTCCCCCAAACCCTATCTGCAACTCCTCCCCCGTTTCAAACAGGCTTGAGAGCAGTTCAAGGCACCAAATGAGAATTGTCCTTCAGTCTCTCCTCACAAGCATCATCCCACTTTAAGAAGAATTTAGCTACAAGGGGGAACTTTGCTCATAGTAAGTTTAAACCAGCATTTCTGATTTGAACTTTTTATTCCAGTTCACCCCCATTCCAGGTATAACACACCTAGTCAGAGCAGAAAGCACCCCCATGTGACAGGTCTGCACTGGCTGAGACTCATACATCCAGCCATATTCGGTCCTGCAGTCTTTTCACTAAATTATACATATTATACCAGCAGCCTGTTGGTAAAGAAGGTTAAATTAATTTACATTCTGTTCATTATCTGGTGCTTAAATGACGCATTTTATCCCTGAGATTTGGAAAAGAATCTCCTCAGACCCCACAGCGTTTCACTGAAGACAATGCTCTTACATTTGTAGTGGGTTTTAATCTGATAAGACTTTAATTTGCTTAAGTCTTTTAAAGAAGGGTTTTAGATGTTTCTAGCCATTTTCTTATTGAATTTTCTCTAATTCCCCCAAGATCATAAAGTATATGTGTAAAGTAAATATTTCCTCCCATTGTACTGACAGCCGATGACCTATAACAAAGTCAATATGAATTCAGCTCTTTTCTGCCCAATGTGTTTACTAATCATATTCCAGTTTCTTCTTTTAAACCTCAGCATAGCTGCAATTCCTATAGTACCATGTCCCTAAAGCCCTATTTCACGAAGACACTTCATTATGTCAAAGAATGAAAGATTCTTCATCATAGTGAGCATTCAATTTTTGGTGCAAACTCAGGATGTTTTTCAAAACTCCTTATTCGGGAGAGCTGAGAAGCTTCACAGAGACATGTAGATTTCTAAGCACATCTCTCATTAAACCCGCAGAATTTTTATTTAAGCTCAGATGGCTCTGCTTGACTAACAGAACTTTCATCAGGACAAATACACTCTACGAAGGACCTACACCAGCTCCCAAAGTGGGTAAAAAACCCAAGGGCAAGTGACAGCATCTCATAGTGCCAAAGCATGGAAGATGTTGGACTCGCTGGTGGTCTTCAGGCGGTTTAAAAGCTAAAAAGATGAGGAATCTTAAATTGTGTCAATCCACTGCAAAGTCAAGTGGAGCATAACGACAGTTACATGGAGCTTTCTTGGTAAGAGCAAAAACATGTATACCTATCAACTTATAGATATACACATATATAGTATATTATACACGCCCCCAATCCCAGCTTTCTAAAAAACTGAGCCAGTGCGGCATTTCCTCGCATTGTTTTTCAACCAGAGTTTCAACTCTATCTTAATAAATTCAACACTTCACAAACTGAGTTTCGGTGACACATTCCCCCAACAAGACTCACTCCACGAGTAGTAAGAGTACACTAAAACGAAAAGTGTAAATGTGGAAAAGCAAGTGTGTAGCGGGGAACCAGGAAACACTTTTCAATGAAGTTTGTGGTGGTGGCGAGCAGCTTTGGAGATCTAATTTACAAGAACCTTGTGGGTAGGCACAAAAGTATAGATAAAAAAGAAGTTGGAAAGAAATCTTACTTAGTTTGGTTCAACACTACTGCTCCCTCCTTCCTCCCCTTCCTTGACGTTCTAGAAATGAGAATTTCAGCTTTTCTCACAGACATTTTCAGTCCGGAAAGCTCAGCGTGGCTCTTTCAGGGAAGCCGGAGGTACTCCGCTCCATCCTCCGGGGGAGGACAGGAATCCCGGGGCAGGGCTAGGTTTCGGGTTCGAAGACATCAGGTATCGTCTCAATTGGATTTCCTTGCTTATTCTTTCAAATTATGGCCCTTGAAAAGGAAAATGTGTGAAACGGGCTCAGATAAATTTTGAGCTGGTATTTGCCACCGATTACCAGTCTTAAATTCTTATTTAATTTCACACTCTTTAGTGTTAGTTGCACAAAACCCCTCTGGCCATTGGGGCGAGTTTGGTTGGGCTGCGCCGCCGTCAATCTCTCAGTTGCAGCGGTGGGGGGGGGGGGTACGGATTGGGAACCAACCAAGTAATCCACACAACTAGAAAAAATAGTGTCCTCAACACTCACTCGGGAAATAGTACAATGAGCTATCCCCCTGCACTGTCAGCTCGGAGAGGGTGGGAGTCTCGCTCCGGTTCAATCCAGCTCAAGGACAAGGCCCGCCTGGATTCCACTGGGAGCCACATGACAGGCCTGAGTGTGCCAGGGCAGTGGTGTGAGGCACGGAGGTCAGAAGGAGACCTTGCACTCTGTCCAAGAAGTGGCCCTTCTTCCCCACATTCCTCTGCCCGGTTTTCCTCCACATATTAATCAAGCTGGAAAGAGGACCTTCTCTATCGAAGTCCCCCCAGCATAACTCAGAATTTAAAAGCTTTACTGTGATTAATTTTTTTTTTTTTTTTTTTTTTTTGCGTTCTGCAAATGGAATAAGAAAGTGCTAGATTGTTAAGAACAAAAGAGAGGGTGGTGGTAGATTCCTTTTGAATTAGAAGTCTATAGATGTACTGAACAACACCCAACCTCTCTGGGTCCCTGCAAATGGTCTTCATATTCCTGTCTCCACACACTTTGTCACTGGAACTTTGGCGTGACTAGGTGAGGGAGTTCTGGGGGTGGCAGGTGTAGGTACCCTCACACCGGCCAGAGAAGATGGAGAAACGAGAGGAGGCGCAGGAGCAGAGGGCTGCTGGGATCATTAAACCCAAGCGCTGCAATGCCATTTCACCTTAGCCGGCTAGCCCTACAGGTTTATTAGGTGCTCATTTAATCTCGCAATGGAACTAGTTATGGAAAAGTAAAATAAAGAGAACGTATCAATGTTTATGCTAGGGTTGGGGGAGAGAGAGAAGTGGGAGTAAGATAAACATGGCTATTCAGGTCTCGTGAGAAAGAACCGGCAAGGGACTAACTAAAGTAATTAAAAACAAAAACAAAACAACAGTTGGATTAAAATGCTCCTGTCTCTATGTTCTTCTTTTCTCCCTTTCCAGCTCGTGTTCATCTCCCTTTTCTATTTCTCTTGTTCTTCCTTCTTTCTGTCTTCCCTGTCCCAGACATGCTGGTAGCTAACATTCAGCATTAGTTGTCATGGTGACCATAAATCACATAAATCCAAAAATACCCACCTATAATCTGAGATGAAGCTTTTATTTCCCTAGCGAAATAATATTTTAAAAACTGTCAGCTGACAAAAAAGGAACCCAGCTCATTGTAGTAACCTAAGTAATATATTACTTCTAAAGGTTTAAATTAAAATGTCAGCCTGTTAAAAACATGCTGGGAGAATCTTGGGCAGTCTTCATGTCAGATCCTCACAATGAAGTTGACTCCATCGCTCCTGATCACTCTTTAACACAGATACGCAATTTTGCACGCTCTCTCTCCCATTAATTTATTCCCTCCTCCCCAGCTACCTTAGTCCTCATAGATTCTCTGCCTTGGACTGCAGAAGAATGGACTGTCAAAGAAAGGAGACTTCACTTGGACCAGAAAGGAGCTTGCTCCTTCGCCTGGGTCTTTTGAGGACCTGCGTGTTGATCCCGTTATTGATCACTTCCCCAAATGAAAGATCAGGGCTGGGGGCGGGGAGTGCTGTTCAGAGTTAGGGCGACTTCCCGGAGGAACTGAGCAGAAGGAGATGAAGAGAGGAGGACTGGTGGGGGGAAGATCAACTAGTGGAGGACTAAACGGGGCGGCCAGGTTCTGTGGTGGTTTAGCCCAGGAAAGGTAGTGAATTCTACCACCCCTGCTTTTTTCTTCTGAGAGGACACTCTCCAATTTGGAGCCCCGGTGGAAGTGGCGATGGGGGGTGGGGAGCAGTGACGGGTGGCAGCCACAGTTGGAGCTTTTGTCTTCTAACTTGGGCTTGTTGTCTTTTGCCTATCTTTGGATTACAGGGTATTCGCCTAGATGAAGAGCCATTAATTACCCATTCAGTCAATATTAGGAAGACCACAAAGCTTTTTACATAGGATTAAGAAGACATCAGATTGTTCCATTAGTATATTCCTGCTCACGAATAAGCTTTCGTTATACATTTCCTTTTCCCCCGAGCCGCGCTAACAACTGCTGCATATATTAGCGGCCGGCGGTGCAGAGAGACAGCCGCACCAGCCGGACCAAACTTTGCGCACCCAGTCGGTAGCGAGGAACGCGACCTGTCAAGAGCCTCTGCAAGCGGGGATCCGCAGGGACTGACCACCTTGGACAACTGTTTCCCGATGGGGGGAACACACACACGAGACGGAGTGGCAGCTCCTGACAACCTGCTGGGGAGTCCAACAGAAAAACGGGTCTCGCCCCTCCCCGCCCAGCTCCCTCTCAGAGCGTCTCGCTCACACAGTGTACGGCCGGGTGAGCCCCTGTCTCTGTCCCCGCGCCGGGTGAGCCCCTGTCTCTGTCCCCGCGCCGGGTGAGCCCCTGTCTCTGTCCCCGCGCTGGGTGAGCCCCTGTCTCTGTCCCCGCGCTGGGTGAGCCCTTGTCTCTGTCCCCGCGCCCACTGCCGGCCCTCGACCTTTCTAAACACCCCCTTTTCTTCCGCCACTGCTCAGGGCCCAGGCGCCACCCCGCACACCCTCATTGTGCGTTTTGCTGCCAGGAGTCTGGGCTGTTGTCGCTGGTGTCCCTGTTAGCATTGAAGTCGCTTTATCACGGCGGAGGAAACCGGGGCTGTTTGCTTTCAGGGGTACTTGGTTACCCACGTAACATGTAGCGGCAAACATTTGCTGATTGAATGAATGGGGAGGGTCTGCGGCCACGGAGATGGCGGGGTCAGACGGGGTCTTCCGAGGAAGTCCGAGCCGGAGCTCCTGTCCGGTGAGAGGCCGCGTGAGCTGTGGGGCTCCGCACCGGGCGTTGGAGGCCCCCCCCCCCAAGGGAAAGAAGTTTTCACCTACTTGAAACCTAAGTCAAACATTTTGAACCCAGCCACTGTGCCAAAGCTATTTAAAAATTCATGGCGTCGCTGGGAGAAGGCGGGCAAAGTTCCCCTACCCCAGGTCTGGACGCGAAGCCAGGTGTCAGGACCCAGCGAAGAGAGTTTGGACTGATTTCAGCCAGGTGTCCAGAGACAGCGCCCTGAACCTTCAGGGTTGCTGACGGGGAAGATCAGCCCGTTCTCCTCCTGAAGGTCTCAAGCACTTTTTGAGGTCCGCAAGGAGGTTCCTTTCAGGATTCCAGAACAAGGAAAAACCGAGGACCTCTCTTGCAGGAAAATGTTCCAGAGGCCTCTTCCTCTTACTTTATTTATTTTTTTTTGGGGGGGGGGTACTGCTTAACTTGCCAATTTTTCCTCACTTCACTTGCCATGCCTAACCATGTCTCTCTCCACCCTGTCTCCAAACCCTGGCCGGAAAAGGTCTGCGATCTCAGTCACGCCCCATCTCTTCCTGGGGTTCGAGTCAAGTTGACGGTCAGCCTTCTGATTATCGGGGGGACTGGGACTTGGTGAGAAAGGGGCCTGGTCCCAGGTACTCGGAAGTCCTCTCTGCTCACTCAGAGGTTTTCAGTCTCAAACGAGGACGTGGGGGGGGGGGTGAGGAGAGGATAGTGCTAATAACAGAATATACTGGCTGTTTTTGAAAATCGCACGTCATTGTAAACATTAAAATAAACAAATAAAAACTACTCAAAAGGGAGAAAAAGTCTATTTCTTTTCAAAGCAGGCTATGGCCAGGAATTTGCTAATTACATAAGTTAAAATTGTTTATTCCAGTAAAGGAGACACTGGCGACCTTCCTTCGAGGGTACTGTAGACTTGCCCACTCGTTTTGTGTGACGATTTTTGGTCTACCAGAGCCCTAAAAGCCGACAAAGTCCAGTTTTTAGCATTTCTTACTATCGCATGCTTCTTCTCTATTAACAGCATTAAACATCTTTGGATAGCAATTTTCTTTTTTTTCGGTCCAAAAGGTAGAAAAGAAACTATTGGCATTGCAGAAGAGTTCTTTGCGTGCATTAAAGTAATCTGGGCATGAAAGTAATGGTGATGTCCAGTTCATTATTTGCTAATTATCAAAAGCTTGCGTCTGCCAGGGCTGGGACAGAAGTAGACAGGACTCCCCAGCTACCTGCCTCTTCCCCACTTAGGAAGACCCCATCCCACCCCAGGCTTCTCCCTGAGGGCCCTGCTTCCCTAGTTGGCGAGGAGGCCACCTGTACTCAGAAACAATTCTGAGGTCAAAGGACCTTGTGAGGGGGTGGGAGGTAAAAGGACACATTTGCGTCCCTACAGCTTCCACGAAGCGAGAAGCGTCCGCCTTGGCTTGGCGGCGGCCGGCAGCCTGGTCCAAAGTCAGACTGGGAGCTCCTCCGGGCTGACTGGAGCCAGGGCTCAACGCGCACAAAGTCTTTTCCCCGGGAATCATGGCTGCTCTTGATTTTTAACCGTATCCCAAACATACTCCGGTCTAATAATTTATTTTTACGACCGATTATCAAACAGAAGAAGAATTTAACACAATCTTAATGACAGAAATCACCCGACGTTATCACTGCCTGGCCCCATTTAACCCCATGGGGTTAATCCGAACAAGCGAGCATTAACTGGCCCAGCAGGAGGACTCGCGGGATTGAGCAGTGTGGAAGCCTGTCTGCTCCGCAGCACTTTAGACGTTTAATTTCGACAAATGATGTTTTTCTCTCAGCTTCACTGGGAAGCCCGAATGCAAGGCCTTTGTTTTCTTCTTAGTACAGTAACGTGTCTGTTTACTTGGCCAGGGTCCCGGTTCGCTCCCGTCTGGCACCCATTCCATTTGTAGCCTTAGTCTTTAATCCGGAAAGACGGGGTTAGGGGCCCGGGGTCTGAGGTGGTGGGGGTCGCTCTATCTCCTTACACTATCAAAGGTCAACAACCTCCTAAGGGTAGGCACTTATTTATTAAGAAGCTTGGAAAACTCACAGAATAAAGGAACAGCAAATTTGAGTTTTTCCCTGTATTTCAAAGAAAGCTTGTCCCCCCCCCCCCCCCACATACACCACCGAAGGACAAGTTTCAGTTTAGCAAAGGACCGTGCAAGGGGTTGGAGACGTTTTACGTTTTACCAGGCCTGAAGGCTCTGAACAACAATGTCCCTTGACTGGGACAGAGGAAAACCAACCAATCGAACAACGAGACCACCGAAACTCCCGGCTCTGCAACCAGCACAACAGGTAGGGGCGCACACTCCCTTCCACCCGTGGCTGCTGCGCCCGTTCGCTGCCCTCGGGCTCTGCCGGCCGCTGTCAGCTCCTCGGCTTTCCCGGGCAGGCGCATCTCCGCCAACACCAGCCTCCCCTCCTCGCCTGCGCGGAACACTCCGCGCTCACAAGCCTGGGCGGGGCGCGGCTGGGAGCCGCCGGGACAAGGTGGGCCTGGGCGGCGCTGCCCGCAGTGGGTCGTGGCGAGCGACAGAGGTCGCTGTTGGACCACTTTTCCACGCTAGCTGGAGGCGCTGAGGTAAATTGGGGTGTGCGTAGCTTAGGCCACCAGGAAAGAGGGAGAATGAGAGAGGGAGAGGTATTGGGTCTCAGGAGTGCAGTATGATTTGGGGAAATGAATCAACGACCCTGGGACGGCTGCTCCCCGTTCCACCCAGAAGCCAAGTGTCTCAGTTAGAGGAGCAGGAGCGCCGATCTGGCGGGTCGCCTGCTTGCGCCTCAGCCGAGGCCCAGAGGCCCGGAGGCCAGTGCCCAGCTCGCGGCCTGCGCTTCGCTGCCGGCCTTGCCATTGGCGCCAGGCTGCTGCCGTGGGAAGAGCCTGCTGCTGGCCACCTCTTTCCAGCTCTCGAGAGAGTCCGTGAACTCGACCTTTTTGATTTCGGAGTCTTTGGAGATGAGGCACTCAATGGCCGCGGGCCCCACGCCTGCGCCCTGCGCGCCCGCCCCACGTGCGGGCGGAGAGGTGCCCCCGGCCGCCGCGGAAAGGAGGGGGGGTAGGGGTGTGCGGGAGGCAGGACCCGGGAGGAAGAGGGACAAAGAGCAAAGACCTAGTTAGAAGGAAGAGCGAAAGGCACTCCCCTCTCGCGGACCCTCTGGGCCACCCGGCGCAGGGGCGTCCTCGCTCTGTGCCTCCCGGGCTGCCAGCAGCTCCCATTCCCGGAGGAAGCCGGGGGCTTCGCGGCGAGCGGCTCCCCCGGTTCGGGTTCTGATTTCCTTCCTGCCCGGGTCGGCCCCTCCGGGAAGCGCCCCACGCCGAGGCCTCACCGCGGGGCGGTGCCCTCTCGTCGCCCTCGCGTGGCGCGGTGTCCCGTCGAGGGACCGGGCAGGAGAAGCGGGTCTTACCTAATTGCACACACGCCGACACTAGTTTTCGGCAGTTGGTCTCCATTCCCTGTTATCTGCAAAACAGAAAAGAAGGAGAGCTGTGTGAAGGGGAGGCCCGAGGAGGCGCACGGCTCACAGGAGGCTCCCTGCGGGGAACTTCATCCCCCGCTAGCCGGCACCCACTCGGCGGTAGGTTCCCGTCCTTCACAGCAACTGGCTGCACATCCCCATCCCCACCCTAGGCCGGGGGGTGAGGGGGAGAGCTCCCTCCAGAGCCGCAGCAAACGGGCCTCGGAGCGGGCCTGTAAAGGCACCGCGCTCTGGGGCCCTAGGCTGTGGAACTACTCAGAGGGTATCTATCTGTCAGGGGTAAGAGGTCGTCTGAGCACCACGGTAACCTTAGCAGATGCAAACTTCGGAGGGCGGGTGCAAAGGCCTTTTTATCTTGGGGAGTTGTACGCGAAGGCCAGCACTCAGCACAGTACTCGTCGGTTAGTTGAAACTCAATAAACGTTTGTGGAATGTCAGCGTCAACTTGTTCCTATCCCAGACGAGCAGTTGCCCTCGATTTTCTGTCGTTCTGCAACGAACAGGCCTCTGAGGCTCTCGGCCTCGGGGTCTCCAGGAACAAGCTGGCTTGGGGCCTCTCATCCATCAGGAGCCACTTTTCCATATTTAGCCACACTTCTCCCTGGAAATACTCTCCCGGCCATTTATTTACTGTAAAGTATGATTTAGGATCGCAGGAGAGAGAAACAGGGTGGCCCGAGTGAGACTAAGGAGAGCGGGGTGAATGTCCCCGGAGGGTTTCACGCCCACCAAGGATGGAGAAATGGCTCCGAGAGGCCGGCTTCCTTGGTTCTCCCCCTCTTCCTCGAGGCAAGCCAAATCTTTTTCAAATTTCCAACCACGACGAAGCGAGCCAAACCTTGAGCGCGCTCCCCTCCCCCCGCTTCCCCGCCACAGGCAGTCCCGGAGAAGTGGGTGGCGAGGGGCTTTGTCGAGCTGGGGAGAAGCGAGGCGGCTGCTTGACAGACGGAGAAGTGAAAGAAAGCCCCGGGCTCCCAGGACCGCGGACCTCGGCGCCTGCCTCGCTCCAGGCCAAGCAGGGTACGTCGGCGGCGGCAGGGACCGCTGCGCTCGGCTCGGGGCTGCGTGTGGGCGAGGGCTTTGCCTAGCTGGCCGAGGGGCAGAGGCAGGTAGGTGGCTGTGGGTCTGCCTTTGGCCTCAGGAGCATTTCCCTGGTCCTTGGCCTCTCCTGCAAGGAGCCAGCTCCAGGGCCTCTGGCCAAACTCGCTGACTAGAACAGGGGCTGCTCGAGCACCGGCTTGGGGACCTCAGGGTGGGGACCGCCAAATGGCTCTCCCACCCGCTAGCCAGGAATCGGGCGGGGGCTTCGCGGATCTCTGCGGGCCCGGGAGCCCAGAAGTAGCAGTTTGGCGGCTCCAGATTTAGTGATTCTGCAGTAAAATCGCAGGATTAGTCCCTGATTGAGATGTCTGTTCGTGAGATATTACAAAATTCATTATCACAGCTTTCTACTAACTCGATATGAAGTAACACAGATGGGATTTTATTAGTCCAGACTTCAAATGTTTACTTATGATAATTTCAGGGGAAATTTGCATGTCATCATCATTTCGATAATCTTTTTTTTTTTTTTTTTTTTTTAAGGTCTGAACTGGCTGCATTATTAGCCGGTGGCCAGAGCATTGCAGATAATAACTGCAAATAGTTTTTATTTTTTAGAAGAATGAAATATACAAAGGAAAAAGATCGGGTCAGTTGGTGTAAAGTCAGTCAATTATTACACATTCTCCCCCACTCCCAAGCTTCAGTTTTGAAGACCAAACAAAGTAATACAAAACAAATCTTCAAGAACTCTGCTCTACAGATTGAAAAGAAGGTCAAGGCATGCTCCTCAGCTCACTCCTGTGTGTCCTTGTGACTTAGGGATTTATCTGGCAGTCAAAATGAGCCCTGAAACTTGCACTTATTTATTATTATTATTATTATTGCTTCATATATTAACCAGGCCTATTAGATGAATTGAGTCTGAATAACTGGGAAAGATCATTAAAAATAAAAATAATAATTTTTCAATTTCTGCTGTTGATCCTTAAACTTGTCCTGTCAAGACAAGTCTTACGAGACAAATTTGGCTGCAGGATTTAGGGACTGGCTTTGACAGTTAATCTCACAAATTAAGATGCACAACTTTTCCTGGTAGAAAGTTGTCACCCTTAAAAGTTTATGTCCAGATTGGACGTATATGCCAGACGATCTTGCTCTGTCCGACGTGAGTTTTCTGTTGTGAGCATGCTGTAAAGCGCTACACAGATAATGGAGCACACAGAACCGCAGTGGCCAATGCAGGCAGCCAAACACTAAGAAACCAAACAATTTGCTTTAAAATAATTTCTAATGATTGTCATAAGAAAAAAAAATGCTGAAAACAATGTAGTACTAATAATTCCAAATCCTTTCACATTCTCTCTGCTTTCCTTTCACTTTGATACCGTATCATAGAATCTTCAATGGAAAATTTAAAAATAAACAGCGCGAGGACACATGTTTTAAATGAACTAAATTGGTGAGATTAGCTAGTAAATTAATTCGCAGTAGGTAATTATTTAAAGAAATTAAAATACTGCATAGCACAGCTCTGTATTTTACTAGTTGAAGCCTTCTTTTAAACCAATTAATATTGATGCTTCCGGAACACTTGAAGACAAGCATGCTCGACTTAAGGGACAATGCACCTGAATAATTTAAGTGTAGCTTTGCTGAGATAAAGTAAAATAGTTCATAAATACAGAAGCTATTTAATTTTTAGTGGAAATTTGATTATTGAAGGCTTGTATGATTATTTTAGGTTACATGAACAAAAACCCTCAGTCTATTTTGCTTAATTGCTTTGTTTCCTTGGCATAATTGGTACCTGAGTTTTAGATGAATTTCCTCCAGAATGATATTAAAACCATCTTTAATTCTTAATGAATGGCCTAAAAGGAATTCGAGGAAATCTCTCTTAATTAGGTTAATTTTTCATGAAATTTTTTTTAGAATGTATAAATTCCTGTAATTTTAATTTTTAATAGTAAAAGATTTTTTTTCCATTTAGGTTACTTTGGTAGGACATAGTACTTGCACACAAAAAAGGTAAAAATGAGACTGCCCTATGATGGTTTAATTTTTAAATTGTTTAGGGAAGTAAAGCCATTAAATTGGAGTAAAAAGAGTAACATATTCCTCAGATTTAGAATCACTTTTTTCTTATTTGACATTTGGAAAATAGTTTTCTTCCGTATACCCATTTAAAATATGTCTCCTGCAGCGCAAGGCTGGGGTTGACTGGTGATCAATTTAGAGGATTTATAATCCGCAGTAATTGTGTGAGTTCGGCATCCAGTCCTGGCTCCCAGGTAATTCGTTTGGGCCTGAGAGGTCACTAACTGCCAGTTAAGATGGAATCTCTTTTTCCAGTTGGTAACAATGGAAAGGCGGCTGATCTTCCAGGGGCTGAAACTTTGTACCCAGCCCTTTATCTTGAGAATGCTAATCTTCCGTCTGAGGACTTGTCTGTGCCGTGTGGGCACCGAGATTTAAGGGCAGATACCTCTTTTTAAATGCCAGCTATGGTCTCGCTTCCCGTTCGCCTTGAGCGCCCCACAGACTGTTCGTGCCTGTGACTGGGGGCGAAAGGAACAGGGCTTTGCAAGTTCTGTTTGCCAACTGCGTTACCTCGTGGGGGAAAGTCATCACCAAAAGCAACAAATCACCTACAGTGAAGATTCTCCTAAGTGGAACAAATTTCTAGACTCGCATTATCTCACATCTCTGCGGGGCAGACGGCCTCCACTTACCAGCCACCGGGTGAGAGCTGCTGTCTCCGTGTGCCCCGCTTCCCCGGGAGGCTTCCAGCGGGCCGGGCGCCGGCTGCACCGCACGAGGCGAGGGCTGCGGGGCTCCCGAGGGCGCCAAGTTCCGAGCGGGGGCGCGGGGGTGCGGGGGCTTCCGGGATCCGGCCGCCGCTGGCAGTTTCTTTTCACTCTGCTCCAGCCTCCTCGCCGGGTCTCCCACTCCCTCTCTCCGCCCTCGCTCGCATCGCTCTCTCTTCCCTGCGCTCCGGCTGCGTGTGGGGAGTGACGTGACGTCAGCAGAGATTCCACCAAACTCGCCGCGCAGTGGCGGGCGGGCGGGCGGCGGCCGGGCCGGGCTGGGCGCGCGGGGAGGGCGCGGGGCTCCGGGGAGCCGGGCAAGGGAGGGAGGTGGAGGCCGGCCGGCCGAGGAGGCGGCAGCCGGAGGAAGAGCTCGGGGGAGCGCAGGGGAGAGAGGAGCTGGGCAGGGCTCTCAGCCAGGAGCAGCCCCGCAGCAGCGCCCGCGCTCGCGCTGTGGGAAGGAGGACGCGAAGGGAGGATGGGAGGGAGGAGGAGAGAAAGGAAACTGCGCCAAGCCGGGAGCTCCAAGGAATCGGAGTGGGTGGGCCAGGGCGTCGGGGGACGGGAAGGTGCTCCCGGGGGCAGACCTGCGCGGACAGGGGGAAAGAACTGACCAAGTGGCCCAAGAGGTGGAACAAAGGACGGATACTCCAGGGATTGTTTGGGACGAAGCCTGTAGGGTGTGAGTTTGAACGCGACAGTGTGTGACCTTCTTCCAGGCCTGCGGGGTTGAAGGAAGAGGTCACACGAACCAGAGATGGCGAGGGAGGGGCGGGGGCGGGGCGGAGGGCAGTGGGACTGACGTGAGCCTGGACCTCAGGGATGCGCAGTGGGGGTCAGAAGGGACGACCCAAGTGAAATCTGGAACAGTGAGGCGAACGGGGACCATCGGAAGCGAGCCAGCGAGACTAATCAACCCGGGCAGGCCTGGCCGCTTGGCCGGCACCGAGGGCCGCGACACAGGCCCCCGAGGTCAAGGCGAGGGGACAGGTACGCGGCCGCCAGGGTCCGCGCGCACGTGGCCACTGCTGCTCACTGCCTGGTGTGCACGGAGAGATGGAGCTGGACAAGGCTCAGGCCCTCGTAGAGTCTAGAATTTCTCCTTCTGTACCTACACTCAACGAGTTCGCCCCGGGTCACGGATATCTCATTTTTTAAAATGACGAGGTTAAGGCTCCTGTCGAGCAGGGTATTAAATTGCACGGGGTGATGGTGGGGGTGGGAGGGGACGCTCCCCTAAAACCCACATTTTCTTTTGAAAATCGGAGAACATGTGAAGTTAGCGAACTCATTTTCACCCGAAAGGTGTGACCTACTTCTAAACCCTGCTGTTTTGATTTCTTGACTGGACCGAGGGTGTGTGCTATGGTAGGGGCAGGATACCTGCGCCCTGTCCTACCCGGGGATGGAAGGACCATAAACATGATTTTCCTGGAAGACCAGATGTGAAGGCTTCTACCAGGCATACTGGACAAAGTTCTTCCACTCTCGGTGTCCTGATAATGTCTGGTTTTGGAAAGTGCTGTAAAACAGCCGTAGCTCTCAGTTGGGTTTTCCCACCAATATTAATTCCCATGTAGGAGCATAACTCAGCTAAGCCCGCCATTAAAGAGCCCTCCCTTTTGGCCCTCAAAAGAGAATGAAGTTCTCTCTAAAAGTTGTCCTTCTCCTCTTAAATCAAGGTGGCAATTCTCGCAATTTTAGGAAAATAAAATGACTTGTTGGGAGAACATGTGTAAAATATGTACATTAAGAAGTCCTGTTGCTTAAAATAACTCAGGTCACCACATAGGTGTGGGGTTTTTCCTGCATTTGCGGGCTGTCTGGATCATGTTATGTGTTTTCTTGAATTACTCCGTGTTTTGAATTCATTTGAGTTAGCAGTAAAAACAGGCAAACAAACTTGCTCAATTTGTTTTGAATGCTAAATCCCTTCACTTTGAAATAGCTAACAGTCGACAGATGGACTCATTTTATGGAAAGGGTTAGCCTCTTCAGCCAGAAGAAAATTGAGGAGAGCTACATTTTAAAGCCATTACTAACCTTCACATAACATCCGTGAAAACTCAAACTTTCCCTCTTTACCGGGTGAAAATTCAAGGCAGTTTAATTTAAGGGAAGAGACACGAGGGGGAAATGCCCACGTGCTGTTTTTATTATTATTTCTTCCTTAGTCTCTGGGAATTGTTATTTCCGGTGTCAAAAATCTTGCTGAGGCAAAAATAAATAAATAAAATTTAATCTAAAAGTCTTACAACTGAAATCTAAAGTCACAATGTATCTGGCAAATGTTGTCCAAGAGAGACATTTTCATCTGTTTATCAAGGATTTCTCCCACCCTCCTGAGTAATGAGTTGATGTCCCTGCTTTTTTCTTTTCATTTTATAGAGATTAAGAGATGCTAAGCAGAACAGCCTCGTCTTCATCTGGTGGCAAGGATGGGAAATCTCACGAAAAAGTGGGGAAAGGGTGAGAAAATCAGAGACAGAAAGATTCAGAGACCCGGAGAGACAAGGGAGAGAGAACTGGGCTGTGCTGGGAATACACTCAGCTCTGCGCACGCAGCCCCCTCCCCCTCTGGGTTTAGAGGTTTGCAAAGCAGGACTAGGAGAAGGGGCTTCGCGAAGCTCACGTCTCCTCGCCCCCCTTCTGTCTGGAGTCTTGGCCGCCAGGGGCTGGTTAACCCCAGTCGGGCCGTCGCAGACACCGCGCTGAGGTTTTGGGTCCTCGCCTCGCCCAGCGCCAGTGCAGCTGAAGTGAGCAGCTGGTGGGAAATGCAAATGGCTCCTGGAGAAATGGAAGACACAGAATGATTCTCATTCCTTCCTCGAGTGTGTGGAAGGAGCTGGACATACGTTTCACGCTCCTAATCCTTCTTTTACATTTTTAGTCATACTCCTATTAAACAACTAATTAATGCCCAGAACCACCGGGGAATACATTAGGCAGGCCGCGGAGAGGCAGGGTGCTGGGGGGCTACACGCCACCGAGCTGACGGAAGACGTGGATTGCAGGCTTTTCCTGGCAGAGCAGAAATGGAATAGAGGGCCCTGGCGACGGGCCGTGGCGACTGTATTTAGATTACAATTACTCCAAATTAGAAAGTGGTGGAGAGAGCGTCCAAGCAAAGCAAGCACTCTCCGCCCTGCAATTGTAAACAAGATTGCAGCATCAAAGGTACCACCAGCTCCTTAAGGGCCAGGTCGCCTAAGTTGGGAGCCAGAGTGGGGAGACGCTGACCTCGTGCATCTGTGAATTTCAAGGATGTTACAATTCGACATAAACAACTCTGGTCGGTTCTCCTGGTAATCCTTGATGAGATTCATCGTTCTAGAATATCTTTTAAAAATATCCTTGGATGTATGTATCCTTTTTACTTTTCCAAAAATTTGAACCCAGTCTAAAGATATTAACCTTCCACTGGACCATCTCCCCCAGCCCCTCTTTCTGTCTTTTCGGCTATCTGATTTAATGTGTGGGTGACACAGAGGGTTCAACATAGCATTTCCCCACCCCGAGAAAAATCATCCCAGGAGGAGTGGTACTGGCTGAACGCTGTCAGAGAATTTTTAGTGAAATTCTGAGTTATACCCCTCCCTCTAATATTTTGAAGCAAGTAACAGAACTGTTAGGACAACAATCAGATTGTGAAGCTTCAGGAGGACATAACAGTTTCTGATCAGAGCGAGGCAAGACCGAGGACAAATATGGGGTGACCTCAGCCGTCCCTTCTCACCCCAGAGTCAGGCTTTGGGGAAGGTACAGTATTATTTTACAGCCCGCGCGACGGACTGCGTGCTACCATTTACTTTCTGCACTCTGGATTATGATCTCAACCCTGGCAGGCAATTTCCCCAGCTCCTTATCTGACAACAAGCGAGTATGTAAATACCAATGGCTAGAGATGTTTAACTGCCTCAAACATTATTGATTTGTTGGCTGTTCTAAATTTTCTCGCCAGTTCAGGTCTTGTTTCCGAATTGTCTCTTCAGGCGGTTTGATCCGAATTTTCGATGCCACAATACAATAATTGTTTTGTTTTGTTTTTAAAGGCATTTAAGATGAACCCATTGATTTGCATATAAATTAAAAGTACTAGGCGTTGCTTATTCTGGTATCTTATAATCATTTTGAAATTAGTGCTTAGCCACTAGAGCTATAAGAATATATAAATGTCTGGATTGACTTACTAATGAATTACCTAATTAAAACGTCCCGGGGATGTCGGGTTTTGCGAAGAGTGTTGAATCAAGATATTTTAGGGAGGGATGAGTATTGGAAGGGTAACAGACTAGTATCGGGAACTCAGAAGGGAGTTTCGGTGATTCCGAGCTTCAGTTCTGGAGCGCTGGTTCTTCTCTGTTGTTAATGATTCTGTGCTTGTTTGTAAATAAACTCAGTGGAAGGAGCGCTCTGGCGGCCACGGTCGCTCAGGCCCTTCGCTCTGGCCGAGACCTCCTCGCTGTAACCCAGAAGCGCTGGGTCCTGGAGCAGCTGGGCCGCCCGGAGGTGCGCGGCCGCGGCGGCGTGGCCAGCCCTTCCCTCTCCCGCGGCCTCGCGGGCCGGCTCGGCGCGCAGCGGCCGCGCGCTCTCCGCACCGTCCGAGGGCCGGAACTGGAGCCGGCGTTTCATAGATATGCTAACTGAGCACTTACCTTCGTCCTGAGAATAGGAATGAAAGGGAGTCTGCTTCAGAGAGGCGGTGCAAAGGCACGCCGGGAGTTCAGCAAAGGCTGGCGGCGGGAAATCTGTAGCCCGGGGGCTCGCCAACAGCCCCTTTCATTTCAAGCACTTATTGATTTGCTGTTGTCATCTTTGGCGACGCAGAAGGACACTTGAAAGAATTTCTGATGGGGCTCTGATCTCAGAAAGGAGGTGACCTGCCCAGGCTCTCACCAAATTCTTAATCACCACATCAACTGCTTTTTATCCCCCACCCCACCTCCTTCCCCCATGGCAACTGAGTTGGCTTCTTCTTAACTTTTAAATTATTCAGAAACTTTCTGACCTCCATTAGCTTCCCTTTTGCAGTGGGTTTCTATTGAAATCTTCCTCCCCCCACTCCCTTCCCATCCTATGGTCTGTATGTTGATCCCTCTGACCTTTGGCACACCTGGGCCTTTAAAAATCTCTCAATCTTTGTAGATTTGAGGATGCAAGGCCCACCTTTTCCCCTCTGTGCACACACTTGGAGCTGTGCAGACTTACACTGACTGCCCTCAAACACGGTATTTTGTGGCCATCCCCTTTTCAGCTGTCTCTTGAAATCTGCAATGCCCAACTGATTGTACTCTGACAGTACCCTCCCTTGTCCATTCTGCTTCCAAAGCAGTAGGAACATGTGTGCAAATGTGCCCACAACCTCTCCACCTGCATTCTTTACCAAACTGCAAAGAAAGAGGAACTAAGGCAGTAGATTGGTATATAGATTGCATCAGGAAACAGAACCCCCAATCAAGGATTTCTCAATCAACCCTGGCTGTCATCTACAATGAGTTTATTCCAAGGAGGAGACCCTCAGGAACCTGTATTGTGGGACAACAGGTAAAATCACAGTAAAAAGCAGAATAATTTCAGGATTGTTTTGTTAGAATGAATATTATTTTGGGGGGTTTTGTTTGTAACTACCTAGTTTTATAGTACATGCTGAATTAAACAAGAAAACAAGTGTCAACATGGTTATTGGTATTAGAGAGGAGAAGTACCCAGGGCTCATCAGTGAAAATAAGATCCCCAAAGTCTACATAGCTCTGTCGTTTAACTTCATTTATAATACTGGGAATAAATAGGACACATGCTGCTTTATATATTTTATGTACTTTGACCAACCTGAGCTCCCATTAAAAGTAGCTAAACGGACTTTCTTTTAACTTCTGATAGCAACTTCAGAAAGGAAAACCGGGGAGATACACCTCAACTGAATAAATCTCTTGAGTTGAACATTCCTGTAAATTCAAGAGTAAAATATTGTTTCTGTAATTTTCTTTTTAGACAATCTGTAAGTTTTGCAAATCTTTACCAGACCTGATATCATTGTTTGAGTCTACATTCACTATAGGTCAGTTCAATTACTGTGCTGATTTTAAGATGACCTTTTGCCAGCATAATCTTGGTTTTTAAATAACAAGAAAATTTAGTTTAATATACAAAGCTGTCAGTTTTCACTTCCTACAGAAATTCCATTTCAGTTGTTGCAAGTAATACTAATTTGTCTTACTGTATGTTTTCCTTTTACTTTTTGCGGGGAGGGTGTGGGTTGGGTCCCGCAATCACCACCACCACAAACAAAATCTAAAACCTAAGTTTTCTTGTATAATAATTTATATTTGGAATGCTTCTTACATACTCTACATCATCCTAAAAATGAACCTTGTAAACTTTCTTGGAATTTCTAGCAGGAGTTTGCAGAAACTGGAACAACGTCTCTCTGAAAGGGCTCTCGTTGTCTGGAGGA
The DNA here is from genome assembly GCF_036850995.1 of Saccopteryx leptura. Lineage (NCBI taxonomy): Eukaryota > Metazoa > Chordata > Mammalia > Chiroptera > Emballonuridae > Saccopteryx > Saccopteryx leptura. The sequence goes on from NC_089507.1 coordinate 93,914,694, forward strand.
ATGGACTTTGGAGCAATGAAGGAGGAAGGGGACATTGGAGCTTGTCGGCCACTCCAGCTGATACAAGCAGTTCAGTGGAGGGACTGGTGCAGCAGTCGGATTCCTACCCTGGGTTTCTCACTCATGAGGCACTGATTTCCTCACCATGGGATCCTGAAGCGTTTGGTGTGTATGTTCATCCCTCTCATTATCTTTCCCATATGGTTTCATAGAAGATCTCTGGTTCAATGATATTCTGCAGTTATAACTCTCATACTTATTATGATAATCTTAACATTTAGGTTTGATGCATTCAGGTGACAGCTGCTCTGTAAGCAAGCTGTAGCATATAGAATAGGTGAGACAAGTAAAGACTCACCATAACTCCAATTCAGACATGTTTAAATGGCTTTGACTGCGTAAAAAGTCTGGCAATGCTTCCGGTTCCCTGAACTTTGCATTCTAAACTTCACGTGGACCATGAGAGAAAGCCTCTGTTACCATGAGGTACAATGAAGTCTGAATTTTAAAAATAATAGCATTTGCACTGATAAAAAGGTAAAGTCAGAAAGCCTGGTATATACAAAATGGGTTTGGTAAATTCAAGTTAGTAATAATGGTAATAACTAATATTTCTAGAGTGCTTAGTTTATTTAGCCATTGTGCCAAACACTTTTGTAGTGATCATCACATTTATTCCTTAAACCAACATTGAAAAATAGGTACTGTCATTTACAACCAAGGACAGTGAAGTTTGGCATTGTTATGTCACTGGCCCAAGGTCATCCAACTGATAAGAGCACAGGCTTCTAACCACTGAAGTGCAGAGTGAGTAGGAAATTATTTCAGATCAAATAGGTGGTAAGTGGCACAGTGGTAAGTTGCAAATGTTAACTAGTACACTGGAATGGTGGTGAATATAACTGAAGGGTCAGAATCTTCTAGGGGAAAGAAATATAGAATCTCTATGTAGAATATTTCAAAAAATAAAAAGGAAAATGCAAGGATAAGAAAAGCAAATATGTTAGTTGGGGGATGGAGAAAACCAGAAATGTTTTAAGTGCTAGAGAAGAAGAGAGAAGAATGATTGTATTAAACAGAGCAGAAAAACAAACCTTTAGTATTTGCTCTTGGCAGGTCATTCCAGAAAGAGAAAGATAGACTCAGGGACATTTTTGAGCAGTAGGAAAGTGCTGATTGTTGTTAGGGTTGACCTGACCCTACTATAAGCTTTCAGGAATCTAGTTTATAAGAACTCTCTCCCGAAGTTTCCAAGGAAGAATAAAATGTCTAAATTGTGGTTTGAGTAGTGTATCCCAGAATCAAAGAGAAATACAAAGAGTGTAAGAACAGCCATATTGCAGGAACATGCAAGTTGAGTGGGGAATGAAATCCAGAAAAACCTGTTAGGAATCTGGTTACTGTGCCAAACCATGCCAAGCTTAAAGGCGAAATGAGATTTTACTTATCGTTACTTACCTCTATCTCTATAGTTTATGTTCTCACCTCTCTATTACTACAGTAAAGTCATTTGAAATAAGTGAGATTACCTCAATGCTGAAGAAGAAACCTTGTGTGGAAAGGTGTGAGGAAACAAATGAAGGAGAAAAATAATGATTCCAAGGACACAGTATGTGAGAAGCAACTCTGAACCATACATTAGTTGTTGATAGGACAATGTTAGCCTGAGGAGAATGCCAGTAAGCCTTCTAAGAGGTCTGTTTCATCATAGCAGTTTGGTTACAGATCCTGATGGTTATTTGAATTTAAGTTTGTCTTTCTTGTAGAAAATGGACCAAAATTGGTTCCATGTTATCCTTTTCAGAAAGGATAGATAAATATGTGTATGTATGGCTTCCCAGTTTTATGAAGCACAGAAGAAGGGGAAATGGAAGAATCCAGTTTCCTATTTTCTGGCAAAAAAAAAAAAAAAAAAAAGACTCATTTCTTTGTGCTGTGTATAGAATAAGGTATCATGAGGAGAGGGTTCATATAGAGAAAAATGGTAGGTGGGTTCACTTCAAGGGAGATCTTAACTTGTGCTGTCACAGGAATCCAGACTATCTCCTCCAAATGCCACTGGGTTTTAGAAAGCAGAGTTTGAGAGAGCATAGAGTCTTATTTTCCATCTCTTCCTGTGGGTCTCAGAGCCAGTGTTTTTCTAAATGGGAAAGAGAAATTAAGTCCACAGAAAATAAATAAGAACTGGAAAGGATCTAAAGATGCCCCCTCCCTTAGCCTACATTTAAATTACTCCCAGAAAGATAGTTACCTTTCACAGCAAAGTGCCCCCTCCCATCCCTTGGTAATGCATTGAGATGCTTTACAGATACATTGTATAACTGTATATTGACTGAACTGTAATTGTTGAAGAAAATGATGTCATGTCAGATAGTTTCAATTAATAGAGGGTATATCTTTCAGTCTTCCAAATATTTCATGTCTTTTACCCTCAAAAATTATATGCAAATTTTATAGGGTTCATAACAGATGGAAACTATGTCATAGAGACTTTAGAGAGTTATTCCTAAATACAAGTAGTATGACACTAGAAGAAATGAATTAAAAACAAAGTCAGAGAATTCAATGTTGGAGGCTTTCTTAGCAGACATGTCACTTCTTGGGGCTAGCTTTTATTTTTCTGTCTGAGTAAAGTACACATTTGATTGTAACTCTATCTGTCCGTCTCTTTGCCTATGGGTAATTTATACATATTTTAATTTGTCAGTTTATCTCCTTGCTAGTTTTCTAATATACCACATGTTAACTAGTGCTGATAAAATTTTATCCTTACCATGAGTGCTACTTGAGCAAATTGAGATGGTTGTCATATTTTTCAGATTTCACATGTAACTAACAATGCTGCTACTATTTCAGTGAAATAATTTTGTTCTTATTTGGAAATTGTACACATACCACACCTTATCTCATGGGGAGATGCCTCCACTTGTTTGTACTCTTGATATTTACTTCTTTTGGGTTGATGATTTTAATCATTTTGTTCATTTCACTCTTGAGGTTGTAACAACTGCCTTTTGTTTACATGTGTGTTTCCTTACAGGTATATTTAGTTTGATTTCCAAGCCTGACTTAAGAAACTTAAGTCACTGATTCACTGTAAAAGGTTTAAATTTTCTGAAACAAAATGTGGGAGTAATCCTGGAACAATATATATACATTGTTCTTATCTGAGTATAAATTGTTTCTTATTCTTTTAAATTTATGTATAGCAATTCTTTTTTTTTTTTACTGAATGTAATTTATGACTCAAAAACAATAGGATTGTTACTGTTTTATTTGCTGATATTTATTCTCCTAGGCGTCTCCTTTTTTTTTCTTAGAGATATATTCACTGAGAGCATTTTGTATCATCTTCTACAGGAGAAACTACAAACTGTACATGTTAAAGTTGCACCCTTACAGTTCTTTATTCTTTTTGCCACAGTGGTCAATACATCCTTCTTTTTCTAAAGTTTTGTCATTTTACTGGTTTCAGTTTTACAAAAATAAAATAAGATGTATGAAAGTCAATAAAAATAATTTTTCATCTTGAAATATTTGTTTTCTTATATTTTAGAAATGACACTTAAACCATATACTTTTTTCTCACCCTCCCCCCTTTTCAAATCCACAAGGATATGTTAAATATAAAAAAATCAAGAAAGGAAAAGGGATAACTGAACTAAAATGAGAAAAAAGCAGAGGCCAAGTCTAGGGTAGTGGTTAAATAAGATGATTCAGTTAATTTGTAGATTTCTTTTGTGGTAATTTGTCAAATTGAGTTCTGGGTGATGGATAGGATAGATCTAAATCTTTAGTGAGTATAAGCTGAGTTAAAAAAGAGAGACTAATTGAATCTTTTAATTATATACAAGTGATCACAGAAAAAAGAAAGATTGTTAAACTGATGTGGTTGGGTGCAGGGTTGCGGGAAGATGAGATAATATTATAGAAGAATGGTTTGCAGATTGACTTGAGAATGTTTTTTGAATCTTTTCATTCTCACATTGAATTTAAATAACATTACATTTTTATATTGAAAACGTCCTTGTAATTACAGGTGAAGCTAACTTCTCACCTCCTTCCAATTTATTTAAATGTTGCCATTTTAGTGTTTTCCTTAGTGTTTCCTAACATATTGTTTGAAGGTTTGAAAACACTGGAAAAAAGGATATTAAACTTGCATAAAAATTTTTTTAAAAATTACTTCTCCACATATAGGGAGACAGCATTACAGGGGGTCCTTGGGGTCCTCAGGTTAGACACAGTTCCATTTCTACGACAGTGACGTAACCCGAATTTTGGTGTAAGTCAAAACACACCCTAGCCTATGTCACTTACCTACCCTAACACAGTTGCAAAATCATAATCTAGAACAGAAAAACACAACTAAGCCACAGAAACATAAATATACTCTACTGTACACTGTGCTGCATATTCTTCGTCTGTATATACAACCAAACTATTTTCAGGCCATTTTAAGGATTATTTCACTGGAAAGTTTATAACCCAATCAGTTAGCTAGTCTCAATCTCAGAGGGTTGTCAGGGTTGGAAGCAAGGCAAAAACTAGGATTTGGACCAGATTCAATGTTGCTCTCACCTTGCTTTACTACCAAACTAGCAAACCTGAATCTTCCACAGATAAGGGTATTTATGAGAGTTCCTCAAAAGAGGATATGTCCCAGAAGTTCCAAGTTTGGTGGTCACATAGCACATGTGAAATGATGTGTCTGCTAGGACAGAAAGTTTGAGCCAGATGCTGGGGTATGCGCCCTCAAGGTTTCTCTCTGTGATCATGTATAAGAGTACTTGCAGCCTCTGGAACGTATTTCTGCATTAGATTTATTTATTTATTTATTTATTTTAAAATTATTTTTATTTATTCATTTTAGAGAGAGACAGAGAAAGATAGAGAGAGAGAAGGGCGGAAGAGCAGGAAGCATCAACTCCCATATGTGCCTTGACCGGGCAAGCCCAGGGTTTTGAACTGGCGACCTCATGGTTCCAGGTCAATGCTTGATCCACTGCACCACCACAGGTCAGGCTGCATTAGATTTATTAATGCTCATTGTTCTATGCTGGTCTGCTTATGGCTGATAGTGAAATACAAACAGATGATATGTGTCTTTGAAGAGTAGGAAGAAAACAATAAAAACCAACATTTCTTTGTAAAAATTTAAAAAAATTAATTATTTCTAAAATAAGATGAACACTATACAATCTCTTTCTTATATTTGGAACATAACCCCTCCCCCCATCATCCTCCAGAGACCCAAACTCATAGGTATAGAGAACAAATTGGTGGTTACCAGAGGAGCACGAGGAGGTTGGAGGGTGGAAGAAATGAGTAAACTGTTGTTTATCAGTTTAAATAAATATCTTTAAGACACATGTTCACATATGAAGCCTTTTAGATATGATCATGGGTTTAGATATAATATGGATAAATTCATAAAAAGATCTGCCACAAAAAGGGGCTTCTATGAGACTTTAAAAAAAGAATGAAATAGTTTGGCAGTGCCCACATAGCTTGGAATCTACCCCACTGCTTCAAAGATGTGTACATACACGGATGCAGTACCATATCATGATACACTATTGCATCCTATTTAATATGCAGCTCATCTACATTGGCTTGATCTCTTTTGCATGGAATTCAAAGCCCCCAACATGATTCTTGCCCACCTTTTCAGTCATATTTTGTCATTTAGTTTTTGGATTGAAAAGGATAATCCAAAACTGTGTCCAAACATATTTTCCCAAAATTAACATGGAAAACAATTCTGTAATTAACAGTATCACCATAGTTAGAAAATAGTGTGTGGTTACTAAATTTTGTTTATTTTCTTTTTTGTTGTTATTGTTGTCCTTTGATTATTAAATTTTAAATTAAATTTTGCAAGTAAAATGGAACACTGTACTAAAAGGCACAGGAACTCGAGAAAAATGTTTGCCATTAAAATAGAGCTAAAGGACTACTAATATTGATATCTAAGAAGCTTGTATAAATTAACAACAGCAAGAACAAAAAAAACCCCAAAACATGAATGCTCTAATAAAAAAATGCCCCAAAACATGGGTAGACAATCCACAAAAGAAGAAATTAAATGTTTACTAAGCATGAAAAAAATATTTTATCTCATTAGTGATTAAAAAAGCAAGAACAGGAATCATTTGTGGAGAGGTTCTTTTGCTGAATACAATTTTTATGGTTGGTTTCTAAATATTGAATTTTTAACAGGAAACTTTTACCAGCTACCAAAATCTTGAATCTAGTAACCAATCCAAACTTGTAGTGTCACCATCACATTTTAAAATCATTTTGCAGGGCAAATGTAATTTCCTCACTACTAACTTGAAGAAAGGATAATAAACTTGCATAAAATTTTTTAAAAAAATTACTTCTCCACCTATAAGGAGACAGCAAATAGTATCAAACATCTGGGGGGAAGCACTGTGACATTAGACTTTATTACTGAAATCTTTAATAACTTTAGAGTTGTTTTGGAAAATAGACAGGCATTTGAAAAATTAGATTTTCTCATGGGAAGAAGGGTAGTATTTTGTGAAAGAAAAAAAATGATGGGTTACTAATCTGGACAAAATTCTGTGAAATTGATGTAAATCTAGACCTTCAAAACATCTGATAACCAAGAAGACTGTTATAGAATAGCCACATAGTCTTTACTACTGTTAGGTTTTAGTTGATAAACATTAGTGTTGAACTGAAAAATATCTCACTGTTTTGGAAGTCACTGACTGGTTTTTATTATTTTGAATAATGGATTTTTTGGAGGTTTTTTTCTTACCTGATTTTTTTTCTTTGTATTTGACTTCATGCTTACAAAAAAATACAAATAAAAAATTTCAAAGAATGAAATAAGATCTCTATTTTGCTTAGAAATAAAATATTCAACTTTATGATAGTGTTTTGTTTCACTTATTTTTTAGCCCTTTTTAAGTGAAAGAAGTTGAAAAGTCACATAATTATGAATATATTCTTTCTGTATATACTTTTTATTCTATGTATAGAGAAATGAATATGTGTTTAAAAATTCCCAATAGGAGGTCCACATAAAGCATTATGGTTTTAAATAGGCCACCCTGAATAAATGTGTGTATAAATATTTATGCACATATACACATATTTTATATATCAACATTTCTTGTAAATCCTATCTGCTTATAATTTTGACAACAAAAACAAAAAAAGAATAGAATAAATAATAATCAAAATAGGAAAACACTTTGACTCATTTACAGCACTCAAATATAAATTCTTTAAACATTTCTATAAATTCTTTAAAACCTTCCAATTTATTTATCAAAGATGTTGTCTCATTCCCCAGTGAACTCATGTAGTCCTTCCTTATTTAAGATCTAGCACAAAATTTAACTGAACACTTAGTGTTGGATAATGCCTAAAATGTATGCTTTATATTTTTACAAAAGATTCTCAAAGTGTTAATTGTAAAATAATAAGCAGTCCAGTTCTGACTCTCCTTGTCTCTCCTAACCCTAACTTCTTCATTCATAAAGGTGACTTTCCTGTAATAGTAATAGTTAGAATATATTTAAGAAAGTATTGACTCTTAATTTAAAAAAAAGAGTAAAGTCTCCACGGGAAGAATATTATTGTAGTAAGGGTTATGAGGGAGCTTTTTATTTTTCTTCTGCAAGAACACCTCGGCACAATTACGCATAATTAAAACAATATAGGGCTTTATATGAAGCTGACTCTTCTTTGGAATAATGTGGGTGAGAGTTAATGAAAACCTCCTTGTTTCAAATTAATTAAAAAAATAAGTGATAGGGTCTTAGTAGTATAAACTGATAGGTTGAAATACTTTTTATTATTTTTTTCTTAAAAAACTTTTATTGATTGATTTTAGAGAGAGAGGAAGGAAGAGACAGAAAATGAGAGAGAGAGAGAGAGAGAGAGAGAGAGGAAAATAGATCTGTTCCTTTATATGCCTTGACTGAGGATTGAACCATCAGCCTCTGGTCTTCATGATGATGCTCTAACCAGTCAAGCTAACTGGCCAAGGCTGAAATACTTTTTAATGGTGTATCATGCATCAGTTCTAATCCCTAGTTTGTTTTGACACTTTAAAGATAAAAATAAACCCTTTTCATTCACCCCAATACTCTATGTCAAAATGGCTGCATAGTTATGCTATTGTATTGAAACTGTATTGAAAACAACTAATTTAGAATTTATAAATATTTTTTTTCCTTATGAATATAGTGTTCCATATGAACAGTAACTGTTCTGGATTATATTTAGCACCTTTTGTTACTTTTTTTTTTTTTTTTTTTGCACTTTCCGAAGCTGGAAACCAGGAGGCAGTCAGACAGACTCCCGCATGCGCCCGACCGGGATCTGCTCGGCAAGCCCACCAGGGGGCGATGCTCTGCCCATCTGGGGCATTGCTCTGTTGCAACCAGAGCCATTCTAGTGCCTGAAGCAGAAGCCACAGAGCCATCCTCAGCGCCCAGGCCAACTTTGCTCCAATGGAGCCTTGGCTGTGAGAGGGGAAGAGAGAGACAGAGAGGAAGGAGAGGGGTAAGGATGGAGAAGCAGATAGGCGCTTCTCCTGTGTGCCCTGGCTGGGAATCGAACCCGGGACTCCTGCATACCAGGCCGATGCTCTACCACAGAGCCAACCGGCCAGGGCTGTTACTTGTTTTTTTAAATGTACTTATATGAAAGAAGCTAATTTGTTGTACTTTGTCATAATGGAGAGGATACTCCTAAGTGTACCCATAGCTATCCATATCTTGTCAAGCAGGTTATCTCATAAAAAAACAAAAACAAAAACAAAACACACTAGGTAGAGGTATGATAAGGCTTATTAGTGAAAGCCTAAATTAAAGAAAGGCAGTTATTTTTCCCTTCAAGTCTACATATAACCTGGGTCAGGCTTCTAAATGCTGCCTGCTTGAGCTGGTGGTGCTACTCCAGTTTAATTTTTACAATAGAGAAAAAATAAACACATAGTTAAGCAAATAGAGACAAATGAATCCAATTTAAAGCTCTGAGAGTTCACTTGAATTGGTCAAAATTTCCAATCAATTGACTATGTTTGTATTATTTTAAAGTAGTTTTAATATTAATGCAATGTCAAAATAAAAGTAATTAAAATAAACTATGCTTTTATTTGCTGTTTAGTCAAAGATTTAAAGATCTTAGTCAACAAATTCTTTAATTTCAACAATAATCTTGAGAAATAAGAAATTAATGTAATTATTTTCATTATAAAGATAACTGACCAGAATTAGCTAAATTTCTAAATGATTAGACAACGTGCATGATTATGTTGTGCAGGAAACACACACAAACACACACACACAATATACATACATATATATAGGCTAAAATATTATTCACCTTTGTGTCCAATCAAAATTCCTTGTTATCAAAAATTGCTATTTGTTGATTGGAAGAATAAATGGACCAAATTGACAAACTGTCCTTGTGATGAAAATGATCATAACTAAAAATGGCCTATCTGGCAATTTTGATAATAATAAGTTTATTAGATTGACTTGTGAGCAGCCTAGTTCATTTTTGTATGCTTCGCTCAAGTCAAATTTCCATCATGGGTCTATTATGTAGGTCCACAAACACATCTTATTTGTTGGTTAATGGCACAGTCAAGCTCTCCACCAGGCAATAGTGTGGGACTCTTTTATGTTCTTTTTAAAATTATTTTGCAGTTAAATATTCCATTAATTCATATTAATGCTTCTTCCATTCTTCAGACTGAAGTAAAAAGGTTTTGTTTTCATATGTTTATGTTTTAGATGGTGATTCTAGCTTATTTGTAATGAGTATCCATTGGTACTATTATTGTCCTCACTTTGCAGATGAGAAAACTAAGACTTAAAGAGGGGCAATAACTTTTCCAAGTTATCACAAAAACAGAGTGAGCAAATAGTCACCAACTGGGAAACAACCCAGGCCTGCCTGACTTGGGTCCAAACGCTCACACTCACTTCTAACTGCTTCTATTAGTGAGGAAAATAATTCTAGCACATGTATTTTGGAAACTTCATAATTATAGTTAAAAGCCACAGTAGCATTGTTTTGAGGGGTGATAACAGCTGTTAGAAACTTTTGGTTTAAAAAAATAAAATATTAATAATACACAAATTATTTCAGAAAACATTCATTATATATCTTGATATTTGATATATAGGTGGTCATAATAAGTAAATTGGGGAAAGGTGCATGTGACAATGGAATAGACTTATTTAAGAATATGCACTGTCATTATTTTATTTAAATCACTTCTAGCAGCAGATTAGGGTGAAATTCCAGCTTTCATGCTTACTTGGATAACAAACAGGGCTACCAATGCCTATTGCATTCAGTCCTTGCATGTGTTTCTAAAACGTCTAATTAGATTCCTCTTTTGAGTCAGTTGAGGGAACCTAGTTTCATTTCAAGGGACTGAGGAATCAGCTTCTCTTCTTCCACCCCATGATTTTCAGTCATCTTTTTGCTCATATCCAAATATTCTTTGATATACATTCTACAGTTAGAGACACAATAATTGAAACTTTGCTTTCAAAAAGGTAACATTTTGGTATGAATAATTTCAGTTTCACTAATAAACACCTTTAAGTGACAAGTTAACTTCCATAAAAGGGTTATTATCAAGAGGGAAAAGAAAAATACAAGAAAGCAGGTGAATAGTGAACTTTACAACTTTGTGTAACATCAGATCTGTTTACTTTCTCCTGGGCAGGACAAATAGAAAAAATAACACGTGCCAGGCAGCTGCTGCTGAATGCCTATCATACCTTCTCCAGCTGGGTCCTCACCACTTCTCTGTGGAATATGCGTTTTTATGGTTTTCTCATTTTCCACATGAGCAAACAAGTTTTGGGAAGTTAAGTGACTTGCTCAAGATCTCATAGAATTAGGATTAATCTAAGAACCCCTACACTTTCTTTTCCAATACGATGTCTCCCTAGCATAGTACAAAATCAGGTCTGTATAGAGCCAATCAGGCAGCTCTGCTTCAGATTAATTATGTTAGGACTCTTTCTTCTTTCTCTCCTCCTCCTTTTTTTCTTCTTTACGATATAAAACAGTTTAATTTGGTGAGGGCTTGTCGAGTTAGCATCACTGAGAGATCCTGGGGATTTAGATGTAGTTAATGCAATGGCTTATTTATCGGTGTACTGAGGCCTCTTCCTTTTCCTGGCATAAAGAAAGCATTTGCAGTGTTTGCGGAGTGAAAGACTAGCTGTGATAACATTACTTTCGTCTGTTTTCTAACTGTGTGCATGCTGGGCTTTCAAACATGCCTGGAATTTTCTGTAGAATCATAAGATGTTGGGGTTGGAAGAATTCTCCAAGAACATTTGAGCAACTCCTCATTTATAGATAAACGAGGCCCTGAAAGAGTAAATGCATCACTCAAGACCACATTCCTACTTATCAACATTGTTGGGGCAAGTACCCCGATATTTTTGTTTGTTTGTTTTGTTTTTCTGGCATGCTCTTCAGAACATCATTATACAACCTCTCATTTTATCATTTTTCTTGATGGAGTGAGGTAGGTTGGGATTCTAAAACAATGTAGTATTTCATTAATTTCCCATTTTCCCCTCTTGTCCTTTAGATAGAGTATAGGAGATTGAATGGTGATATCCTAATATATATATATTGAAACCTGTGACTGTCAATTCGGAAAAGCATCTTTACAGATACAATGAAGTTAAAGATCGTGAGCTGATGAGATCATCTTAGATTATCTGGGTAGACCAGGGGTCAGGAACCTTTTTGGCTGAGAGAGCCATGAATGCCACATATTTTAAAATGTAATTCCATGAGAGCCATACAATGACCCATGTACATTACACATTATCCAATAAAAATTTGGTGTTGTCCCGGAGGACAACTGTGATTGGCTCCAGCCACCCACAACCATGAACATGAGTGGTAGGAAATGAATAGATTGTAATACATGAGAATGTTTTATACTTTTAATGCTATTATTTTTTTTATTAAAGATTTGTCTGCGAGCCAGATGCAGCCATCAAAAGAGCCACATCTGGCTCACGAGCCATAGGTTTCTGACCTCTGGGGTAGACCCTGAATGCAATGAGAAATGTCTTTATAACAGAAAGACAGAGGGAGATTTGAGTCTGACTGAAGAACAGAGGACATAGAGGAGAAGATGATATGAAGATGGAGGCAGATTAGAGTGGTGTGGCCACAAGCCAAGGAATGCAGGACTGGAAGAGGCAGGGAAGGATTCTCCCCTAAGCCTCTGTAGGTAGTGCAGTACTGCTTGCACCTTCATTTCTGACTTCTGACCTCCAAAATAAATTTCTGTTTTAAGGCATGCAGTCTGTGATAATTTGTTATAGCATTCACAGGAAATTAATCCTAGGAAAAGACTGATATTATAGAACTCATGTAATATCATAGAACTGATGTCCTTTCTATCACCTCATGCACTCTAAGGGCAAATCAGTGTCTGCTAGTGGGAGTGGGCAGTTGAAGAGCTTCAGGGACAGATGAGTGGTCTTTTTGCAATCTAGACAGGCAATAATGATCTTTTGGCAAACGACAGGGGTTTTAAGAGGGAAACCCCCACCAAAAGACTTGGGAACATTAGGTCAAAATGAAGGAGTACAAGAGAGAGAGGCCATTCCCTGTTTTGTGCTCTTGTTCTCTCAGTACTCAGTGCCCTCACATTGCTTCTTGGACACCTGTGAATCCTTCTTACCAAGCCACTCTCCCTGACAACTCCCTTCCCCTTCTTCTCATTTTTCTCCAATCTCTCTCATTTCCTCAGGGCTCCTTATTTTAGGATTAACTGCCACCTCCAAATCAATATGTTGCAAGGAGATAAAGGCTGATTATATAACTCATTGTTACCCTGTTTTAATAACGCTTATCTTTTACAACTGATCTTAGATAACATTAACCCTAAGAGAGATGCCAGTGAGGATTTCATGCAGGTTCCACACCAGCCTAAGGGGAGACATATCTAGAGAGAGAGAAACACTTCTCTTGTCTTTCCAGTCATACCTTATCAAGACCAGCTCAGTGCGCAAGCAGCACAGGTATTTTTCTACAGCCCCAGATGCATTGGGAGAGAGAACCCTAAATAGAAAAGAAAAGAAAATCTTTCATGCAGGCTGGACTATCACTAATTATTTATTTATTTATTCATTTTAGAAAGGAGAGAGAGAGGAGGAGAGAGAGAGAGAGAGGAGAGAGAGAAGGGGGGATGAGCAGGAAGCATCAACTCTCATATGTGCCTTGACCGGGCAAGCCCAGGGTTTCGAACCGGCGACTTCAGCATTTCCAGGTCGACGCTTTATCCACTGCGCCACCACAGGTCAGGCTCTTTTTTTAATTTTTTTAAAAATTTTTATAAGTGATATAATGTTGTCTTGCCTCCTGGTAAGCCTTTTATTTGGATATTTTTTTCTTTTTCTCTCACTCAATTATGTAATCTTTCTGTACCTCAGTTTCCTCATCTGTAAAATAGAGAAAATAATTAAATGAGTTAATCCTGGTAAAGCTTTCAGGGCAGTGCCTGACACATAGTGAGAACTCAATAAATGTTAGCTATTATTGTTCACAAGAAACACCTCCTCTGATTCCTGGTTTCTATGAGGAGAGATCACTCCTACGTATTCCCGAACTTTTGACCAGTTCCTTACTCCTCTTGGTGATGTGTTTTTGCCTAGTGACAGCCATTATTCCAATGTCCTTGATTGTGGGGAGTTATTTTATTAAAAGTCCTGAACATGAGGGGATTTTGTATCTTTTACTTTTTTGTGTTCTCCATTCAAAGAGGTGGACGTAAGTGACCTGGGTAAGTATGTTGCCTTGTGGTCTCAAACTTTCCATCCCTCAGGTAGGCTGTGTCAAGGACTAGGCGGAGGGCTGGGAGTAAGCAAGCCCATTTTGGTGCTCACAGTAAGCCAAGTCCTTTAACTTAGTCTGTCAGTAATAAAGTTGATGTTTTTGTTCATTAGCTGATTCTTTTGCCTTACTTTTTATTGGTTCAGTGCTGACATTGAAGTCTTTAGAAAACACCAACATGATTATTATTGCCAGGGAAAACATATGTTAGGATGTATGGAGTCTTGTTTGAGGGAGGAAGAAAAGGCTTGGTCCAAGTAGATTCAGTGTTCCCAGTGTTTGAAGACAGAGGGCAAGGATGAAGACCCGTGTTCCCCTCTACTGCCAGTTCACCCATTGAACTAACTTGCTCTCCTCCTTTTAAAACTTTTAAGTCAATCAGCAATGAAAGAACATCTGAAGTCACTCTTATGTGTGTGCTCTCCCAGAAGAAGCATTTAAAGACACACAATTCCATGTGTGAAATGAGAAAAAATTGTGCAGTGGAAGGATCATAAACAGAAGATTTTTATCCTTGAGCAAGCAAAATGAAAATTCAGCAAACAAATTGAAGAATCAAAATAAAGACCTGGAAGATGAAATGGAAACATAATCTATATAGCAATGAACATAAAACAAAATCCTCTCAACACTGGCAATTACTCTGGTTCTGTGGCGAGTCAGAGCGAGCAAAAATACTCCTAGAGAAAAGTGTTTATGTTTGTAGAAATATGAACATCTTGCATCAATATATTACTTTGAACTGCATAAAGTGCCCTTATATCTGGTTCTTTATATGGTTTTTTTTTTTTAAGCGAGAGAGAGGAAAGAGAGACAGAGATAGACAGGAAAGGAGAGAGATGAGAAGCATCAACATGTAGTTGTGGCAATTTAGTTGTTCATTGATCCTCAAACATTCCTTGACTGGGGGCTCAGGCTGAGCCAGTGATCCCTAGCTCAAGCCAGCAATCTTGGGCTTAAGCCAGTGATCATGTCTATGATCCTATGCTCAAGCCTGATAAGAGCCCTGTGCTCAAGACTGCAACCTCGGGGTTTCGAACATGGGTCATCAGAGTCCCAGGTTGACACTCTATCCAGTGTGCTACCACCTGGTTAGGCTTATGTGATTTATATATATATAAACTGTATGGTGTTTGTAAGGCATTATAATAGCTGTGGGAAAAAAACATATTCTGGCAGGTAAAAAAAGTCATCTGGTCAGATGATGGGTGTTTGAACCAATAATAAATGGAAGTTCTCTATCTTTTATGACACAATTATTTCTATAACTTTTGGTAGTTGTTGGAGGAGTAATTAAGTACTTTTTCTATTTTGGGTCTTGGGGACCATGACTCTGCCTTTCAAATAATGACAATAAAAAAAAAAATCTTTCATTGTCTATCATTTTGAAAACACATGAATTCTTCCAGCAGTGCCTGAATTCTGATTACTTCTTTTCATAGGTTTATTAATGGGAGATTTGGATTTGCTCTTTTAAGTAGTGATTCAGAATAATATAATTGTCTCTATAATTAGACACAAGGTGTAATAAACAATCGTTTCAATGGTAAGGGTAGAAGATTTATGACTAGGAATAAAAAAACTGAAGGCCTAAAATGAGTTAGCTGTGGGTTATGTCACAAACACAATCTTGTTTTTAAGATTTACATGAAAGCCCTCAGATATGGGTCAACACAGAATGAACATGGTATTTGATATACAAATATGCACATATTTTAGAAAGTAGTGGTCAATTCTTACTTTGGTGGGATTTGACCTCACTGTTGGTAGATGAATTTTACCAGCAGGTTGTGCTGGCACTTCACCTATTAAGTTATTAAGACATGCTTTCCCCACTTACTACTTGGCAAATATTTTCTGTTTGCTTGTTCCTTAGGGCAAGGTTTCAGAAGACACCATATTTTGTGGTTGGCAGCATCTGGCTAGACTAGGAAAAGCTATCTGACAGTCTACTTCCTGTGCCCGGGTCTTCTTTTCATTTCTAGATTTCTTTGTCTTAGCTCTCTGCTCACTAGTAGGGAGTTAGGGGTAACCCACTACTCCATTTGGTTTATTGGGACTTGTTTCCTATAAGCTTTAATTCCTAGCACTGAGTTTTCTCCCCACCTCCTCTATATTATATTAAGCTAACTCTCCTAGTCAGTGTCATAATCTGTAATTGTTTCTGAATGTTACTATTACAGGGATTCCTGAAGCATTTCTTTTTTTCCATCAGCTCAGATGTGATACCCTCTCATCAGGACTTATAAACAGGTCTTAAATTTTTGTTGTTGGTGAATAGTTGTTCTTTTGTCACAGTCTGAGGTGAAATGGACAGTTTATTTCCTGCTAAAGTGGAAGCTGCTGTTTCTTCTCTGCTTTCCTTTTTTCCAAATCTGTTTCCTTCTTCTGACTGCAATCCTCTATTACTCAAAACACGTGCCTTTGCTGGTATGGCACCATTCATTCATGTCACTTTTTACAGTAATCCCAGTTAGATACTAGTATCTTAATTATTAGCAGAAAGAGATTGATAAGACTGTTACAATAGTCAATAAATGTAGTAACTTTTTAACTGGTACATGTGAAGACCAAAGCAATAAATAGATAGTACTATGGAAAAAAAAAGGGAGAAACTATTGTAAAAAGTGTGCATTTCACAGATTAGTTAGGTTCTATGCAGGCAGGGATTCAGGACGTTCACTTCTTCAAAACAATCCTGGAAGGCTATTTTGTTGTTGGGACAAGGTGTTTAGGTATCTTTCAATACGATTATTATTTTTTTCTTCAGTAATAGAATTCTTTACTTTTAGCTGGGTAAATGGCTGCCTGAATCAGAACTATAATTCCCAGCTTCTCTCACAGCTACGTTTGCCATATGTAAATTCTGGCTAATGAGATGTAATTGGTTGTAATGTGGAAAACTTCTAGGAAATTTTGTTAAAAGAAGAGAAGATACTTTTCTCCTATCTTTTTATTTTGCTGGTGGTTGGGATGCAGAAGTGATGGGTGGAGATAGAGCAGTTATCTTGGTCCATGAGGTAAATTTAAGATAGAGGCCATCCTCTTAGAAACAAGATAGAAGCAATTCAGTTCCCTCACAACATGAGGAGTTATAGCAACATTGTCCTCCCTCCTTGAGCTTTACTTTGAGAGAAAAAGAAACCTTTCTTGTTTGAGCCACTATTATTTTGAGATTCTCTTTTGTAGCCGATGATAATATTAACTACAGTACTTACAAGGCCATAGTGAGTTGAGCTGTGTTCTTCAAAAAGATATATCAAAGTTCTACCCCTCATGTGTGAATATGACCTTATTTAAAAACAAGGTTCTTGTAGATATACTTAAAAATCTTGAGATCATTTTGGACTTAGATTGAGCAATCAATCCAGTGATGTGTTCTTATAAGAGAAAAGAGAAGGTGACTTGAGACACAGAAAAGAGGGCCAGGTAAAGACAGAGGTAGAGACTGGAGTTATGCTGCCACGAGAGCAGGAAAGCCAGCTGCCACTGCAAGCTGGGAGAAGCAGGAAGGGAGTCAGTCTAACTCTGCTGATAGGGCGAGAGAACACATTTCTGTTGCTTTAAGCCACTAAGTTTGCAGTTTTTATTATGAAAACTCTGTGAAATTAATTCAAAGATAACACATTTTTTAAATGAACAAATAAGAGATTCACCTAAGTCATAAAATGATAATTATAGCGCAGACCTGATGATTTCTTCTTGGGCACTATGTTTATGCCAGGATTGGAAGAAGTCATTAAAACCATTAATCTGTTACTTAGAAAAAAGTGATTTTTTTTTTCCCCAGAGCATATTTATCTTGCTGGGATTCTCCATAGAACCAATTCTATTAGCATATAAGAAATCCATTGTGCTTATATGGAGGTATAAATTTCTCTTTGAAGATTTATCAACAGTCTAATGTTCATCAATGAAAATCAAATTAACAGCTTTTGCTTAAAATGATACTGCCTTTCCTGGGCAAATGACTAAAGTGTTTTATTCTCTTCAGAGGGAACTCAGGTTCAGTTTTAACAAAGAACAGCCATTCAGTTTGTCAATAAAAGAAAATGATTGCAAACACCCATTTATTAATTTTTCAGAATGACAAACACTGCATCAAAAATCAGTTATTATAAGAAACAGTATAGCTAAGTCTTGATAGCCAATATAAAGTTGAGTTGATTTACCAGTGTAGATAATCTTTAAGTAGTCAGCAGTGCTTTGTGGGTGGGGCAGTGAAATTTGCAGAACAGTACTTTATTTTCATAAACACTTTATTTAATTATTCCACCAACTACTAGACACTCACCAGTTAATGATCATTTTACTCTTACAATGTCACCTGGTGGGTTAAGGAGGACATTCACTCCCTTGTTAACTTGGGATGACTTGGATCTCATTACTCTGCCTCTGTTTTTTTTCTGCTTCTAAATATCTGAATGGCTTCCTACTGTGCTTACAATATAACATATATTGCTTAACGCAACCTTAAGGCCCTAATGATGTGACTTTTGACTCTGAGCTATCTGTTCTCTCTCACCCTGTGCTGCCCCAAATACTGGCATCTTTTTTTTTCTTCAGTCTCCTGAACAAACCCGAGTCCACTTCAGAAGTTCACATGTGCTGTTTTCTTTGCTCTTTATCTGGTGGACTCCCATTTATCCTTCATGTCTCAGCCTCAGACAGGCTTTCTTTCTTTTTCTTTTTTTTTTTTTTTAACTTCATGGTACTTAACTTAATTTATAATATTTTGGTTTACTTTTTATATAGTCTTTACTTGTTTAATGTTTGTTTTTATTCCATTATCTCCCTAAGTACTTGCTCAGTACTTTTTATCTTCCCTCTGAATGTAGCACAGTACCTGGGACATAGCAGACACTCAGCAAAGACTGTTGAATGACTGAAATAAAACAACATTTTTAGTGAGGATACATGATGTATCTTAATATCTCAAAAAAAATGTTAGGCTAATTACAGGTGTAAATGAAGTTATAATAAGGAAAATCTAGGTTGATGTACAGGATGAACAGTGTTTTTCCATCCTGGCTGGCCACTAAAATTACCTAAGAATCTT
This sequence comes from Saccopteryx leptura, assembly GCF_036850995.1. NCBI lineage: Eukaryota > Metazoa > Chordata > Mammalia > Chiroptera > Emballonuridae > Saccopteryx > Saccopteryx leptura. Next base: position 93,933,634 of record NC_089507.1, read on the forward strand.
TTATAAAATGATGATGTCCAGACCCTACTCCAGAAGTTCTGGTTTATTTGGTCTGAGATGTGATCTGAATATCAGTGTTTTTACAAATTCTAATTCTGATACGTAGTCAGGATACAAAGCCACTGGTGTAGATTCTGGGTGATAACTACTAATAGGACATAACCTTCTTTTCTTCCGATATCGTCTTTCATTTTATTACTATTAATAATTTCATTCTAAATCCTATGAACAAAGATGCCAATAATTGGAAGGAAGGACTTTAAAGACACAAATCATAATATGTTGTAAGTTATCTTGACATAAATATCAGCAGCGTATTTTCCATAGTGAAATATATAATGTCTTGTCTTCAATTGAAGTCATATCAGGTAAACATCATTATGCTTTCAGATTAAAAAAGAATAACCCTTGCGACTATTCTTCCAAGCACCAATGTGAATTTACATTCTGGGAAAGCAAGAAAGTATGTTAGAAGGGCCTACATTATCTTTGGTTATTTCTACAAGAAACTGATCTCAATTGGAGATGGAATGTCCACATTTCTATCTTCCCATAAATAAAGCCTAAGAGATTCCTACACAGTCAGATGTTACTGTGCTGGAATTTTTTAGCTCTATCTACACAACTATTCTTGAGGAACAAACACCACGGTTAGGTAGGAAACATGTTATGCTGAGATAGGAGCAGCTTGCCATGGTGGAGAAATGTGAAAAATGAGTACTGACTGTTCTGCTGCTTTTAGGTATTCCAGTTCTTTGCTTTGCCAAATCCTTACTGCTTTGTTATTTTGTAAATATATTTCTCCATAAGGTCACTGGAGATTTTGCAAGCATTTCGTAAGGGAAGTAAAATCCTGATGTTTGTATTGAGCTGTCATTGCAAAATAAAACAATTGACAAAGAAAATAAGACTTTTGGGTGATGTTGGAAATCTAATGCTTTATTATCCTTGTAATTTTAGCAGAGGTGAGATTTAGCGTGGTGGTCTGAGATAATGAATTTTATAGGTAATTTCTCAAGAGCACTAGTTTTGATGAATTTATAGCCAGCTCTGTTAGCAGAATCGTAATAACAGCGAATGTGATAATAAGACTAGGAGGAAGCAAACAAAATATTTGTAGTAAAGCACAAATTGATAAGCAAAGCTTTTAAGACTGAATGCTCCTGCTGCTAAGGTAGATCTAAGTTAGTGTTTCTTTCTCAACATCAGGGATTTCTACAAAGAAGGTACTTGAAATATGAAAATCCAAATACATACGATTGAAGACAAAGATGTGTACTTCCGGGAAAAATTAATGATATTGTTATGGGTCTGATTAACTGAAAACTGGAACTGAAATAAGCCTACAATAAATGGGAGAAAATGAAGGAATTTAAGCGCCAGTAGGATCTTTGGACTATATTGCTGGTTTCACACCAGTTTCTAAAGAAGCCCCACCCACACCAAACTTGCCAACTGTTATTGAAAAACCAGTTCAGTACAAGAGTGTTACATCTTGTATACCAAAGGATAAAGATAATACTTATTTACTGACATTTATAGATAATATAATCCTTAGAGTGCTTAAATTAAATGCTAAAGTTAATCCTCTTTGCATAGTAAACCTCATTAGAATTTGGATGAGAGTAATCAAGGCTAAAGCAAAGGCTGGGGCACTACATTAATATTTTCTAGAATTTCTTAAAAACGAATAACCTGAAAAAGGGAAGCAATTTTCCATATAACATATTCATTTGAGGCTCATTTTAAGTAGAAATTTTTTATTAGCAGCTAGGTAATACAGAGGTATATAAGATGGACTTTTTCCATGTTGGAAACTATAGATACATTTATTTGAATCTTTCTTTTTTCCTGCACAGATCTTAAAACATCTTTTTCTTTTATGTTTATTATGACTCACCACTAGTGCTACTAGCAGTTTAAGCCCTGGTGAGGCAAGGATTCCAGAGTTCTGAGGAGGTAACTTGTAAGAGTTCATGCATAGACATAGTTAGCTGACTAAACGGCATGTTTGTGGAGGGATTGAGTGATTTGGGGGCAGCAACTCCTTGTGAAAATGCCCCAGTACTGAGCACAGAACCTGGCTCTTCTCTCCCCTGCCAAGTAAGCAGTGGTCTGGGGGTCTGCTCATGCTAGGCTTCCAGGAACTGGGGCTGGGTGTGTCCTAAGGTTAGAGGTATGACCCTAGGACACTGGGGTCAAGAGTGGACCAGGAAGTAAAGCCTCCAGCCAAGAAAGCTGGCAGAGAAGGAAAACAGAGCACTGGAGAGAAGTGATGGGTGTGCATCAGACAACAGGCAAAACTGAATGAGCAGGTTTGGGAGGTGGGGGCTTGAAACATTTTGTTAGAGGCTGAATGACTGGCCGAGCCTCCTTCAGACAGTCCGGTCCCGTCAAGCTGGACTTTATACCTTATGCTGGACTGCACGGTTCCGTGTGTTTCCTCGCGCCTTGCTCTCTCTCTCAATCAGTCAAAAAAGGCTCGATAGAAAAGGTGAGGATGTTCCATCAAGAGAACAGTCCTGACTTATGAATCTGCAATATGACCCATCCACAGTCCATCGAGACACTTGCATTGGGAGATCCTTTCAAGGTAGCAGAAACAAATGTTTTGAAATAAAAGTAAAAAAAAGTTTTTACATTTGAACTCTAAAATTTGTGACTTTTATATATTTTTCCCCAAAGCCACTGTGTGCTCCTTCGAAAGCTTGCTTTAACAGAAGAAAGGCCGCAGTCTGGTGGCCACGGCACTACCTGGTTAGGAGATGAGAGAAGCAGGGTGGGCGTAACATCAGTACCGTGGTCACCCTGACTGCCACCACAATGGCCACTGCTGACACTGCTGATGCCAGTGCTACTAGTAGAAACAGGGCCCTGTCTGCTGGAATATAACCCCACATTTGAAAACATAAGTATGTTTAAGGGCATTTCCCCTCAGAACAAAAGCATATGGCGTTAAACTAAGAAGTTAAATATATTTAGTAATTTGTTACTGTTGGGCAAATGAGTTTGTAAAATTTGTATTTTTCATTTGCTCATGTTTATTACTAAAAAATGGCGCTGGGCAGCCTTGTGTGTGCTTGCCCTCAGAGCAGGGTGGTTTGATTGCAAATTGTGGATTGCATTCCTGCTTGGGAGGGGCCATTGTTCTGCTGTTTGCTGGAGGAGGGGTCTTTGTGGGTCCAGCCATTTTTGCAGGAAGAGAAGAAGATGTGCTGATGGGGAACCAGAGCTGAGGGGCTTTGAAAGCTTCACTGAGACTGGTGGGTCCTTTGATCCTAGGAGGAACCAGAGAAGATTCTTCTGGTTGTGGAACCGGAGAATGCATCCGGGCTTTAGGAGCCCTGAATGAAAGGGAAGTGTTTTCCCTGCCTGTTTGCTTGTTGGCTGGTGTGAGACTTTAATAAAGGAATGGCCCACCAGTTTTTGGCTCCACTGTTTCTTTACCGTCTGCCCGAATCCAACAAGAACCTGCATGGCCACGACGGCGGCAGCCTCTGGCCCTACAGTTACATCACTTGAAATTTATTTCATTTATTTTGGAGTCATTTTAAGGCCTAAATGGATACAGGTGTGACCTTCAAAACATTCAACAACCTCTTTGGCAGCTCTGGCTGGCATTGGCTCTGCAGCTACAGGACCAGGATGCAGAGAGCAGGAGTGCAGGGGGGTGTGCAGTGGTGTGCAGGGCTGTGCAGGGGTGTTCAGGGTGGGGTGATACTGTAGGGTAGCAACGGGGTGGCCAGGGCAGTGAGATGGCATTGTGGGGGCTCAGAGCACCAACTAGCTACCAATCAATATGGAAGTATGTACATTTTAAACCCACAGGCTGGGGCCACAGGCTGAGTATTAGTCCTGCCCATGGAAATAGTTTGCTTGTCCTTAGCCCATGTCACTTTAATGACATCCCTCAGCAATTCAGACTTGCACTTACCTGGATTGTCTATGACACTGGTCTCCAACACGGGCTCTTTGCATTGGCTTCTGAATGAAAAGTTCCCGCCATGCACTTTCCCCCAAAGCATTCATATTAAGATGTTCACTCTGATCGTGGCCTGCAGAGCTCTGCATTTCTTACTTTTACTCTACGGTTTGGATCAGACACCTGCACTCCTTGTATTTACCGAGAACTGAAACTCTAAGACAGGGGTCTCCAAACTTTTTTACACAGGGGGCCAGTTCACTGTCCCTCAGACCATTGGAGGGCCAGACTATAAAAAAACTATGAACAAATCCTTATGCACACTGCACATATCTTATTTTAAAGTAAGAAAACAAAATGGGAACAAATACAATATTTAAAATAAAGAACAAGTAAATTTAAATCAACAAGCTGACCAGTATTTCAATGGGAACTATACTTCTCTCACTGACCACCAATGAAAGAGGTGCCCCTCTTCCGGAAGTGCAGCGGGGCTGGATAAATGGCCTCAGGGGGCCGCATGTGGCCCGCGGGCCGTAGTTTGGGGACCCCTGCTCTAAGATATCCATAATGTTTTTGAAATCTTCAGACGGTTGTTAGGAACCAACTATAAGAGGGACTTTTAAATTTAAATCCTTCTAACAGAGTCTAACTCCCCACAGGATGGCTTGTGCGAGGAATTGAGAGTGCTAAGTGGCAACATGTGTTTTTGTGGAAATGTATTTGCTAATGTAAACAACTTATGTCTGCCTGTGGCACCCAAGACTGTCACGTGAAGTTTGCATGAGACGTGGAGAATGCTGCTTTCACAAAGATTAATACATATAAATCTGTAACTCATATTTCTGCGCTCACATGTGTCTCATGCAATTAGGGAGAAGGGAGACTCATTTCCATCAGGCCTGCTCTCTGAAACTGTCAGCATTTGATCACTGGAAACAGAAGGAAAAAAAATCATTGAAAAAAAGAGGGAAAAATCTCAGAAAAGTGAATTAAATAAGAGTGTTTTCTTTCCTACATCATTTAATTTGAATTTATTTACTGTGGTCTTTATTTTCCTAAATGCAAAGTACATTTTTCAAGTGGCTTATTCTTTCTCATGTTAAGAAATGAAATGGCTTAGGAGCTGTTTTGGATGTTTAACTAGATAGATTATAGCTTTTTTAATTTTAATTTTTCAGTTACAGTTTACATTCAATATTATTCTGTGTTAGTTTCAGGTGTACAGCAAAGTGCTTGGAAAAGCATGTGAGTGGTCCCCTGCTGTTTCAGGCACCCGTCTGACTATTACATAGTTATCACAATATTTTTGACTATTTCCCTGTGCCATAATCTACATCTCTACGACTATTTTTTAACTACCAATTTGTACATCTTAATCCCTTCACCTTTTCTACCCATCCCCAACTCTGATAACTGTCAATCTGTTCTTTGTGTCTACGAGTCTGTTGCTATTTTGTTTATTTGACTAACAAAATATTTCCAGGCATTGATTCTCAAACTTGAGCACGTGCCAGAATCACCTGGGAGATTCTGAAAATAGCTTGCTGGGCCTCACCTCCACAGTGTGCTTTAGATCAGAGTGGGAGGGGGCTGATAATTTGCATTCTAACAACTTTTCAGATAATTCTGCTGTTGGTCTCCAGGACCACACTTTGAGAAGCACTAGAAGGCTGAGGTTACCAACCTCTGATTCACAGCAGACTCACCTCAAGAGCTCTGAATCTGTACTCAAGCTGGGGTTCCATCACCAGAGTTTCTGATTTAATTACTATACGGAGGGTCAGAGACTTGGTAATGTTTAAAAGCTCTCCAGGTGAATCTAATGTTCAGCTGGTGCCTGAACATTAATCACAAATATGGACTTTGTTATTATATGGTTTGGGCAGAATATGAAATAATTTTGAATCTAGGACTAACTTTGGCATTCTCCATATAACAACTAGTTTAAACTTTTTTGAGCAACTATAAAATTTGGTGGAAGCCAAACTTATTTAAAAAATAAATATTAACACATTAATATTACAATTTGCAGCTACTTTCAAATAAAGACAATTTTCTCCTTATTTAGGTGTGGGGAGGAGAGAAAGGTTAAGGCTGTAATTTTACCCCCCTATTTTACATCACTCCCTTCCATCTCACCCTCTTCTCCAGTTTCTGAGCGTTCTTTCTTTCCTCCAACCTTCTGTTCAAAGGTCAGTCAGCTGACTGCTGGAGCTGTCCCCCAGTTAATAGGTGGTTCACAGAAAAAGCTCTACGGAAAGCCACAAGAGGGCTCAAGGGCACCCCCTGGAGGTAGAGTGATTTATTTTACAGGAATTTGGTGTAGGAATCAAATGACCAGCGTTCATTACTGCTTTCTCAGTCTGACGACTCCGGGATCTTCAGAAAATCACTTAATCCTGTTAAACTTCACTTTTCTTAACCATAAAATAGGGATAACATCCACTTCTTGTGAGTTTGTTTCAAGGATTAAATGAGACGATGGGGATGGGTCTTTGATTTCCTTGCTGGTCAGAGCTCTTAGGACAACATCAGCACACAGAAGGCATTTGATGAGTTTTGGTCAAATTAAAACAGATTTTGTAAATTGTAAAGTAATCGGTAAAGAGAAGAATCATTCTAGGAGAACATGCTTTCTAGCCTCAAGCTCTCTCTGGCCCTCCCATGCACTTTGACCTATATTCTTCTTTGGACTATATTCAGATTTACAGGCATCATACAGTTAGAGGATGAAAGCAAAAGTGGATATGAATCCATTCTTTTATAGGAGTAAACATCTGATTATTATCATGTTTCATTTCTAAAATATTCTTTCAATTAAAAATGCAAAATATAGTCTTGCTGACACTATTTCTTCTCCTGAATTTTAGCAGTAATTCTTTCATTCGGTTGAGAAAGAGTTAGCTGAAGTTAGAAATTGAAGTCCTGGGTTCTATTTATTCCTAACAGTACTGTGGTACCTCATGCTTTATAAATAACCTTTATTGACTTAACTTTGGCACGCCTCAGGTTACTGATTATAATTATGCCAAAATAACATCTTTATTTTCATAATAATTTATCTGTCTTGTTATAAACTTGAACTGAGATAGTAGAATCAATCTGACCCAAATGAAAGGGGTTGAGAGTGGGGATGTCTCATTTGTCAAATTATATGATTATAAGAATAGAAGTAAGACAGATTTGGCTGTAAGAGCAATGGCCTTCACATGCTTGGCAAAGGACATCATTGAATATTTTGGTTGAACCAGTTTTACCATGGCATATAAAGTTTCTTGGTTAATGAATGCTTGTGTAATGTTATCAGAGCTGAGAATGGACATATGCATACATGTAAAAAATAGGAAATTTTTTACTTAAAACTATATTTTCCGAGGTGAGTTATGGATTGATGCCTTTGTGCAAAGCTGACATGTTGATCCAACCTTTTTATTTTTGCTGACTAGTCAATATCAGATGAGAAATAATTACATCATAGCTACTTAACTTTTTCACATAGGGTATTTATTTTTGAAAAGATAGAGCATTTTTATTACTATATAGCTATTATTAAGACATAATATTTTTGTTTTGGTACAAACAAAACCCTCTAAAAATAACTTTGAAAGGAAAACCAAGATTAACAAAATGATTAGCAACTTCTAGCTTTCCCAAAGCAGGAAATCTCAGAGAAAGCTCCTTTCTTTTACCCTTACACTCTGGCCTGGATTTTACAGGCACCAGCATTTTTGCAGTTGTAAAGTTACTCTTCAAATACAAACTGAGATTCAGGGCTCCATTACTGTTGCTGTCCAGAAAACTAGAGTCAGTGTTATCTCTAAGTTTGTGAAATTCAGAAAAAACAGCTCTGTGGTGGCAGGGCTAGAATTTTATAGCCTGGGTAAGGAATGCCATTGAAGTTGTCAGCCTCATAAACTTAAAATGTTTAGGTCTTTTGGAGGGAGGAAGCATGGTGTGATGGCAGAAGAGAAAAACTCCAAGTCTTCAGGACAATGTTTTATTCCTAAAACTTCCATACATTTTTATAACTTCAGACGAATGTCATTCTGTCTTGGTTTCACCACACACATAATGGATAATTGTGAGAATTAAAATACTTTTGTTTCAGGTCTTACCTTAGATGCCACTTTCTCTTGGGAAACCTTCTTTGAACCTCTGATTTTTAGTTTGGTGCTTAAATTTTGACAACACCCCTTCACTGTGCCCCACCGGAAACTCTATGCTTGCCACATGGTGCTATATTTGCCTATATACTTCTCTTTCTACTTTACCTCCTCTATCTCCTAAGATTATGAACTTTGTTTACAAACTATTTTCACCATATGATTGCATTGCCTTTCCCCATGTCTAAGTAGTAGGACACGCAATAAATGCTTATTGACAGAGTAAGAGAAAGAAGGAACAGATAGTACTCTCAGGGCCCAAGGACAAGTCTACATGATATAATTGTTGCAAGATTAATTTTTTTTGCATGTGTATGTAAGTGTGAGTGGCAAGTGATATAGCCTTATTAACATGGCTCAAGAAGAAAAGAGAAGGTCATGTTGGTGAATGCATCTTAACAGCCAAAATGATTCATGAAGGTATGTATACTTGGCACACATATGCTGCTGGAGTGATAGGCAGGGCACAGCTGCTGTGGGAAGCCTTCTCCCTGCTGTACTGACAGGTTACACCCACAGAAGGAGGGGAGCTCTCTCTGTTTTACATTCAGATAGGGACATACCATATGACTGTGAAACGACTAGACAACCCAGACTACGTTAAGTTAGTTGTGCTAGCCAGTCAATAGTGCAAACATCTATTGAGCACGTGATATGTGCAGACATTTTTCTAAGAACTTACATGACAAATTCAACTGATCTGCAGAGTAGAGATTGTTATGATTTCCATTTCAGAGATTTTTAAGGCACAAAGTAGTGAGTTATATTACCTCAGTTGGAGGCAGGCTTCTAACCCAGGCAGTCAGGCTCCTGCAGCATGTAACCATTCTGCAAGCCTGACTCCGGGGAGCAGGACTGCCTGCAATCTCAGCTAAGCAGCGCAGATGGAAGGGCCAGTTGTTATGTCAGTCAGTCAAACAAGCAATCAGTCAATACTTTGGATGAGAGCTTGTGTTATGGGAGTCATCAAAACAGTGGATGTCAAGGCCCTGCCCTGAGAGCCTTGCAGTCAGTCGGGCAAGTCAGCCGCATTCTTAGAAAACATTGTAAGGCAGGGTATAATTACACGCTGATTTGCATGGTGCAGTGAGTATCATTCATGCCCAGATACTGAGAATTGTTCCTGCCTTTCTGGGGCTGAGTGCTGAGGAAGAAGGCATTCTGTGACTTGTATGTATTACTCACCTGAAATGATCTGAATTACTGACCACCTTAGACATCATTTCTGCCCCTGTGGGGAAAAGGCAGGGCTGGCTTGATTACTCCTGAGACAGAGAAGAATTTTTTGTGTGACTGGGAAAAGGATCAAAATGAGAATAATGCTATAATCTGAATAACAACAACAATGAAAGCTTACATTTATTGAACATTTATGTGCAATGTACTGTTCTAACACATATCTATTAATTTACTCTATAAATGTATTTACTCATCTCCTCCTTATAATGACACCACAAGGTAGGCCTTGTTTCTATATATTTTTTGAAAATGACAAAGAGAGATAAAGCAACTTCAGTAGTAAAAGGCAAAGTCTGGGTTTTTATTTATTTTGCCTTAAGAATATGGTTTTTACTGTGTCAGAGACTGGTTCAAATGCTTTACATATACTAATACATTTAATCCTCATAACTTAGCCATTTCATATATGGGGAAACCGAGGCAAAGACAGGTTAAGTAATTTGTTGAGAATATTCAACTTGTAGTGCTAACCAGAGGTCTGTTTGATGTGACTGTCTGATTTTGTAACCATTCTGACTTTCTCTCATGACTTACCCAAGATTTGCCTGGGTTTTATTATCTGAAAAATGATATCAATAGCAATAATATCTATGTTATAAGATTAAATGTGATGTTTTATGTGAAGCATTAGCACAGGGCCCAACACATTGTAAAAGATCAATGCATCTTAATTTAGTTACCAGAACTTAAACATTTTCATTTACTTTGGAATTAGAATTAGGTTCAAACTTTTACTTTTATTAGCTGGGTAGCTTGGGCAATGTATTTACCTGTTCTGTTACACAGTGTATTTCTGTGGACAGAATAATAGCAATCTACCTCAGAGGACTGTTGAGAAATGAAACAATCTATTTAAAGAGCAGAGCTCTATGGCAAATGCTCAATTAATATTCATTTCTCTTAGGAGAAGTAAAGGCAGGCAGTTGGAAGGGACACAAAGAATGTTTACTATGGAGACTTCATAGTGTAATTAAATATGGGTGACTCAAATGGCATACCATAGAGTGGGGGTGAGAACAGTTTGCCATGACGACCTGGATTCTAGTCTATACTTGGTGTAGCTCAGGCAAATTACTTAATCACTCTAAGCCTCCAGTTCCTCATCTATGCAATGGGGATAACACCACTGCTCTTACCTGGTTCTTCTCCTCTAATCAGGAGGATTAACTGAGATAGTGTGTGTAATGCACTTGGCACAGTGCCGGGTAATAAAATACTCCCAGTAAAAGGTAACTATCAGTGTTACCAAAAGTTGTTATGGAAGGCAGAGAACATGGCCTTACCAATTTTACAATTGTGTAACCATTTCTGATATAGACTTTTCTTACGTTCCTAAGGATTTTTATTATGAAGTTATGCCATTTGCTTTATATGTATGACCATACAAAGCTTGGCCTTGTAGTCACAGGGTCAGGAGAACTTTAAAATGAAAAATAATGGGTAGAGTAGAACAAGATTATGGAGATTGTTTGATTTCAATGGTTGCTTTAAAAAACCAGAAAAATGGGATCAAAAGTAAATAAAGGACTTACTCAAGATCAGATTTTTGAGTTCTGGACCATAAAGCCAGAGCCCATGTCTTCTGGTTCCCATACTTAAAGACCTCATTGACATTAATAAGCAGATTTCCAAGTCATTTCAACTTGATGTTGCTGTGGTATCACTTAAAAGTGTTACTTTGCTAACTGAGGAATTGAAGAAAATTGAATTTAATGAGTTTTTACTTATGGATGATCCCCCCCAAAACAAGTTTTATACCATGTACATGTGTTCCCTACACAATATGGTTAGAATGCACGCAGATGCTTTACTTAGAACATGTAAGACTATAAAATTGCAAAGACAAAAATAAAAACAATAACAGCCAAACTCAACTAAAAATGATTTAAAAGTAGTTATGAGATTCCCTTAGACTTGAATGCTATTTTTATCAATCTCAAGAAAAATGTTATGCATTATCAAAGAAAATCTATCACTCGAAATTACTGACTAAATGTTTCCACATGGGAAATCTGTATCTTGATTTCTATGTTTTCTTTTAATTCATAGAAGATTTTATCAACTAGATAAGTGATTTTTTCTATTTTAAAATAAAAAATGGAGAATTAAGTAGATGATATATTAAATCATCTAGATTAGATACATGTCACTACTAGGTAATTCCTAAGTCTAGAATTTGTTTCACTTTTTAAATAAATCTCAGTTTTTATTCCAATATTATTAATATTCAAAACAGAAAAATTACATGGTATATTTAAAGTAAAAAGACAAATAATATGAAGAAAGATAAGAAAAAGTCCCATTTTAAAAATTAATTCAAAATCACAGACATACATTATTTCCAATGTCTTGTTAGAGTAATCCTTTATAGTATAAATATTGTAATTGTTTAATTGACCAATATATATTTTGTACTCATAAACCAAAATGTTCTTATGTTGAAAGGTAAAATATGATTCATTTTACCATTTAGGATTATGCTTGACTGCAAAGGAAAATACCTACAAAATAAAAATGTTTAACAACATAAGATAAATTTTTCTCTCAAATAAAAGAACTGTAGATGCAGTTAGTATAGAGCACAGTCCCCAACATGCCATCAGGGTCCACAATCCTATCATCCTGCCTTACTGTCTGTCCAGAGGCTGGCATTCATGTATTAAAATTTATTTCCCTTCTTCTTCTATAATAGAATTGCAACTGGAATGTGGCTGTCCAGTCAGGCACTGGGTCTCACAGTCTCCCTTGTAGCTGGATGGGGCCATGTGATGAAGCCCTTGCTAATGGAATGTGTGGAGAAATGCTGTTGGCAGCTTCTCCCTCACTTGCCTAGGAGGAGATTGCTGATCCTGGCCTTTCACGTCCTGGTTTCCACTCATTCATTTTGGCTTTGGCTGTGTAGTGGTAGCCTCACGACAATGATGACATCATGACCCTGAGTTCCTGAATGAGTGGAGCAAAACTGCCCATTGCCTGGAACCTTCACTTTGAATCTGTTCAAAAGACAGGAATAATCTGTTTATAAAGTCACCCAGTCTGGATTTTCTTTGCTAGAGTAGCACAGCTTACCTTAACTTTAAGATATCATCTTTGACATGTGATTTACAGTCTCAAAGTCATCTCATGGTCCAAGATGGCCATTTGGGCCATTTGTTTGTGACAGCTTTAGTCAATGTATCTATGTTGCAAATCAGAAGGAGGGAAGGCTGAAGGACAAAGCACTCTCCCATCTGAGTCACTCACTTAACCATTTCCTTAGGCAGAACTTCGTCACATGGTCACATCTGGCTGAAAGGAGGCTGGGAAACATTCGCTTTTATTTTGGGGGGGGGGCAGTGTGCCCAAGCAAAAATAAGAGTTCTTTTGCCAAGAAGGACATGGAAGATAAGCAACTTCTGGCTCTGCCATAGATGCCTTTTTCATTTTCCAATGGAAAAGCAAAAGGTGCAGGTCTAACCATCCCAGAGATCAGATAGCCTTAATTATTCAGCTCTGAAAAACCTCAGTGAATGATACGATTACTCTTGCTAGCAGTTACATTCTTTATGGTGATGTGTGTGTGTGTGTGTGTGTGTGTGTGTGTGTGTGTGTGAGAGAGAGAGAGAGAGAGAGAGAGAGAGAGAGAGAGAGAGAGAGAGAGAGAAACAGCGGCTTGGGGGAAGGGAGATGTGGGGTTTGGCAGTGGTAATAAAGCTGACAAGGCCTGTGCTCTAGGATGATGCTTTTTGTTCTAAGGGGAAAATACGGTTCCTCCAGGATTCAGAGAATGTCATCTTTCTCCCAGAATTGGAGATGTTACAGATGTTGTGGCTTACCCTTGGGAGGTGGCCTGCCAAGGGGATCTTACTCAGCTGAAGAAATATGTTTCTGGATGGCTGTTTGTACTGTTACATTGTAGAGGAGTTTCTCTAAGAGATTCTCTCTCTTTCTGCAATTTATATTGTTAAGCCTTCAAATAACTTCAGTTTAGGGATTTTCTAACTGGCTTCCAGACCCATATTTAATGTTGCCATATACAAGGCATTTGACAGTGCCCTTACAACAAAACATTACGACTGGATGGTATGTATATGTGCTCTGGACAGTGGCGAGAATCTCAAATTTCCTGTCACGTGGAATGTCATTTATGGTATCTTTGCTGTGAGTAATGTTAATCCAAAAAATTCCATGCATACATTCAATACGATTTTCTTTGGAATTGGGTGTGATTCACTTTAACCTCAGATTTAATGTTCTTTCTCTTTACTAGTGTAGCGAGTGCTTAAGATAGGTAAATGGAGAAAAAATTGAGAACTGCTCTTATAACATCACTTTAAAACTATCACTAAAATAGTAGCACTTCTCTATAGCTCAAATATTAAAGTGATTCCATAGTCTTAAATGACAAAAAGTACGCGATTTCTCTAATAGAACAGAGAAACCGCTTATTGCTCATGGATTGATATTTCTCTATTACATAGGTAATATTGTAATTACAAATGAATTCTTACACTTGTCTTAAAAGCAAGTGCTAAAAGATGATCAGTAATATATTGATGAGGCTGATAATCACTCTGGAGCCGTCTTTGTCAGCAATGTTTGAGCTGTGGCTCCTACTATTTGGAATGGCTCCTGAGCTGGTGCCTCAGAGATGGGGCTGCAGTTTAGGGGGAACAGGAGCCTCACAGTGACAGCGAAGTGCTAGCCCTCAATGAAGTATAGTCACTCTCCTTTGAAGGCAAAGTTCTGTTTGCCCTGGAGAAAGGCTTTAGTGTGTTGGCCTCCCCTTCTTCTCTGCGTTCTAGCTTTCTGTTTCCTCTTTTATAGCACTTGTTACCTAGGGTTGCCATGTGGGTTCACACTGAGAAGCCCTCCCCCAGGACTCAGGCCCATGCCAGGTATACAGTAGTTTCTCATTATATGTATGTTGAATGAATGAATGAATAAATGTTAAATTGCTTATTTGGGACAGGCAGTACATCAGTGATAAAATACAGGTGAGTGTTTGGGTTGATTGGGGATTAAAGAGCCCTGAGTAGGTCTCACCCACATCATTGAAACTGAGGCCCCAGATGTCTAGCTTGATCGGATAGACATATGGGGTAGAGAAAAAAGTTAGTGAAATAAGTTGCTGACCTTGGAGCAGGAAATGCAGCATGGAAAACAGAGGTAAGTGTCTGTGGAAGAGGAGCTTGGAGTGGGCCTGGTGCTGCGTCAGGCTGCTGCTGCGGCTCTGGGAAATATCTCGTTCAGAACCATACACTCCAGGGCTCTGTAAATAAATCACCAAGAATTATTTATTCCTGCTGTGTCTTTAGGCTTTTTCCCCCCCCTACCATATAGGAAGAACAGACTCCTTTAGAGTAAGACATTCATATCTTTCTCAAATGTTTTAACAAGTGATCATCTCAGAAACATTACTTTTCTAAACCAGACAAAACTTAGAATGCCTTATCTATTATAAACTGCTTTTGGGATGAAAATGTTGTTCTATAACTTCCTTTATTTGATGACTTTTCACAGTAAGTAGACAAGAAATGTTTAGGTGCCAAGTCATAAAAGAAAACCCTCTCAATCAGGAATTTCAGAGGGTACATAAAAGTGAACAATCAAGGGAAATTTTTGTTAAGGATATTGTTATAGTGGAATCAGAGAAAACTTACTTTCTGCTATTTTAATTCTTCTCTCCCCTCCCCCAAGTTCAACAATGTCACCAGGTTGAAAAACACAGAAAGAAAGAGATTAATCATTAGTAAAAACACACCCTTTAATCCCTCCCCTAGCCTTGTGAGTAAGTAAGAAATATGTAACATTGTAATCAGAGTGGTTGATTTTTTCCCATTAATGTCCAATCCCCCCTTCCTTTCTCTGATGCCTTTTAAAGGGGAGAAAAGATGCTTTTTTGGCTCCCCTCACCTCTGGTCAATCTTTATTCTCTCCCCTCCCTTTTAACCTCTAGGTGTATTTTGGAGAAAAATCCACCCCCGTACACCATTCTGGCATTCATTATTTTCTTTATTTTCAGATATTATTGGTTTCAGAAACCAATCTCAACATATGATTCAGTTATGTTAGAAAGGATAGTATTGTCTTTAAAAAAATTTTTTTTCAGGCCTCACATACAGCTTCCACATAGAGGCTAAGAATGTATTTCTTTCTTTGTATCTTTCACTGCCCAGCTTTTCAGTAGCTGGTTCTCAGCTAGCTAAAAGGATTTATTCTAACACGGGTAGCTAAGTGGGTTCCCTCCCGCCTCTGGCTCTTTCTTTCATTTCTTTCTTTCCTCCTTCTTCCTTCTCTTTTCTGTCTTCTCCTTTCCTTCTTCAACTGCCCTGCCCCCTTCAGATTCTTAGGGCTTGGATTAGATGCTGGGGATACAGAAACTGATAAGAAAACAACCCAGTCTGCAGGGAACTCACAACTATCTGTAAACTGCTAATTCACTGGCAGGAGGGTGAGTGTTTTAAAAGTGGGAGGAACAGTGCCCAGGAAGGAAGGCCGGGGCAGAGATGGGAGATTCCTTTTAGGAGGCAGGAGAACCCGAATCTCTAAGGAACTCTCTGCACAGACATTACAGGGTGGGATGGGAAAGATACTCTATGCAAACTCACAGATAAAAAGAAAATGAGAAGTCTGGGGACATGCAAACTGGGATAAATGTGAAGATGGGTCAGAGATGGGGCCCAGAAGAAGATCTTGTAGGGCTGCGGAGGAATTCAGACTTTAGACAGTAGGCATTGGAGTCATACGTGAGTTTACAAAGTGGAAGGACCTGCCTCGTTAGTGTTAAAACAGAAGGGAAAGAGAAGAGCAGGAATGTACAGAGACAATATAAAGGAGTATTGCAATGGTCCTGGCAAAAAACTGTAAGAGCCTCGTCAAATGCAGTGGGCAAAGGATGGAAAAGGAAATGAAACGAAGGCTCATTTGGAGGTCCACTGAACAGGTCTTAGTGGATGATTAGATACAGGGGCTGAGGGAGTAATGGGAGGCTCTGAATCCGGCCAGTTTTCTGGCTGGCTTGTGACCTGGCCCTGTTTATTGATCTAGGTAGTACCAAAGGTGGAAGAGGTGTAGGGAGGAAGGTGATGGGAAGGGGAGATGAATTCTCAGCACTAATTTAGACTGTGTCTTGAAGCTAACAAACTGTCTTGTCAGTGGAGGCTGTTGCTAGAAAGAAGAGAACCAAGAGAGATAGTTAAATAGACATAAATATTCTGATATGTTGGTGGGAAGGCCATTTTGATGGAAAGACACACAGACTCCGGGTCAACTGGGTGAGTAGAGGGAGAACCAAGTCAGTCTTTGTAAATGTAAGAAGATTTTTTTCCAGTGAAGCAACACTCATTTAATTACAAAAATATTTCTGGTCCTGCTACTCAAAAAATTTGAATAGATGGCCCTGGCTGGTTGGCTCAGTGGTAGAGCATCGGCCTGGCGTGCAGGAGTCCCGGGTTTGATTCCTGGCCAGGGCACACAGGAGAAGCGCCCATCTGCTTCTCCACCCCTCCCCCTCTCCTTCCTCTCTGTCTCTCTCTTCCCCTCCCGCAGCCGAGGCTCCATTGGAGCAAAGTTGGCCCGGGTGCTGGGGATGGCTCCTTGGCCTCTGCCTCAGGTGCTAGAATGGTTCTGGTCGCAACAGAGCAATGCCCGGGATGGGCAGAGCATTGCCCCCTGGTGGGCATGCCGGGTGTATCCTGGTCTGGCGCATGCGGGAGTCTATCTGACTGCTTCCCCGTTTCCAACTTCAGAAAAATACAAAAAATACAAAAAAAAATTGAATAGAAAAGAAAATAATTGCAAACAACTAAGAAGGAGCTGATTAATAACAAAACTTGCAAAAATAACTATGTAGCTAGCTAGTACTTTGCATCTGGATAAAAGTATTGATTGGGGGTTAGATTAAAATAACAATAAGGATGAATTTTATTAGTATATTTCCAAAATGGTTTTGGAAGACTAGTCAAATATATGCCCAACCTTCTCTTAATCAAATGAATTGCATATTTTATACCTTCTATTTAGTTTGCAGTTTCAGTTACTGGAAAATAGCTTAGCTACATTGTCTTTAAACTTCATTTCAATAGTAAAGAGAGCACTTCATTAACAACATACTTTGTGATTACTGATGTTAGGGAAACATTGTTCATAGTCAATAGCTATCCTTAAAAAGCTCCAAAGAAGTTTGGTTAGCACCTCTAGGGCTATACTCAGGCTACAGCAATTATCTAACTAATTTGGTATCTCTTCAGAGGACTGGTTACCAAATTGCAAGGGTGGTGCTGAACTAGCAGTTATTTCACAAGGATTTGCACTAGTGCTTATCTGCATATGTGGAATTCCTCCTGTTCAGAGGTTGTTTTTCTGAGCTGGTTAGTTGAGCCAGATTACAAATTGACTGTTTGTTGTGAAAGAAACCTATTTACAATGCAGATCTTCCAAGCCACTGTTCTGGTTAAATTCCCAAGTTATCCAATAATTTTTATCCTACCTTACAAAAATAAAAGTCAGTCTATAAACTATTTTTTTTTTAGAGTTGAAGTTGTAGAGTAACAACATAGGCAGCCTTGAAATCTTTGGAAAGTTTAAATTTCCTTCTAGAAATTAATCATAGGATTAAAATATTACCAGAACTAATTTTAATTGCTCTATAAATAGAAAAAATAAAGGGTACTCAAAATTCATTTACATACCCAAGAAAAACAGATTTCTTTGAGTTATGATTTTAGGTTTTGTTAAATTAGGTAGAACTTGTAAAGATTATGTTCACAGAATTTTTGTTTTTTTTTTTTAAGTTAACAGACCTCCTTTTACATTAAACATATGAATTAAATATTACTTCATCATGAAAACCCTAATGATTTTTTGGGGGGCAAACACAGATTCAAGGTTTATTTCTTTGACTATGTTATTAATTTTGTGTCATCACAGAAAGTAGCCCAGTTTTATTTTGAGATTGGTTTATTTTCCCTGGACATTTGGGATGAATAGCTCAGCATAACAAATTATTCTATATGCTCTAGTTTCAAGCGTTTAAAGTGGAATCCAAGTTTTAGCATCAGGAACCAATTAAATGATAGTTAGATCTGACTGAAAAATTAATGGTCCAGAACAGAAACTGTGTAGTATTTTTTTGGGTTTTTTTTTTTAAAGCATTTCTGTTTTAAATAAAAAACTGGATGGTTCCCAGTAAAATACAAAGCCTCATTTTTAAAAACCAGTCGAATATAAATGGAGTCACACCCAGGCTTAAAAATCACTTAATGATGATTGCATTCTTAGACTGCTATTAAAGGCAAGGTGTTTATCAGCCTTCATGAGCTGTTAAGACTTTGGGTACAAAACAGAAGCACTGTGGGGCAGTGAAGGGTGGAAATGCTACTGTGGCTCTCCAGGGTGAGCCGATTTGCTCTTTAAACGTGATCATTCTGTAGTTAAGATGTCTAACGTGATTGCAGCAACATTTGCTTTTTGCCATAAAACTCAATCCAACTCATGTTAATATTTTGTACTAATGATAAATAAATCAGGAGAGAAAAATGTTGATATTCAACCCCCTGACTTAAAACTTGTTAATGTGCCTTGACAGAACATGGTGGCCTCAGATTATATGCCAGTGGAAGGGTTCAGATTTGATCAAAAGCCTCCTGCCTCAAGCACCCTACACAGAAAGCCAGTACAGTACCTTTAATCTGGCTCTAATTCAAACCTATAAGTAATCACTTAGCCTGTTGCACTTAATCTGTCAGGTTTTTTTTTGCCAAAAAAGATTTCTTGGGTAGCAGTATCAGAAGCATTTTTGTAATTAAATTATTGTCACTTTACTGGAAAATCTCTTTACATTTGCAAAGGCTGACTTTGTTCTTACTCCCTTCACCCTCCACCAGACTGGTATAGTCTCCAAAGGCACTCTGGCTGGGTGTCTTTCCAGCCTAATGGGCTACTTACCACAGCATTCATTTTGGTTGGGTTACTCTAGCCGTCATTTTCCAAAATCCCTCAATGATGACAGAAGTCATTTGATCACAGGGAACAAGAAATAAAAAGAGCAAAAGTAATTCCCTTAGGACCTTTTATAAAAAGTTTTTAAGAGAAGAGATTTTGCAATAAGAATACAGAGTCTAAGTTTCCCACTTGAGAGATACCATTTTTTAACATTTTTCCTGAGGGCATTCAAAGAGCACTCTTTTACTGTATGAAAAGTACCGTTTCCGAGACTGCAACTCCCTTCTGAGATCTGATGTATCTTTTCACTTCTCAGGGTAAGGTGGTAATTAAGTGCTTACAAGTCTGTCCTTGCCACCATACCTTAACTTCCCTGTGCCTGTGAGTTAGTGACCTGGCCCAGTGAGTGAGGCCTGGCCCACAGCGGGCGCTCACTCCGTATGTATGGTAATGAGCGCACAAAAGTCCTCACTGGTTTTCCATTCTGTGCTCCTGGATCCATCCCCTCCCTTGCTCAGTTCCGCTCCATGCCTCAGGGAAGTGGATCCCAGCAGGCTGACTTGCTCAGGTTCCCACATGACCATTTTCCTTCTGGGTGTGGGCGATAGGAGGCAGTGGTGGAGGTTGAAAGGCAGGAAGAAGGCTGCAAGCAAGGTGTTTCTCTGCTTTGGTTCTATGTGCTTTGGATGATGGGACCACTTCTGACTCCACCCCCTGATGGGCAGGCTGCAATGCTTCCGGTTTCTGTTGGGGGGACCTTTCTCTGGGTCCTGATAATACTGCCTCCATCCTCTGTTCCTTCACCCCCGGGAGTGGCTTCCTGCTTCTGCCTCTTTCTGGGTTGCTTTACTTTGTCCAGTTTGGTTTCTCAGCAATGCTGTCACCTGTATAACCAATTCCTTACATTAAATTTCCTGTTTTTAATACTTAAAGCATGTTCAGAACTGTACTGTAATGCAAATTAAAGTGGTACTTCCTGACCTCAAAACTTTCATAAAGAAGAAATTGCCATGGGCTCTACAGGCACACGGTTGCCTGAGACCTTTGCTTGCATTGCAGAGTCTCCAAAACGGACCTCCACTGAGGGGAGAGTCCGAGGCTCCTGTGGGGATCTGATTCCTCTACACTCAGAAAATGCCTGATCTTTCCACATTGCTCATCCTTGCTTTTATCCTCCTACTTGAATTCTTTCAGCATTTTTAGTCTATTCTTATGTGCTGGTGTGAAGGGGCATCCCTATTCTCCTCCAGTAATTTGGCAGAGTCGGAGCAGGGCCTTGGTTCCCAGATAGCACCTCTAATTTATAAAGAAAAGGCACAACTCTGTCATATTGTCTGACCTGCTTCTGAAGAATTAGAAAGGCCTGGATCTGTTTTAATTGTATTTTTTTTCATTTTTTCCATATTTTAGTTAAATAACTACTGGGATAAGTGAATTGACTGGCCAAATTCTCTTTGCACTGTCAGATTCTGGCACTATAAAATTCCTGGTACGTTTTTTACAATGAGTTAAAGATAATTCAAATGTATATAGATTTTTTTCTTCCTTCTCTCATCTTTATAATCCTCTTTTGGATTACACTTCACTGGGGGAGGGGAACAAAAAGGAATCTGGCTGACATTAAATTATGAATATTGGTTTAAGTTCTTAACAAACTTGCATTTCATATGCACAGCTAAGCCACAGAAGCCACTGGATTTTCCAATGGGTTGTTTTAAATTTACAAGAATGAGGGATT
This sequence comes from Saccopteryx leptura, assembly GCF_036850995.1. Classification (NCBI taxonomy): domain Eukaryota; kingdom Metazoa; phylum Chordata; class Mammalia; order Chiroptera; family Emballonuridae; genus Saccopteryx; species Saccopteryx leptura. Next base: position 93,954,623 of record NC_089507.1, read on the forward strand.
TCAGCAAGAATCTCTGTCCTTATTTCCTTCTTTGTGTTTGGCCATGAACTCAGGCAATGGTCAAATGGTCAGCTACCTACTGTTGGGAAGGAAGTTCTCGCTAATGTCTTGTACATGAATTAGTAAAAGATAAAACTCAGTAGCAATCTGATTTCTACCAAATAATATCCTGTTTAGACAGGACAGCAAAATACTCTGGAGGGAGAAACCTGTTATCTGTGAGTTTAATTGAGCTAAATAATGGAAAAATGTACCTAACTGGGCTAAGTACTTATTTCCACAAGAATTCCAGAACTTTAGAGCTAGAAAGGATCTTTAAACTCCTCTGATCCACTTTTTATTTTGCACCTAAGAAAATTCAGGCTCAGTCAGGTTCAGAAGAGCTGGCTAGGGCGTGACGGAGATAAAAATCTGGAATGATTTTTGTCTTGTTACTGTTCAACAAAACTTACTTTCTTTCCTTTTGATCACTTTAGCTCTCGAGTCTGATTTTCTTTCTTGTATCTTGATCTTAAATCAATTAGATTTGGCCCAGGTACATTATGGAAGACAGTCAACAGTGCATGCTAACCGCAGAGTTTGAAGACCCTGATAGGGCATGGATGTTCTTGACAATGGGAGGGAGGGAGGAAGGAAGCACAAGGTAATGGAGCAGTTTTGAGTCCCTGCTCTTTGTCAGACATGGGAAGACTTCTCTCTGTATACTTTAGGTGGTGCTGCATGATCAATGAAGGTTGAGTGTATAAAAGATGGGAGACACTGGGCAACATGAACATGATGAAAGATTGCTCTGAAAAGATATGGCTGTGTTAATAGGAATAATCAAAGCAATGACCATATTTGTGGTCCCTCATCTTGTTAAAGAGTAATGTAGGGGCTAAGGAAGTATATTCACTCTTTAGTTGTTAAATCAACTTATTCCACATGTCCTCTCTAAGACTTAATATTACAATAATAGTTTATAATTTTTTATATTTAAGTACTTTATACCCACTAAATGGATACATCTTCTCATTAGAAAAAGGTGGTTTCTTATATGTGTAAGGAAACAAATATCTGAGATATAAGCTACTGTTATTGTTTCAGAATAGCCTTTTCTCACGTAGAAAATTAGAATATTACCTCATTTTATAGTTAAATTTTTCCATGCCTTTCTATGCTGTTGGCCTCAATTAGGTATTCTATCCTCATTCAATAAAAGCCTTTCACTGAAAATAAATGTTATTACGTTGTAATGAGTTTCAATATCTATTGACCTGACTTCGATTTTGGAGGGTGACTTGGCTGTGAAGAATTCAGCACCTCTTTATCCTTCTCCTGAGAGACAGTAATTATTTATTAAATTTCTTTTTATCCTTTCTGCTATATTTCAAAAACTCCAAAGATAGAGATTTTTAAAAATTGAGAAATTGGTAGAAATGCCTGAAAGTGGTTCTTTAAACTTAAAACTACAGATACCAAATAAGAAATATAAAATGCAAACTTTTTCTATATTTCAACTGGTTATAATTAGATCAAATTGAAATTGGGTATTCCAAGTTTCGTCCCGAAGTAAATTTTTATAATTGAGTTGTATGCTCCTGAAAAATGGGGTTTATGATGAAAATCTTGAAAGACTCTCAACTTTATGACAAGACACAAATATAATTTTACAGGCATTAGGCATCTAAAATAACTTTGTATAAAGATTATGCTAGGATTTGTCCCCCATTTTGTAGAAAATGCTAAATGTTGAACTATATTTTATGCACACAAAAAGACTTATTTCATAAGACAAGGAGCTCAAGGATTTCATTCTAATATTCAACAACACTATTTTTAAAGGGCCCTCTTCTACTCTCATAATTGAATGGTCTTAAGTGATATTTAAAAGAAACTATTCTACTAAATTTATATGTAAAGATGGTATGTGGCAGAACAATGTAAAAATTTCTCATAGAATGTATTCCATCCACATATTTGATGTGTCACAAAACTGCATTGACGGATCATAATGATGTTTTAATATTCTTTTCTACAGAAGCAAAAAGTGAGTTTTCAGTTTTGTTTGTGTAGAGCAATAGCTGAAGTGCTTATATTCGAGTGTACAGTGTAATAATAAAAAAAAACTTCTGTGTAATTGGAACTCTTTAGCGCTGGACAATCCTTGCCTATCCTCTTTGTTAATTCATTTTCCTTTTCCTTAAATGTAGATAAGCCTAAGACATATACCCTATACTTTTTTCTTCTTTCTCTCTGCCTTCTCCTTGTAACTCCATGCTGATTAGTCCTAAATTTATATTTCTAGTCTCATTGGCATTTCCAATGATCAACTCTTTTCTTCTTTCTTCAGTCTGTGTTTGGATGAATTGGGAGCATTTAAAAATTCATTTTCTTTAAAACATAACTCATCTTTACTGTTTATCTCTTTCCAAATTATATGCATAAGGTTTTTAATGGAACCACTACCTTCCCAGTCACCCAAAATAAAACCTCACCATCTTCCTTTTATTCTTGCCTGTGTCACACCCACCCTGCTTCTGTCAGTGAAATCAGTTCTAACATTTATATATCCACACCAAAACTGCACTGTTTTTTTTTCTTCCACTGCCAATATCCTGTTTCAGAAACTTGCTGCTTCTTGTCTAGACTATTAAGGTGGTCTATTTAACTCCCATCTTCTTGCCTACTTTGCTGGCAGGTGAATCCTATGTTCATATCATCTGAGGATTGCTAATTTCTTGTTGAATTAGATGCCAACCACTCAGCCTGATATCACAGGTCAGGCCATAAAAATTGCCCCAATGACATTCACCCTTTCCTAGCTAAACCAGAATACCTCACATGTGGTGCTTTCTTGCTTCCTCCTTTGCTTCACATTCTCTTCTATATAAGAACCTCCATCCAACTTATTAAGTTCCACACTGGATGTCTTTTCCCTCATTGAACTTCTTCCACCTTCCAAAAGAATGGAAGAAAATAATCCTTTCTTAGAGCTCCCTGTTGGCCTTGGAATTTGCATGCCATATTTCATTTGGCATTAAAATTATTCCTAAGTTAAGTTTGCCTTTTCACTACCTTTTGTATCTTTTGGAAAGCCCAGTCAGTTTTGATTGCTATATTAGTGATTCTAGTCTCCCTAAGTTAATTCTCAAACAGAAGGATCCCTGGAATTTTTTTTTTTTTTTTTTTTTTTTGCATTTTTGCATTTTTCTGAAGCTGGAAACAGGGAGAGACAGTCAGACAGACTCCCGCATGCGCCCGACCGGGATCCACCCAGCACGCCCACCAGGGGCAACGCTCTGCCCACCAGGGGGCGATGCTCTGCCCATCCTGGGCGTCGCCATGTTGCGACCAGAGCCACTCTAGCGCCTGAGGCAGAGGCCACAGAGCCATCCCCAGCGCCCGGGCCATCTTTGCTCCAATGGAGCCTTGGCTGCGGGAGGGGAAGAGAGAGACAGAGAGGAAAGCGTGGCGGAGGGGTGGAGAAGCAAATGGGCGCTTCTCCTGTGTGCCCTGGCCGGGAATCGAACCCGGGTCCTCCGCACGCTAGGCCGACGCTCTACCGCTGAGCCAACCGGCCAGGGTGGAAGTTTTTATGAATGAACTTTCTGCCACTTAGCCCCAGCTACTGGAATTCTTTCTCCAAAGATTTTGTTCTTGGACCTGTGGTCTTTTCCCTTCTACTTCTCTCTGTACAGGAAAGGCCATGGGTTCAGGAACAAAGGAAACAGAACCTGGTATGATTCTCATTATTCAATGATTTTGTACATGTGAATTTGCCTACTTGCTAATATTTACTTTTGACTCCCAAATCAATATTAATGGCACTTCCATGGCCATTTGTAGCTATGCAGAGAATGACAGAAAGTCTGATTAGCCCTACATGCATGTTCCCAGTTGAGGCTAAACAAAGCGATTCTCTGCCTTCTTCTTTCAGTGCTCAAACTATAAACAAATATCCCCTTTGCAGTCTGTTTAGAGCCATGCTGTTCATATTTTTGTACTTTTTTTGGGTGATTTTATTATTTAAAATGCCCCCCTACACATAGTGTAGAAGTGCTGGCTGGTATTATAAGTGGTTATAACCGTTGTGCTTCCAGAGAAAACACATGTTTTAGGTAAGCTTCACTCAGGTATGGGATATAATGCTCTTTTTATTAATGCAATGTTAATAAATAAAAAATGTATATTAAATAAGTTGTCTTTAAATAGAAACACACATGTATTGGTTAATTGATGTAAATGTTGTGGCAGAGGCCCACAAGGACCTAAACTTCTATTTCCTCTAGAACAGTGGTTCAGTATTTGCTAATTCACTGTTTGCAGTAACTTTCTAGAACATAACTGGCAAACAGGGAGAATGGACTATATATTGATGTAGTTATGTCACACATCAACAATAACATCAAATTAGTTTAGTATAGTTTAGTTGATTAATCAGCTTCTAAGTAGCTCTTTTCTCTGTCCTTCCCTTTAATCTCTGACCCTTAGAGTTTTCTAATCTTTTTCTGAATATCTCTCAATTCACATCAGAACCATTTCTCTTAGCACCTTGGCAAATGAGGAAAGCAAGATTATTTCTTTCTGGACCTTAGGCTTTGATGAAGAATAAAGAGATTTTTCCTGTGACACCTCAGAGTTTTATTGAGTAAAATTTCTATGATATATCTACCTGAAGAAATCTTTGAATGTTCATTTCTCATTTTCTTGTATATATCTCTAGACTCATCCTCCTTCCTATCTTTGAAACCTGTTACTTTTCTCATCCACATCAATTCACAAATCATTCTGTCTCTACTCTCTAAAGTTCTCATCTTTTTCTAATACATAGTTCCAAATTTCCCCACTTTTTCTCAGTCCCTCTCTCAAAGTGCTCACACATCTGTGAATTTAACTCATACAGGTGCTATGGCATTACAAGTCTTATTTACTTCTCATCTTATCACGTATAGAAGCATTTATTAAAATATGCAGTTATAGTACATGAAATTTGCCTCGGGATTTATAGATTGAAAACTAAAGTAAAATTTCCATGTTGGGGAAATTTCTGTCTCCTAGATGATCTCTGAATTTTGTGTGTGGTAGTGGGTAACTTTTCAAGGTGTCTGTTACCCCTTCCTCAGAGGGGTAGGATCAGTCTTCTTGTAATAACTGGGTATTAAAAGGCTGCATGTTCAGAGCATTCCCCAAACTTCCAAAATGATTCACAAAAGTGAGGGTCATTATATTAATTACTTGGCTCTGAAGACTAGTACAATCACACTTTTCTATGTTCTTTGAAAAAACATTTGGCTGACTGTGATGCTTTGGTTCTATATTAAAGAAAAATGTTTCCAAGAAATAAAAATCTCATTTAATTTTCTTTCTTTTATTTCTTCTCATATGGAACAGTTTAGTTCATTGTTTCACAGTCTGTATATCACAGGAGGAATTTAATCACAATAAAGAATGATGGAAATGAGAAAGACTTAGAAGGGACAAGAGCTGTAGAGTGGTCTTCAGACCTTTCCATCCAACTCCCTCTCTCTTAACCTTTACCAGAGAAATAATTGAGCTGCTACCATTACCAAGACTCCTGCGACTACTACTGTGACTACTACTAAAAATGACTCAGCCACTGCAACTATGACTTATGGTTTACCATGTCAGTTATAGTTGTTGCTTTACAAACTCTCATTTAATCATCATAAAACATTATCAGTTAAATATTGTTATTGTTGTTTTACAGAAGTTAAGAAACTGAGAGAGACAGTGCTACAATGTTTCCGTAGCTGAGCCAGGGTTTAAGCTCAGGTCTAACTCCACACAGAATACTTTTAATACTCCAACACTATGGAATAAACTTGCATAGTGATAATTTCTTGTTGCTTATCCAGCCCTTTGAAGCTCAAATCCAAACAAAGGTCACCAATTGTATTGAGCCTGGAGAAACTGTCAATTCCAGTAGGAGAAAAATTTTCTTCCCGCTCTTCCACCTCCACTTCCAAGTCCCTGCTTTTCATTTCCAACTTTCTCCATTTCTTCTTTTTCCCACCCTCCCCAGACATCTGAGCTTTTAGTTAAACTGATGAGTGAGTAAGTGAGAGCAGGTGAACCTGCAGTGTTTTACTTGTGGATCTTTGCGTTAGAAGGGTGGCTTTACTGATCCTGTTCCAGACGCTTAGACTTTTGCTTCCTTTGAGAGGAGAATGTGAGACGCAGACAGGGTCTTCTGCCTGTGCTTCTCCAAGGAGCTCCTGTCACACCCCGGATTTTATTGTGAGCAACCAGCTGAAGCTCTTGGGAAAGTGCTGGAGAATGAATGTGTGCTTTCCTCAGGCCTGGAGCTCCCACAAAGTCCACATTGTCCTTTTAGTACGCAACACGCAGCCTTTAAGAATTTGTAAACATTTCAATTTTCTTACCCACTTTACGATTGAGGATTCTTTCTTCCTCCTGTACTCTGCCAAAGATGAAACAATTCATATATCCCATTTCTCTTCAGAGGGATTATCACTCTTTCAAATTTAGTTCACCTGATTGTCTTGTGACTTTGTGACTTCAGCTTTCTGCTAGGTTCAAGAAGAGTTATGATTTTATAGGTTATCTCATTTTGCTCTTGTTGTGAGAGGAACAATCTGTCATGGCTTTTATAATGCTAAGAGGAACAGAAATTTATGTCACATGATTTTTAGTGTTTGAGTGTGGACTAGGAGTAATCTTTCTTAGCAAACATAAAGTACATAAAAAGCAGAGTGTGCTAAAACTGGTCTTTTGATATTAGTTTGTATTGACAGGTTGGAATTGATGCCCAACTCTATGAGCATTGGAATATAAAGCATATCCTTATGGTGATAAAACAATTAACTTTGTTGTAATAATGTTTTCCTTTAAATGAAAAGCTATGGTAATTTTTTTTTCAAGTCAATGAGAATGAAACCTATATGTTGTCTTTTACTTTTATTGAACACTTCCAATTCATTTTAGTGGGATAAAAAAGTACTTGAAATACAGAGCAACCTGTGCTTTGAGTGATGTTTGGTGATGGACTGTAATGCTCGTATGAGAATGGGGATTTCTCCCACATGCTTGAGTGTGGTTCTCTACTTCCCTCTGTTCATTGTGGTCAACTGAAAAAATGGGCCCCAAGGTTACTCATGTCCTAATCCCCAGAACCTTTATATGCTACCATTTTGGAAAAAGGGTCTTTGCAGATGTGATTAGTTAAGGACCCTGAGATGAGGAGATTATCTTAGATCTCTGAGTGCAATCTAAATGCCATTACAAATGTCTTCATGAGAAAGGCAGAGGAAGTCAGACAACAGGAGGATGGTGATATGAAGACCATGGGAGATGTAGGAGGGATGCGGCTCCGCAGGAATAATGAGGCTCCTGAAGCTGGGAGATGGTCCCTGAGAGCACTGGTCCCCAACCTTTCCTGGGCCATGGACTTGTTTAAATCAGAAAATATTTTCACGGACCAGCCTTTAGGGTGGGACGGATAAATGTATCACGTGACCGAGACAAGCGTCAAGAGTGAGTCTTAGATGGATATAACAGAGGGAATCTCGTCATTTTTTAAAAATAAAACATCGTTCAGACTTAAATATAAATAAAATGGAAATAATGTAAGTTATTTATTCTTTCTCTGTGAACTGGTACTAAATGGCCCATGGACTGGTACTGGTCCGTGGCCTGGGGGTTGGGGCCCACTGCCTTAGAGCCTCCACAGGGAGTGTGGCCCTGTGGACTCCTTGATTTTGGCCCAATGTAAGTGATTTCAGAGTTCTGTTATCAAAAATGTAAGAGAATCAATTTCTGCTGTTTTAAGCAATAAAGATTGTGGTACAGGGATCTTCAGGTTATGACACAGTTCCGTTCCTATGACAGTGACATAACCTGAATTTTGGTGTAAGTTGAAACACACCCTAGCCTAAGTCCCTTATCTATCCTAACACAGTTGTAAAATCATAATCTAGAACATAAAAACACAACTAAGCCAAATAAAGCAACACAAGCGGAACACTTGCGCTTTAACAGTCCAAAATGGCATGGGTCAGCATACTGGGGGATGCCAACTGCCTCACTCATATATCACATTACTGGGTATTCTTCCGCCATGCGCAACTGAACTTTTTTGCCCATGTAGTCCATAAGTGTGGTGCTAACGGTGTAAACTAAAACACTCATGTCTCAATTTTTTACAGTTTTTATGAGAATGAGCATTGTAAACTCAAAACGTCCCGTGTCAAGACTGTCATAACCTGAGCACACCCTGTAATTTCTTACAACAGCGCTAGGTAACGCATACATTTATCTCACAGTCTTGTCTCTACTGAGGCAATTTTAACTTTTTTTTATCTTACTATTTGAAATGTCATTTAATAAGAGTCAGCTGTAGGAATTATGTATTTACAATGACCTACACTCAAAATTGCCACTGTTTTTTACTTTAGCTTTATCTTAGTTTAACTTTTTAGTAATTAAACAAAAAAGGGAAATTAGACTTGGCCTGGGATGATATTATGCACATTATAGATTATTGTATGAGTGACTGGTCAACAGCTTTTTGGATGTTTCTCATTAATCCTGATTTAAATTCAGACAAATGGTGATATACTCATTTCTTCAAATCTCCAAACAAAAATGACTCAAAGGGCTTCACCTATCCATTATTGATTTTCAAACAGTTATATTCTCCTTCTGGGGTGCTCTGAGCTTCCGCACAGGTGCAGGGTTAAGCCCTGTTAACAGTTTTAGGTGTCTTCCAATCAGTTTACAAGATCCATTTATAAGAATGAAAGACAAAAGTATTTGATTTTGCAGAAACTTCAATGACAATAAAAGAATAAATGAAAATCTCTGGAAATGTATTAACTCTTTGCCTAAAAACATGGTAGATTTATTATATTTTTATTCTTCTAAACTTATGTATGTCCCCACCATATTTTTATCTTTTTATTCTGATTTATTTATTTATTTTTTGGTTTATAGTCTTATCATCTCCCACACTGTATAACTAATTTACATTGAATTTACTGTATATCTGTCTTTGCCAATTGGAATATATGATTCAAGAGGGCAAGATCTTTCTTTTGTTCATTAACGTCTTCCATGTGCTTGGGAGAGTGTCTGGAACATCTATTCACTCAATAAATATTTGCATAGTGAATGAAGAATGACCGGCCATGTAGAATCTGAAGAGGACAGCAGTCTCATCCCAGATAAATGTTAGTTGTGATAAATGCTAAACTCCTTTAAAAATTTCAAAGAGAGTCGAAAAATACTTTTGTTAATTATCTATTTTAGAGTTTAAAAAATCTCCCTGCTGATAAATTTTTCCTGATAAACTAAAACACTTAAAAGAACTCAATTGCCGGTAGGACCTCCATGATCTCTCTGCTACCCCTCTCGCCACTCTGGCTACACCTTACTGAGCTTCAGTCACTCTAGGCTTCTTTCCACCTTAGGCTGTTTGCCCTTATTGGTCTTTGTGCCTTGATGCCAAATGCTGAGCCGCTGATTCTCATGGCTGGTCCTATCACATCATTTAGCCTCATGTCACATAACACCCTTTCAGAGAAGATGGTGATGGCCCTTTAAGCTTGTGGTTCTCCACTGGATGATTTTTGTCTCCAAAGGGACATTGAACAATGTCTGGAGACAATTTTGTTTATCACGACTTGGGACAATGGTTATGTTACTGGAATCTAATGATTAGAAGCTAGAATGCTGCTCAATATCTTGCAGTACACACAACAGCCCTCTACACAACAGAGATTTACCTGGCCTGAGCGATCAAGAGTGCCAAGAGCGGGAAACCCTGAAAACAGTCCCTGTCTCTAACACTTGTCACTTTCTCACCATCGATGTTTTACTTTCTCATAGCACTTGCTAAAAGTCAAAATTACTTTAAGAAAGTAATTTGTTTATTTATGTTACTATCTCTGGCCTACTAAAATGTAAGTTCTAAGAAAGCAAGTTCCTTGTCTATCTTATTCACATTAATGTTCCCAGTGCCTGATACTAGCACCTAGTAGACATCCAGTTATGTATTGCCTAGATAAAGAAATAAATAATCACAAACTGGACATCCCTCCTTCTGCCCTACATTATTGGCACAGCTCAGCTAGCAGTCTTTTTGTTTTGGCTAAAATTTTTAAAATTTGAGATGGTTTTATTTTTTAACATAGGCTCCTTTTCCATAAAATTATGACTATTTTTATTAACATCTGTAGAAGTCATGTTTTATATAGTTAAAAATCACAGAATCAAAAATCAGAATACTTGAGCTCAACAGGCCTCTATCTTTCAACAGTTCTGTGAGAACTACTTAGAGAAGTTTCTTTCTCTTTATGGTCCTTGGGTTTCCTTCAATGAAGGATAATACTGGTACCTTGTCAAAGAGTTGGTTTGAAGACTAAAGGGGTAGTTCACAGAAAGCAGGTGGCACAGAAAGCACACATACAGTTGCTATTATTATTATTTTATTGTGGTCAAATACATATAATATCATATTTACTATTCCAACCATTTTTAAAACTATAGTTTAATGGTATTAAGTACAGTCATATTATTTTGCAACTGTTATTTTTATCCACTGAACTTGTATTTTATTTTTTCAGGTTTCTCTTTATGTGTAGTTGCTATGGTAGTCATAGTATTTAAAGACAATCATACTGGTATTGGCTATAATCAGGTTGCCCATGATTCTGAGATGGTATATATCATGCACTTTATTGCTCAGGGTGTCTACAAGCTTAATAGTGTATATTTGACCATTACATTAATCAACCTCCCTGCCATGTGTTCAGTTCTATGCTTTCCCATGAATATTATAGGAACCCTAACACACATTTCATTCCTGACTGTGTGCCTAAGAAACACATTCACGTTAAGTATGTGTGAAATTCGCGCCACCTTCAATTTGATGGTAACAAGTCACAGGAGATGAATATCTGGTTTTATAATCCTAAAATAGAGGCTTAATAGCAAGTCATGAAAGTAAAGATTTGATTATAGAGATTAGAAGAAGAGAAATTGGGTTTTATAGTAATTGAGTAACTATTAAGAATACTTCAAACACTTTCAAAGAATCCTTAAAATACCAAGGTTTAAAACAAGAACTAGGTATGGGCAGAAGATTTTTCCCAAGGAAAAAAAAAACTCCTACTCATTCAATTAAGAAACTTTTAAAAATTGTCAGTACAATTGTTTAAATATAATCTCTCAGGGTTCTAAAAGAACAAATTACATGGTAAAATTAGTTCTGAGGGATAAGAAGAATAAAGGTGTTTTTCAACAATCATGTTTGGATTATATTCAAAGTGCAATTCTAATCACTCCACAATTTGAAAAAGGTTGATGGTCTATTAGTGACCTTTCATGAAAGCTTTCAAGAAGTTAGATTTGTTGGGATATATTTGTTAAATTAAATTTTGCAGTATAAAATTTAAAACCTTCATTCATGAAAATTTCTGAAGTAATTAAAAGGTTACACATGTAGTAAACTGAACTAGAATTTTAAATATGAGTGTCTACAGGCTGTCAAAACATTTTTAATAATAAAGGTTGGTTACAACCTCAGAACAAGGGTGTGGCACAAAAATAAAGAAGTCATTGATTTGGGGTCATCTAGCTGCCAGTAGGGTAGTGAATATTGTGGTGGGAAAGAATGGAATTCCAAATGACATTGCCCCAGGATCCACAGAGATCTAGCTGCCAATAAAACCTAGAACCTAGGGACTCTGAGCCCAGACCAATGACATTTCCTTGTCCCCTTCTCATCAATTACAAGGAGCCTGGGAGCCCAGATTGCTTTAAGTTACTGTCCATTCTTCCTTTCCAGCTTACAGCTGGCTGGCTTTAGCCTGCAGAGCTTCAGGGCAACTCCTAACCTTGAGATGGAACACACTTGCAAGAAAGAGTTACCCTAGTCTACCTGCTTGAGCCTTCTTGTGAGCATTTCTTCAGTTCAGCTTCCTTGATCTGTGGGAGGATTTTATGAGCTAAAAATCAGCCAGCGTTTCCATTTACCAAGCTGCTATTTGATAGTTTTATAATCTAACCATTCCACATTGCCCTCAACTGAAACTTGGCACATATGTTGACTACACAGATAAAATTTCTAAATTGAAAATGGTTAGTGATTTGTGATTTACATGTAAAAACAACAATGCACAATTCCCATGATTACAATCTTTTGCATTATTCTCAGACACTTTACTGGTACCTATGACTACATGATTCCACTGCCTGGGTTGAAGGCAGGTTTAGGTCTGGGAGAAAACTTCCAAATGTGGTATGGTTTATATTTCTGTTCAGCATTTCATAGACAAATCTGGGAGTCAAGTGGCATAGTGTTATGTGATGAGAAAATGAGGACTAGTTTATTGTCAAAATAAGGAAGAATTAAATGATTTAAGAATGTGAAGTGGAAAGAACAAAATAGGAATTCACGTTTCTTGGCCTAATTGCCTAAACATTCGTTAAGGACAGGACTGGACCTGTACAAAAACATGAAGTAGAAAAGCTTTTTCCTCACCTCCACTTTTCTCCCCCATTCCAACCTTTTCTAGTGTGTCCCCTCCTATTTTTTTCTATCTTCTCTTGTTTTCTGCATCCAAGTGACTGGCATTAAGGAATTTCTTATTTTAATTCTTTTATGGAGCAAAGGATTGCAAAAGTATTTTTGCTATGTCACAGCCCATATCGAACAGTCTTAGCACCTAAAGATAAGACAACCCCTGCTTGAGGTTATCACTTTTTGAAAATGAAATTATCATTTCATTTTTCTTTCTCACTTTCAATGCAATAAGAGAAAAAGATAGCCATGAACTGCATAGAAGTCTGTAAAATTAACAGGGTAGTTGAATATTACATTAAAAAATAGGATCATTAGATATATTTAAAATGCAACTTTGCATACATAGCATTTATAAAAGTAAGGCCTTGGCTGGTTAGCTCAGTTGTTTAGGAGAGTTATCTGGAAATGACAAGGTTATAGGATCAGTCTTCGGTCAAGGCACACACGGAAAGCAACCAATGAGTGTACGATTGAGTGGAACAACAAATAAATGTTTCCCTTTCTTCTACCCTCTCTCTCCTTTTTCCCTTCCCCCTCTCTCCCTTCCCCCACATTCTCTAAAAATAAACAAACAAACAAATAAAAAAATAATTAAGGCTTGACTGCATAGCTGGGTTGGTTGGAGCGTTGTCCCAAAGTGAAGTTGCCAGTTTGATTCCCTGGTCAGGGCACGCAGCTCGATCAATGTTTCTGTCTTTTATTCCCTGCCTCTCTCTGTCAAAAATAAAAAAATAAAAAATAAATAAAGAAATAAAAATTAAAAAGTAGAAGCCAACAATGAAATAAATAACTCAGAGGTGGATTAAGGTTAGTTGAGGCCCAGGTACAGAAGAAAATATTGGGCCACTTACATTAGAAAAAAGTGTAAAGTTGGGATTTTGCAGAGCCCTTCAGAAGTCGGGGCCCAGGGTGTGTGCCCAGTGTGCCTGCTGTTAAATCTGCCACTGGACAGACTGTAAAGTTTTTTACTTACTTTTTAAAATAACTTGGGACATATTTTGTAGAGTTTAGAATAATGGCCTGAATATTTTAATAGTCAAAATAAATTAATATGAATTCTATCTTCTCTACCTTCTCTTGCTTGCCTTGGAGTGCAAACTATCTAAATAGAGCACTCAAAAGCAGAAAAAAGGTTAGATAATTGATGTGATTATTCACCAACAAAACCTCCTGCCCCAAATAACTGAAGTTGTTGCAGTAGACAGGAAATATAAATGTCTAAGCAACAACTTTTTTGGTAAGGCTAAAAGCTTTCTAAAGGGATTTTTTTCCCTTATATGCTATAAACATTTATGGAGAATTGTTTAAAAGTTAATTTTCATTCATGTAAAAGTTCATATTTAAGAAAAGTCATTTACATGTATTCGCAAATTTTCTTTTTCTGATTCAGTTAATTGATAGCTAGATGCCCACTTACTGTGTTGTTCTAAAACAAATACTTTAAAAATGTCAGTTAGATACATCTCTATATTTTATACTCCATCTAACCCCTCTTTAGTAAATAAAGCATGAGATTCTATCGAAGTGGTAAGTGGAGATTATCTATAGTCAATCTTATATACTTATGTCTGCCAGTTATTTTCCTGGTTCTTGTTGCATCACGCCTTTGAAAGACTTAGATTTCATTTTATGTCTGCCTTAGTGAGTTGTTTTTTTTTTGTGGAACAATATATCTTAAATTGCCTGGGGAACCCCTAATTAAATGTCACTTTGTAATAATACTTTCTTTGGTCACTAGACTTCTCTCTAAAATTGTTAAAGCCTTAAGATCTTCTACATATAGAGCTGACTGATGCAACTTAATTAAACTGCAGCAAATTGAATCTACATGCTAAAGCTATGTTTAAAATTTATGGGTGTGCTTGTCTTTGAGTTATTTATTTCTTAAGGATGGTGGGTCTAGTGAATGTGGAAACCTCGAGCCCAGTGGACCAGTAGGTGAGCTACAGGTTCTCTTTGCAACTTTGGAGCAGCTCTCTCAAGGGGGCACCAAAACTACGACATACAAGTAAGACCTGCAAGTGGTTGTGGCACCTCAAGATGTGAGGCTGGAACTCGGTTTGGGTGTTGATTGTTCCTGAGCCACTGAAGGAATGACTCCAGAAGCAGCTGGAATTACTCTAATTTGTAGCCAAAAATAATTTCAGCAACAGGGGCAGGATTATGGTGTCTAGGTGCCACAATTGGATTGTCAGATGATGCTTACAGCTGCTCATCAAAGGTGCAGTGAGGAGAGAGAATACCTCAATTTTCCAATGCCTTTCCTTTTCATAATTGCAAGAATAAGAAAAAGGATTGACCTGTTTGAAGTCTTGGTGCACTTAAATGTTCAGAGTATGAGGGCTGCTATAGGGTCAAGAAGATAAATAAACTGACTTTTTTCTCTAGATCTGAGCAAAGTCCAATGTGGACCTATTTAAAGAATATGTGGTATTGTTAAGATCTCTTTAAAATGAACCTTTATTTTATGCTTGTAAAGGAATAATTTCTTTCTAGGGTGCCAAGAAAGATGCTGATCCAGATTTTCTTGGAGTCTATGAAACTCCCTGCCCTTTTGACATTTTTAGAACATTGATGAATATCTTTAGGCTTCCTGAATGTTCTCTGGTTTGTAATTGACACTATCCCCAGCACTTCTGCTACTGTTCATGCAATATTAGATCTTGGCTCTTTATTTCTTACGCCATAGGGCAGAAATGCATGCACGCAGAGACCACATCAGATAGGGAAAGAAGCTGGCTGTTTCAGTAAGTGATGTCTCTCTCATGTAAGAACAAGATTTGGCAGTAGGCTAGGATGAGTTGAAGTTTAGGTTTCTGCTGCTACTTCCAAGTCTCTTCCATAGAGAACTACTTCAAAGCTCTAGATCTTATCAGATTTTCATCAAAGCTGCAGACCTAGTTTATAATTTTTATTTTCTTTAAAAATTTTTTATTTATTGATTTGGAGAGAGAAGAAGGGAGAAAAAGAGACAGAAACATCGATCTGTTTCTATATGTGCCTTGACCAGGGTTCGAATCCTCACCTGCTTGCATATTGGGACAATCCTTCAACCAATTGAGCCATCCCTTAGTTTGTAACTTTTAAAAGCAAATTTTATTTTGCCTGACCAGGTGATGATGCAGTAGATAGAGTGTCAGCCTAGGATGCAGAGGACCTAGGTTTGAAATTTCGAGGTCCCCGGCTTGAGTGTGGCCTCATCTGGCTTGAGCACAGGCTCGCCAGCTTGAGTGTGGGGTCATTATTGAGCTTGGGATCATAGACATGACCCCAAGGTTGCTGGCTTATGCCCAGGGGTCACTGGCTTGAAGCCTAAGATCGCTGGCTTGAACCCAAGGTCGCTGGCTTGAGCAAGGGGTCACTTGCTCTGCTGTAGCCCCTTGGTCAGGGCACATAAGAGAATGCAATCAATGAACAACTAAGGAGACTAAGGAGCTGCAACAAAGAATTGATGCTTCTCATCTCTCTCTCTTCCTGTCTGTCTGTCCCTATCTGCCCATCTCTCTGTCTCTGTAAAAATAAAATAGCAAGTTTTATTTTAAGAAAGTTTTAGATTTACAGAAAAATTGCAAAGGAAGTAAAAAAAACGTTCCTATATAGCCCACACCCTATTTTACCTTGGTTAGTATCTTATATTAGTATAGTATATTTGTTTTAATTAATGAACCAATATTTATACATGAATATTAACTACACTCCATACTTCCTTCAGATTTTCTTAATTTCTACCTAATTGTTCTTTTTCCAGGATCCCATTCAGAATACTACATTACATTTAGTCATCATGTCTCCTTAGATTACTCTTGGCTGTGACAGTTTTTCAGACTTTCTTTGTTCTTGATGACTTGGGTAATTTTGAGGCATACTGGAATACTGGTCAGATATTTTGTGGATCTTCCTCAATTGGGAATTGTTTTATGTTTTTCTTATGATTAGATGAGGACTTTGGGTTCCTGGAATGAAGACCAGAGAGGAAAAATGTCATATTCATAACATTATGTCAAGGATACAGATGATCAACATGACATCACTGTTGATATTAACATTGATTACTCGGTTGAGGTACAGTTTATTAAGTTTCTCCACTGTAAAATTACTCAATTTTCTCTTTTCCACACTGTAATCTTTAGAAATAAGTCACTATGCACAACCTTCTGGAGAGATTTATCACCATCATCTAATAGAAATGACAAAAGTTTAGTGTAAATTATATTATATAACAAACTATATCATGGTACGAGGCATGAATGGCGTGTTATGCTCCACCTCTTTGCAGGTGAAGTATCTACATAAATTATTTGAAACTCTTCTGCTGTGCAATTAGTTTATTCTTCCCATTTATTTACTTATTTAATAATTTATATCAGTATAGACTCATGAATATTTACTTTTGACTTTGGGTTATAATCTAACACTATATTTTGTTTCTTAAATTGTTCCAGCCTTGGCCATTGGGAGCTTTTCAACTTGGTTCCTGTGTTGCTTTGACATTCCACTATGTTTTTGTTTGTCTGTTTTATTTGTTTTTTGAGCACTATTTTACTTCTGGTGCTGTAAGATGCCACAGGCTCATCATATATATATATATATATATATATATATATATATATATATATATATATATATTTTTTTTTTTTTTATAATAATTTTATTTTTTTAATGGGGTGACATCAATAAATCAGGATACATATATTCAAAGATAACAAGTCCAGGTTATCTTGTCGTTCAATTATGTTGCATACCCATCACCCAAAGTCAGATTGTCCTCTGTCACCTTCTATCTTGTTTTCTTTGTGTCCCTCCCCCTCCCCCTTTCCCTCTCCCATTCCCCCCTCCCCCCCCCCCCCCCCCCCGAACCACCACACTCTTATCAATGTCTCTTAGTTTCACTTTTATGTCCCACCTACGTATGGAATAATGCAGTTCCTGGTTTTTTCTGATTTACTTATTTTGCTTCGTATCATGTTATCAAGATCCCACCATTTTGCTGTAAATGTTCCGATGTCATCATTTCTTATGGATGAGTAGTATTCCATAGTGTATATGTGCCACATCTTCTTTATCCAGTCATCTGTTGACGGGCTTTTTGGTTGTTTCCATGTCCTGGCCACTGTGAACAATGCTGCAATAAACATGGGGCTGCATGTGTCTTTTTTTTTTTTTAATAAATTTTTATTAATGTCAATGGGGTGACATTAATAAATCAGGGTACATATATTCAAAGAAAACATGTCTAGGTTATCTTGTCATTAAATTATGTTGCATACCCCTCGCCCATAGTCAGATTGTCCTCCGTCACCCTCTATCTAGTTCTCTGTGCCCCTCCCCCTCCCCCTAACTCTCTCCCTCCCTCCCTCCTATGTCCTCCCTCCCCCCACCCCTGGTAACCACCACACTCTTGTCCATGTCTCTTAGTCTCGTTTTTATGTTTCACCAATGTATGGAATCATGTAGTTCTTGTTTTTTTTCTGATTTACTTATTTCACTCCGTATAATGTTATCAAGATCCCACCATTTTGCTGTAAATGATCTGATGTCATCATTTCTTATGGCTGAGTAGTATTCCATAGAGTATATGTGCCACATCTTCTTTATCCAGTCTTCTATTGAAGGGCTTTTTGGTTGTTTCCATGTCTTGCCCACTGTGAACAGTGCTGCAATGAACATGGGGCTACATGTGTCTTTACGTATCAATGTTTCTGAGGTTTTGGGGTATATACCCAGTAGAGGGATTGCTGGGTCATAAGGTAGTTCTATTTGCAGTTTTTTGAGAAACCACCATACTTTCCTCCATAATGGTTGTACTACTTTACAGTCCCACCAACAGTGGATGAGAGTTCCCTTTTCTCCGCAGCCTCTCCAACATTTGCTATTACCCGTCTTGTTGATAATAGCTAATCTAACAGGGGTGAGGTGGTATCTCATTGTAGTTTTGATTTGCATTTCTCTAATAACTAATGAAGCTGAGCATCTTTTCATATATCTGTTGGCCATTTGTATTTCTTCCTGGGAGAAGTGTCTGTTCATGTCCTCTTCCCATTTTTTTATTGGATTGTTTGTTTGTTGTTGAGTTTTATGAGTTCTTTGTATATTTTGGATATTAGGCCCTTATCTGAGCTGTTGTTTGAGAATATCATTTCCCATTTAGTTGGCTGTCTGTTTATTTTGATATCAGTTTCTCTTGCTGAGCAAAAACTT
The DNA here is from genome assembly GCF_036850995.1 of Saccopteryx leptura. Taxonomy (NCBI): domain Eukaryota; kingdom Metazoa; phylum Chordata; class Mammalia; order Chiroptera; family Emballonuridae; genus Saccopteryx; species Saccopteryx leptura. The sequence goes on from NC_089507.1 coordinate 93,973,368, forward strand.
TTTATTCTGATGTAGTCCCATTCATTTATCTTTGCCTTCACTTCTCTTGCCATTGGAGTCAAGTTCATAAAATGTTCTTTAAAACCCAGGTCCATGAGTTTAGTACCTATGTCTTCTTCTATGTACTTTATTGTTTCAGGTCTTATATTTAGGTCTTTGATCCATTTTGAATTAATTTTAGTACACGGGGACAGGCTGTAGATGAGTTTCATTCTTTTGCAGGTGGCTTTCCAGTTTTCCCAACACCATTTGTTGAAGAGGCTTTCTTTTCTCCATTGTGTGTTGTTGGCCCCTTTATCAAAGATTATTTGACCATATATATATGGTTTTATTTCTGGGCTTTCTATTCTGTTCCATTGGTCTGAGTGTCTATTTTTCTGCCAATACCATGCTGTTTAGATTGTCGTGGCCCTATAATAGAGTTTGAAGTCAGGTATTGTAATGCCCCCAGCTTCATTCTTTTTCTTTAGGATTGCTTTGGCTATTCGGGGTTTTTATAGTTCCATATAAATCTGATGATTTTTTGCTCTATTTCTTTAAAAAACGTCATTGGAAGTTTGATGGGAATTGCATTAAATTTGTATATTGCTTTGGGTAATATAGTCATCTTGATTATATTTATTCTTCCTAGCCAAGAACAAGGTATATTCTTCCATCTCATTATATCTTTTTCGATTTCCCTTAACATTGGTTTATAGTTTTCATTATATAAGTCCTTTACATTCTTTGTTATGTTTATTCCTAAGTATTTTATTTTTTGTTGTTGCAATCGTGAAGGGGATTACTCTTTTGAGTTCGTTCTCAATTGTTTCATTGTTGGCATATAGAAAGGCTATTGACTTCTGTATGTTAATTTTGTATCCTGCAACCTTACTGTATTGGCTTATTGTTTCTAGTAGTCTTTTTGTGGATTCTTTGGGGTTTTCGATGTATAGGATCATATCATCAGCAAAAAGTGATACCTTTACTTCTTCTTTTCCGATATGGATGCCTTTTATTTCTTTGTCTTGTCTGATTGCTCTGGCTAGAACCTCTAGTACCACATTAAATAAGAGTGGAGAGAGTGGACAACCCTGCCTTGTTCCTGATTTAAGGGGGAAAGCCTTCAGTTTAGTGCCATTTAATATGATGTTAGCTGATGGTTTATCATATATGGCCTTTATCATGTTGAGATATTTTCCTTCTATACCCATTTTGTTGAGAGTCTTAAACATAAAATTGTGTTGTATTTTATCGAAAGCCTTTTCTGCATCTATTGGTAAGATCATGTGGTTTTTGTTCTTTGTTTTGTTGATATGGTGTATTATGTTAACCGTTTTACGTATGTTGAACCATCCTTGAGATTCTGGGGTGAATCCCACTTGATCATGATGTATTATTTTTTTAATATGTTGTTGTATTCGATTTGCTTAGTATTTTGTTTAGTATTTTAGCATCTGTATTCATTAGAGATATTGGTCTGTAGTTTTCTTTTTTTGTGCCATCCTTGCCTGGTTTTGGTATGAGGGTTATGTTGGCCTCATAAAATGTGTTTGGAAGTATTTCTTCTTCTTCAATTTTTTGGAAGACTTTGAGTAGAATAGGAACCAAGTCTTGTTTGAATGTTTGATAAAATTCACTGGTATAGCCGTCAGGGCCTGGACTTTTATTTTTGGGGAGGTTTTTTTTTTTTTTTAAATAAATTTTTATTAATGGTAATGGGATGACATTAATAATTCAGGGTACATATATTCAAAGAAAACATGTCTAGGTTATTTTGTCATTAAATTATGTTGCATACCCCTTGCCCAAAGTCAGATTGTCCTTCGCCACCCTCTATCTAGTTCTCTGTGCCCCTCCCCCTCCCCCTAACTCTCCCCCTGTCCTCCCTCCCCCCACCCCTGGTAACCACCACACTCTTGTCCATGTCTCTTAGTCTCATTTTTATGTTCCACCAATGTATGGAATCATGTAGTTCTTGTTTTTTTCTGATTTACTTATTTCACTCCTTATAATGTTATCAAGATCCCACCATTTTGCTGTAAATGATCTGATGTCATTGTTTCTTATGGCTGAGTAGTATTCCATAGTGTATATGTGCCACATCTTCTTTATCCAGTCTTCTATTGAAGGGCTTTTTGGTTGTTTCCATGTCTTGGCCACTGTGAACAGTGCTGCAATGAACATGGGGCTACATGTGTCTTCACGTATCAATGTTTCTGAGGTTTTGGGGTATATACCCAGTAGAGGGATTGCTGGGTCATAAGGTAGTTCTATTTGCAGTTTTTTGAGGAACCACCATACTTTCCTCCATAATGGTTGTACTACTTTACAGTCCCACCAACAGTGAATGAGGGTTCCTTTTTCTCCACAGCCTCTCCAACATTTGCTATTACCCGTCTTGTTGATCATAGCTAATCTAACAGGGGTGAGGTGGTATCTCATTGTAGTTTTGATTTGCATTTCCCTAATAACTAATGAAGCTGAGCATTTTTTCATATATCTGTTGGCCATTTGTATCTCTTCCTGGGAGAAGTGTCTATTCATGTCTTCTTCCCATTTTTTTATTGGATTGTTTGTTTGTTTGTTGTTGAGTTTTATGAGTTCTTTGTAAATTTTGGAAATTAGGCCCTTATCTGAGCTGTTGTTTGAGAATATCATTTCCCATTTAGTTGGCTGTCTGTTTATTTTTATATCAGTTTCTCTTGCTGAGCAAAAACTTTTTATTCTGATGTAGTCCCATTCATTTATCTTTGCCTTCACTTCTCTTGCCATTGGAGTCAAGTTCATAAAATGTTCTTTAAAACCCAGGTCCATGAGTTTAGTACCTATGTCTTCTTCTATGTACTTTATTGTTTCAGGTCTTATATTTAGGTCTTTGATCCATTTTGAATTAATTTTAGTACACGGGGACAGGCTGTAGTCGAGTTTCATTCTTTTGCATGTGGCTTTCCAGTTTTCCCAACACCATTTGTTGAAGAGGCTTTCTTTTCTCCATTGTGTGTTGTTGGCCCCTTTATCAAAGATTATTTGACCATATATATGTGGTTTTATTTCTGGGCTTTCTATTCTGTTCCATTGGTCTGAGTGTCTATTTTTCTGCCAATACCATGCTGTTTTGATTATTGTGGCCCTATAATATAGTTTAAAGTCAGGTATTGTAATGCCCCCAGCTTCATTCTTTTTCTTTAGGATTGTTTTGGCTATTCGGGGTTTTTTATAGTTCCATATAAATCTGATGATTTTTTGTTCCATTTCTTTAAAAAATCTCATAGGAATTTTGATGGGAATTGCATTAAATTTGTATATTGCTTTGGGTAATATGGCCATTTTGATTATATTTATTCTTCCTATCCAAGAACAAGGAATATTTTTCCATCTCATTGTATCTTTTTCGATTTCCCTTAACAATGCTTTGTAATTTTCATTATATAGGTCCTTTACATTCTTTGTTATGTTTATTCCTAGGTATTTTATTTTTTTTGTTGCAATCGTGAAGGGGATTATTTTTTTGAGTTCGTTTTCTAATATTTCATTGTTGGCATAGAGAAAGGCTATGGACTTCTGTATGTTAATTTTGTATCCTGCGACCTTACTTTATTGGTTTATTGTTTCTAATAATCTTTCTGTGGAGTCCTTCGGGTTTTCGATGTATAGGATCATATCATCAGCAAAAAGTGATACCTTTACTTCTTCTTTTCCAATATGGATGCCTTTTATTTCTTTGTCTTGTCTGATTGCTCTGGCCAGAACTTCTAGCACCACGTTAAATTAGAGTGGAGAGAGTGGACAACCCTGTCTTGTTCCTGATTTAAGGGGGAAAGCCTTCAGTTTAGTGCCATTTAATATGATGTTAGCTGATGGTTTATCATATATGGCCTTTATCATGTTGAGATATTTTCCTTCTATACCCATTTTGTTGAGAGTCTTAAACATAAAATTGTGTTGTATTTTATCAAAAGCCTTTTCTGCATCTATTGATAAGATCATGTGGTTTTTGTTCTTTGTTTTGTTGATATGGTGTATTATGTTAACCGTTTTACGTATGTTGAACCATCCTTGAGATTCTGGGGTGAATCCCACTTGATCATGATGTATTATTTTTTTAATATGTTGTTGTATTCGGTTTGCCAGTATTTTGTTTAGAATTTTAGCATCTGTATTCATTAGAGATATTGGTCTGTAGTTTTCTTTCTTTGTGCCATCCTTGCCAGGTTTTGGTATGAGGGTTATGTTGGCCTCATAAAATGTGTTCGGAAGTATTGCTTCTTCTTCAATTTTTTGGAAGACTTTGAGTAGAATAGGAACCAAGTCTTCTTTGAATGTTTGATAGAATTCACTAGTATAACCGTCTGGGCCTGGACTTTTATTTTTGGGGAGGTTTTTAATAGTTTTTTCTATTTCCTCCCTGCTGATTGGTCTGTTTAGGCTTTCTGCTTCTTCATGACTCAGTCTAGGAAGGTTGTATTGTTCTAGGAATTTATCCATTTCTTCTAGATTGTTGTATTTGGTGGCATATAATTTTTCATAGTATTCTACAATAATTCTTTGTATATCTATGATGTCTGTGGTGATCTCTCCTCTTTCATTTTGGATTTTATTTATTTGAGTCCTGTGCCTTTTTTCCTTGGTGAGTCTTGCCAAGGGTTTGTCAATTTTGTTGACCTTTTCAAAGAACCAGCTCCTTGTTTTATTGATTTTTTCTATAGTTTTTCTGTTCTCTATTTCATTTATTTCTGCTCTGATTTTTATTATCTCCTTTCTTCGGCTGGTTTTGGGTTGTCTTTGTTCTTCTTTTTCTAGTTCCTTAAGGTGTGAAGTTAAGTGGTTTACTTCGGCTCTCTCTTGTTTGTTCATATAGGCCTGAAGTGATATGAACTTTCCTCTTATTACTCCTTTTGCTGCATCCCAGAGATTCTGATATGTCGTATTTTCATTTTCATTTGTCTGTATGTATCTTTTGATCTCTGCGCTTATTTCTTCTTTGACCCATTCATTTTTTAGAAGTATGTTGTTTAGTTTCCACATTTTTGTGGGTTTTTCCCCCTCTTTTTTGCAGTTGAATTCTAGTTTCAAGGCTTTATGATCAGAAAATATGCTTGGTACAATTTCAATTTTTCTAAATTTGCTGATATTGTCTTTGTGGCCCAACATATGGTCAATTCTTGAGAATGTTCCATGTACACTAGAGAAAAATGTATACTCTGTCGCTTTGGGATGAAGTGTCCTGTAGATGTCTATCATATCCAGGTGTTCTAGTATTTCGTTCAAGTCCACTATATCTTTATTTATTCTCTGTTTGGATGACCGATCTAGAGCCGTCAGCGGAGTATTGAGGTCTCCAAGTATGATTGTATTTTTGTTAGTTTTTGTTTTAAGGTCAATAAGTAGCTGTCTTATATATTTTGGTGCTCCTTGGTTTGGTGCATATATATTAAGGATTGTTATGTCTTCGTTATTCAGTGTCCCCTTAATCATTATGAAGTGACTATTTTTGTCTCTGAGTACTTTTTCTGTCTTGTAGTCAGCATTATCAGATATGAGTATTGCTACACCTGCTTTTTTTTGGGTGTTGTTTGCTTGGAGTATTGTTTTCCAGCCTTTCACTTTGAATTTGTTTTTATCCTTGTTGCTTAGATGTGTTTCTTGTAGGCAGCATATAGTTGGATTTTCTTTTTTAATCCATTCTGCTACTCTGTGTCTTTTTATTGGTAAGTTTAATCCATTTACATTTAGTGTAATTATTGACACTTGTGGGTTCCCTACTGCCATTTTATAAATTGCTTTCTGTTAGTTTTGTATCTAGTTTGATTCTTCTCTTTTGTTTTTCTATCATTTGTTTCTGTTTGTTTGTGTTCCATACTTCTTTCCTCTGTTGCTACCTTTTTTAAGTCATGTTTTTTTGTGGTGGTTTTTTCTAGGGTGGTTACCATTAAGTAATGAAAAGGGTACCTACCATATTCATTGTAGTACCCTATCTTATAAGTATTTCTGCACTTCATCGTCCTTTGCTACTGTTAATCTCCATTCTCTCCCCCCCTTTTTTTTTTCCTTTGTTGTCACAGTTTAAGTTTGGTTTTATTGTGTTCTTGGTGGAGCTGTTACTTGTGGTGTTGTTTTCTTTTGTTCTTTGAATCTGGTTGGAAAACCCCCTTTAGTATTTCCTGGAGTGGGGGCTTTCTCGTGATAAATTCTCTCATCTTTTCTGTATTTGTGAATGTTTTTATATCTCCTTCATACTTGAAGGATAGCTTTGATGGGTATAGTATTCTTGGCTGAAAGTTCCTCTCTTTCAGGGCTTTAAATATTGGGGTCCACTCTCTTCTAGCTTGTAGAGTTTCTGCTGAGAAATCTGATGATAATCTAATAGGCGTTCCTTTATATGTTGTACTCTTCTTTTCCCTGGCTGCCTTGAGAATTTTTTCTTTGTCATTGGTTTGTGTCATCTTTATTATGATGTGCCTTGGAGTGGGTTTGTTGGGGTTAAGAAAACTCGGTGTTCTGTTTGCTTCTTGAATTTGAGGCTTTAGTTCTTTCCACAGGCTTGGGAAGTTCTCATCTATTATTTGTTTGAGTATAGTCTCCATTCCATTTTCTTTCTCTTCTCCCTCTGATATACCTATTATTCTTATGTTATTCTTTCTGATGGAGTCAGATAATTCCTGTAGGGCTTTCTCGTTTTTTATTATTTTTGAGTCTCTTTCTTCTTCTCTCTGTTGTGCCTCAAGTTGTTTGTCTTCTATTTCACTAATCCTATCTTCAATCTGGGTTGTTCTGCTAGCTAAGCTTGTTACCTCGTTTTTCAGTTCGTGAATTGAGTTTTTCATTTCTGTTTGATTTGTTTTTATAGTTTCAATTTCCTTGGTAATATATTCTTTGTGTTCATTGAGTTGTTTTCTGATCTCCCTATATTGCCTTTCCGTGTTTTCTTGTATATCTCTGAGTATTTTTAAGATTTCTATTTTAAATTCTCTGTCATTTAGCTCCAAGGCTTCCAATATGTTAAGTCTTTTCTCCATAGATTTTTCCACATCTATTTGTGTTACCTCTCTTTCTTTTGTATCCATAATATTCGATTTCCTCTTTCTTATTGGCATCTGAGGGTGGTCTTGTTGATAGCACTAATTAGAATTAATAAAGAGTAAAAAGTAAAAAACAAACAAACAAAAAAAAACAAAAAAACACACAAAAAAAAACAAAAAAAAAACCCAAAAAAAAACAACAACAACAAAAAAAACAAAAACAAAAAAACAAAGGGTAAAACACCCCACAAAAAAAAGCAGTAATAATTTATTATTTCCCCCTTTTTTTTTTTCTTTGTTCTCCTTCCCTCCTCTCCCCTCCTCAGGGAAATATCGTGCCTATAATGGAGGGCCTGGTTTGCGGTGAAGAGTTCAAGGGGGCAAAAAATAAAAAAAAAAATAAATAAATAAAATAAAAAAATAAATAAAAAAAAAAAAAGGAAGAAAATCTTAGACAAGCATAAGTTGATCTGCCTGCGGGTGATGGTCAACCAAGAGATATAATGAGAGGGACAAGAGGGAACCAGAAAAAAGGACAAAAAAAGGAATAATCAAGAAGAAAAAATAAAAATAATAAGTAAAAATATGTTGTATTAAGTGGAGCAAAGACCAAATACAATGGAGACCTTGGGTTGGGAGGACCCAAAATGCCACAAAAACAAACCAACCAGAAAAAAACAAAAACAAAACCGAAAAAGAAAAACAAAGCCAAAAAAAACCTTGAGTCCCAAATTAACTAATTTGTTCGTGATTGAGGATTAAATGGGAGGAAAGTAAAACGAGAAAAGAAAAAACGAATAGAAAGGAAAAAATAAGAAAAAGAGAAAAACGAAGGAAGAAATAAAAAAGGAAGAGAAAAAGACAAAATAAGGCAAAAAAAAACCAAAAGAGGAGAGAGTGAGAATTAAGTGTCCTGGAGTATAACCCCAAAGAGGGTGAGGATGAAGAAGAGAAATAAAATGTAACACTTATGGGTAGTGTAGTTCAAGAAAAGGGAAGCATAAGATGGGCAGAGAATAGAAGGACTGAGGTGGAGGAAATAAAGGCAATAAGATAGAAGGAACAAACAACAAGAACAACAAAAAAAAAACAACAAAAAAACAAACAAACAAACAAAAAAAACCAACAAACAGTGGAACAAGCTGCAAAGTCTGTGGAGTTTTCCTGATTTTGAGATGTCAACCTCTTCCTCCTTCTCCTCTCTCCCTCTTCCTGGTCGGCGACTCTGCACCCCAGGCCCTGCCCCTGCGCCACACCCAGGCAGGGACTTGCAGTTGATGGGGTTCTATGGCAATGTCACACAATTGGCTTTAGTCTTGTTGGTAGTCAAGGCCTGCCGGCGTCTGCAGGGTCTAACGACGAGAGAGTTCGCCTTCGTGGATTCTCTCTCCCAGTCCCCCCCTCCCGAACCAGCAGCCTGGCGATCCAGCCACAAGGCTGCCACTGCTTCTGCCTGGGGAGTAAGAGACTCAAAGAGCTGGGAAATCCCCACTCTATCCCCACTCAGTGCAAGGCTCTGGGAAGGGCTCTGACAGTCAGGGCCTCCAGTGTAATCAGGCGGGGGTGGGAGTCAATTGTTGTCAAGGTGATTGTTCAGCGCCTAGCATTCCGTTGGACCTCTCAACCCAGGCTTTCCACTCTTTGTAGCCTGTTTTGGCCGGTAAGAAGAGGCACTAGTCTCTGCTTGCGACTAGTGTGGTATAGATCTTATTATCTGCCAAGTCCTTCTTGTTAGCGTTTATCCCTGAATATGGAGGCTCTATCAATCAGAAGTTGCCCCCGCCCCTTTAGCGAGAGGCACCAAAAAATATCACGCCTCTTGTCTTGGGTCGGTGAACTGAGAGAGATCTTATCAATTAGAACCGAGGGTGCACAGATATCTCGGGTTAAGTTAATTTTAGTAATTGGGTTGCAGCTGTGCTCCCGAAGGTATTTCAGGCTGCCTGCGCGCGCCCCTCCCCCAACGCTTGATTGTTAGCTTGAATGGCTGGGTGAGGTGCCCCGCCCGCGGAAAGAATCTCCCAAGTAGGGAATACCGCCCTGGGGCCTCTCCCGCTCCCCGTGCGCGGGCCCGCTGGGAACGTTAGCGGTGCTCGGTCTGCAACCAGACTGGGAGCGCGCCAGCAGCTGCTTGCCGCTCGCCCTGCAACCGACCCGGGCGCTGCTCGCAGCGGCTGGCGGCGGCGGCTGGTGGCGGCTTCCAAGTGCGGGATGACTTACCACAGGCGCACTTTCTCGCGGCTTGAATGAACGTCCCTGCGGTAGCTTCCTCCACACCCTCGTCTCTCAGATTCGAGTGATAACAGTCCTTTTGCTTTCAGTTTGCTCCGAAGATAAATTTTCCTGTTTCTAGTTGATAAATTTGTTGTGATTTTGGGGAGATCTGTCGAACGCGCTGCTCACGGCGCCATTTCCGTGACGTCACTCCTTTGGGGAGGTTTTTAATGGTTTTTTCTATTTCTTCTCTACTAATAGGTCTGTTTAGGCTTTCTGCTTCTTCTTGACTCAGTCTAGGAAGGTTGTATTGTTCTAGGAATTTATCCATTTCTTCTAGGTTGTTGAATTTAGTAGCATAAAGTTTTTCATAGTATTCTACAATAATTCTTTGTATATCTATGGTGTCCGTGGTGATTTCTCCTCTTTCATTTTGGATTTTGTTTATATGAGTTCTTTCTCTTTTTTCCCTGGTAAGTCTTGCAAAGGGTTTGTCAATTTTGTTGATCTTTTCAAAGAACCAGCTCCTTGTTCTATTAATTTTTTCTATAGTTTTTCTGTTCTCTAATTCATTTATTTCTGCTCTGATTTTTATTATCTCCTTTCTTCGGCTGGTTTTGGGTTGTCTTTGTTCTTCTTTTTCTAGTTCCTTAAGGTGGGAAGTTAAGTGGTTCACTTGGGCTCTCTCTTGTTTGTTCATATATGCCTGAAGTGATATGAACTTCCCCCTTATCACTGCTTTTGCTGCATCCCATAGATTCTGATATGTCGTATTGTCATTTTCATTAGTCTGTATATATCTTTTGATCTCTGCACTTATTTCTTCTTTGACCCATTCATTTTTTAGAAGTATGTTGTTTAGTTTCCACATTTTTGTGGGATTTTTTTCCTCTTTTTTGCAGTTGAATTCTAATTTGAAGGCTTTATGATCAGAAAATATGCTTGGTACAACTTCAATTTTTCTGAATTTGCTGATGTTGTTTTTGTGGCCCAACATATGGTCAATTCTTGAGAATGATCCATGTACACTGGAGAAAAATGTATACTCAGTCACTTTGGGATGAAATGTCCTGTAGATGTCTATCATATCCAGGTGCTCTAGTGTTTTGTTTAAGGCCACTATGTCTTTGTTGATTCTCTGTTTGGATGACCGATCTAGAGCCGTCAGCGGAGTATTGAGGTCTCCAAGTATGATTGTATTTTTGTCAGTTTTTGTTTTAAGATCAATAAGTAGCTGTCTTATATATTTTGGTGCTCCTTGGTTTGGTGCATATATATTAAGAATTGTTATGTCTTCTTGATTCAGTGTCCCCTTAGCCATTATGAAATGGCCATTTTTGTCTCTGAGTACTTTTCCTGTCTTGTAGTCAGCATTATCCGATATGAGTATTGCTACACCTGCTTTTTTTTGGATGTTATTTGCTTGGAGTATTGTTTTCCAGCCTTTCACTTTGAATTTGTTTTTATCCTTGTTACTTAGATGAGTTTCCTGTAGGCAGCATACAGTTGGATTTTCTTTTTTAATCCATTCTGCTACTCTGTGCCTTTTTATTGGTGAGTTTAATCTGTTTACATTTAGTGTAATTATTGACACTTGTGAGTTCCCTATTGCCATTTTATATCTTGCTTTCTGTTAGTTTTGTGTCTTGTTTGATCCTTCTCTTTCGTTTTTCTATCTTTTGTTTTTATTTGGTTGTATTTCATACATCTTTCCTCTGTTGCTATCTTTTTTATCTCATGTGCTTCTGTGGTGGTTTTTTCAATGGTGGTTACCTTTGAGTAATGAAAAGGGTCCCTACCCTGTTCATTGTAGCGAAGTATTTTGTGAGTACTTTTGCACTCCATCGTCCTTTGCTACTGTTAATCTCCATCTTCTCCCCCTCTTTCTTTTTGTTGTTGTCACAGTTTAAATTTGGTTTTATTGTGTTCTTCTTGGAGCTTTTATTTGTGGCTCTGTTTTTTTTTGTTCTTTGTATCTGATTGGAGAACCCCCTTTAGTAATTCCTGGAGTGGGGGTTTTCTGATGATAAATTCCCTCATCTTTTCTGTATCTGTGAATGTTTTTATTTCTCCTTCATATTTGAAGGATAGCTTTGATGGGTATAGTATTCGTGGCTGAAAGTTCCTCTCTTTCAGGACTTTAAATATTGGGGTCCACACTCTTCTAGCTTGTAGAGTTTCTGCTGAGAAATCTGATGATAATCTAATGGGCCTTTCTTTATATGTTGTATTCTTCTTTTCCCTGGCTGCCTTGAGAATTTTTTCTTTGCTGTTGGTTTGTGTCAATTTCATTATGATATGCCTTGGAGTAGGTTTGTTGGGGTTAAGAAAACTCGGAGTTCTGTTTGCTTCTTGAACTTGAGGCTTTAGTTCTTTCCACAGGCTTGGGAAGTTCTCATCTATTATTTGTTTGAGTAAGTTCTCCATTCCATTTTCTCTCTCTTCTCCCTCTGATATACCTATTATTCTTATGTTATTCTTTCTGATGGAGTCAGATAATTCTTGTAGGGCTATCTCATTTTTTTTAATTTTTGAGTCTCTTTCTTCTTCTCTCTGTTGTGCCTCAAGTTGCTTTTCTTCTATTTCACTAATCCTCTCTTCTATCTGACCTGTTCTATTAGCTAAGCTTGTTACTTTGTTTTTCAGCTTGTGAATTGATTTTTTCATCTCTGTTTGATTTATTTTTATAGTTTCAATTTCCTTGGACATATATTCTTTGTGTTCATTGAGTTGTTTTCTGAGCTCCCTAAATTGCCTTTCTGTGTTTTCTTGTATATCTTGGAGGATTTTTAGGATTTCTATCTTGAATTCTCTGTCATTTAGCTTCAAGGTTTCCAATATATTAAATTTTTTCTCCATAGATTTTTCTTCATCTAGCTGTGTTACCTCTCTTTCTTTTGTATCCATGATATTCGATTTTCTCTTCCTTAATAGCATCTGAGGGTGGTTTTGTTGATAGTATTAATGAGATTTAATAAAGAATAAAAAGTAAAAAAAATAAAAAATTGAAGAGTTTTTTTTTTTAAAAGTTAATAATAAAATAAAGAAAAATAAAATAAAATAAAAAATTTAGAAAAAGGAAATTATTCTCCCCCTCCTTTTTTCCTCTCCTCTCCTCTCCCCTCTTTCTTGAGAAAATCTTGTGGTGAACTGTGAATTATAACAAACAATGCCTGTAATGGAGGGCCTGAATTGGGGAAAAGTAATAAAGGGGCAAAAAAAGAAAAAAAAAGATAAAAGAAAAAAGAAAATAGGGGGTATGGACCCACAAAAAGCAAATAAGGAAAAAATTTGGGTCAAGAATAAAATGATTTGCTTTTAGGTGTTGGTTGACTAAGAGTTATGATGAGAGGAATAAGAGGAAAACAGAAAAATGGGGGGACAAATTAAAAAATTACTACTGTATTTAGTGGAACAAGAACTAGATAAAATGGAGAGCCAGGGATGGGAGCACTGCTAGTGAGTTAAAAAGGTGAAGTAAAAACCCCCCCAAATGCCACAAACATAAGTTTGAGTCCCAGATAAGATAATTTGTTTGTTATTGAGGTTCGAATGAGAGGAGATGTAAAGGAGAAAGGAAGAAACTAATATAGAGGGAGAAAAGAAAGAGAGAGAGAGAAAGAAAGAGGGAACCACTAAAAGAAGAAAAAAGAAAAAAGAGGAGAGAGAGAGAGAGAGAGAGAGAGAGTTAAGGGTTTTGGAGTGCAATCCTCATAGAGAGAAAGGAAGAGGAGAGAAAAGATAATGGGAGATGTAACACTTATGGGTAGTGTAATTCAAGGAGAGGAGAGAGTAAGACCGGCAGAGAGTTAATCAGCCAAATTGGAAGAGGAAAAAAAGTATCAAGAATGAAGATAAGAGAAACAAACGAACAAATATAATAAAATGGGATAGGTTATAAAGTCTGCAGATTATTCTTGATTTTGAGAGGTTATCTTCTTGCTTTTTCTTTTCTCTCCCTCTTCCTGGTCGGTGACTCTGTACCCCAGGTTCTGCCCCTTTGGCACTCTCAGGTAGAGGTTTGCAGTTGATAAGTATCTATGGCGATGTCATGTATTGTGCTTTAGTCTCGTTGGCAGTCGAGGCTCATTAGCATTTATAGGCTCCGACAGTGAGAGAGTCTGTGTTCCTGGAGCCTTTCTCCTAGTCTTTCCTTCCTCAATTAGTAGCCTGATAATCCGGCTATGGGGTTGCTGCTGCCTCTGCCTCTGCCTGGATAGTAAAGGGCTCAAAGAGCTGGCAACTCCCCACTCTATTTCCACTCAGCACAGGGCTCTGGGTAAGGCTCAGTCAGTCAGAGCTGCTAGCATAATCAGGTGGGGTTTCCGCCCACTCAAAGACCTCAGGCTCTGCCACTCTGTCCGGTAACACAGGCGGGCGCCCACTTCTGGGATGCTTAGAGGAAACTCTCGCTCACTATCTGCGCGCACAGACCAGGATATCCGGCCAGCAGTCTCACGCTCTGAGTGAAACCCCCAACCGCATGGAAAAGTTGCAGCATTGGAATTGGCTCTCGCCCCGTCCTCATGCGCGGCTTTTGCAAGGCATTGGGGCAGCCCGAGATTCCGCTGTGGCCCATACAAAGGCCCCTGACTCTGCCCCTCTGTGCAATAACACAGGCGCGCACTGCCGAGGCACTCGGAGGAATCTTTCGCTATCTGAGCGCGCAGACCAGGATATCAGCCCGGCCGCCGCGTTTCCCTCTGAGTGAAACCCCCACCAGCACGGAAAAGTTCCACCGTTGGAATTAGTTCTCGCTCCCTCCCGTGCGCGGCTTTCCCAGGGCACTGGGGCTGCCCAGAGATTTTGCTTTCGGCCCACAGAAAGGCCTCTGACTCTGCCTCTCTGTGGGGTAATACAGACACACACTCCCAGGGCTTAGGAAGAAATCTCTCGCCCACTAACTGTGCGCCGACCAGGAGATCGGGTAAAATGGCTGCCCCGCTTGTCTTTCTTTGTTTGGGTTTGGCGCGAGTGTTAGCTTGTATTGCCCGGGTTGCCACAGGATCAGTTTTTCCTTGGCTTGGATCTCCGTGCCACAGCCTGGTTCAGCCGTTTGTGCCATGGCCTGGATCTATTCACCCCCTTTGCCTGCCTCAGTTTCTATATTCACGGATCCTAGAGAAAGCTGCCCTGTTTAGGTTAGTGAGGAAGGCGGAGCATTTCTTACTCCCTATTTCCTTCGGGGTTTGGTTATATATTTAGCCAATTTTTCGCTCGACCATACCTTCGGGTGTATTCCATAACATCTGAAGGCTCCAAGGATAGGTTTTTCTGTTTCTGGTTGAAGATCTTGTTGAGTTTTGGGGGAGATTTATCGGTATCGCTTCCTACCCCACCATTACCCTGATGTCATCTCCCATCCTATATATTTTTTCCAGTCCTAGAATTGTCTATTTCTCCAAGGAGCCCTGGTCAGACCAGTTTCTAAAGCTCTGTGTTTTTTCACTCTCTCTAAGTCTTTCCTCATATTTTGGTGTATGCAACTATGTTATGCTTTTTTCTTTTGCTTGGTTGACATTGACACAGATTTAAAAAAAAATTGATTGATTTGAGAGAGAGAGAGAAAAACAGGAAAGGAAAGAGAGAGAAAGAGGAGAGGGAGAAGCATCAACTTGTAGCTGCAGTACTTTAATTGTTCATTGATTGCTTCTTATAGGTGCCTTGGCTGGGGGCTCAAGCTGAGCCAGACACCTCCTGCTCAAGCCTGCAACCTTAGGCTTTAAGGCAGCAAACTCTGGGCTCAAGCCCCTGACTGCTCTCTCCCCTGCACTGCCATTACCAGTCAGGCAAAACAAACTTTCTCTTTTAAATCTAGAGAAGTTCGAATATGTACATAGGATACCGAACAGCCATTTAGCCACCATGAAGCTTCAACAGTATTACCTCATGGCAAGTCTTATTTTATCTATATCATGATCCCTTTTTAAAAAAATTTATTTATTTATTTTTTAATATGACTTAAAATATTTTCAGTGATAGTTGACATACAATATTATATTAGTTTCAGATGTACAGCATAGTGATTAAATATTAATAACTTACTAAGTGATCATCATGATAAATCTAGTACCCACCTAACACCATTCATAATTATTACAATATTATTGACTATATTCTCTATGCTGTACTTTATATCCCTGTGACTATTCTATAACCACCGATTTGTACATTTTATTCCCTTGAACTTTTTCACCCAGCTGCCTAAGCCCCCTCCTATCTGGCAATGGCTCTGTATCTATGACTGTTTCTCTTCTGCTTGCTGTCTGTTTTGTTTTTTAGATTCAATTGTTCATAGAAACATATTTATTGTAATTTTATTAGTCATATTTTTTATTTATTTTTCTTTTTTTCTTAAAAAAGACCCTTTAGCATTTTTTTTTGGTCTGGGAAGTTCTTTATATGTCTTTTGATTCTAAACAATAGCATCTAATAGATTGCTTATCTATATTTTGTTTAGTTCTTTTTTTGTAATTTTATTCTTTTTTTTTTCTTTAGGGACATGTTTCTTTGTCTCTTCATTTTGGCAGCCTCTCTGTGTTTGCTTCTATGTGCTAGGTAGAGCTGCTGCATCTCAAGGGTGTGGTAGAGTGGCTTTATATAATAGGTGTTTCATAGGATCCAGTGACACCACCCAGCCTTCTCAACAGAGGACACACTGAAGGGGAGACCTCAGCAGCCACCAGAGCCCTATTAAGTCCTGCTCCATGGAGTGGGCCCCTGCACAGCTGATCCTCCTTGGTTACTGCATCCAGTCCTTGCAGCCGATCAGCCTAAGGGTAAATTCCTCCTATTGAGGTGCAAACAACAATCAAGGCTCAACTACAACAGGAAGGTATATACATGTGTGAGGAGCTCCCATGAGGAAGTGGGGGTTGCAACTGGAGTGTCCAGCTTGGGTGGCACAGCCACTGGAAACAGCTTGGATGGGCCCACAAGTTAGGTGGTGCAGCGTTTCAGGGAATCACCAGAGCCAGGTTGATAGAGAGGCAGATATGGTTCCTACCTGCTGATTCGGTTGGGGGAGGGCACAGAAAAGGAACAGTGACCTCTGCCAGCACTTTTGTCTGGGAGAAAGCTGTCCTTCCAGCCCTCTTTCTGATGCCAGACAATGCAGTTCTTCTCTGTATGTCCCTGGAGCCTTTTGAGTTGATGCCCCAGTGCTGAAGCTCAGACAAGGAAGTTCCTAAACAGGCCCTTTAAGAGGAAGACCAGTACTCCAGTAGCACTCTATCTCACTCAGCCACAATCCCCACTAGTTTTTATAGACCTCTCTTCCTGGCACTGGAACCCTGGGATGAGGGGTGTGGTGTGAACCTTTCACTCCTTAAGGGGTACCTCCACAGCTAAGATGGCTCTCCTATTTTTTTTTAAATGAGAGGAGGGTAGATAAAGAGACAGACTCCCACATGTGCCCCAACTGGGACCCACTCAGCAACCCCTGTTTGGGAGCAATGCTTGAATTAACTAAGCTATTCTCAGCACTGGGGGCCAACGCTTGAACCAATCAAGCCGCTGGCTGTGAAAGGGAAAGAGAGAGAAGGGGGAGAGGGTGTGGGGAGAAGCAGATGGTTGCTTCTTGTCTGTGCTCTGACCAGGGATCGAACCTGGGATGTCTGCATGCTGGGCCAATGCTCTATTCACTGAGCAAACTGGCCAGGGCCTCTATCCTAATTTTTATCTGCCACATGTGGGTGTGGGACCAGCCCATTCTACATCTCTGCTCCTCTTACCAGTCTTGATGTGACCTTTTTAAAAAAAATATTTTAGTTATAGAACTTCTGTTCACCTAGATTTTAGTTGGTTCTGAATGATGTTTGTTTTGTAGTTTAGTTGTAATTTTAATGTTGTCATGGGAGGTTCTGAGTACCACGTTTGTATAGGCTGCCATCTTGACCAGAAGCCCCCTGATCCACTTTTCCTTATATCCCAACATCATATGATAGCATCTATAAATATTTTAGCAATGTTTCTAAATATTCACTTTAAAAAGTATACCTAGATAAAAAGAAACATAACAATTTGGTTGATAATATATTAAAAGTGATAACAATTCTTTGATTCTTCTCTGTCATCTGATTAGGTCTATGTCCCCTCCTCTTTAATTTTGGAAGACTCTGTGGCTATAATATGGCAGAAGTAATGTATGAGTTTTAGGGCCTAAGCCTTAAGTATTCCTATTTATTGTTTCTTGGAATGGTTATTCTGGGTGCTTTGAATTTCGTATAAGAAATTCAACCACCTTGAGACAGTTGTGATGAACAAGCTTGTGTAAGTACTCTAGTCAAGAGTCACTGCTGAAGTCAGCCTTCCAGCTTTCTCTGTCAAGGCATGAGATATGTGAGTGAAGCTGTCTTGGACACCTAGAACTGCCCATCTGCTACCTAAGTTAACATGTAGAGCAAATTGTTCAGCCTATCCCTGTTGAATTTCCTAACTCAAAAATTTATGAGATATAATAAGACAATTTATTGTTTAATTTATTGTTTTTAAGAAAACTTTTATACTTTTATTTGTTTACTTATTGATTGATTAATTGATTAATTGATTAAGAGAGACAGGAAGGGAGACATGAGAAGCATCAACTTGTAGTTGCATCACTTTAGTTGGTCATTAATTGCATCTTATACATGCCTTGACCTAAGCCATGGGGGTGGGCTCAAGATGACCAGTGACCCCTTGTTCAAGCCAGCAAACTTGAGTTTAAGCCAGTGACTTTGGGATTATGTTGATGATCATACGCTCAAGCTGGTGACCCCACACTCAAGCTGGTGGCCTTGGGATTTTGAACTTGGGTCCTGAGTGTTCCAGATTGATGGTCTATCTACTGCACCACCATTGGTGAGGCTGGAATGTTAGACTTTTAAAATTTGCATTCTCAATGTTTCTTTCTGAGCATCCTGTCTCTTGGGAATGTGATTTACCCTTTCCTTAGGAAGTCTGTTTAAAATTGTGTTAATCCATTTGACATATTTCTTTCCTTTGTTCTTAGTATAATTTATTAATTATACATTTATATAATTTAAATTTTATAGTGACTGTCAAAAATTTCTGAATATTTAACAGTTGGGTTTCCCACACTTGTATAAACTGTCTTTAGCACATTACTGACTGATAGTTCCTTTTTGGTCAGTCTGTGCTGATTTTACCTCAATATTCAGGTCTGATAGAACAGTTAGGTTACTTGCTTTGGAGTCAGAGTTGAGTAAAAATTTTGGCTTAGTGATGTGACTTTAGTGGTGTGATCTTGGATAAATTATTTAAGGTGTAATCTGTTGCCTTATATGCAAAATGGGGAAAACTCTTTCTACCCTAAAAGATTATGGTAGAGGATTAAATGAGAGGAAACATAAATAGAACTTTGTAATTTTTGGTGTTAATATTATTAACATTGTTTGCTTTTCTTGTGAAATACGTGGACTTATTTTGGCAATAGTTCTATTAAAATTCACAGTAATAAAAAAAAAAGCCATTTTTTTTTTTTTTTTTTTTTTAGGGGAAGGGAAGTGTGATTAGACAGATTATTCTCAATCTTTGCTTCTTGGTTACTGGGACTTTAACCTTTTACAGAGCAGTGTGGTAGGTGCAGAGCCAGGCAATGGAAAGGTTTGTAAACACCTAAAAAAGAATGTTAGCAGAAAGAAGCACCATGTTCCTAATATGAGGATTCCTGACAAACCCATCCTCCTGTTAGGTGCTTGGGAGAGAATTGTATGGTCTACCTTTTGTGACTGGCAAATTGAAAATAAAAGAGATTATACCTTGCTTTGAGATCATAGTAGCAGGCTGGGAAAAAGAATAGCAGAAATATTCAGCATGAATTTTGGTTATAGATTCACTCCAATATCCAGGCCATGCAGGTTCTTTAATTTTCCCCAAACGATACTTTACGTGAGGCTTACATCAGACAGAGACACTAATCCAGCCCTGAGGTAGAATAATTCTTCTTCGGCACCCTTCTTTGATGTGTAGCTGATATGGAACCGAGTGCCAACATATGTTTGTACAAAATATTGGCATATGTAAGCAGCCTACTGCTAATTACTACACTCTGAACCTCTTGTGAAGTTTAAATGATGCCTCAAGGAATTTGAATTCAAAAAAATAATATGTATTTCCTCAAATGTTAACAAAAATGGGTAGATTTCTTTTTTAATTGAATTTATTAGGGTGACATTGGTTAATAAAATTATGTAAGTTTCAGGGATACAATTCTATAATACATCATTTATATATTGTGTTGTGTGTTCACCATCCCAAGTCGAAACTCCTTCCATCACCATTTCTCCCCTTTACTCTCTTCTACTTCTCACCTTCCTTTTCCTCTGGTAGCTACCATACTGTTGTCTGTGTTTATGAGTTGTAGTTTTTAGCTTAATTCATTCACTGTTTTTCACGCAGCCTCTCAAACCTCTTCCCACCCCAACAGCTGTCTGTTCTCTCTGCCTATGAGTCTGTTCTATTTTGTTTGTTAATTTATTTATTTTTCATTAGATTCTACTTATATAAGGTCTACCGGAAAGTTCCGTCCATTTTTGGAATAAAACAAAATACAAATTTTTCTTACCGTCAATAAACTTTATTAAATAATATATTTCCACACCAATCCTATCTTCCGAATATGGTCCGAAATGGTTTGCTGAGCTGAATTAAGCCTTGCTGTGATCTCTGATGTTGTCAGAAAAGGATCTTGCTCCAACATGGTCTTAACAACATTGTCATCGATCAAAGATGGTCACCCAGAACATGGCTTATCAGAAAGGTTGAAATCACCTGTTTCGAATTTTTCGAACCATCTTCTGCATGTCCTATCAGAAACTGTACCTTCACCAAACACTTTCAATAAATTTCTACATGCTTCTGTAGCATTTCTTCCTTGTTGAAATTCGTATACAATACAGTGGCGTAAATGAACTTTATCAGTAGCCATGGGTACACTATCGCTTCACACATAAGACTAACGTGAATCAACTTTGTTTTAGTTAATTTGCTACATCAATATGTATACATTAAGTGATAAAAATAGAGAGGCACACATGTGCCAAATAAACATGTGCTTACGTGTCGAAACTTGTTGTGATAGAAACAGACAGAACTTTCCGGTAGACCTTATAAATGAAACTATATGGTGCTTTTCTTTCTCTGACGGGCTTATTTCACTTAGCATAATATTCTCCAGGCTCATCCATGCTGTTGCAAAAGGTAAGATTTTTTTTTTTATGGTCAAGTAGTATTCTATTGTATATATGCACCACAGCTTTTTTATCCACTTATCTACTGATGCATACTTGGGCTGCTTCCAAATCTTGGCTAATGCTGCAATGAACATAAAGGGTGCATAAAGTCTTTTGAATTAGTGTTTTGGGTTTCTTCAAATATATTCCCAGAAGTGAGATCTTTGGGTCGTAAGTCATTCCATTTTTAATTAATAACTCTATACTGATTTCCACTGTGGCTGAACCAATTTGCATTCTCACCAACAATTTATGAGATTTCTCTTTTCTCCACATCCTTGTGAACATTTGTTGTTTGTAGATTTATTGATGATAGCTATTCTGACAGATGTGAGGTAATATCTCATTGTGGTTTTAATTTGCATTTCTCATATGATTAGTGACATTGAGGATCTTTTCCTGCGTCTATTTACCATTTGTATGTCCTTTTTTGGAAAAGTCTATTCAGGTCCTTTGCCCATTTTTAAATTAAACTGCTTTCTTTTTTGGTGTTGAATCTAAAAGTTCTTTATAAATTTTGGGTATTAACCCCTTATCAGCTATAGCATTTGTGAATATATTCTCCCATTCAGTGAATTGTATTTTCATTTTGATGATGATTTCCTTTGATATGCAAAATCTTTTGAGTTTAATGTAGTCTCATTTGTTTCTTTTTTCTTTGCCTGAGGAGATATATTAGAAAAAATATTGCTATTAGAAATGTCCGTGATCTTACTGACTATATATCTGTATAGGGTTTTTATGGTTTTGACTCTAACATTTAAGTCTTTAATTAATTTGTTCTTGTGTATGAGTTAAGGAGGTGTCCTAGTTTCATTCTTGCATATATTTGTCTAATATTCCTTACATCATTTATTAAATAA
The DNA here is from genome assembly GCF_036850995.1 of Saccopteryx leptura. Classification (NCBI taxonomy): domain Eukaryota; kingdom Metazoa; phylum Chordata; class Mammalia; order Chiroptera; family Emballonuridae; genus Saccopteryx; species Saccopteryx leptura. The sequence continues at coordinate 93,994,680 of NC_089507.1, forward strand.
ACTATCTTCATCCCACTGAATGTTCTTGCTTCCTTTGTCAAATAGTAATTGATCAGAAAGGCATGGATCTTTTTCTAGCTTTTCTATTCTGCTCCATTGTTCTATGTGTCTGTTGTTATGCCAGAACCATGCAGTTTTAGATTACAATAGTCTGGTAATTTCAGTTTGATATTAGGTAGCGTAATTCTTTTAACTTTGTTCTTTTTCCTTAAGATTGCAGTGTCTATTTGCGGTCTTTTATGGTTCTACATAAAGTGTTGAAATATTTGTTCTAGTTCTATGAAATTTGCCATTGGTATCTGGTTAGGAATCCCATTGGTTTAACTTCTCTGTTGTTGAAACTGGAAGACAGTTAAGAATTGTCTTTTAAATCTTTTTCAATATTTTTACTCAAGAAATTCAGGCCAGACTGACCAGGTGGTGGCGTAGTGGATAGAGCATCAACCTGGAATACTGAGGATCCACACTTGAAACCCCAAGGTTGCTGGCTTGAGTGTGGGCTCACCAGCTTGAGGGAAGGGTCACTGGCTTGAGTGTGGGATCATGGACATGACCCCATGGTTACTGGCTTGAGCCCACAGGTTGCTGGCTTGAGCCCAAGGTTATTAGCTTGAACAAGGGGCCACTGGCTCAGCTGGAGGCCCTGGTCAAGGTATAAGTGAACAACTAAAGTGCTGTAACTACAAGTTGATGCTTCTCATCTTTCTTCTTATTTGTTTCTCTCCTTTTCTCTCTCTCACTTAAAAAAAAAAAGAAATTAAATCAGGTCGGACAGTTGTCACAGAAATTGAGGCACTTTAGACACTTACAAAACACCTAAGATTGCTTAATCTTTTAAAAATAAGAAAGAGAGCAATACAATTTACACTGAATCTATATAGAAAATAGAGTGATATAGACCAAAGACCACCAATTAAAAATCATTCATGGGCAGGAAACAAAGTTACATAAAATGTAGGGAATACAGTGGAAACTCTAGAGTGGTCTGCTGTGACTAAAGGTACTCAAATTCAAATCATTTTGAGTACTCTGTTGGTTGAACAGAAGTGAGAAGGCCAGGTCAGGCCTTTGTCCTCAATGTGGTGACTCTTGACTTCAATACGTCAGTTAAAAAAAATGCTTCTACCTGTCTGGCTGGCTCAGTGGTAGGGCGTCAGCCCAGTGTGTGAAAGTCCTAGGTTCGATTCCCAGCCAGGGCATACAAGAGAAGCGCCCATCTGCTTCTCCACTCTTCCCCCCCATCCTTACTCTCTATCTCTCTCTTCCCCTCCCGCAGCCAAGGCTCCATTGGAGCAAAGTTGGCCGGGGGAACTGAGGATGGCTCCATGGCCTCCCCCTCAGGCACTAGAATGACTCTGGCCACAGTGGAGCAATGCCCCAGATGGGCAGAGCATTGCCCCCTGGTGGGCATGCCAGGTGGATTTCGGGTGGCGCATGTGGAAGTCTATCTGTCTGCCTTTCCACCCCCACTTCTCACATTGGAAAAATACCAAAAAAAAAAAAAAGTTATGAGGCCAACATAACCCTCATACCAAAACCAGGCAAGGATGGCACAAAGAAAGAAAACTACAGACCAATATCTCTAATGAATACAGATGCTAAAATCCTAAACAAAATACTAAGCAAATCGAATACAACAACATATTAAAAATATAATACATCATGATCAAGTGGGACTCATCCCAGAATCTCAAGGATGGTTCAACATACGTAAAACGGTTAACGTAATACACCATATCAACAAAACAAAGAACAAAAACCACATGATCTTATCAATAGATGCAGAAAAGGCTTTTGATAAAATACAACACAATTTTATGTTTAAGACTCTCAACAAAATGGGTATAGAAGGAAAATATCTCAACATGATAAAGGCCATATATGATAAACCATCAGCTAACATCATATTAAATGGCACTAAACTGAAGGCTTTCCCCCTTAAATCAGGAACAAGACAGGGTTGTCCACTCTCTCCACTCTTATTTAATGTGGTACTAGAGGTTCTAGCCAGAGCAATCAGAGAAGACAAAGAAATAAAAGGCATCCATATCGGAAAAGAAGAAGTAAAGGTATCACTTTTTGCAGATGATATGATCCTATACATCGAAAACCCCAAAGAATCCACAAAAGGACTACTAGAAACAATAAGCCAATACAGTAAGGTTGCAGGATACAAAATTAACATACAGAAGTCAATAGCCTTTCTTTTTTTTTTTTTTTAATAATTTTATTTTTTTAATGGGGTGACATCAATAAATCAGGATACATATATTCAAAGATAACAAGTCCAGGTTATCTTGTCGTTCAATTATGTTGCATACCCACCACCCAAAGTCAGATTGTCCTCTGTCACCTTCTATCTTGTTTTCTTTGTGCCCCTCCCCACCCCCTATCCCTCTCCCATTCCCCCCTCCCCCCCGTAACCACCACACTCTTATCAATGTCTCTTAATTTCACTATTATGTCCCACCTACGTATGGAATAATACAGTTCCTGGTTTTTTCTGATTTACTTATTTCGCTTCGTATCATGTTATCAAGATCCCACCATTTTGCTGTAAATGTTCCGATGTCATCATTTCTTATGGCTGAGTAGTATTCCATAGTGTATATGTGCCACATCTTCTTTATCCAGTCATCTATTGATGGGCTTTTTGGTTGTTTCCATGTCCTGGCCACTGTGAACAATGCTGCAATAAACATGGGGCTGCATGTGTCTTTACGTATCAATGTTTCTGAGTTTTTGGGATATATACCCAGTAGAGGGATTGCTGGGTCATAAGGTAGTTCTATTTTCAGTTTTTTGAGGAACCACCATACTTTCTTCCATAATGGTTGTACTACTTTACATTCCCACCAACAGTGTATGAGGGTTCCTTTTTCTCCACAGCCTCTCCAACATTTGCTATTACCTGACCTGCTAATAACAGAATAGCCTTTCTATATGCCAACAATGAAACAATTGAGAACAAACTCAAAAGAATAATCCCCTTCACAATTGCAACAAAAAAAATAAAATACTTAGGAATAAACATAACAAAGAATGTAAAGGACTTATATAATGAAAACTATAAACCATTGTTAAGAGAAATCGAAAAAGATATAATGAGATGGAAGAATATACCTTGTTCTTGGTTAGGAAGAATAAATATAATCAAGATGGCCATATTACCCAAAGCAATATACAAATTTAATGCAATTCCCATCAAAATTCCAATGACATTTTTTAAAGAAATAGAGCAAAAAATCATCAGATTTATATGGAAGTATAAAAAACCCTGAATAGCCAAAGCAATCCTAAAGAAAAAGAATGAAGCTGGGGGCATTACAATACCTGACTTCAAACTCTATTATACGGCCACGACAATCAAAACAGCATGGTATTGGCAGAAAAGTAGACACTCAGACCAATGGAACAGAATAAAAAGTCCAGAAATAAAACCACATATATAGTCAAATAATTTTTGATAAAGGGGCCAAGAACATACAATGGAGAAAAGAAAGCCTCTTCAATAAATGGTGCTGGGAAAACTGGAAAGCCACATGCAAAAGAATGAAACTGGACTACAGTTTGTCCCCCTGTACTAAAATTAACTCAAAATAGATCAAAGATCTAAACACAAGACCTGAAACAATAAAGTACATAGAAGAAGACATAGGTACTCAACTCATGGACCTGGGTTTTAAAGAGCATTTTATGAATTTGACTCCGCAGGCAAGAGAAGTGAAGGCAAAAATTAATGAATGGGACTACATCAGACTAAGAAGTTTTTGCTCAGCAAGAGAAACTGATAACAAAATAAACAGAAAGCCAACTAAATGGGAAATGATACTTTCAAACAACAGCTCAGATAAGGGCCTAATATCCAAAATATACAAAGAACTCATAAAACTCAACAACAAACAAACAATCAATCCAATAAAAAAATGGGAAGAGGACATGAACAGACACTTCTCCCAGGAGGAAGTACAAATGGCCAACAGATATATGAAAAGATGCTCATCTTCTTTAGTTATTAGAGAAATGCAAATCAAAACTGCAATGAGATACCACCTCACACCTGTTAGATTAGCTATTATTAGCAAGACAGGTAATAGCAAATGTTGGAGAGGCTGTGGAGAAAAAGGAACCCTCATACACTGTTGGTGGGAATGTAAAGTAGTACAACCATTATGGAAGAAAGTATGGTGGTTCCTCAAAAAACTGCAAATAGAACTACCTTATGACCCAGCAATCCCTCTACTGGGTATATACCCCCAAAACTCAGAAACATTGATATGGAAAGACACATGCAGCCCCATGTTCATTGCAGCATTGTTTACAGTGGCCAGGACATGGAAATAACCAAAAAGCCTGTCAATAGATGCTTGGATAAAGAAGATGTGGCACATATACACTATGGAATACTACTCAGCCATAAGAAATGATGACATCGGATCATTTACAGCAAAATGGTGGGATCTTGATAACATTATACGAAGTGAAATAAGTAAATCAGAAAAAAAAACAGGAACTGCATTATTCCATACGTAGGTGGGACATAAAAGTGAAACTAAGAGACATTGATAAGAGTGTGGTGGTTATGGGGGGAGGGGGGAAAGGGAGAGGGAAAGGGGGAGGGGCACAAAGAAAACTAGATAGAAGATGACAGAGGACAATCTGAATTTGGGTGATGGGTATGCAACATAATTGAAAGACAAGATAACCTGGACTTGTTATCTTTGAATATATGTATCCTGATTTATTGATGTCGCCCCATTAAAAATAAAATTAAAAAAAAAAAGAAAAAGGAAAAAATGATTCTTTCATCATTTTACTGCATATTTCAAACTAAAACATTAGTTTTTAACTTGAATTATATAAATACAGGTCTTACATCTATTTTTCTCATTTTAACAGTTGATTTAATTAGCTATTAAATGATATTTTCATTTATAACAGATATACAAAGTATTCTGTTGATCAGTTTTTGAATGTGTCAGATTCTAAGTATATAAATAATATAAGAATACATCCTTTATAATTATATGAAATGTTTGCATTTATCAATATATGGAAAAAAATGTTAGAAACTGAAGTGTGTACCAGAAGAAAGAATGATAAACTAAAGAAGAATTAATTATCTATATCTGTGATAAACTGAGTTTTGCTGATTAGTGTTAAAAGGAATTTGTAATGATTCAATCTGATTGCCCTTAAATCTAGAAATTTGGACTAAAAAATTTAAATTTGGTTAAGTTTCAAGGAAGGTATCTAAATTGCAGATATAGAAAAGAAGTTAAAAAATATAAAGAAACTAGTTGTATAACTTCTACAAATTAATCAGCTAATTAATGAACTAAGTAATTTGAAAAAATTGCGGTTTTAGTTTCTTAAGAGATCTGTATCAGTGAAAAGAAATGTTGGATTTTGATTAGTATTTAAGTGTTTGTATTTATATGGTTGTTTCTAAAAATTCCTAGTGTGTTTGAATGTAGATTTTCCTCTTAAATGTTCAGAATTTTAGTCATTTTATTCAATTTATTTTCCTGTTGAGAATGATAGTTAAATAAATACAATTATGTATGCTAATGAACTTGGTTAGTTGTACACACCTGAAATATTGTGAACAACACCACTACCACCTTTGAAAATTTTAAGTACAGCACTAGAAATATAGTCAATAATATTAAAATAACTATGTATGGTGCCAGTCAGTACTAGACTTATTGGAGAGGATCACTTCATAAATTATATAAATGTCTAACCACTATGCTGTACATCTGAAACTAATATAAAATAATATTGAATGTCAAAAAAAGGATAAAATTTAAATATCCCATTCTCTGATGTCCATCTCTTATTTTTTCAGCTCAGTGGCTCTAGTATACCCATTGCAACAATTCTTCAATGCCATGGAGACTTCCAGTCCATTGACCCTACATGCCCTATCCATCAGTTCCCCCCATCTTCATTTCCTTTCTTGTCCAGCATAAAGTCATGGTCCATCATTATTATTACTCCCTTGCTAATGCCCTAAACTCTTTTGTCCCTCTTTTCCTTCTTCACATTTGATTGGCAAAAGCTCAACCCTGACTGAACTTAACCATCATCTTTCACTGAACACTGTTTGGGGAAAAACATTCCCACAGTGAAGCTGACGTGCACAATTTAAAATTATTGATCTTAAACTTCAAATGGACTCAAACAAACCTTGAAATTCTTTGACTCTTCCCTCCTGTAGTTGGGTGAAAATTTCACACACTTTAATTCTGATTTGAAGAAAGATTTGGCTTATTTATTTTCTATAACTGAGATAATCTCCCCTCCCATGTTTCACCTACTTAGTAGCAGAGGCAAAAACTGGGCAGATCAGTTAGTAGAGTAGTGAAAACTTAGACATAAGTTTAATTAATGGAGTCTCAATTTCAGATCTTAACACTTTGGGAAACATTTGGATGTTTTTTTTCTAAATCCTTTGACTCTCTTCAGCTTCTATTCATGATTATATCTGTATATAAGCATCAGCTCACTTGATTTTATGATAGAGAGCAAAGAGACCTCAGTTACATTTAACAAACCCTAGACTTCTGCTGCTTTTGCTGGGGACAAAGCAATGGTAGGATTCAGCTGGTTCGCATGGGTTCGACAGAACTGATACCTAATTTTTTGTTGAGTTCGGTGAATTAGTTGTTAAAATGGCACTTGTAGTCAGGGTTCTCTCTAAGGTGTGCACCTCAGCAGCCGCCCAGTGTGGAAATCACAAATTTATATTCCTCACTCTTTAAAAAAATTTTTTTAAAGACTTTATTCATTTTAGATGGGAAAGGGGAGGAGCAGGAAACATCAACTCCCATGTGTGCCTTGACCAAACAAGCCCAGGGTTTTGAACTGGAGACCTCAGCATTCCAGGCCCACGTTTTATCCACTGTGCCACCACAGGTCAGGCTCCTTACTTCTTTTTAACAATCATCTACACAACAGTGTATTCTGAATGCCCATAGTAATGTTCATTCTGTCCATCACTGAAAAAAATTTGAAGGAACTATGCTTGTAATATTTATTTATTCATTTCATAAAACTCATAATACCTTTGATGAAATACTACATTTTAATTCCTTCGCATTTATTACTTTATAACATAATCTAGTTTTGTATACCTCTTTTATTGTTCTTACTTTAGTATTAGATGCATGAAATAATAAACTACCTTTTGGTCTATCTTTTTTTATACTTAAAATGGTCATTATGGCAGAGAACAGGTTGTTAAATTATTTGACTGGGACAGGGCATATCTTAACTGTATTGACCTTTGCTCTTTGCATTGGAACCTGTGGAAGACTGCAAGCTGGCAAGCCCTTGCAGTTTAAGGCTTAGTCAAAGGCTAAGTTCTTCCCCCACCCCTCCATATTGGCTATGATTATTTGTACTTGTCCCATTCCCCCCCCCCCCCCACTTCACTTGTTTGCTTAAGTTGCTAGAAGCAATTTACATGCCCTTCCTCTCACCCTTTGTATGTTCTGATGTTGGTTGATTTCACTTATGCAGGGTGGAAGATTTTCTGCACTTGGTAGAATTCTTGGGTTGCCTTAGAGATGTGTGACTTTGTATAGGAGACTTCCTTATTTGCATATGGCTCTGCACTATGTAATAAAGCAGACTGGGGGCTTTGCTTTGGCTTTTTGTAAGCTATCTTGGCATTGCAAAGAGACCTCCTGATCCCATCCTTTTTCTCTCTGAGTTTGTTTCTTCATTCCGCACCATTCTCGCTCAGGACCTAGACAATTACTAGCTGTGCTGGCCTGAAGCAGAACCCACTAAAATATGTCCGGTCCTCTGTGGTCTTTTGGAGATCTTGTGTCTGTTTCTGAAATCTGTGGTCTTAGGTAATGATCTGGTGGCACAGATCTCATGCTTTGTGGTCTGTTTTTTCTTGTGCCAGGTCTCCTCTGGCACTTAGTCCTCTCAGCCCCTTTATATTCACACATCTCAGATAAGCTTTAAGAAGCCAATAGTGATATGTATGCTATTGGTTCCATGCACAATGGACACGGCGCTGAGACAAATGAGGGACTTCTGCTAGTGGTTTGTGTCTCTTCCAGGCTCTGCCTGAAGAAGCAGGCTGCTAGTTCTAATGTCTGTGAGTATCTTCCTACCTATCAGAGTGTTCCTATACTCCATTGTTAAAATTCAATGAAGAGGGAGGAATAATAAAGACCTTGCTCTACCTTTTCTTCTCCTTTCCACATTCTTCTAAAGCTGGATTGAGTGGGTTTCTCCTCTTCTCATGTGGTGGGGACTTTTCTTTTTTCCTATCTTGAATTTTCTCTACTGTTAATAAATTTGATGGTCATGTCAGCTAGTCTGGCTTTTGATATATTGAGAGTTTAAGGAATTTAGAAAATTCCATTTCTCTGACAAAGCCTGTTTTTCAAATATATGGCATTGCTAGGAATTAAACTGATTGTTGGTGCACTCTTTCTATTCCTGTTGTAATTGCTTTCATCTCCACCCTCCTTTGCCACTGATACCTGCTCTCTAACTCCCCTGTATATGGGTACCTCTCAGTGGGGAAATGGTCATGTACCTTAATATATAAAAAATTATTATCCTAGTTATACTACTAACTTTAATTTCTACTCTACAAAGTGACTACTTTATCTATCGCTCCTCAGAGCTCTCATTACCCTTCTCTTTCTTCCCTACTCAGTTCTCAGCAGACAACCCTATTTTGTATGGCACTGAGAAAATTTATAGTGATTAGAAAACTCTCCCTGATAAATCCATAAATAACCTGCATCTCTTTCATTTTAGAGAAAAGATGGAGGAGTGTTGTTTATTCTACCAAAGGCCAATCCCTCCAATTTTGTTTAGAAGCTCATTTCCTCTTGTTTTTTTTAGACACACAGTCTGTGTTTTTTTACATTATGATCATCTCCCTTTCTACTACATTATTCTCATTAGTATAAAAATGTGCTATAATATTCCTCTTCTTAAAAAAAATTCCACTAACATCACATCTCTGTTGACCCTCAGTCTACTGCTTCACTTCTCTGCGACCCTTCTTGGCTATATTATGTAAAGAAGTAGTTAGTAGTCTACATTTACTATCATATTCATATTTACTATCATATTCATATTTATATCATTTTCTGATATTCTACTCAGTTTTCAAACCACTCAAATTTGGGTACATTTCTACCATTTCCATGAAATTGTGCATGCCATATTCACTGTATACGTTTCTATTCTCATCTTACTCAACTTCCCAGCAGCATTCAGTATAGTTGATTATTTTTTTCTTTTGAAAACATTTTCTATGCTAAGTTTCTGGTATCATACTCTTCTGGTTTTCTTCTTGTCTCATTAGGAATTTAGTCTATATTATCCTTACTTGTTCTTTTCTTGACTCAATTTATAAATGTTGGAGAGATATAGGACTTGATACAGCCTATATTCCTTTCTATATTTTTTCTTGCCCACCTCTAGGACTTTCAATACCATATATCAGTGGTCCCCAACCCCCGGGCCACAGACCAGTACCGGTCTGTGGGCCATTTGGTACCGGTCCTCAGAGAAAGAATTAATAACTTACATTATTTCCATTTTATTTATATTTAAGTCTGAATGATGTTTTATTTTTTAAAAATGACCAGATTCCCTCTGTTACATCTGTCTAAGACTCACTCTTGAAGCTTGTCTCGGTCATGTGATACATTTATCCGTCCCACCCTAAAGGCTGGTCCGTGAAAATATTTTCTGACATTAAACCGGTCCGTGGCCCAAAAAAAGTTGGGGACCACTGCCATATATGCTAGAATTCTTCACATTTGTATCTCCTACTCAGACTTCTCCTCTCAGCTATAGACTCAGATACTCAAGCTATTCTTGATACCTCTATTTGGAAGAATTACAGGCAGCTTAAACTTAACATGGCTAGTGCAATTATTGATTTTTTTCAATCCCTCAACCCCCAATAATCTTCTTCAGTTTTCACATCTCAGTAACAGTGCCATTATCCTCTAGGTCCTTTTAAAAAAATTAAAAAAAAAGATTTTTAGAGAGAGAAGAGAGAAAGAGAGAATCATAAATTTGTTGTTCCACTAATTCATGCATTTATTGATCAATTTTTGTCTGTGTCCTGACTGGGAGTTGAGTCTACAACCTTGGAGTGTTGGGACGATGCTCTAACTAACTGAGCTACCTGGCCAGTGCCCATTATCTTCTAGATCCTTAATCTAGAAATCTGACAGTCTTTCTGGATCCACAGCTTCAGTTTCTCAGTCTCTTACAGATTTCTGTTTTATTGGTGCATTCTTTAAGCAGTGGTACTTTGTCTTAGCATGAATTCTCTTTTCATTGGCATGGCTTTTTTATTAGTTCAATTGAATCTGCTTCTATAGCCTCATTATTATTGTATGCTAATGGCTATATATATATATATATATATATATATATATATATATATATTCCATCTCAAACTTAGCATTTTCTTTTGAAGTCAAGGCTCTTATATTTAAATATATAGTCACTATCTTTATTATGATAGTTCATAGGAAATTTCTAATTAATCTATCCAGAATGATATTTGCTGCATTTCCCCAGAAATCTGTGCTTCCTTCTTGGTCCCTTTTAGTGAATGATACTAGCATCTAATAAAGTCACAAGCTAGGATCTTGGGTTCTTCTTTTGATAAGTTTCTCTTTATCATTTCCATTCAATCTATCAGAAGGTTCTACCTCTTCTTCTAAACTATATTGTAAATTTTTCAACTCATATTCCTCTCTTATAAAATCATGTTGGAAGAGGGTTTTTTCGTTTTCTGCCTGGACTATTACACTGATCTCGTTTTCATTTTTTGCTCACTTTCATTCCGTTCTTCAAGAAGCCATGGTGGTTTCTTTCTTTTTTTATTTTATTTTAGAGACAGAGAGTCAGAGAGAGGGATAGATAGGGACAGACAGACAAGAAGGAAGAGAAATGAGAAGCATCAATCATAGTTGTTCATTAATTGCTTTCTCATATGTACCTTGGGCCATCTGCAGACCGAGTAACCCCTTGCTTGAGCCAGCGACCTTGGGTCCAAGCTGGTGAGCTTTGCTCAAACCAGATGAGCCTGCGCTCAAGCTGGCGACTTTGGGGTCTCGAACCTGGGTCCTCCACATCCCAGACCGACGCTCTATCTACTGCGCCACCACCTGGTCAGTCACCAGGGTGGTTTCTACGAAAACAAATAGGGTATGTCATTCTCCAGTTTAAAACCATTTATTTTTACATTACACTTTATAAATCTTCAGTCATTTTGTCTATTTCCTTATCTGCTTATGATTATAATCCCCCACTGGAATTTATGCTTCATGTGAACAGGGCTATATCTGCTTATTTTTTTGTTTCAAGTACATTGCTCAGTGCTTGATAATAGAAGACATGATGAAAAACAAGAAAGGGGAGCCAATTATCAACATAAATGGCTAGTCATCATAAATTTCAAAGTAATGTGGTTCACATTTTTTACTAAAATGACCTTTGGGGACATAGACTAAGAAGTTTCATTAAATATGCCTATGTATGGAACTCTACCTTTCAGCTACATTTTCAAGGGATTGCTACTGTAAGTATGATACATGAGTAAACCTACTTCCTATTGCTTTACATATAGCCCAGGCCTTGTTCAAGCAACTTCAAGACCACAGCTAGGTTATTTGGAAAAATGTATTTGTATAAAGTACTAACCAGGTCAAACTCAACTTGCATATATTCATGAAGTGACTTTTCTCTTTCTGACATACTAGGCTTTGACATGATACCACAATTTTGGTAAACAAATGAGAAGACATCTGTTACACAAAATAAGATATGGCCAAATCACTTGGTAAGAAAATGATTGTTTTATTTATTTATTTTTAGAATACCAGTTACTGGTAAAATAAGTCAGCCACTGATCATCCCCCCCTAAAAAAACCCAAACTGAAAAGTCCATGTGCTGTAATTTTATTTAAATGTTAATATGAACAGTGACTTAATGTTTTTTGGATTAACATTTCTTTATTTCTCTCATTTGTCAACTGATTATCAGTCTTCTCTGCAGAAAGAGCAGCCTGCATCTTATTTTATTACACATCATCAATTTCAATATGTTTCAACTTAATTACCAGTGTGCAAGATTGCGATGGGGGGGTTTAAGAATAAGATGATGATAGTGTGAAAAGAGATTTGAAATAAATATACAGATCAATTTTTTTAAAAATTTTATTTATTCATTTAAAGAGGAGAGAGAAAGGGAGAGAGAGAGACAGAGAGAGAAGGTGGGGAGGAGCTGGAAGCATCAACTCCCATATGTGCCTTGACCAGGCAAGCCCAGGGTTTCGAACCGGCGACCTCAGCATTTCCAGGTTGACGCTTTATCCACTGTACCACCACAGGTCAGGCCAGATCAATTTTTAAAAACTATATTTTACCAGTAGCAGAGATAGTAGTGGGTTGGAGAATAGGACTGACTAACATAATACTAACATAATACTAACACTTATGCCCTGTCTTCATTCAGATATCTCACCTAATCACCTAAGTGTGTTCTTGTGAACCTCACACTAACATAGCAAGAATGTATATACTCAGGGTTACTGGAGAGAACACGTAACTGTTAAAACATATGAATTATTTGTACCTAGACATTTATAAATACTAGATAAACTAGTGTCAGTCATTAAATGTCAGACCGTATATTTTGTGTGGACAGCTGAAGTGAACTTGATAGTGACTTAGAAAATCTAAGCTTTTCATTCTTTTTATAAAAAATTATCTTTGTGTCATAAATTGGATGGTTAATCATGTAGTTAATTTCTGGCTGGCCACAGAGGGATCCCATTCTCCAGATGCAATTTTATATGAAATGAGCCTTTACCAACCTATAAAAGGAAAAGTTGTATATAAACATTTACTTTTATAAGTTGAACCACAACCTAAATGTAATAATAGTACTCTTTAGTGAAAGAAAACTAAAAAAGAAAAAAAAAAACATACTTAAAGAATCTTCTTTATATAAGAATATTTGCTTCATTAACTTATTCTCTAAGTATGTATTAGGAAGTAGCAAGTTGTGGTACAAAGAACACAAGACTTAGCTCAAGGAATCTGAGTTCCAGTTTTACTTGCTGAAATGAGAATTGTGGCAAATGTGGTTCCATGGACCTGGTGTTTTCATTTTTGTGAGTCTAGTCTTATTTTTCCAGACTTTACCAATTACTGGTCACATGACCTTGCTTGTGTTATCCAACATTTCTGACTCTCGGCTTTCTTATGCATCAGTTGCTTCTCTCTCAAAAATAGAGCTACTGTATTTGCTGCTCTTACACTATTATTCTCTAAATGCTGAGATTTACAGTCATATACATTTTCTCAAAAAAAGATATTTAGAGTTCCATCGTTAAGTCACCTATTTCCCCAATTCTCTATGTATTTGGGCATTATTATTTAGGATTAAATTTTACTGAGAGTAACAGACACCTAAAATATAATGTCTTAAATAGAATTAAAATTTGTTTCTCACCTATGAAAGGGTTCATAGACAAGTAGTTTAATTCTGTAAGTCTATTTCACAAAGTGCTCAGGAATCCAGTTTCTTTTATATTGTTGCTCCTTTGTATGAATCTCCATTACCAATATCACCTCATAGCTCAGGATAGCTGCTCCTGCTTTAGCCATTAGGTTCATATTCTAGCTAGCAGGAAGGAGGAAAACAAAAAAAACTAAACAGTGTGCATTACATATCATTTAAAGAAGGTCTGCCAAATGTTGTATAGCACTTGTCCACTGGGCAAAATATAGCTACATAGATGTATCTACTAACAAGGGCTCTGGAATATATTCTTGAAGAAGAGAACAAATATTGGGGGAAATCTAGCTTCTTTGTCACAGAAACAATTACAGACGCATTTTAAAACATTTCTCAGACTATCGAGAGAAATAGTAAAAAATGAAAGGAGACATATATATTTATGTTAGGCTGAGTTGGGTAAATATTACAAAGTTTTGTTGTTGTTACATGAAAGTATCAAAGAGAAATTACATCTAATACTGAAGCCTAACTTGCATTTCTGAGTTTTTATAATGGATGTCTTCAGGAGAGAGTATGCTGGCAAAAGTTTGCATGTCATCATTAGCAAGATTATTTTGTTTTCTGTGAAGAAAATATATTATCTTTTAAACATATTACTTGTATTCTGTAAAAGTTATTTTTTCCCCCACTGGAAAGCCATGTGTTTAAAAAAGATCTTATAACTTGGTTTAAGGTGTAAATCAATAAAGCACATGAATAACTGGTGGGAAACAGTCACTATGCTACCCAAGGGGAAGTCATCTAAGAATGAAATCAGTACAACAGCCGAATTGCATCCTTCATCAAACACATGTAAAACAGATCAGAAAGACATCAATTCCCAGGGCTGGCATGGTGGTCTTTCTACTGCATGTTTAATTTCCAATTAAACAAAGGTTAATACACTTTTGTAATTTGAAATGTCAAAATAATAAATCTTATGTGGGTAAACAGGGTAGCAGTTTTAGAATTTATAATGAATATTCAGTTAAAATAAAGTCATTTTAACTATTTGCACAGTTGTTTTTAAACTAGTGTAGGTATATATTCTGGCCAATAGTTTTTAAGGATCAGGAATAAAATATCTGATATTGGACACAATTGTCTTCTGGGTTAATATGACATGATCTGATAGGAAAGAGGCAATAAAATATTGTTAATTAACTAGTTTTAATTAGTTTGTGCTTTCTTCTGCTACCTTTTAATCACCTGCTACTTTTATTTAGTTGTTTATTCCTTGGGATAATTTATTTTAGAGACTAGTTTAAATATTTAATCTGTTCTTGTTTTTTATTTAAAATGTCCTCTTAAATTTTAGTTCATAAATTATTGATATTATTGATATTAAATTGTTGTATTTATTCACAACATAAAATATGTTTGTGATTTTTTGCTTTCTTTAATTAAATTAATTTTCTCCATATTATTTAATTAAAAAGTTTCTCAGCTCTGACTGGTGGCTCAGCAGATAGAGAGTCAACCTGGGATGCTGAAGTCCCAGGTCTGTAACCCCAAGGTTGTGGGCTTCAGTGCAGGTTTGCTGACCTGAGTGCAGGATCATCAACATAATCCCAAGGTCACTTGCTTGAAGCCCAAGGTAGTTGGCTCAAGCAAGGGATCATAGACTTGGCTGAAGTCCCCTTAGCCCCCTGTCAAGGCATGTTTGAGAAGCGATCAATGACTAACTAATGTGACTCAACTGTGAGTTGATGCTTCTCATCTTTCTTTCTCCTCCCATGTTCTCTCCCTCCCTGTCTCTCTATCTGCTTTTCCCTTTTCCCCTCCCAAAGCCAATGGCTCTATTGGTTCAAGTGTGGCCCCAGGTGCTGAGGATAGCTTGATTGGTCCCAGTGTGTCAGCCTCAGGCACTAAAAATAGCATGGTACTCAAGCATTGGCCCCAGACAGGGTTGCTGAGTGGGTTCTGGTTGGATGCATGCAGGAGTAGGCCTCACTAACTCCCTTTTCCTCACCTAAAAACAGAACAGAACAAAACAAAACAAAACAAAAACCCTAAAAGAATTAAAGTAAAAAGTTTTTCACACAATGAAGGCATGAATGACAAAGGTAAATTTGCTTCCCTTCTTTATCTGTAGTAAATTTACCTTGGCAGGGGTGGGTTTTTTTTCTTTTTTTTTATGGCCATATCAGCAAAATGACTAGGTTTCAGTTTTTGGTATTTTCTTACTGTTTTGGGGATATATGTTAGTCCAATTCATTTTAGCATTCACATATTGAGAAGCTACTTGGTTTTAGATGCTTTGTCGAGATTGAGAAATAAAAGAATGAATCAAGCAGGGTTTCCAGAACTTTAGACATGCAGAGTCTAGACTAGAATATAAAATTCCCAATTTCAACTGCTTTTACTTTTATTTTTATTTATTTTTTGACAGAGACATAGAGAGATTCAGAGAGAGGGACAGACAGACAGGAAGGGAGAGAGATGAAAAGCATTAATTCTTCATTGCAGCACCTTAGTTGTCTAATGATTGCTTTCTCATATGTGTCTTGACCAGGGAGCTACAGCAGAGCAAGTGAACCCTTGCTCAAGCCAGCGACCTTGGGCTTCAAGCCAGTAACCCTCGGGCTCAAGCTGGTGACTTTGGGTTCTTGAACCTGGGTCTTTTGTGTCCCAGTCCGATGCTCTATCCACTGCACCACGGCCTGGTCGGACTAATTTCAAGTGCTTTTAGTAAACTAAAATAGAATAGCAATCATTCAGAGAGCTCTAAATAAGGGATTTAAGGTTAGAAATAGATGATTTAACCATAAGGGAAAGTAACATAGAGATATGTTTTTGTTTTAAATGTCTATCCTTGTACTAAACTTACATGTGAGTTTTCCATCTCTCTACATTACTGATGTTCCAGAAAAAGTGTGGTTTTATAACAAAAATTTTCCCTTGTCCCAAATGCATTACAAAGTTCAAAAATGGATATAATGCAAAAGCTGTGAAAATTTAGTTTTCTTCTTTACCAAAAGCTACCTTCTATTTTATAGCATTTTGCCTATGAAAATAGTGCTAAAATTAGAAGTGGTATTCAAATCTCTTGACTTGAGCAGTGATGCATTTTCTTCCAAAGTTGAGTTACAAAAGAAGTGGTTAATTTAAGATAAAGGGTAGATATCGATCCCATATATCTCAACCTCTGTGAACAGTTATATTTCAAAAATTAGTTTAGTATTTCCTCCCAAAGCATTATTTCCTTACGACTCTACAGTATGTAAAACAGATCATCTAAGAAAAAACAAAACAAAACACCCAACCTTAATCATGTTACATTTTAAATGAAAATAAAAGTACTAAAGTTGTATTGTTATAAATCGTTAGTAGATTTATTATGTAAGTAAAAAATTCCTAACATTCCATCAATGCAAAATGAGAAATTCTTATGTTAACTTTAACACAAAATAAATAGGAAAAACACAGGGAGTTTTATATCAAAACAAAGACCATAAGAATCAAAATGCATGTAAAAGTAAAATCGTCCTCCACAACCAGCCTATTGGTAAATACTTACCTTGTGTTTCTTTTCCTGTTCTTTTGGTAGGACCATGTTTTTCTTTCTTGACTCCTCTCTTTCTCATCTATGTGTGTGTTACGCATGAATATATATCTGCATGTTGTCCTGATGCTGCTCTTCTGTTCTTTTCTATTTCTCTTTCCAGAGAAGGTGGGTTAACTGCCAGTGTTCTGTGTATTGCTGTTGTTTGTTTCTTAGATTCAAGAAAACAACCCACTTCTTGGTAAACTGCAAGAAGGAATAGATTGACGCATATTAGTATT
Source organism: Saccopteryx leptura (assembly GCF_036850995.1). Lineage (NCBI taxonomy): Eukaryota > Metazoa > Chordata > Mammalia > Chiroptera > Emballonuridae > Saccopteryx > Saccopteryx leptura. Next base: position 94,012,042 of record NC_089507.1, read on the forward strand.
TTGCTCCTACAAATTCTTCCAGAATGGAAGTGTGTTCCCTCTTTTTCTAGTTTGCAACTCTATAAAAACAATCCCAGTTCTTGTCTTTAGAAGCAGCCATTTTCAAGGCTTTTAGTTATTTCTCTTGGTAGTCCCTCAATGTTTCTAAATGGTAACTATTCCTTGATGTATCCTGTTAGACACCATTTATTGATGGACAGTTATGGTAGATGAAGACTTAACTTTTCAACTACCACCATGTTTCCCTTTTTAATATTCATCACAGCTGTGGTTAAGTCACTATTCAGTGTTGTTATTATTATGACTTTGCAGATATTGTTCACTGAAGTGAATTTTGATTATATATGTTTTTAATGGAAGTTTATTTCTTTTCTTTTTTTTTTTGCAAGAGAGACAGAGAGAGGGACATATAGGGACAGATAGGCAGAAATGGGAAAAGATGAGAAGCATCAATTCTTTGTTGCAGCACCTTAGTTGTTCATTGATTGCTTTCTTATATAATTATGTATGTATGTATTTATTTATTTATTTATTTTTGTATTTTTCTGAAGCTGGAAATGGGGAGGCAGTCAGACAGACTCCCACACACACCTGACCGGGATCCACCCGGCATGCCCACCAGGGGGCAATGCTCTGCCCATCCAGGGCATCGCTCTGCTGCAACCAGAGCCATTCTAGCACCTGAGGCACAGGCCACAGAGCCATCCTCAGTGCCCGGGCCAACTTTGCTCCAATGGAGCCTTGGCTGCGGGAAGGGAAGAGAGAGACAGAGAGGAAGGAGAGGGGGAGGGGTGGAGAAGCAGATGGGTGCTTCTCCTGTGTGCCCTGGCCGGGAATCGAACCCAGTACTCCCGCACGCCAGGTCAACGCTCTACCACTGAGCCAACCGGCCAGGGCCTATAATTATGTATTTTTAATGAACAGTATTATTCCCCTGGAATTGATATTACCTGGAATTAATAATAATAAAAATAGGTCTGCCCTGGCCATTTGGCTCAGTGGTACAGCATCGGCCTGGTGTGTGGAAGTCCCGGGCTTGATTCCTGGCCAGGGCACAGAGGAGAAGTGCCTATCTGCTTCTCCACCCTCTCTCCTCTCCTTTTTCTCTATCTTTCTCTTCCCTTCCTGCAGCCAAGGCTTCATTGGAGCTAAGTTGGCCCCTGCGCTGAGGATGGCTCCGTGGCCTCCACTTCAGGTGCTAGAATGACTCTGGCCGCAGTGAGCAACGCCCCAGATGGGCAGAGCATCACTCCCTGGTGTGCATTTCCCCCCCCCACTTCTCACTTCAGAAAAATACAAAAAAAAGGTCTTCTGTTTAGTTTTAGTTTTGTATGTATCCACTGAGAGTGTTTCTTCAATGCAGAGATTCTCTTTTGGTCCAATAGCTCAGTAAAAATGTCCCACAGTCACATGAATCAGTTAAAATACCAATGGCCACTCTTTCAGGTGCTTTCAGTATTCCAAAAATGTGTTTACCTTTTACATTCACTGTTTTTTATTTCTTACTCTTTCATTCCTAAACCTTTAAAATTTATTCTTTTCTTTTTGTGACAGAGACAGAGACAGAGATAGAAAGAGGTATAAACAGGGGCAGACAGACAGGAAGGGAGATGAGAAGCATCAATTCTTTGTGCGGCACCTTAGTTGTTCAATGATTGCTTTTTCATATGTGCCCTGACCAGGGAGCTACAGCAGAATGAGTGACCCCTTGCTCAAGCCAGCGACCATGGGGTCATGTCTATGATCCCACGCTCAAGCTAGCAAACCCACGCTCAAGCTGGTGAGCCCGTGCTCAAGCCAGCAAACTCAGGGTTTCAAACCTGGGTCCTCTGTGTCCCAGTCCAACACTCTATCCACTGCACCACTGCCAGGTCAGGCTAAATTTTATTCTTTAGTCTTTAATATATATTTTACGCCTTTGGGCAGGAGTATGAAAGGAGACTGTGGCTGGAGTGAGCATGTCCTCTGACCTCCAACGTTGGTAGCTGAGCTCCACATGGAAGGCCCTGCACAGTTCAGTCTGTCCTACTTCTGGTGCAGTTGGACTGGGATTTTGTATTAAACAGAACTTTAATGCCACTAACTACCATCTACTTGCTCTCTTCCTGTTATTTTGCATTATTTAAACTATTCTTTGTACTAGTTTCTTATTGCTGCTGTAATAATTAACCGCAAATTTAGGAGTTTAAACCAACACAGATTTATTTTTTTACTGTATTTCTGGAGGTCGGAATCTAAAATGGGAGGCTCTGGGATAGAATCTGTTTCTTTGCCTTTTCTAGCTTCTAGGACCACCTGCATGCCTTTGCTCATGGTGCAGCATTGCTCTGACCCTTGCTTTTGTCATCACAACTCATTTTTTGACTCTGATCTTCTGTCTTCCTCTTCTACCTTTTAAAAACCCTTGTAATTACATTGGTGTCACCTGGGTAATCCAGTATAATCTCCCCATCTCAAGATCTTTAATGACATCTGCAAAGTCCTTTCTGCCATGTAAGGTCATCTATTTGCAGGGTTAAGGAATTAAGTTATAGATTTTGGGGGGTGGGCTGTTATTCTATCTACCACACTCTTGTGTGTAACTCTACAAATATTTGCACAAATGTTATCTCCTTTAAGATGTCTTCCTCTTTTTTTTAAGTTAACGAAATTTCTTCACTTGTTTCCTATTTAACCTGACTCTCAGTCTATCACCATTCCCATTGTCACCATCTATATTTACTCCTTTCACCAGTATCTTTGTTAAGCATCCAGAAGGAAACATGATTATGATAAGACTCAGAAAGATTCAATATCATTTCTCTGTTTATAGAAATTCTAATTCTATTAATGCAACTCAAGATTTTATTATTTTTTTGGAGAACACTGTTGACTAATACTGATCTTTTCACCAACTAAAAGCCCTTAATATTTTTTCACATAAACAACTTGTAAGTGAGATTTTCTTCCGTTCTGTATTTCTGCAGGATTATTAAAACAACACAAAAGAAAACAAATCAACAAAGACACATTCAGGTCCTATCAGGTGCCAGAAACATAGTTATATTTAGGGAAGTCAAGTAACAACTGGCTAGATGCCTCCATAGCCCTCCAACTTGCTTTCAGATTTAAATAAAATTGGCATTGACCCTATCTCAGGAATGGAGGAAATATATATTTATCATATCATTCCTCCCGATATGGTCAAGGCTTGCTGGGGAAATTAATGCTGTGATTGGTGAACTGTAGCTAGCTAATCATCTGCTTCCACAGAATTCTCAAGTCCCAATCTGCATCTTATCTCCCAGGCTGCTGTCGTTTTTCTGTACTCTGTTATCCCAGGCTGTCTATGTTGATTCTTGTACTCCCCCTAAGTTTAACTGACCCAAGTTTGCATATTAGACTTTTGTGAAGGCATGAAGTTATGAAAGAAGGTAACATATAGCCCAGGAAGGAACCAACAATAAATATTAGTACTCAAATGTTCCTTTGTAATTCTCACCTCTGGAAGTTCCTCACAGGACCATTTCTTGGCACAGAGTCCAGAAATGCTTGGCTTCTCCCTTTTTTTCTCTGTTTAGTCTGTCAGGTCCAGTTTCTCCTTCCCTTTATTTTTTGCTTCAAAACCATGTGGCCCTTGTTGGGACTTCACTTTTTTTTCCTTCTTTTTGAACAAAGAAACTATTAAAATATTAGACTGAAGAAAAATTTTCTTTACCTAATAAAGAATTCCTTATCAGTATTTTAGCATAAGAAAAAGGTTCATTCCTATTACAGCTATCTCTGAAAAAACTCATCCCCAAATTCTATACAACTATTTATATTATGAAAATTATGGTTTATCATAGATGGCCTTTATTATGTTGAGATATTTTCCTTCTATAACCATTTTGTTAAGTGTTTTAAACATAAAATGATGTTGTATTTTATTGAATGCCTTTTATGCATCTATTGATAAGATCATATGGTTTTTGTTCTTTGTTTAGTTGATATGGTGTATTATGTTAACCGTTTTACATATGTTGAACCATACAAGTGGCCAACAGATATATGAAAAGATGCTCATCTTCATTAGCTATTAGAGAAATGCAAATCAAAACTACAATAAGATATCACCTCACACCTGTTAGATTGGCTATTATCAATAAGACAGGTAATAACAAATGTTGGAGAGGCTGTGGAGAAAAAGGAACCCTCATCCACTGTTGGTGGGAATGTAAAGAAGTACAACCACTATGGAAGAAAGTATGGTGGTTCCTCAAAAAACTAAAAATAGAACTACCATATGACCCAGCAATCCCTCTACTGGGTATATACCCCCATAACTCAAAAACGCTGGTATGAGAAGACACATGCAGTCCCATGTTCATTGCAGCATTTTTAACAGTGGCCAAGACATGGAAACAACCAAAAAGCCCTTCAATAGATGATTGGATAAAGAAGATGTGGTATATATATATGCTATGGAATACAACTCAGCCATAAGAAATGATGACATCGGATCATTTACAACACCATGGATGGACCTTGATAACATTATACTGAGTGAAATAAGTAAATCAGAAAAACTAAGAACTATATGATTCCATACATAGGTGAGACATAAAAATGAGACTCAGGGACATGGACAAGAATGTGGTGGTTACCGGGGGTGGGGAGGGGAAGGGAGGGGGATGGGGGAGAGGAGGGGCACAAAGAAAACCAGATAGAAGGTTACAGAAGAATATATGACTTTGGGTGATGGATATGCAACATAATCAAATGTCAAAATAACCTGGAGATGTTTTCTCTGAACCTATGTACCCTGATTGATTAATGTCACCCCATTAAAATTAATTAAAAAAAAAAATCTACTTGAAAAAGAAAAAAAATAAATAAAAAATAAGTGAAAATAAATTGTTTCAATTGATGTTCTTCAAAACATCATTTCTTTTTTAAAAATATTAATGAAACTTTTAAATATATATTTTCCAATATCATAGCTTTTATTTTAGGTCTTTGGTTTTGAGAACGTATATGTATTTCACAAAATTAAAACATTCATATGACAGCTTCAAGACTTTTGTAATATTTCTGTATCATTTGTGTTACTGTGTGTATATTTTAAATTTTATCTTAACAATGACATCCGAGAAATCAAAGATTTTATGTTTTATTTGGCATCTTTCTATTTAAAACCAAATAAGTGCATAAAAAAAAATTAACAAAGTAAAAATGTTGATATGTTTACCATATAAACTTAATTATAAATCATCAGTACTTAAGTACCACTTTTAGGAAAAACTACTACATACTATCTTTAAAGTCATCTTTACTTAACCAATATAATTTTACACAATATTTACATTTAATTATGTTTTATTTAGGATAAGGTTAAAGGAATTTATATTTCCTAAGCATTTACCAGTTGAAGAAGTCAAGGATGTTATAGAAAGCACATAGCCAGGCTATAAGTAGAACTTTGCCTTGTATAATAGAAAAGATGTCAAGTCTTCCTATGAATAATAAAGGAATAAAAATACTCATGGACACAGACAACAGTGTAGTGATTGCTGGGAGGCGGGGAGGTAGATGAGGGTATGGGAGCATAAATAGTAATGAACAAAGACCTGACCTGGGGGCTGAACACACAACATGGTGTACGAGATGTGTTGAGAATTAGGTACCTAAAACCTGTATAATTATGTAAACTAGTGTTACCCTAATAAATTCAAATAAAAACTTTCAAAAAAAATAAAGGAATATAGTATACCAAGGTCTTTATATATTTATGTTTTGTTAATATTTATGTTTTTGAGCTTTGCTCTTATTGATGTCTATTTGTGAAAAAGACTGGTTATCCCACTTAGCATTAACCCTTTCCACATGGAGACACCAAGTTCATCTTCAGTCTTTACAGATGATGGATATTAAATAGGTTACACACATACAGATGAACCCAACATTACATATAATGACACACATTCATTTTGTTCTACACACAAATCTCCATATAAAATATCAGGGTTTTTTTATTTTTTAAAATTAATTTTTTTTTGAGACAGAGAGAGAGAGAGAGAGAGAGAGAGAGATGAGAAGCATCAACTCATAGTTGCAGCATTTTAATTGTTTATTGATTGCTTTTTATATGTGCTTTGACCCGGGGGACACCAACTGAGCCAGTGACCCTTTACTCAAGTCAGTTACCTTGGGCTCAAACCAGTAACCTTGGGCTTCATGCCAGTGACCTTTGTGCTCAAGCCAGCAATCATGGGATCATGTTTATGATCAAGTTGGTGAGACTGCGCTCAAGCTGGCAAACTTGGGGTTACGAACCTGGGACCTCAGTATTCCAGGTTGACATTCTATTCACTGGCCACCACGGTTCAGGCATAAAAAGTTATTTTTCAATGGAATGACAGATGACTTATTATTTATTTAATATTCTTGGTCCTCCTTTTCATGAAGGCAATATAGTTAGGTTTAGAACTTGATAATAAGATAGATCAAAGTTAATTGGACTAAATGGAAATTGAAATGAAGACTAATTTTGATCTCATCCAAAAAGGTCATCTAATATTTTGATATAAGAACAATAGGTTTCTTGCTCATTTTTATAAAAGCACCATTGTTTGAAATTACATGTTCTTTTGATTAATGATGTATAACCCTATTATACTATTTTGAAGTTCAGCACAATTTATACTGTTTTAGTAACCAAAATGGTTATTTCAATTGATTTAAGAGACAAGTAATCTGAACAAGTTCACCCTGATATAATATGGTAAAGCTCAATAGCAATCCTTACAATTTCCAAGTTCAAGACCTTCATCTCCATTCATCTCATTGCACAAAGCCTCTTGCCAGTGCTGTCTGCCTTGATTGGGATTTGCCCACTCATTCCTTTTCTTCAAATCCTGCCTCTCTTTTTTCTCCTACATAATCGCACCATGAAAATGTTTCTCATGCTCATGAGTTTATTTACATCCTCTGACAGTGTTGTAATTTAGCTCTTTATTTCCTCTCAACCAGACAATTGTAAGCCCTTTAACTACTTCTTCTGTCTTCATTGCACCTCTATAAGCCTGATCTATTTTGAGTGCAGCGCTGATCATGACATTTCCTAGCTAAAAATCTTTCAGGCACTCTCTCTATTGCTGATAGAATCAAGTCCAAAATCCTGGGCTTGCATTTATGGTCTCCTATAATACAGCCATGTCATATCTTTTAATACTAGCTTCTACTACAAGCTCCCATTCCCATGGTCCTGTTCACCATTCCCACTTCATGCCCTTTATTTTACTTTCCAGGAATTTATTTACATTATTTCTTACACCTGACTGCCTCTTCCCATACTCTGACCTTCTAAGTCCTGACCCATTCCTTATAAATGTCATCTTCCAAGGAATTTTTCCCATCTTGAGCCAGAAAACATTTCCCTTTCTTTCTCCTGTTACATAAATTATTGTAGTTGAAGCTACTCTGTTAGGTTAGTTATATGTATTCATATATATATATTAATTTGGTAAAGGTATATAAAGGTGTGACAACAAAAACAATAAAAAACATACACATAAACACACCAAAATTTTTGTTGCTTAACTTTGCCCCATGTAGCAGTTCAATTTTCCAGGCTCCTTGTTACACCTCTATCTCAACAAATACTTATACAGTTGCCACAGCAGGAGAAGAAATCACAAGGAATCACACACTAGCTCTTAATTACTTCTATATGTAATTGAGAAACATTGATTTCCTCATAGATCATTGGCTAAAGCAACTTACATTTAAGTTGATAGAAAAATGTAAAACTATTGAATGTACAGAAAAGAGAAGAGAACCAGAAATATTGGTGAGTACTATTAATTTCTTTCTCCTCAATCTGTACATATTTTATTTCCTGTTCTTGCCCTATTACATTAGCTAGAACTTCCAGTACAATGTTAAATAAAAGCAGTGAGAAGGGACAGCCTTTTGTTATTCCTGATCTTAAGAGAGAAAACATATCCTTACATAAGCTGTTACTGTAGGTATTATGTAGATGTTATTTATCAAGTTGAAGAAATACACCTTTTTTCCTACATTGTTGAGCACTTTTTAAATTATGAATGGATGTGGGGTTTTATCAAATGCTTTTAATTAATTAATTAATTATTAATCTGATTACATAATTTTTTCTTAGTTTTTGATGTGATGGATTATATTAATTAATTTTTAAATGTTGAATGGTGTTTGTATATCCAAGATAAATCCTATTCAGTCATGTGTATAATTCTTTTTATACATTGCTGAATTTATTTTGTTAATATTTTGTTGAGTGTTTTAAATTTTATTTATTTATTTTTACAGAGACAGAGAGAGAGTCAGAGAGAGGGATAGACAGGGATAGACAGACAGGAACAGAGAGATAAGAAGCATCAATCATTAGTTTTCATTGCACATTGTGACACCTTAGTTGTTCATTGATTGCTTTCTCATATGTACCTTGACCATGGGCCTTCAGCATACTGAGTAACCCCTTGCTGGAGCCAGCGACCCTGGGTCCAAGCTGGTGAGCTTTGCTCAAACCAGATGAGCCCGCACTCAAGCTGGAAAGCTCGGGGTCTCGAACCTGGGTCCTCCACATCCCAGTCCGACGCTCTATCCACTGTGCCACTGCCTGGTCAGGCGAGTGTTTTAAATTTATATTCATGAAAGATATTGGTCTATAGGTTACCTTACTTGTAATGTCTTTGTCTGGTTTTGATAATAGGGTAATGCTGACCTCAGAGTGAGTTTGCAAGTATCTTCTCTGCTTCTACTTTGTAAAATAGATTATAGGGAATTGGTATAATTTCTTTTTTAAACATCTGGTAGAATTTATCAGTAAAACCATGTGGCCCTGGTGCTGTCAGTTCTGGAAGCTTATTAATTATTAATTAAGTTTCTTTAATAGATATAAGATTATTAACATAATCTATTTTATCATGAGTGAGTTTTTGGCATATTTTGTTTTTTCAAAGAATTGGTCCATTTCATCTAAGTTATCAACTTTGTGGACAGAGAGTTGTTCATAATACTCCTTTATTATTCTTATACTGTCCCTGATATCAGGAGTAATGAATCTCTTTTGTTTCTGATATTAGTTACTTTGTGTCTTCTCTATTTGTTCTGTAGACTGCCTAGAAGTTTATCAATTTTTGTGGATCTTTTCAAAGGAGTAGCTTTTGGTTTTATTAATTTTTTTTCTATTGCTCTTCTGTTTTTAATTTTATTGGCTTCTATTTTAATTTTTGGTATTTATTATCTTCTGCTTAATTTAGCTTTATTTAGCTCTTCTTTTTTTCACTTTCTCAGATGGAATTTTCTATTAGTGCTATTAAATTATCTTAATATATGTAAAAATTATCATAAGACTGCACATTTCTGAAGTTGCCGTGTGTCCTTGCTCTTTCTTGTATCTCTCAGGTGGAAGGGAAGCATCGACAAATCAGTTATCAGCATCAATAAACTCAGTCATTCCCATTTTTTTTCTTTTTTTTTTTTTTTTTTTTTTGTATTTTTCTGAAGCTAGAAACCGGGAGAGACAGTCAGACAGACTCCCGCATGCGCCCGACCAAGATCCACCCGGCATGCCCACCAGGGGCGACGCTCTGCCCACCAGGGGGCGATGCTCTGCCCCTCCGGGGCGTCGCTCTGCCGCGACCAGAGCCACTCTAGCGCCTGGGGCAGAGGCCAAGGAGCCATCTCCAGTGCCCCGGCCATCTTTGCTCCAATGGAGCCTCGGCTGCGGGAGGGGAAGAGAGAGACAGAGAGGAAGGAGAGGGGGAGGGGTGGAGAAGCAAATGGGCGCTTCTCCTATGTGCCCTGCCGGGAATCGAACCTGGGACTTCTACACGCCAGGCCGACGCTCTACCACTGAGCCAACCGGCCAGGGCCTCAGTCATTCCCATTTTATCTTTACATTTTACCATTGTCTTGTGCCTTTTATAATAATTAATATGTTTTAGCTATAATCACTTTTTAATTAAATTAGTATCCTTAGAATAAAATCTTTAAATTAAAACTATGATTAAAAACTAGAATCTCTTCCCATAAATAGAGGTAGTTTTGAAAAAAAAAAGTTAAATTATTTAAAATAAAAGTATTGGTTAGATACTATCTGAAGTCACCTCAAATACCAGCAGTGGTCTTTTTAATACACTTTTGGAAACACTGAAATAAATATTAGTAAAAAAAGATGAAAATGTATTCCAAAAGTTATTCCAGTGATTGAAAATTTTTACTGTGTTTTCTTGCGGTAACATATAGAAACTAAGGATAAGCAGTAGCAGAATGGTTATCTTGCTGTGAAAGAAGAAACTATTACATTTGTAGTCAGATGACCTGGATTTAAATACCCTGTTTTTGTGCTTCTTGCTGCATCATACAAATAGTTACACAAAATTCTCATTGCTACAATCAGAGATATCCACTCATTTGTGACTTTAGAAATAAATGAGATAAATTATGATTATGCTTTAAAATTGTTTTGTTTTATGGGAATATGGTTATGACTGTGAATAGATATGCCTGTACATATCCCCATATGATGTAGGAGCCAAGATGTACCAAGGTTATTTGTTGTTGTTTTTCAGCAAGATTTGTGTAGTTTTTTCTTTTGAAATGAATACTTGTCCAGAGTGTAGGTAGAGTTAGGAATTTCCAAAAAAGATGTATATTAAAAAAATTTTAAATTAAGAGTAGTGTAAAGGCCTGACCTGTGGTGGTACAGTGGAAGAAGAATCGGCCTGGAACACTGAGGTCGCCAGTTCGAAACCCTGGACTTGCCCAGTCAAGGCACATATGGGAAGCAACTACAACTTAATGTTTCCTGCTCCTTCACCACCCTTTCTCTCTCTCTCCTCTCTCTAAAATGAATAAATAAAATATTTTAAAAAATCAGTGAAAAAGAATTTAGGTATAAGACTGTAAATTTGGAATATTTCTTTCTGAGATTTCCTTAAAGGTGAAAAAGCCATTTCTTTCTTTCTGAGTGTCCATCATTAGGGAATGGCAATAAATTGTATCTGCAATTTTGGTGACTCAAGCCACTGTAGCCTAACCCATCCTGTTTTCTACTTCTCAAGTTTCTTATTTATTTATTTATTTATTGCCAGGATTTTTTAAACAGTTATTTAAAGAATTGCCTAAAAACATGATGACAAAACATTGTTTGGTACAATATAATGGTTAAATGTTTCACCTACTGACTGAATGAATTGGTTTCTTAGTCACTGTACTAAATAGCTGGAATAAGAGCAAAGTAAATAAACAAGTAGTTTAGGAGTCAAATGGAAGTACATTTTAAGATAAAATTCCTTTTAAGATAGAATTTCTCTTAAAATAAAGTTCCTTAAAATATTTTGTAAGAATCAAGTGTTTTTAAGAGGTACATTTGGGAAGTTATTTAATGCAGAAACATTAGCTTTGGTTGTCATTAATATAATGAGATCAATTGTTGGACTGGGTGGCAGTTGTAATTTTTGAGGTCAGAGTAATGTCTGTATATTGGAATGCGAATAAATAAAATTATTTAATTTTTTTATATAGCTTAATTTAATAGTACATACTCTTGCCATAAGTAATAAACATTATCCTGGCTACATGGCTAATCAAATATCTGAAAACCACACTTTTCAATGACTGCGTTTGTACCCTTTGATCGAGACAAATAGTGAAGCATGGAAGCCAGCTCCTGTGATATTTATGCAACTGCTAAACTCTCACTGAAGTCAATGGAAGCTTGCTTACGTAAGGGCTGCCAGCCTTAGTCTCCAGAGATTAAAGGGGAAAAATCCTTAAACTCTTTCAACATTAATATTGCCTGTAAAAGAATCCAGCCATGGTCTAAGCCATGGAGCTTTCTGAGCCTAGCAAATAGAAGGGTAAACAATAAACAAGTTATTTTAAGCATGATATAATCAGAGTTCAATGAGAAGCAATATTATATTTGATCTCTAAGGTATTAATACTTGTATATCACTATTAGACATTTTTATGTAGCCTATTATTCAAAAAATGGCTTAAGTCTGCGATATTTAATAAATCAACGTTCCATGACCATGGGGCTGAGTGGGAGTGGGGACGAAGCATCATCTCTCCATTCTTTTTTTCCTCAGGTGCCATTCTGTGTTAATATAAGAGAAGTGTGGCCTTCCTTCTCATAACACTAAAAGTGAGATAATCCCTGTGTAAGAAATCAGTAAGTATGGTCTGCTTAATCTAGTCCCAGTGTGAAACTGTTGACATTTGTTCTTTTTTCTATCATTATGTGACTGGGCCTGTTTTGTGCTGGATTAGGCACAAATCTCCTGTGCGGCACATTTGGCATGTTACTAGTAGTTTAACTTCATTAATAATGTATGAAGAAAATGTAATCCACGACAAGGAAGGAAAGAAAAGTATTTTTTTTTTTATTGCTTCTCCCAAATCCTTTGGAATGAGTAATTATTCAACATTTTATGTTCAGTGTTCTATTTTACAATTATACTTCTCTGGTGATGTTTTAAAAGAAAACTTTAGCAATGCTTATAAAAACACACCTTTTAAAATTTTAAATGTGATTTACTGATGACTGGTAAAACTTAGGAAGAAATTAAATATTTATTTAGTTTATTTCATTTGCAGGGTGATAATGCTCTTTCTGCGTCATCCCCAGTAACAAGAATTTCCACCAGCAAAGCCATTAACAAGCATCAAGATAAGAGAGTGGTAAAATAAGATGAAATTGTATAAACAAATAAGAACATACACAGACTTTCTGAGGAGTGCAAATGATCATTTCTGATTGAAACGTGTGCGCCTAAATGAGTTTGGCTGCATCAAACACGGATGTGCCAGAGGATAAGCCCTTCACTGGTGCTGCTGCCTTTTTATGTTTTCTAAGCTGTTTGACAGACGAAAAATGGAACTGTATTTGGAACAATGTTTTCTGTTTTTCCATACTCTTAATATTTGTGGAAAGTCATAAAATGGCCTAAGCAGTGGTCACTACAAGTACTTTTGTACTCTGTTCTCCTGTCACATTTGGGCGGTCAGAGCAACAGCTGGGGAGACTTTTTCAACAAAGATGAGTGTCAGATAATCCTGATGAGATTCCACATCCAACATCTTTTGTAATTATGTCACATTCAGCTGTAATGGAATAATTCAAGCTGAAAGGACAAGCTTTGATCCTTTCTTAAATCTTTCCCTGTGGACTGGCTATCTAAAAGATTTAAAGATATTTCTGTTACAAGATCTACTGTTTCCTCAGAGAAGTCATGCTTCTGAAGCATTGTGATCTACAAGAACATCAAGTTTGCCAAACACATTTCTGAAAGCATCTTTTTTGAGCGGGAGGGTGTATTGAATGAAGACATCAATAATCTGCTGTTTTTCAATTTTCATCAAGACTGTCAAAATTCATTGTCTTATTCTGTCACCCAAATGGGCAGACATAAAGTGATTTAAATACATTGTGGAGCTGTGTTATTTGTACATGTAAAGCATCTGTGTGCAAATTTATGCATGTGCTTATTAAATTATGTGTTAAGAGAAACTTACCTAGTAAAACATTAGATATGTTATAGAATTAAAAAATAAGTAATTTAACAAGTTAAAGTCCCAGATTTCTTATTTATGGTGAGTTTTTTGCACGAAATGTGTATAATTTATTAGATGTTTGCATAATAATGAAACTGACAGAATAGGTTCTTAAAATTTAATTTAACACAAGATTTTTGCCAAATAATAAAAATTAGTAATAAAATAAAGATTAGTCAGGTTAAAAATAACATTGTTGCTTATAATCATTCTATTTTTATAATTTAATTTAAAAAATTCTTACACTATAATTGTTTTTCTCTGCCTCATTCTTTTTTCTTATTTATACTTTTTTTCCCCCTGAGACCAAATTAATGACAACAGGAAAAGAATGTAATTGAGAAAAAAAACAGGGACCTGACTTTAATTTTGGCTTAAAGAAAATTATTGCTAAAATGAAAACCAGTGTTAGAAAATCAACTTTCTTTGAGTGTAATTTTTAAAAGCAAAGCTATGTAATTCTTAAAGTATGAAGATTTGACTGCTATTTAGCTTACTGAGCAAAGAAAAAATGATCAAGGCATGAAAACTCCAAAAAATAAATCAGAATTTGAGGTTGTAGAAATGCAAAGAGACAAATCTATAGACTAAGTGGTACAAATATTAAAATGATTTTTGCCCAAAGTAATGAAAATACTTTTAATTCATGTCATAAAGGTCCTCTGAAAGATCACATTTTCCCACTGAACATTTCCTTTATACCCCCATTTGGAATATCACACGATCTCATTGCTAAATAAAATATGCATATTTTAGCTCACATTTTGATATTGGTTTCCATTGAATTTATATATGAAGAATAATTATATATTATTTAATTAGGTCTTCAACTGTATGTTTGACTTAAGCTTAATAGTCCCAACTCTGAAGAATCATTATTACTATTTTGTAGATGAGGAAACTGGAGCTCAGAGTGGCTAACTGACTGACACAGATGTGAGACAAAACTGGGATTGAAAATCAGAGCTTCTGTCTGTAAGTCACACTTTCTGTTTGTTACTATGATGGGAGAGTAAAGAATAAGTTATATAGCTTCTTAAGACTATATATTATTTCTCTTAGATATTATTTCTAATTGTAACTTCATAATCATCTTTTTCCTAGAATTTAACTTCTTTTTAAAAAAATTTATTCATTTCAGAGAGGAGATAGATAGATAGATAGAAAGATAGATAGATGGATAGATAATCATGGGGGAGGAGCAGGAAGCATCAACTCCCATATGTGCCTTGACCAGGCAAGCCCAGGGTTTTAATCCGATGCCCTCAGTGTTCCAGGTCAATACTTGATCCACTGAGCCACCACAGGTTAGGCAGATTTAATTTATTTTTAAGATTGTTCCATCTCTTTTAAGAGATGCTAACTAAAGAGAACAAAAATTGCACTCTCTGACTGTGACTCACAAAATGTTGTAGGGAAGAGACTGAATGTTTTTTTTCTTATTTTTTTTTAAAGTGAGAGGAGAGGAGACAGTGAAACACACTTCTGCACCCTCCCAGACTGGGATTTACCCATCAACCCCTGTCTTGGGCCGATACTCAAATCAGCTGAGTTATCCTCAGTGCCTGAGCCTGATGCTCAGACCAGCTGAGCACCCAGTGAGATGTGAGAGTGAAAGAGAGACAGAGGGGGAGAGGGACAGGGAGAAAAGCAGATGATCGCTTCTCATGTGTGTGGTGACCAGGGATTGAATCCGGGATGTCCCCATGCTGGGCAGATGCTCTATCCTCTGAGCCACCTGGCCAGGGTCTGGATGTTTTCATTCTTACTTCTATGCCTAAAATTTATATTGTGACTTTATAGATATATAGAATGTTCTGAATATTCAAAGTGTTCTGAATATTTACTTAAGTAAGTGCAACTCAACTTTTTCTTCTTTTGCTACAGTTGAATGAGTCATTTCAAGTAAAACTACAAATTGATTTTTGAACAAGTAAGAAATATAAAATATTGTAAACTTGACCATTAACCATATGCTCGTGAAGAAACCTTTCTTGCTGGTCAATATAATAAAAGCCAATAATGTTTTTTTTATAGATAAAAAATTTTGTGGGCTTACCTATCTGAAATCCTACCTGGTGTTCACTTTACCACATATAGATTACAATCTTTTTTCTTTCCCTCTAAATAATTTTTTATGATGTCATCACCAAATTATTGCTTATATTTTCATATTAGAATTAAAGACAGGTCACATCCCTAGTGAATTCACCAAGCAAGCTTTTCTTGTTCATCTTAGGTTCTAATATTACTCAATTCCTTGGAAGAACAATCCAACAATACAGAGCCCATATTTTGTGCTTTTAGGTTTTTATAAGAAAATATTAAGCTCATGAATTAATCTTACTCTCTTATTAGCATTACACATCTAGTACTTTTTTGATATTGTTCCAATACAGGATCCTAAAAGATGTTTTGAAGAAAAAATTCCCTAGCATTTTATCCCCTTAAAACAAACTATTGGCCAGAAAACCCCAGTCTTCTGCTTATTGCAGTTGATCAGATTTCAGTGCTTTATGTATAAAGCAAAAAACACTGACTTTCTTTATTTAGTCATCATATAAACCTGGGGATGCATGCTAGAGGACACACTTGTGGTTTTGAGGGCAATTTCAATGTAATTAATGATATTGCTTGAGTTTTACTTTTTAAATGTGGCTCTAAATCATTGTTTTATACTATAACAACTTTTCATTTAAGAGACCATCTATCTAAAGATCAGTTTCATTCATAAGAAACAAAATAGTTTATTTCTCATTTATGGAGACTATAAAAATGTCTTCTTTTTGCCCCCCCACACAAACATGCACACACATTTTAAGAGATATGTCAAAAACATTTGTTATTTCCAAATCTAAAAAAATACAATGAATGGCATAATCCCCAGTGTACTCATCAATTAACTCGAGTAATTATTATGATCATTTACTTTAGCTATATCTCCCCCACCCCACTAGATTATTCTGAAACACATTCAGAAGCAATATTATTTTACCTGTAAATATTTTTCTATGTATTGATAAAAGTAATAATTCTTCTTTAAATATGTAAAATAATCCATTAACACAGGGTTATTAACCAAAATTCTTCAAATATCAAATTTAAGACAGTTTTTTAATATTTATTGAGCAGTCATTGTGTTCTTGGTTATTTATTTATTTATTCAAATCCTCAAGAGCTAATAAAGTTAATTTCCTTTCTCCAACTCACAAAGTTAGTACAATATAGTGGCGAAAGGTATAGATTGGAAAAATTAAGGTTCAAGTCCATGCTTTGCCTTTTATTTAGCTATATAGCTTGGAGCACATTAATAAGCCTCAATTTCCTCATCTGTAAAAATGGAAATAATAACACACATGTCATATCATTATATCCAATGATTTACATATTAAAATGCTTAGCTTAGTAACTGGTATGTAGTAAGTTTTTTGTAAGTATGTGCTATTTTTAAAAAACTCTGGAGTTGGAATTTGAATCTAGGTCTGCCCAATCTCAAAGCCCGTGAACTTTCCACTGTGTCATGCTCAACTAGTGTGGTGACAACATTGGCAGCACACCATCCTGGACACTCTATAAAGAGTACTTAATGTGTACTTATTAAGAGTCCACTCCTTGGTAGCCCCAAACTTTCCATCATCATTGGCAAGCTAGTAACTGGAATTCTCTAGTCATGGCAATCACTGGTCACAGTCTGCAGCTAGCTGAGCCTAAACAGGTGGCTGTGAAGGTGAGCAGAGCCAGCGTGGGCAAGCACAAGAGCAGGGCCTGGTGGTGGAGGGTGGGGTTCAATGGTAGACGACAAGACTGGAGAGCTGTGGGAGGGTGAGTTGCCGCTGCCAGCATTCTGCCTTCATGATGTTCTTCAGGAACGTTGCTGCACTGGGCTACTGCCATGAATTGGATGCCACAAGAATGAGGCTGCTCTGTGTGCTGATTTATGCTCACAATTTTAGTTCTTGTGCTTTCCAACTTCATATTTTTTATGTCAAGAAATATTCCAGTCCACATTTGGTCAAACCAGAGAATACAACCCAAATTTTGAGAATGATTGGATGCTAAAATGTCATGGATTAATAAAGAGCAGAAATGCAGCTTTGCCACAAAGCCAGAGGATTTAAAAACTGGGCCAAAGAGTATACAAGTAATATTTATTAAGTACCTAAAGTGGATCAGGAACTGAGGGCTTGAAAAGAGACTGCTTTTCCCCCTAGTTCTCACTTTGGTAAAGAGTAATAGTTAAAGCAGGAGATTTCTGCCAATCTGTTATTATTAATGTTTAATGTTTCCATATTTTAAATTTACCGATGATTACACAAGCCTGTGGTTCTCTATTTGCTTCAAAAATAAGTGATGAAGTTTATTTTCTTCTTTCCTTAGTTCAATAAACATTTATTGAGTGCCTGTTATATGCCATGTGCTTTTCTAGGCACTGGGGCCATGGCAATAATAAAAAAAAAAATAGACAAATCTCTGCCTCCGTGGAATTATGGTCTAGTGGGGAGACAGAAAATAAGCAAGAAAAACATAAAGTATGTTAGCGAAAATGCTAAGGAGAAAGAGGCAGGCCAGCGAACTGGAAGTGTCTATGCAAATTTAGATAAGGCAAACGGAAAGTATTTGTGAGAAGGTGATTTAGGAATAAAGATTAGAAGGAAGTGAGGGGATGAGCCACGTAGATACCTGGGTAAGAGTGCTTCTAGTATCCCTTTAGGACAACAACTGTGTAGCCCCTACGGCAGATTATGACTGGCATATTGGAAGAATGGCCAGGAGGCTACTGTGTCCCATGTAAGAGTAGTGGGAAATGAGATAAGGGAGTAAACCTGTATACATACCGTGTAGGGCCTTTTAGGCCAGAGTGAGGGTGCTGCTGGTCGGCTCAGTGAGGTGGGAGGAGATTGTAGGGCTCTGAACAGAGCGGAGGCATGATCCCACTGGGGCTGTATTAGAATCACTTTGGCTGCTGTGTGCAGAATAGAAGATTAATTAGGACAATGCCTGACATGTAGTAAGAAACATTAACTATTAACTGTTTTTTGTTAATTTTACAACTATTATGGTCTTTAACTACTGTTTGATTATGGCTGTTGGATAAATTGACAAGGAGACTCATTCAATGTGAAACATTCATTTTATGAAAATGATTACATAAAAATGATTAAATCTGTTATGTGTTTTATTTATGAAGTGATCTATAGGAAGTCAGCTTAAGAGGAAAATTCTTTGTGGCTGTGGTCTATCTTTTGAGAAACTTTAGAATTAAAATTTTTTATTTTGGACATTGTCCCAGTTTTAAATTGGTTATAAGTACACTGCCCACAAAAATTAGGGGATATTTTATTGCTTCCTGTTCATTTTGAAATATCCCCTAATTTTGCACACAAAAATTGGGGGATATCTATTGTTTTATATTCATTTTGAAATATTCTTTAATTTTTGTGAACAGTATAGTTTAAAAAAACTACTTATAAGTTGTGCCCAGAGACACCAGAGTCTAGTACACCTTTTGGATATTAAAAAAAAATTATCCATCAATTAAAACATATTTCTTAAAAAATAAAACAATATGTAAATGTACTTAAGTCAGTTATTAAAAATGAATGGTAGAGCTTTAAATTATAATATTAGAATGTAATTCTTTATTGTTCTCCACAGAAATACTTTCTGCTATATGTCCTAATGACAGTTATTTATTAAAGAACATTTCTTTCAGTGGGTGTTGTTTATAAAAATTCTAGGTTGGATAATGATGATACACATTGAATGTGTATTATATTCTAGAGAAATTATTATTGTAATTAAAATTTAAAGTGCAACAATTCAGAAAAATATTTTGGTGAAAAAATTTACTGACACAATATATTCTATAAATTTTATTTAATATTGTCAAGCTTTAAAATTTTCCCTCTTTTCAATACAAACTTACAAATGTTTTAGAAGTCCTGTTTCAATTGGAATATATTTGTTTTTTAAGTAAAAAATTTTAATATATTTTGTTAACATGGTTTCAAGTGTCCCAATCAATACAACTTCCTCAGCCCCTTGCAGTGCTCCCCCATTTCACGCCCTTTGCCCTCCCTCCCCCTACCTCCTTCCCTCCTTTTCCTCTGGGACTTGCTGCCCTGTTAGCTGAACCTATGTGTTATGTATATATACATAATTTGGATAATCCCTTCACCTTCCTTGATCCCACCCCCACAATCCCCTTCCCTCTGACAGCTGTCCTTCTGTTCCTTGTGGCCATACCTCTGTTTCTGTTTTGTTCCTCAGTCCATTGTGTTCATTAGATTCCATATATAAGTGAGATCATATGATATTTGTCTTTCTGTGCCTGGTTTATTTCACTTAGCATCCTGATCTCCAGGTTCAACCATGCCATTACAAAAGGTAAGAATTCCTTCTATTTTATGGCTTTGTAGTATTCCACTGTGTATATGTACCACAGCTTTTTAATCTACTCGTCCATTGTCAGACACTTGGATTGTTTCCAGATCTTGACTGTTGTAAACAATGCTGTGGTAAACAGAGGGTACATATCTTCTTTTGAATTAGTGTTTTTGGGTTCTTAGGATATATTCCTAAAAGTGGGATAGCTGGTTCATAAGGCAGTTCCATTTTTAATTTTTTGAGGAAATGCCATAGTATTTTCCTGAGTGGTTGAGTAAGTCTACATTCCCACCAGCAGTGCCAAGAGTTCTGTCTTCTTCACACCTTCACCAGAACTTGTTTGTTGATTTGTTAATGACAGCCATTTTGACAAGGTGTTATCTCATTGTGGTTTTCATTTGCATTTCTCTGATATTAGAGATATTGAACATTTTTTCTTTTTTGATATTTTTCTGAAGTGAGAAATGGGGGTGGGGGGAGGCAGATAGACAGACTCCTGCATGCACCTGACTGGGATCCACTCAGCATGCAGGGGATGATGCTTGGCCCATCTGGGGCATTACTCCACTGTAACCAGAGCCAATCTAACTCCTGAGGTGGAGGCCATGGAGCCATCCTCAGCTCCTGGGCCAACATTTCTCCAAAGGAGCCTTGGCTGCAGGAGGGAAAGAGAGAGATAGAGAGAAAGGAGAGGAGGAAGGATGGAGAAGCAGATGGGTGCTTCTCCTGTGTACCCTGGCTGGAAATCAAACCCAGGACTTCCACATGCCAGGCCGACGCTCTACTGCTGAGCCAACCGGCCAGGGCCTGAACATTTTTTCATATGCCTATTGGCCACCTGTATGTCTTCTTTGGAGAAGTGTCTATCTCTATCAGGTCCTTTGCCCATTTTTTATTAATTGGGTTGTTTACCTTTCTGGTGTTGAGTTTTAGAAATTCTTTATAAATTTTGGTTATTAATCCCTTATCAGATGTATCAGTGAATATGTTCTTCCATTGAGTAGGTTATCTTTTTATTTTTTTAATGGTGCAAAAGCTTTTTAGTTTGATGTAATTCCATTTGTTTATTTTGTCCTTTATTTCACTTGCCTGCAGAGATACAAAGGCAAAAATATTGTTACAAGAGACATCAGAGAGTTGACTTCCGATGTTTTTGTCCAATATTTTTATGGTTTTGTGACTTACATTTAAGTCTTTTATCCATTTTGAGTTTGTTTTTGCAAATGGTGTAAGTTGGTGGTCTAGTTTGATTTTTTTTGTTTGTACCTGCCTGACTTTCCCAACACCATTTATTAAAGCAATTATCTTGACACCATTGTATGCTCTTACCTCCCTTGTCAAATTTCAATTGACCGTAAAGGCATGGGTTTATTTCTGGGTTCTCTGTTCTGTTCCATTGATCTGTATGCCTGTTCTTATGCCAGTACCAAGCTGTTTTGATTACAGTGGCATTGTGGTATGGCTTGATATCAGAAAATGTGATACTATCCACTTTGTTCTTTATTTTCAAGATTGCTGAGGCTATTTGGGTTCTTTTTTGGTTCCATATAAAATTTGGAATATTTGTTCTAGATCTGTGAAGTATGCTGTTGATATTTTAATAGGAATTGCATTAAAACTATTGATTGCTTTGGGTAGTATGGACATTTTAATGATGTTAATTCTTCTTATCCATGAACATAGCATATACTTCCACTTGTTTGTATCTTCCTTGATTTCTTTTTTCAGTGTCTTATAAATTCCGGAGTACAAGTCCTTTTTTACCTTCTTGGTTAAATTTATTCTTAGGTACTTACTTACTTACTTACTTAACTTATTTATTTATTACAATAGTGAAGCAGATTGTTTTCTTAATTTCTCTTTATGACAGCTTATTGTTGATGTATAAAAATGCCACTGATTTCTGAGTATTAACTTTACATCCTGCCACCTTGCCAAATTAATTTATCAGGTCTAGTCGTTTTTCAGCTGAGACTTTAGAGTTTTCTATGTACAGTATTATCATCAGCAAATAATGACAGTTTTACTTATTTTTCAGTTCGGGTGCTTTTAATTTTTTCTTCTTGTCTGATTTCTGTGGCTACGACTTTCATGGAACTATGTTGAATAAGGGTGGTGAAAGGGGGCATCCCTGTCTTATTCCAGATCTTAAGGAGATTACTTTTAATTTTTGCCCATGGTTGTGGGTTTGCCATATATGGTAGCCTTTATTATGTTGAGGTATGTTCCCTGTATTCTCACTTTGTTAAGGGTTTTGATCATGAATGGGTGCTAGATTTTATCAAATGCTTTTTCTGCATCTATTGATATAATCTTGTGATTTTTATTCTTCATTTTGCTTATGTGATGAATCATATTTATTGATTTGTGAATACTGTACCAGCCTTGCTTCCCTGGAATAAATCACACTTGATCATGATATATGATCTTTTTAATGTATTGCTGGATCTGGCATGTTAATATCTATTGAGAATTTTAGCATCTATATTCATTAGGGATATTGGCCTATAGTTTGTTTTCTTGGTAGTCTCTTTACCTGGTTTTTGGATTAAGATAACGCTTTTCTCATAAAATGAGCTTATAAATCTTCCTTTCTCTTGAATTTTTTAGAATACTTTGAGAAGGATAGGTTCTAATTTTTCTTTGAATGTTTGGTAAATTCGCCTGTGAAGCCACTTGGTCCAGAACTTTTGTTTGCTGGGAGTGTTTTGATAACTGTTTCAATTTCATTTGTTGTTATCAGTCTGCTTAAGTTTTATGATTCTTCCAGATTTGGTTTTAGAAGATTGAATGTTTCTAGGAATTTATCCATTTTGCTTAAGTTTTCCAATTTTTGGCATATATATCTTTATAGTATTTTCTTACAATCATTTGTATTTCTGTAGTGTCAGTTGTTACTTCTCAACTTTCATTTCAAATTTTATTTATTTGGGTACCTTCTCTTTTTTTCTTGATGAGTCTGGTTAAAGTAAGGTTGTTTTTTTTTTTTTTTTTTGGCTTCCTATGTCATTTACTTCCATGCTGATCTTTATTATTTTCTTTTTTCTACTTCCCCTGGGCTCTATTAGTTATTATTCTTCTGCTTCCTTTAGATGCAGGCTTAAATTGTTTACTTGAGCTTTTCTTGCTTCTTAAGGTATTTCTATAATGCTATAAACTTTACTCTCAGGACTGCTTTTGCTGTGTCCCATAGATTTTGGTTTGTTGTATGTTCATTGATTTTAAAGAAATTTTTTTATTTCTTCCTTGTTCTCATTGTTAACCCATTTGTTATCTAATAACATGCTATTTAGCCTCCAAGTGTTCAAATGTTTTTCAGTTTTTCTATTGTAGTTGATTTCTAGTTTTATGCCACGGTGGTTAGAGAAGATTTCTGGTCTGATTTCAATCTTCTTAAATTTATTGAGACTTGTTTTGTGTTCTAAGATTTGGTCTATCTTAGAAAATGTAGCATGAGCATTTGAAAAGAATATATATTTTGCTGCTTTGTGGTGAAATGTTCTGAAGATATCAATTAAATCCAGTTGACCTAGTGTACCATTTAAGGCCACTGTTTTTTTTTGTTAATTTCTGTTTGAAGAATTTATCCGTTCATGTTAGTGGGGTATTACAATTCCCTAATAGTATTGCTGTTGATCTCACCCTTTATGTCCATAAAATCTGCTTTACATATTTAGGTGCTCCTAGGTTTGGTGCATAAATGTTTTCAATGGTGATATATCCTCTTGTTGGATTGTTCCCTTTATTGTTATGTAGTCACCTTCTTTTCCTCTTACTATAGCCTTTGTTTTAAAAGCTATTTTGTCAGATATAAGTATTGCTACTTCAGCTTCTTTTTCATTTCCATTTGAGTAAAATATTTTTTTCTGTCTCTTCACTTTTAGTCCATGTATTTTGTTATGAAGTGGGTCTCTTATAGATAGCATATATATGGGTCTTATTTTCTTATCCATGCATCTACCCTATGTCTTTTGATTGGAGCATTTAATCCATCTACATTTAAGGTTATTATTGATATGTACTTATTTATTGTCATTTATTTTTAAATCTACAGTCCTCTTTCTCTCAACTACTTTTATCCTTTGCTTTTTTTTATAGCAGGCTCTTTAAAATTTCTTGCAGTACTGGTTTGGTTGTAATGAACTCCTTGAGCCTTTTTTTGGTCCAGGAAGCTTTTTATTTCTCCTTCAATTTAAATGATAGTTTTCCTGGATAGAGTAGTCTTGGCTGTAAGCTCTTGTTTTGCATCACTTTGAAAATTTCTTGTCAATCCCTTTAGGTCTGACGTGTTTCTGTTGAGAAGTCAGATGTCATCCTTATGAGGGCTCCTCTGTAGGTAATTAATTGCTTTTTTCTTGCAGCTCTTACAGTATTATTTCTTTGTCTTTTAACTTTGGCATTTTAATTATGATGTGTCTTGATGTTAGCTCCCTTGAAATCATCTTCAATGGAACTCTCTGTGCTTCTTAAACTTGTATGACTTTTCTTTTATTTGTTTAGGGAAGTTTTTGGCTATGATTTCTTCAAACAAGTTCTCTACCCCATTGTTTGTTCTATTCTCCTTCAGGAACCCTTATGATGTGGATGTTGTTTCTCTTCATGTTGTCATGGAGCTCTCTTAGAGTTTCTTTGGTCTTCCTGAGGCTCTTTTCCTTTTGCTGCTCTGCTTTTGTGCTTACATTTGTCTTGTCCTCTAAATTGCTCATTCAATTCTCCACTTCATCCAGCCTGCTGTTGATTCCTTCTAGTTCACTATTTCTGAGATTGTATTTGTCATTTCTGACTGGCTCTGTTTTATGATTTTAGTGTCCTTTCTAATACTTACTAGCTCTCTGTTTAAGTTCTCATTGTGACCATGCATTGTTGCTCTAAGATCTTCGAGAATCCTAGTAACCATTATTTTAAACTCTGCGTCTGGTAGTTTGTTTACTTCCATATCATTTAGTTCTTTTTTTGGGAATATTTCTTGTTGATTTATTTGGTTCATCTTTCTTTCTTTCTCTCTCTCTTTCTTTCTTTCTTTCTTTCTTTCTTTCTTTCTTTCTTTCTTTCTTTCTTTCTCCCTTTCTTTCTCCCTTTCTTTCTTTATCTTCTTTTCTTTTAGGTTTTTTTTTTTTAAATTTAGTGAGAGGAGGAGAAGCAGAGACAAACTCTTTCTTGCACTGCATCTGGGATTCACCTAGCAAGTCTGCTAGGGGGGCATTGCTCTGCCCTTCTTGGGCCCTTGCTCTGTTGCAACTAAAGCCACTGTTAGCACCTGAAGTGGAGGCTATGGAGCCATCCTCAGCACTCAGGGCCAACTTGCTGCATTCAAACCATTGCTGCAGGAAGGAAGGAGAAGAGAGAGAAAGAGCAAGAGGGGGATGAGTGGAGAATAGACGAGCACTTCTTCTGTGTGCGCTGGCTGGGAATTGAACCTGGAACATCCACTTACCAGGCCAACACTCTAACGCTGTGCCAACTGGCCAAGACTGTGGTTCATATTTCTTTGTCTTCCCATTTTGTTTGTGTATTAGGTAGCTCTGCTCTGACTTTCAAATTTGTTTTGGCATCTTTATGAGGAAGATGGGCTCAGTGGTACTGACGTCTAAGCCAACTGATTTCCTTGCTCTAGGAATGCTTCTTGAGGGTAATATTGACCCTCCTGTTGTCTGTGAGTATTGAATGCAGTTCGTCCTTTTGTGTGAGGGGTTATTCCTTCTGGCTGGCTGTCTCTAAGGGTCTTCCTTGATCATGTATATTAGACACTGTGCAGTGTCCTGTTGGACGTATTTATTCTCTGCAGTGTCTGGTGCCTGCTGGACTTCTTTTTTGGGTGTTCCACTTGTGTAGCTAGTTGAGTCTAGTGTTGGTGTGAGTGCCACCCACTACTGATTGTGTTGGTTCTGGGCCCTCTTGGGTTGCCATCAGCAGTTGTTTGTAACCTGCATTAGGCTACCTGCTTGGAGCTACTGCTCTGCTTGCTATTTGTGTCAGCCTTTTCTCTTCCTGGGTATTATGGGCGAGGCCAACATGTGTATAAGGATCAGCTTCCTCATGCTTAGAGCTTACAGCAGCTCCATAAAAGGACCCAAGCTCTGTAAAACTTGCCTCCATGTTTTAGCGGCTCCATGTCTTCTTGTAGCTGCCTGGTCTTCCCACAGAGTCTGTAGTATGGGCTCAGACAGACTTCACCTCACCAACTGCTCTGCAGTGTGCAGCTTGGTGTATTAGGGCAGCTGAGATTGGGGGATACAGCATTAGTGGGACCCTTACTTCATGGGTCTCTTGGTCAGGAGCTAAGTAAGGGGAAAGTGGCCCTTACTCCAGAACCTAATCTCTTAGATACTACTTGATTTTCCATTTCTATTTCTCCCCAGCAAGTTGATCAGCAGGTTCAGATTGGGTGGGGCTGACATTCCTCTCTACAGAAGTTCTTCCAGCAGGAAAGCCTCTGGTCTCAGGGAGAAAAACCAAGAGAGTCCTCCTCTGGATCTGATTGTGCCCCCTCCCAGTAAGTGGTAGCCCCTTGTCTGATTTCAACAATAGGCTCCAGGAAACCTACACCTGAATGGCTGTACTCCATGCCTCTCTCCCTCTCCCCTGTGCAATTTACCCAACAGGGCAGGATATCTGGGACCTGGGCTGGCCAACTGTGAAGCTCCATCTTGTCTTATGTATGTGCAACTAGCTGTGCAGGTGCTGACCACAGGTAGAGAAGCTTGCTTAAATTGGGTCCAGAGTCTTATGAGCCCTTCTTTTGGAAATGTTGCAAGCAAGGGTTGTTAGGTCCTGAACCAATGCTCTCTGTAGCTGGTCACTGGATGTCCCAGCCATGGCCTCCCTTGAGAGAGCCTTGTATAGTCCAGTGCAGGATACTGCCCTTGTCTGGCCCTCAGCAACTTTTTTGGAGCTACAAGTAAACCAGAGTTTGTGAGTGCCTCTGTTAGACCCAGGTGCATATGGAATATCAAACCACACACGTAGGCTGGCTTTTATCCACACTGGGCCTGGGGAAAATCTGCTTAAAAGGCCAAGGTTCCCTGAGTTCTGCCTCCTACAGCCTCTGCTGGCTGCTTGTTGGACTCCACCACTAAAAAAACCTCTGGTAGAGTATAGAGCCTAGGACAGTTCAGGGATTAGAAAGGAAAGTGGGTGGAGCTCCCACCCCATGTGTCAGATTGTCCTGATTTTTCCACAGGCCTCAGTAGGGTGTAGCTACTAGGAGTCTTGTGTGTGTGGCCTCTGAAACCCAGAGATGTGGTCTACCTACAGTCCAGATAGTTTCTACTAAGTTTCTTGTTGGATGGAAGCACTAGTCATAGTCTTGTGGGAATGTGGGAAGAAGGTGGTGGTGGTGGGGAGAAACGTGGCCCTCAACGCCAGAAAACTGAATCACTGATGCACCCCCTGCTGTATCCTGGCTTACTTCTCTACATAGTCTCCATAGGGTGGAGCAAGAGAGATTCTTGAGGGTGGGGCAGTTGCTTTACCTCAGGCTGATGCCACATGGAGGGATTGCTCTACCCCAAAATGATGGCAACTGCAGCACTTGGAGAATGACTCATCACAGGGGTTCCGGTGACTGTCTCCCACAGTGTCTCTTTAGAGCCATTAACTTCACACTATCATCACACAACTCTAGTCCTCTCAGTCCTCTCTGCGCTGTAGCCCTGGGTAAGTGTCTGTGAACGAGATTTTCTGTGGGCTCTTTAAGATGGAGCCTGCATCTTCTAGAGCTCCCACCTCTTTATCATAGCAGACATCTTGCCTCTTTTCACTGACAAATGCTGTGGGCACCTCTTTTAGGCTCTGGTGCTCTAGGCTGGGCCATTGAGCCTAGGGCTTAGGACCCTCACCTCTCAGGGAGAATCTTCTCGCAGTGAAAGTCCCTCTGGACCTTCTGCCCTGCTAGCTTCTGGGAGCAGGTCAGTCTTGTTTGTATCTCTGCCTTTCCTATGAGTCTCAATGTGGCTTCTTCTGTGACTCCTTGGTTGTGGACTCTCCTTAATTTAGTCTGAAGTTGGCTTTTCAAGATGATTATTCTTAAATTTAGTTGTAATCCAGTTTGGTCCTGGGAAGTGGCAGTCAGGATGTCTGCCTACTTTGTCACCATCTTGGAATCCCAAAAATATATCTGTATATCTATATCTGATACATATCTACATATCAGACAAGTTACTTTTTTGTAACAAATGTTATTTTAGGAAAGGTGAATATCATTTACTAGATAGTTTTCTAACATAATATTCCCTATAGATATTTATTCCATTATCTATTTTGTTTGGCAGTTAATGTTGTCTATAAAATTCAAGGGAAGATTTTATTTAGAGACTCCTTGTCAAACTTTCTTTTCTTGATTGTTTCCCACATCCACTTAAGCTTAACTACTGTTGCTCTTTAGTATAGTCCAAATTTAATAAATTTTAATTTCTTAGATCTTAAATGTGGACATTGAGATAGTAGAAATGTAGAAAGATTTAGAACTTGAAAATTGTAAATTTAGCTAAGACTGGTAGTATCCACTAGTCTTAATTTTTAGAATACAATTTTTAAGCTTTCTAAAATAGCTATTTTCTCCTTACAAAGCAAAAAGATATTTTGCAAATATGAAACCATTTACAACCACTAATAACCTAACTTTTTATTTCTTGGAACTTGCTGCAACTTAAAGAGAGAAGATAATAGATACGATCTTAAGAAAAAACTATTGGGATGAAAGAAGTAAAGTATAACTTTTAAGAATCAATTTTTAAAAAACAAATATATATTATTTATAAAGGATTGAAAATGTTATGGAATTTTCAGCCAAACCTTGACAGAGAAACCAAAAACTCAGTATGGTTTAGTTCAGTTGCAGTGCTTCTTGAATTTTGGTGTGCATAAGAATTTTCTGAATAGCACAATAAAATTGTAGCTCCTTGGCCCAGCACTGGGGACTCTGGTTTAGTTGTTCTCAGATAGTGCCTGTACAAGAATCATAGTTAAGAACCATCCAAGATGATTAAAACAGTTGACTCTAGAACCATTTTCTCCTCCTTTAACTGGTCCTTGTCTGCTGGGACTCACCATATTTTGACCTTAGCTGTAATTAAAAATTTGTCCCTTTTGCGGCACCAGTTATAAATTGGTTCTTTTCATTCTTAACATATACATTTATTTTAGTTTTGAGGATGATGAAAAACTGTGATCCATGATGTCCCTAAAGGTCCTGCCTCCATTTACCTCAGGGGTCCCCAAACTTTTTAAAAAGGGGGCCAGTTCACTGTCCCTCAGACTGCTGGAGGGCCAAACTATAAAAAAAAACTATGAACAAATCCCTATGCACACCGCACACATCTTATTTTAAAGTAAAAAACAAAACGGGAACAAATACAATATTTAAAATAAAGAATAAGTAAATTTAAATCAACAAACTGACCAGTATTTCAATGAGAACTATGCTCCTCTCACTGACCACCAATAAAAGAGGTACCCCTTCTGGAAGTGTGGCGGGGGCTGGATAAATGGCCTCAGGAGGCCTCATGCGGCCCGTGGGCCTTAGTTTGGGGACCCCTGGTATATATGTACCACTGCTTTTTAATCCACTCGTCCACTGACAGAACCTTGGGCTGTTTCCAGATCTTCACTATTGTGAACAGTGCTGCCATAAACATGGGGGTGCATTTCTCCTTTGAAACAGTGCTATGGTGTTCTTGGGGTATATTCCTAAAAGTGGGATAGCTGAGTCAAAAGGCAATTCGATTTTTAAATTTTTGAGGAATCTTCATACTGTTTTCCACAGTGGCTGCACCAGTCTGCATTCCCACCAGCAGTGCAGGAGGGTTCCCTTTTCTCCACATCCTCGCCAGCACTTATTCTGTGTTGTTGTTTTGTTGATGAGCGCCATTCTGACTTGTGTGAGGTGATATCTCATTGTGGTTTTAATTTGCATTTCTCTAATGATTAGTGGTGTTGAGCATTTTTTCATATGCCTATTTGCCATCTGTATATCCTCTCTGGAGAAGTGTCTATTCATTTCTTTTGCCCATATTTTGATTGGATTGTTTATCTTCCTGGTGTTGAGTTTTACAAGTTCTTTATAAATTTTGGTTATTAACCCCTTAACAGAAATATTGTCGAATATGTTCTCCCATTGTGTAGTTTGTCTTTTTATTCTGTTCTTATTATCTTTAGCTGTGTAGAAGCTTTGTAGTTTGATATAGTCCCATTTGTTTATCCTGTCTTTTATTTCCCTTGCCTGTGGAGATAAATCAGCAAATATATTGCTGTGACAGATGTTTGAGAGCTTACTGCCTATATTTTCTTCTAAGATGCTTATTGTTTCACGGCTTCCATTTAAGTCTTTTATCCATTTTGAGTTTCTTTTTGTGAATGGTGTAAGTTGGTGGTCTAGTTTCATTTTTTTGCAGGTAGCTGTGCAGTTTTCCCAACACCATTTGTTGAAGAGGTTGTCTTTACTCCATTGTGTGCTCTTACCTCCTTTGTCAAGTATCAGTTGTCCATAAAGGTGTGGGTTTATTTCTGGTTTCTCTGTTCAGTTCCATTGATCTATATGCCTGTTCTTATGCCAGTACCAAGCTATTTTGAGTATAGTGGCCTTGTAGTATAACTTGATATCAGGAAGTGTGATATCTCCCACTTTTCTTCCTTTTCAAGATTGCTGAGGCTATTCATGTTCTTTTTTGGTTCCATATAAATTTTCGGAATATGTGTTCTATATCTTTGAAGTATGTCATTGGTATTTTAATTGGTATTGCATTGAATCTATAAATTGCTTTGTGTAATATAAACATTTTTTTTATTCATTTTTAGAGAGTAGAGAGACAGAGAGGGAGAGAGAGGAGAGAGAGACAGAGAGAGAGAAGGGGGGAGGAGCTGGAAGCATCAACTCCCATATGTGCCTTGACCAGGCAAGCCCAGGGTTTTGAACCGGCGACCTCAGCATTTCCAGGTCTATCCACTTTTATCCACTGTGCCACCACAGGTCAGGCAATATAAACATTTTAATGATGTTTATTCTTCCTAACCATTAGCACGGTGTATGCTTCTGCTTCTTTGTATCTTCCTTGATTTTTTTTTTATCAATGTTTTATAATTTTCTGAGTATAAGTCTTTAATCTCCTTGGTTAAATTTACTCCTGGGTACTTTATTTTTTTGGTTGCAATAGTGAAGAGGATTGGTTTCTTAATTTCTCTTTCTGACAGTTCATTGTGGGTGTATAAAAATGCCTCTGATATCTGAGTATTAATTTTATATTCTGCCATGTTGCTGAATTCATTTATCAGGTCCAGTAGGTTTTTGACTGAGACTTTAGGGTTTTCTATATACAATATCATATCATCTTCAAATAATGATAGTTTTAATTCTTCTTTTCCAATTTGGATGCCTTTTATTTGTTCTTCTTGTCTGATTGCTGTGGCTAGAACTTCCAGGACTATGTTAAATAAGAGTGGTGAAAGGGGGCACCCCTGCCTTTATCCTGATCTTAAGAGGATTGCTTTTAATTTTTGCCCATTGAGTATGATGATGGCTGTGGGTTTGTCATAGATGGCCTTTATCATGTTGAGGTATGTTCCCTGTATTCCCACTTTGCTGAGAGTTTTGATCATGAATGGGTGCTGGATTTTATCAAATGCTTTTTCTGCATCTATTGAAATTATCATGTGGGTTTTCTCCTTCCTTTTGTTTATGTGATGAATCACATTGATTGATTTGTGAATATTGTACCAGCCTTGCCTCCCCAGAATAAATCCCACTTGATCATGGTGTATGATTTTTTTCATATATTGCTGGATCCAGCTGGCTAATATTCTGTTGAGGATTTTAGCATCTAGATTTATCAGGGATATTGGCCTATAATTTTTGTTTTTTGTGTTGTCTTTGCCTGATTTTGGAATCAGAATTATGTTCGCCTCATAAAAGGAGCTTGGACGTCTTTCTTCCTCTTGAATTTTTTGAAATAGCTTGAGAAGGATAGGAGTTAGTTCTTCTTTGAATATTTGATAGAATTCACTTGTGAAGCCATGGGCCCTGGGGTTTTATTGGGAGGTTCTTGATAACTGTTTCAATCTCGTTTGTTGTAATCAATCTGTTTGGGTTTTCTGATTCTTCTAGATTGATTTTTAAAATATTATATGTTTCAAGGAATTTGTCCATTTCATCTAATTGGTTGTCTAATTTTTTGGCATACAGTTCTTCATAGTATTTTCTTACAATCCTTTGTGTTTCTGTTGTGTCAGTTGTTATTTCTCCACTCTCATTTCTAATTTTATTTATTTGAGTTCTCTCTCTTTTTTTCTTGGTGAGTCTGGTTAAAGGTCTATCAATCTTGTTTACCTTTTCAGAGAACTAGCTTCTTGTTTCATTGATCAATGTCTATTATTTCCTCTCTATGTCATTTATTTCCTCTCTGATCTTTATTATTTCCTTCCTTCTACTACCTCTTGGCTTTACTTTCTGTTCTTTTTCTAGTTCTTTTAGTGACAGGGTTAAGTTGTTTATTTGAGCTTTTTCTAGCTTCCTAAGGTATGCCTATAATGCTACGAACTTCCCTTTCAGTACTGCTTTTGCTGTGTTCCATAAATTTTGAGTTGTTGTGTGCTCATTATCATTTGTTTCTAGGAATTTTTTAATTTCTTCTTTGATCTCATTGTTAACCCATTCGTTATTTAATAACATGCTATTTAGTTTCCAAGTGTTTGAGTATTTTTCAGTTTTTCTGTTGTGGTTGATTTCTAGTTTCATGCCGTTGTGATCAGAGAAAATGCTTAATATGATTTCAATCTTTTTAAATTTGTTGAAACTGCTTTTGTGCCCTAAAATGTGGTCTATTCTAGTGAATGTACCATGAGCACTTGAGAAGAATGTATATTTTGCTGCTTTAGGGTGAAAAGTTCTGAAGATATCTACTAAATCTAGTTGATCTAGTGTGTCCTTTAAGTCTGCTGTTTCTTTGTTAATTTTCTTTCTTGAGGATTTGTCTAGTGATGATAGTGGGGTATTGAAATCCCCTACTATTATAGTATTGCTGTTGATCTTGACCTTTATATCCATCAAAGTCTGCTTTATATATTTAGGTGCTCCTATATTAGGTGTATAGATATTTATAATGATTATATCTTCCTGTTGGATTGCTCCCTTTATCATTATGTAGTGACCTTATTTATCTCTTACTATAGCCTTTTTTTAAAGTACATTTTGTCTGATATAAGTATTGCTACCCCAGCTTTTTTTTTCATTTCTATTTGCATGACATATTTTTTTTCATCCTTTACCTTCAGTCTATGTGCATCTTTTGTTTTGTGGTGTGTCTTTTGTAGACAGCATACGTATGGGTTCTGTATTCTTTTCCATGCAGCTACCCTATGTCTTTTGATCGGATCATTTAATCCATTTACTTTTAAGGTTATTATTGATATGTAGTTGTTTATTGCCATTTTATTCTTTGAAGCTATATTCCTCTTTTACTATATTCTTTTCCTCCTTTGATCTGTTTACAACAGGCCCCTTTACATTTCTTGTAGCATTGGTTTGGTTATAGTGAATTCCTTGAGTTGTTTTTTGTCTGGGAAGCTTTTTATTTCTCCTTCAATTTATTTTTCCTTTTTTTTTTTTTTTTTTGTATTTTTCTGATGCCAGAAACAGGGAGAGACAGTCAGACAGACTCCCGCATGCGCCCGACCGGGATCCACCTGGCACGCCCACCAGGGGCGACACTCTGCCCACCAGGGGGCGATGCTCTGCCCCTCCGGGGCGTCGCTCTGCCACGACCAGAGCCACTCTAGCGCCTGGGGCAGCGGCCAAGGAGCCATCCCCAGCGCCCGGGCCATCTTTGCTCCAATGGAGCCTTGGCTGTGGGAGGGGAAGAGAGAGACAGAGAGGAAGGAGGGGGGTGGGGGTGGAGAAGCAAATGGGCGCTTCTCCTATGTGCCCTGGCCGGGAATCGAACCCGGGTCCCCCGCACGCCAGGCTGACGCTCTACCACTGAGCCAACCGGCCAGGGCCTTCTCCTTCAATTTTAAATGATAGCCTTGCTGGATAAAGTAATTTTGGTTGTAGGCTCTTGTTCTGCATTACTTTGAATATTTCTTGCCATTTCCTTCTGGCCTCAAGTGTTTCTGTTGAGAAGTCAGATGTCATCCCTATGGGGGCTTTTTTGTAGGTGATAGCCTTTTTTTTCTCTAGAAGCTTTTAATATTTTCTGTTTATCTCTTCACTTTGGTATTTTAATTATGATGTGTCTTGGTGTAGATTTTTTTGAGTTTCTCTTTAAAGGAATTCTCTGTGCGTCTTGAACTTGTGTGACTTTTTCCTACATCAATTTAGGGAAGTTTTCAGCTATGATTTGATTGAACAAGGTCTCTCTCCCTTGTTCTTTCTCATCTTCTTCAGGAGCCCCTATGATGCAGATCCTATTTCTCTTCATGTTGTCACAGAGCTCTCTTAGGATTTCCTCAGACTTTTTGAGTCTCTTTTCTTTTTACTGCTCTGCTTCTGAGCCTTCTTTTATCTTGTCCTCTAACTTGCTGTTTTGATCCTCAGCTTTATCCATCCTGCTTTTAATTGCTTCTAGTAGTCTTCTTTTCAGATATTGTATTTGTCATTTCTGATTCTTTTTTTTATTATTTCAATTTTTTTTATACTTGCTATCTTTTTATTTAGCTGCTTGTAATGTCCATCTACTGTTGTTCTAAGATCTTTGAGCATCCTAACAATCATTATTTTAAACTCTGTGACTGGTAATTTGGTTATATATGTCTCACTCAAGTCCTTTTCTGGGTATTTCTCTTGATTCAATTGGGTTGCATTTCTCTGCCTTCCCATTCTGTCTGTGTATAAGAAGTGTCTGGCCACTTGAGTCCAATGGGTGTGGCTTCTGGTAACACTATAATTAGGATCATTTGGAGCAACTATTCAACTAGAGATGCTGGATAAATTCTAGAAAATTTTAAAGCATAAACAAATTGGCAAGGCATTAAGGCATTATCTGACCAAATATATAATTCTTCTATTCACCTGTTACCTCCTGTCCATTCATCCTACCAACACAGTGTCCCTTGCCTCCATGATATACTCATTCTTCTTCTTAATCACTTAAGTTCAACAAGCAATTAATATAGATTATTCTCATATATTTTCTTGACAATTTTGTCCTTGGGTTTCACTGTT
This sequence comes from Saccopteryx leptura, assembly GCF_036850995.1. NCBI lineage: Eukaryota > Metazoa > Chordata > Mammalia > Chiroptera > Emballonuridae > Saccopteryx > Saccopteryx leptura. Next base: position 94,047,143 of record NC_089507.1, read on the forward strand.
GTTGGCTTGGTTAAATGAATAGTTAAATCCAAGTTTCTGCTTTTCTCCATTTGTACTGGTCCAACTGAACATAACTGATACAGACCATAAAACAGACAATCATATTAAACACTACCATTTTAAATCTAAGGCTACAAAGCAAACTTTCTCTAGCTAGTCTGTTAACTCATCTGCTTAGTTAGATGACTATTTCATACCTTCCTTTCTTTTAAAAATTCCAATACCTCTCCTCATTTTTAAATTTAGCAGATCAACATCTTTCTATTTAAAAAAATTTTTTTCCAATCACAGTTTATATTCAATATTACTTTGTATTAGTTTCAGATGTATAGTATTGTATAATGGTTAGACAACCATATGTTTTGCAAAGTGTTCCTTACAATATTTCTAGTATACATCTGGTACAATACATAGTTATTACAATATTATTGACTATATTCCCTATGCTGTATTTACATCTTGTGACTATTTTGTAACTATAAAATTTTACTTCTTAATCCCTTCTTAGTTTTCACTCATTTCACCTAAACCTGCTTCCATCTGGTGACCTTCAGTTTATTCTCTACATATACAAATCTGTTTATGGGTTTTGTTCATTTATTTTGTTCTTTAGGTTCCACATATAAGCAAAATCATATAGTATTTGTTCTTTTATGTCTGACTTATTTCACTTAGCATAATACATTTTAGGCCCACTCATATTGTTGTAAATGTAAGATTTCATTCTTTTTATGGCTCAGTTTATTCCATTGTATATGTGTACCATCTCTTTTTCCACTTGTCTATTGATGGACATGGGTTAATTCCATATCTTGGCTATTGTAGATAATGCTGCAGTAAACATAGGGGTGCATATATTGTTTGAATTAGTGTTTTGGGTTTCTTTAGGTGTATACCCAGAAATGAAATCACTGGGTGATAAGACAATTTTATTTTTAGTTTTTTGAGGAACCTCCATACTGTTTTTCATAGTGGCTGCACCAGTCTGCATTCCCACCAGCAGTGCACAAATGTTTCCTTTCCTCCACACCCTTGTCAATACTTGTTTGTTGATTTATTGATGTTAGCCATTCTAACAGGTGTGAGGGTATATCTCATTGTGGTTTTTTTTGTGTGTGTGTGTGTATTTTTCTGAAGCCAGAAACAGGGAGGCAGTCAGACAGACTCCCGCATGCGCCTGACTGGATCCACCCTGCACGCCCATCCGGGGCATCGCTCTGTTGCAACTAGAGCCACTCTAGCGCCTGAGGCAGAGGCCATGAAGCCATCCTCAGCGCCCGAGCAAACTTTGCTCCAATGGAGCCTTGGCTGTGGGAGGGGAAGAGAGGGACAGAGAGGAAGGAGAGGGGGAGGGGTGGAGAATCAGATGGGTGCCTGTCCTGTGTGCCCCAGCCAGGAATCGAAGCTGGGACTTCTGCACGCCAGGCCGACGCTCTACCACTGAGCCAACCGGCCAGGCCCTCATTTTGGTTTTAATTTGCATTTCTCTAATGGTTAGTGACATTGAACATCTTTTCATTTGTCTCTTGGCCATCTGTATGTTCTCTTTGGAGAAATTCTATTCAGTTCCTTTGTTCATTTTTTAATTGAATTGTTTTTATTCCTATTTCTTACTAAATTTTACATATTAACTCCTTATCAGATATATCATTGGTGAATACCTTCTTCCATTCAGTAAGTTGTCTTTTGGTTTTATTGATGGTTACCTTTGCTGTGCAAAAACTTTTAAGTTTGATGTAGTTCCAATTGTTTATTTTTTTTGTTTCCTTTACCCAAGGAGATATATCAGAAAAAAAAATTACTGAGAGCAATGTCAGACAGTTAATTGCCTATGTAGATCTGTCCAATTTTCCCAACATTATATATTGAATACACTGTCTTTACCTCATTGTATGTTCTTGTCTGCTTTGTCATATATTAGTCATGGCTTTACTTCTGGGCTCTTTATTCTGTGTGCCTATTCTATGTGTCTGTTTTTATGACAGTACCATGATGCTTTTTAAATTGACTTTATTGGAGTGACATTGGCAGTGAAATTATATAGGTTTCAAGTGTATAATTCTATAATACATCCTCTGTATATTGTATTGTGTGCTCACCAAAGTCAAGTCTCCTTCCAAATACCATGTTGTTATAATTACTAAAGTTTTATAGTATAGTTTAATATCAGGTAGCATGATACCTCCAACTTTTTTCTCTTTTTCAAGATTGCTGTGGTTATCTTTTCTGGTTCCATAGAAATTGTTGAATGTTTTTCCTAGTTTGGTGAAATACTCCGTTGGTACTTTGATAAGAATTGCATTGAATCTGTACATTGCTTTGGTATTATAAACATTTTAATTATATTAATTCTTTTTATTCATAAGCATGATAGATATTTTCATTTTTAGTATCTTTTTCAATTTCTATCTTATAACTTTTAAAATACAGGCCTTTTACCCCCTAGGTTAAATTTATTCCTAGGTCTTTTATTTTATTTGATGCAATTGTAAATGAGATTGTTTTCTTAGCTGCCTTTTCTGACAGTTCATTAACGATGTTGAAAAATGTTACCAATTTTTAAATATTTTTTATTCTGCTACTTTACTGAATTCAGTTATCAGTTCTAGTAGTTTTTTAGTGTAATATTTAGGGTTCTCTTTATACAGTAGTATTATGTTATTTGCAAATAATGACAGTTTTACTTTGTTTCCCAATTAGATGTGTTTTATTTCTTCTTATCTAATCAATATGGCTAGAGTTTTCAGTATTAGGCTGATTAAGAGTGGTGAAAGTGGACATCTCTCTTTTCTTTCTGATCTGGAGGGAAGTGCTTTTAGTTTTCCTCTGTTGATTATGATGTTAGTTTAAATTTGCCATATATGGCCTTTATTATGTTGAGGTATATTCCATTTATTTCCATTTTGCTGAGAGTTTTTAATCATACACAGGTGCTGGATTTGGTCAAATGATTTTCCTGCATCTATTGATATGATCATATAATTTTTATCCTTCATTTGGTTAAGTGGTCTATCATATTAATTGGTTTGTGGATAGTGTTATCAACTTTGCATTCTATTAGTGAATACCACTTTATTCGTTGTGTATGACCTTTTTAATAGTATATTGTTGAATTCAATTTGCTAATATTTTATTAAAATTTTTGCATCTATGTTCATCAGGGATATTGGCCTGTAATTCTTCTTTTGGTATTATCTTTGTCTGATTTTAGAATTGAGGTAATTGAAGGTTGATGGCCCTTTCTTTTTAAAAAATATTTGGAACAGTTTAAGAAGGTAGGTGTTAATTGTTTTAAATATTCAATAAAACTCACTTGTGAAGCTATCCAGAAAAGAATTTTTGTTTGTTGGGAGTTTTAAAATTACTGTTTTGTTTCTGTTTGCTGTTACTGATCTGTTTAGATTTTGTTTCTTCTTTACTCAGTTTTGTTAGATTGTATATTTCTAGAAATTTGTCCATTTATTCCAGATTGCTAATTGGTTTGCATTTAATTGTATTTTCTTATATTCCTCTGTATTTCTGTGGTGTCAGCTGTCACTTCTTTTTCATTTCTGATTTTATTTACTTGGGTTCTCTTTTTTTTTTTTTCTTGATGAGTCTGGTTAAAGGCTTATCAATTTTGTTTCTCTTTTCAAAGAACCAGCTCCTGGTTCCATTGATCTTTTAAATTTTTTACACTTAATTATATTTGTTTTTGAATTGCTCTCCATTCTTATCCCTTCCTTCCTTCCTTCCTTCCTTCCTTCCTTCCTTCCTTCCTTCCTTCCTTCCTTCCTTCTTTTCTTCCTTCCTTCCTTCCTCTCTTCTCTTTCTTTCTTTCTTTATTTCTTTTTCTTTTTTTGCTAACTTTGGGCTTTATTTATTCATTTTTAGCTCCAGTAACTCTAAGTTTACACTGTTTATTTGAGTGTTTTTTTTAAAGGTAAACTTGTATTTCTATGAATTTTTCTCTTAAAACTATTCTCAGCTGTGTCCATAGATTTTGAGTCATTGCGTTTTCATTTTCAATTGTCTCAAAGTATCTTTTGATTTCTCCTTTGATATCATTGTTAACTGATTTATTTTTTAGCAGCATAAAAGTTAGCTTCCACGTGTTTGTGTATTCTTCAGTTTTCTTCTTATAATTGACTTCTAGTTTTATAACATTGTGGGCAGAGAAGACGCTTGATATAATTTCAATCTTAAATTTACTGAGACATTTTTGTGGCCTAACATGTGGTCTGTCTTAGAAAATGTATTATATGTACTTGAAAAGATTGTATATTCATCTGCTTTGGGGAGAAATGCTTTAAAAATATCAATTAAATCTATCTTATCTGGACTAAGGTGTCATTTAAAACTACTGTTTCTGTGTTGCTGGTCTGTTTATTGATGTCAATTAAAATGCCCTACAATTACTATATTACTGTGAATCTCTCCTTTTATGTCTATCCAACTTTGCTTAATATATTTATGTGCTCTTTTGTTGGATGTGTAAGTGTTGTAACGGTTACATCTTCTTATTGGATTGACTCCTTTATCATTATATAATGTTCTTTTTAGTTGTTATAACCTTTGTTTTAAAGACTATTTTTTAGATAAGTGTTGTTACCCCAGCTTTTCTTTTGTTTCCATTTGCATAGAAATATCTTTATTTATTATTGAATTCTCAGTCTGTGCATGTCTTTCAATCTGAAATGGGTTTCTTGTAGACAGCATATGTATACGTCTTGTTTTCTTTGTCATTTAGCCACTCCATGTCTTTTGGCTAAAACATTTAATACAATAACACTTAAAGTGATTATTGATAAGTACATTGTTACTGTCATTTTATTATTTATATTTATGTTTTTCCCCCTTATTTTTTTAAAGAAGGCCCTTTAACATTTCTTGTAATATTAATTTAGTGATGATGAATTCCTTTAGCTTTTTCTTGTCTGGAAAAATCTCTTTTTGTCTTCTGATTTTCAATGACAGCTTTGCTTGGTATAGTAATCTTGGTTGTAGGTTTTTGCTTTTCATCACTTTGAATATTTCTTGCTGATACTTTCTGGCTTGTAAAGTTTTGGTTGAAAAATTGACTGATAGTCTGAGGGGAACTCGCTTGTAGATAACTAACTGCTTTTCTCTAATTTTTTTTAAGATTCTCTCTTTGTCTTTAACTTTTGGTATTTTAATTATGATGTGCCTGCATACAGGCCTTTTTGGGTTTATCTTGTTTGGGATGCTCTGTGCTTCCTAGATTTTTATGTCTATTTCCTTCACTAGGTTAGGGAATTCTTTCATCATTATTCTTTTACATAAGCCTTTTATTCCTTGCTATCTCTCTTCTCCTGGTGCCCTTAATGTGAATGGTGGTATGCTTGAAGTCTCAGAGGCTTCTTATACTTTCCTCATTTGTTTCAATTTTTATTTCTATTCTGATTGGGTATTTTCTGCTTCCTTATCTTCAAAATCTCTGATTTGATCCTCTGCTTTATCTGCTTCACTGTTGCTTCCCTGTAATGTATTTTTCATTTCTGACTGGATTTTTTAATAGTTTTTTTTAAAAAAATATCTGTTTTTATGTTTTCTATCTCTTCATTGAGATTCTCACTAAATCTATTCTTCCTCAAGTTCATTGAGCATTTTTATAGCTACTGTTTTAAACTCTGCATCTAGTAGATTTCTGATCTCCATTTTTTTTTTTTACAGGGACAGAGAGAGAGTCAGAGAGAGGGATAGATTGGGACAGACACACAGGAACAGAGAGAGATGAGAAGCATCAATCATTAGTTTTTTTTCGTTGCGACACCTTAGTTGTTCATTGACTGCTTTCTCATATGTGCCTTGACTGTGGGCCTTCAGCAGACTGAGTAATCCCTTGCTCGAGCCAGCAACCTTGGGCCCAAGCTGGTGAGCTTTTTGCTCAAGCCAGATGAGCCCATGCTCAAACTGATAACCTTGGGGTCTTGAACCTGGGTCTTCTGCATCCCAGTCTGATGCTCTATCCACTGTGCCACTGTCTGGTCAGGCTGGTCTCCATTTTGTTTAATTATTTTTTTGGAGTTTTGTTCTGTTTTTCATTTGGGAAAAGTTTTGTTATCTCCTCATTTTGGCTGCTTCCTTGTGTTTCTATGTATTAAGCAAAGCTGCTTCACCTCCCAGCCTTGGTGGAGTGGCATTATATAGTCAGTGTTCTGTAGGATTTTGTGGCACAATTTTTTCTGATCACCCAAGCTGGTCACTCCATGTGTGAGCCCCTGTGTAGGCTTTGTACATCTTCTTGTAGTTGAACCTTGATTGCTATTTGGCATTGCAATTGAAAGGATTTACCCTGAGGCTGACTGGCTATGAGGAGAGGATAAAACCTCCATGGATGATCAGCTATGCAGGGACTGACCCCATGGAGCAGGATTTACTTCTGTTGCTTGCTTTGTCTGCCCCTTGAGTGTGTCCCTTGTCAGGGAAAGTGGGTGGTGCTTTGATGTGGTCTGAAGCTGTCCACCAGATTCAAGACAAGGTCAGCCGCCACCTGTGCTCCACCCAGGGACAGTGACACAAGGTACAAAGTAATCTGCAGATGGCTGCTACTTATGCTGGGCTTGGAGGTGTCTAGGAGAAGCTACACTATGAACCAAGCCCAGCTGCTGCTCTTGCCATAACTGGGGCTATGTAGCAAAAAGTACAGGACATGCAGAGACCAGATGCTTCTTGTGTGAGAGATTTTAGGAATGTCTTCAGCATGTTCCAAGACAAACCGTTAATATGGAAAATCCACTGGACATGGCTTGGGTTGAGTGCGTAGTTTGGTTGAATCAGGGTCTCAAGGAATCACTATAGTGGGCCAAACAATATGAACCAGGTTGATGGAGTCTCAAATATGGCATCACATTCCAGCTCTGAAGGTGGAGAGAGCCCAGAAAACAATCAATGGCTCTGACAGCACTTCTCTCTGGTAGAAACCTGTCCCTATAGTTCTCCCAACAAAGCAGATAATTCAGTTTTCCCCCCTTTGTTCTTGGTGCCTTTCAAGCTGCTGTTCTAGTGCTGGGCCTCAGAGTGAATGAATCCAAGTAAGTTCATATATGGGCCCTTTAAGAGAAATGTCTGGGACTCCAGCAGTCCTCTGTCTCACTCAGACACAATCTAAGCTAGTTTTTACAGCCAGAGGTTATGGGGAATTCTTTTCTTGGTACTGCAACCCCAGGCTGGGGGGCCTGGTGTGGAGCTGGGACCCCGTGGTCATTAGTGAGGACCTCTGCACTCGAGAAATCCCTTCCAATTTTAAATTGACACAAATGGATGGGAGACCAACCCATTCCACAACCCTGCCTGTTCTACCAGTACAGATTTGGCTTCTTATTTATATCTTTAGCTGTAGGGCTTTTGTTCAAGTAGATTACAGGTGGTTCTGAATGGTGGTTGGTCTGTAGTTTAGTTGTAATATTGATGTTGTTGAGGGAGGATTTGAGTACCTCATTTAAATATACCAGAATTAATGCCTTACTATAGGTACATTAGTAGGTGGGGTTGACCCTCAGGCTGACTGGCTATGAGGACTGTCCACTACAATAGAGTGTTAGCTGCTGTGTGAGGGCTAATCCCACAGAGTATCATTCATCCCAGTGGGGCTCTGGTGACTGCCAAGTCCATTGTTTCGTTGTGTAATTTGTGGAACTAATCTTGTAGTGCTCTTTTGTGGTATGAAGCTGGCCACTGAATGTTTGGTTCTGTGGCTTCTTGAAAGGAATTTAGTGCAAGCCAAGGTCAGTCACTGCTAGTGCCAAGCCTGTGGCTACCTGGTAGAAGCCACAAAGCTATTCCTGATTGGTAGCTGCTTGTATTGGGCCTTGGAGGTGTGTGAGAGAGTACATGCTGCAACCCCATGTTAGCTGCTAGCAGTGCTGGTCCTTGGGTTACTCAGCAATAGGCTCAGGGCATGCTGAGGCCAACCACCTGATTGGGTTTGGCCGACTTTGGAGAGAGTATAAGAAAGTCCTCAGTGTGGGCCAACACTGGCTGCCTGTGAAGCACTTGTCCAGAAACAACCAAGGGTGGTATGCAAGTTGGATGAGGCAGGGTTTCAGGGAGTCACCAAGGTAAGAGATGTTCACTAGGTTAGTGCTAATTCAGATTTAGTATCTGCCTGTGCCTATACTCTGAAGCCAAACAATTCAGTTTCTCCTTATATGTTTCTGGTACCTTCTGATCTGCTGTCCCTTTGCTAGAGTTTAGAGTTTAGGGTAAGTGAGTAAGTGCGTTTGTATGTGGGCCTTTTAAAATATTTTCTTTTTTATTTATTCATTTTACAGAGGGGGGGGAGAGAGAGAGAGAGAGAGAGAGCAAGAAGGGGGGAGGAGCAGGAAGCATCAACTCTCATATGTGCCTTGACCAGGCAAGCCCAGGGATTTGAACTGGTGACCTCAGTGTTTCCAGGTCGATGCTTTATTTACTGCTCCACCACAGGTCAGGCTGTATGTGGGCCTTTTAAGAGGATACCTGGGTTTCCAGCAGGTGGGAACCAGCTGCTTGCCGAGCCCATCCTTTAGGTGTGTCATTTGTGAAGTGGGTGTGTCACCATTTTACCTGGTGGGAATACCTGCTGATTTTCATGGGCAAATTTTTTGGAGATTCTTTTCAGCAGTGTAGCCTTGGGTTGGGAAGCCCAGTGTAGAGCTGGGACACTCACTCTTTGGTAGGACCCCTGTAGCCAAGACATCCATCCCAATTCTCAAAAGCCACATGTTGGTGCGGGATTAGCTTGTTTCAAGTCTTTGTACCTTCTTCTAACCTCTCTTTCTTTTTTAATTTTCCCATTGATTTAAGAGAGAAAGAAGGGAAGAGAGACTGAGGAGAGAGAGAAGTGTTAACTTGTTCCACTTAGTTGTTCCATTTAGTTGTGCACTTATTCAATGCCTCTCATATGTGTACTGACAGGGGATCAAACCCATGACCTTGGTGCAGAGAGACAATGCTTTATCCACTGAGCCATTCTGTTAGGGCCACTCCTATCAATCTTGATGCGGCTACTTTTTCATATCCTTAGTTACAGGAATTTCTTTCAGCTAGTCTTCAGATGGTGTTTTAGGTTGATTGTATAATTTTGATGTGATCACATGAGTATGTGAGTTTAGTGTTTAACTACTCCGTCTTTACTGGAACCCCCTGATCTCATATAACTTTTAAAAAATATTTATGTATTGATTTTGGAGAAAGAATGAAGTGGGAGAGAGAGAAAAACCTCAATTTGTTGTTCTACTTATTTATGCATTCAGTGTTGCAAGTGCCCTGACTTGGGATCAAACCCACAAGCTTGGTGTATCAGATGATGCTCCAACTGACTGAGCTACCCAGCCAGGGCTCATATAACATTCACAACAACTCTTATTCTTTAGACAAATTCTTGTTACTACTCCTCTGTACCCTACTTCTTCCAGTGCCACAGAATAACATCTGGAGACAACTTATTTATTTGTTTACTTAATAAATATTTATTGAATATAGACTGTGATTTAGACACTTTTAGATTTAGGACTTAAGGGATACAATAAAAATCCCAGATCTCATGATTGTTAAAAATTTTTTTTTTCTTAATTGAGAAGCAGAGAGGCAGAGTGACAGACTCCTGCATACACCCTGACCAGAATCCACCTGGCAAGTCCTCTACTGGGCAATGTTCTGCTTGCCCATCTGGAGCTGCTGCTCCATTTAGGCAATTGAGCTATTCTAGCACCTGAAGCTAGGTAATGGAGTCGTGGGCCGACTTGCTCCAATCAAGCCATGGCTGCAGGAGGGAAATAGAGAAATAGAGAGAAGAAGAGAGAAGGGGAGGGGTGGAGAAGCAGATGGTCACTTCTCCTGTGTGCCCTGACTTGGAATCAAAACTGGGATTTCTATATGCCTGGTTGATGCTCTACCACTGAACCAACCAGCTAGGGCCGATTGTTGAAATGTTAAGATTAAAACCTATACATATATATAGTAATGCATATCTATTGCTGACATTTACGTAGTGTTTAAAATCTTTCTGAGTATAGTACTCAAACATAATTTTTAGAATATACATTATAAAAAAGCATTTTTAGAGCCATACTTCAATTTTCAGCAATACTGTGTTCAATCTTCAGTCATTCCACTGAAATCAAAGAACAGAGGAAGAACAGGCAGGATATAATTTTGTAGAGAAGTGTCTGGAGGGTGGGTCTCTGGATGACTTTCAAAACCTAGTGCCTTTTTTGGGTCACTTTTCTCATGAAGCCATGACAATACCAATAATAGAAAACAATCGAACTGATGGATGGATGAAGAGTGAGTCATGATTACCAAGAATAAAAGTGTTGAGTTGTGATGAAGTACGGAAATAATTAGTAACACATTTAATATTGCTGACACTTCCTAACTACTTTCAGCTAGTCCTTTGTTGTGCATTGTGGGGAAGTTGATAAATAGGACTCATTTCAAATTAGGTAGGGTCCTAAGTGTTTTTTTGTCTGGTCTGATCCTTTCTCCTTTTCTTCTAATTCTGTTGGAAGATGAAGGGAAGAAGGTGTGCAGAAATGAAAGAGCAAGGTGTGCAAACCGAGACTCTTTCCCATTACAGAAAAAAGGGGAAAAAGCTTTAATTTTCAGAGATGTATAATTTATATGTAATGCAAACTACACTTTTTGCTTAAAAAGGATGAAGTTCGTTATGCTTCTTAGGCTCAAAGCTTTTCCTTTTTTGGCAAAAAAGAAAAAAAAGAAAAAAGCATGATAGACAAAATCAAAGGTGGAGACATTTACTAGGTTGATTTTAAAGTAAAAAAATTATATAATACTAAGGAACAGTGTTACAAAATCTGCTAGAACATAACAGTTCATCTCTAACCAAATAGCTACTTCATACATATGTTCCCTTGATTTTGTTTTAGACCATAGATCCTAAATATGACTCACTAAATATATGAACAGTAAGAGTTGAAATAAAATACCTGCAACAAATAATTTGCCATAGATTGTTTACATCATCTAGGATAGTGTGCATCCAGAAATATCATTTCCACTAATTGTGATACTGTCTTAATGAACTGAGAATAGTAAGACAGCTCCAGTAATTTAGGCCTTTTTTTTTTTTTCATTTTTCTGAAGCTGGAAATGGGGAGGCAGTCAGACAGACTCCCGCATGCGCCCGACTGGGATCCACCCGGCATGCCCACCAGGGGGCGATGTTCTGCCCCTCTGGGGCGTCGCTCTGTTGCATCCAGAGCCATTCTAGCGCCTGAGGCAGAGGCCACAGAGCCATCCCCAGTGCCCGGGCCATCTTTGCTCCAATGGAGCCTCGGCTGCAGGAGGGGAAGAAAGAGACAGAGAGGAAGGAGAGGGGGAGGGGTGGAGAAGCAGATGGGCGCTTCTCCTGTGTGCCCTGGCCAGGAATCAAACCCAGGACTCCTGCATGCCAGGCCGATGCTCTACCGCTGAGCCAACCGGCCAGGGCTAATTTAGGCCTTAAAATAAAAATTTTAAAGTTTCCTTTTTCATAGTCTATTGGAAAATAGACTCCTCAGTGAACATAGTATTGGATACTCTTTATTGCTCTAGAATCAGAAAAAATCCACTTGGAAGGAAGTATCTTTTCTCATTTCACTTAAGCTTATTCTTGTTTGACCATTGCCTGTGTTTTTCTGCATTCTTGAGCCACTTTGGTTATTCAAGCTCAATAAAACAAAGCCATTGTTTTCATTTATTGGGTATCTTCTGCAGAAGTGTAATTGACAATAGGCTTTTACACAAGAAATCAGAGGATAAGCTGATACTTGTTTTACAAATAAATTCATATGAGAATTCTGATGGGTGCTTAAAACCCATTGTTAATATTTATTGAGTTGATGAAGGTCTTGTATAAGTAAAGGAATACTATCTCCGAGTTGACCTACTTACTCTTAGGTTTGTCACTTGGGCCTCTGTAGTGGATATTTTTTGATTTTAGCATTCTGTATCCTTTTATATCACTTCTTTCACTTCTGGTAAAACTTTTTGATGTTTATTTAGCGGTCAACTTATCTTCCATTGTTCCTCTCCTCAGTTAGAAGTAAGTCCCCCACTGATTCTAGATGTGTGGTCTGTGAGTTCAGACTTGATTCAGAGCTCCCCTTTTCCCCAGTCACCATGATCAGCATGAGCACATGACCCAATTTGAGATAGTAAGACCCAAAGAGAATTTTGTAGATGATTGTTAGAAAGTTTCTTCCTTCTGGACTTAAATCTGAGTGGATGAAGCCAGCAAGATGATGACAGAACTGAATAATATAAAAAAGTGTAGAAAAATTTTATTTTGATGACATTGCTTGAGCCCTGAATTCTAGATTTTTTTTTTTTCTGAAATCTAGTCCTGCCCCTAGATTTTTCAGTCACAGGAACCAACACATTTTCTTTTTGTTTAAGCCAAACTGGGTTAGGCTTTCTGTCACATGCAACTTAGAGTTTTAATTAAAATAGGTTATTATTATTAATTTTTAATTTATAGGACAAACTTGAATGAACTTCTTTGGATATTGGACTTACTTATGCACAGACCCAGTACTTTCATCTTACCCAAGTTGGTCACAGCCAAAGAGATATAGTCTGATTTTTTTCTCTTTATTCAGTTATTGTTATTTTTTTTACATGAAGACTTTTCTACATAAAGAAAAGCTTTACAATGATGTTATGCTCTGAGCTGTGTGCTCCTTCCCCTAAATCCATATGCTGAAATCTTAACTCCTAGTACCTCAATGTGACCTATAAGGAAAAAGGGTCTTTACAGAAGTAATCCAGTTAAAACGAGGTTCCTAGGGTGGGCCTTACTCCAGTATGAGTGGTAGTCTTATAAAAAGGGGAAATTTGGAGACAGACACACATACAAGAAGAAGGCCATGTGAAGAGACACAGAAAGAAGCTGGCCATCTACAAACCAAGGAGAGAAGCCTGGAAAAGATCCTCTCCTCACAGCCCTTGGAAGAAACCAATCCTGCTGACACCATGATCTCAGACTTCCAGCCTCCAGGCTCTGAGACAATACATTTCTGTTCTTTAAGCCACCTGCACACTAGGAAACTATGGCAGAGGGTGAAGGGCACTCATTTATAAACTGAGTAAAAAATAAAAAAAGTACACTTTTATTTGCTTAATTTAACATAACTTTTTTTTTTTTTTTTTACCATAAATTGTTGCTACTTGTAAAGATAGAAATGGATTAAAAATGGGATAATCAAGGATGGCAGAGTCATCACTAAATACAGGAAGAGATATAATGTATTTCACATTCAGAGCTGATTTCAGGGAGGGTTGTTTTTGGCAAGAATGAATGGGCCATATTTTTAGCATGTGTGTCAATATCTATGAATTAATGTGATGTAACACGGCATTTCATGCTTTCTTAGTATTTCAGAACATATGTACATCTTTTGCAAATCCTTTAATAAAAACATCCAAGAAGTTTCAGGATAATCCCAGTGTTTCCACATTTTCATTGTTGCCTTTCTTCACAATTTGTCATGAAATAATCAGTGAAAATTAATAACATTTTTATTAATTGAAGTTCTCTTAAACTACTTAATTTCTTCCTTAGAACTATTTGGAAAACATTTAAATCTCAAGTTAAATTTCTACTTTAAAGGCAAAGCTTTAAGATTAAATCTGGACTTACTCCCAACGATTTGGAGTCAGAGATTCACTAACTAGATGAAAGAAAACAATTCTCGTGAAGGGGTATCCCTATCTTTCCTGTCCGTTTTTTTTGTCTTCACCACATGTACAGACACACACACACACTGATGCACAGGGCATGATAGATTTGAAAGGTCAAAATACAGAGTATTTCATCAAAGATTACATGTGGTACTTTCAAACTAAGTGGGCACATTGTTATGCAGTTTGGTCCATGTAAACAAGGTACACATAAAGTTTTCTTCCCAAGTTATTAAATCCAATGACTTAATCAATTATACATTGTTTTCTTAAAAGTGGCACATTTTATAGTGTTTGTCTTGGCATTAAGTAGAGAGAAAGTAGAGAGAAAAGAGAATGCTGTTTTACAGGAAAGTTACATTTGTGTCAGTTTATGACAAATTGAAATAGACAGAAAAAAAATCTTATTGTCCTTTTGCCCTTCATCTTCAAATAGCAAAATCCCACCCATAAGCAAAAATTGATTTTTTTTAAATAAAAGAAGTTATTGTTTGTCCTTTCTATCTGAACTGCAGAGTGTTGCTATGGTCTCAATTTATTCTACATACAATTTATAAGACTCTTCCATCTAAAGTCTTTGTGGAAATTCCTAGGAAAAAGAAATTTGGCCAAAAGGTAATAAAATACTCTTCATTTTAGTTTTGCAAATTTAGAGAGAAAAGTTTTCAGTGTAATGTGATTAGTTCTCTCCATCATCTCTTCTATTTCATGGCTTGACATCCGTGATTTTCAATCATTTTATATTATTTTCAAAGATCTGTCTTTGAATAAGGCTGAATGGAGGCAGCAGAATTGTCTAGAGAAGAATAAACATAGCATTAAACAGATTTTTAATTTTATTTTTAACATGTGTTGTGTATCTCATTTCTTGCATAATCTTGGCCTAATCACTCAATGTTTTCAACTTTTCCTTTTTAAAAGAAAAAAATAGCAGTGTTCTTCCCCACCTCTCATATTTACCCAGTAGGCTGTATTACCTCATAAGACATACAGGTAAACACAAACACACAACAACAAGAACAAAATTTCAGGAAAAGTACTCTTTCACTAAAAGATTCCAAGTCTCACTAAAGGAAAGAAAAGTTTCTATCTAACATACTTATACCCATCACAATTTTTTTCTATCTGAATTCCATTTATTTTTGATATACTGTGGATATGGATGTGTGTGTGTGAGCATATGTGTGTGTGGTGGATGTGTGTGCCACTGTGAACTTGGATTACAGAAACAGACATCAACAGGTCAAGAAATTGCCAGTAATTTTTCATTCTGCATTCTTATAATCTAATGTTCTTGAAGATACTATACTGCTCTTAGTTCTAATGATATTTATTATTTCTTTCATGGCTTCTTTTCATTTAATCAAAGATATTTAAAGTCTGACTCTGTTGTATTTCTCTTCATTTTTAAAAATTTACTACCAGAAAGAACATTTTCTCTTATCCAGCTGCAAACTTAAATAAGCTCTCTATTTCTCTGGGTCACCAGTGGCAAATGTTAAGCAAATTTACCTTTGGGATTTTCCATTCATTTCCCACCCAGCTGACACTGAGCCAACGATAAGCACTCATCAACTGTTCAGCTGGATCATTTGTGTGACCCGGACACTATCTCCATCCAGTGAGGTGATGACTCTATCAATGAGCGGGGCTAAATCACAAAGCTGCTATATGTTGCTTCCTTTTAGGGTTCCCAGTACTCCATCTTTTGAAAAATGTGAAAAAAGTTTTACTATGGTCAATTTAGATGTTAAGTAATATTTTTATGGAACACAAGGTTCTGTAAAATGAGACTTGTAGACCCTATAAAACTAAAACTCAGAGGCACATTTTCTCCTTCTGGTCAGTTTGGACTCATTCCGTAGCAGTATCTGGTATGGAAGACTGTTCTCTAGTTACGAGCTTGTTTTCAGGTTCTCAGAAGCATGTAGATTCAATTTTTGGTAATTTTGAGTTGTTTACATTTATTAAACTGTGACTGATAATTACTAAACAGATTACAGTGAAGACTTAACCTCTGGCCTACCTGAATGAAAAATTCCATTAGTCAATATAAATATTCTGACTAGTTGTCAGGGCCTGGGTCCTATGGTCAGTCACCTCCCAAAACTAGTTACACATTCTTGGGCAGGACCTTTTACCTCTATCTCAGTTTCTTCACCTGATAATAAAGGTAACACCTAATGTGAGTAGATTTTCCACTATCAAATGGTATACAACATATGTTAGTTATTTTAAAACTCTGAAAGATTCAACTATATAAATGTGAGATAATTTACAAAAATAATAAATTAAACAACATATTTTACAAAAATAAAAACTTCCAGGTTCTGATAATTCTGTTTCTACTTTACAGCTGAGAGCATGGTTTTAAAAATAAATGTGAATATGTTGTGTGGTATAGTGTCAATAAATTAAAAATTTTTATTATTGGTATAAAAATTGGATTATGGAGAGATGAAAGCAATTATTTTGATACTTCAAAATAAAAACTACTTCCTTCCAAAGTTTCCAAATTTATCTTGTGCATTAAATTGTCTTGGAGGACCAAAGAACTGATATTTTGTTGATGCACATAAAGAAATAGTAGAACAATAAAGTCAAATTGTACTTGTGTTAAGAATATGTGGCATCAAATATTTTTAATGGGTATTGGCAGCTTGTTCCTGGATTACTCCTGGAATCTGTCTCCAAATTCCCTTTTTCTCTGACTTTTCAATGAGCTAAAAGTAGTCCTGCCTTGGCTTACTTCTTTCACTATGACTTTTACTTCTCAGTGAGTTCATGAAGCCCAGCATGGCTCATTTCTTTCCTATAATGTTCTAGAGAGCCAAAACAGAGCACTGTCTAGGCCTGTGATGGCAAACCTTTTTATAAAATCCGCCCACTTTTGCAGTGCTGGTCAACCTGGTCCCTCTCACTCACTAGTGGGTATTCCAGCTTTCATGGTGGGCCAGTCGCAGCGCCGTTTGGTTGCTCCACTACCACCCACCATGAAACCTGGAACACCTGGAACATCCACTAGTAGGTGGGAGGGACCAGGTTGACCAGAACTGCAAAAGTGGGTGGTTTTTATAAAAAGGTTCACCCTCAGGGGTCTAGGCTGTCTCCTATTGTTTCTTTTTCTAACCCTAAGACCTTTCTTTGTTTCACTGTCCCCAGCTTTTAATAAATGTACTCTCAAAATCACCTGGATTTGTGTTGTAAAATCTTTCTTGCATGAATTAAGAACCCACATGCTACTGTCTGGCTCGAGGCACACCAACTCCAGGCCCAGTCCCTCTCCAATGACATCAGAAATTTAATTAAAAACTGATGACCCCCAAATTTATATCTTTAGTACTGATGGCTACTCTGAGTTCTGCATATGTACACTTAACTATCCAGTTGATATCTCCATTGAATCAAATATCAACTTGACCTCTTCCTAGCTTCTACTTAGTAGATACCAATAGCATATCCTGTCCCCCTTTCCCAATTTGTGACCCCCCCAAAAAAATGTCTCTTGATAGCTCCAAATGTCCCCTGAGGGAAAGATTGTCTCCAATTGAAAACTATAGGTCTAAAGTGATTTTGATTGGTAATGATGTTCTACTCACTACTTTTAAAAAATGTTAACAGTAGTCTACTTGCTCTGCTTAAAGTTTGTTTCTTTGGTTGTTTCAAATCCATAAACACACTTTATGGAGAACTGATTTCAGAGAGTCTTGTTAGCAGTGATGATTTTCAAATAATTTAACAACCGGTTTTCTGCCTTAATGACCATTTTAAGAATAAAAAATGATATACTGAAAGGTTTATTATTTCATGCATTTAATACTTAAATAAGAACAATAAAAGAGGTACACAAAACTAGATTGTTATAAGAAAGAGTTTTAAAATATTAATGAAAAAATATTAAATAATACCTGACAAAAACACAATAAAAATGTTATTTAAGATATTTCTATGGCCCTGGACGGTTGGCTCAGTGGTGGAGCGTCGGCCTGGCGTGCAGAAGTCCCGGGTTCGATTCCCAGCCAGGGCACACAGGAGAAGTGCCCATCCGCTTCTCCACCCCTCCCCCTCTCCTTCCTCTCTGTCTCTCTCTTCCCCTCCCGCAGCGAGGTTCCATTGGAGCAAGGATGGCCTGGGCGCTGGGGATGGCTCCTTGGTCTCTGCCCCAGGCACTGGAGTGGCTCTGGTCGCAACAGAGTGACCCCCAGAGGGGCAGAGCGTCGCCCCCTGGTGGGCGTGCTGGGTGGATCCCGGTCGGGCACATGCGGGAGTCTGTCTGACTGTCTCTCCCCGTTTCCAGCTTCAGAAAAATACAAAAAAAAAAAGAAAAGATATTTCTATATTGCTTCTTGATTGGTGTCCTCACTTACAATTTTTTTTCACCTATGGAGGGAATGAACATTACTATGGGCACTTAGAACACACTGTTGTATAGATGAATGTTGAAAAAGAGTAAGGAATGTAAATTAGTAATTTCTACATTGGGCTGCTTTCTAGGTGCCCACCTTAGAGACAATCTAGATCACAAGTGCCATGTTAACATCCGGTTGTCTGAACTGAACAAAAAACTAGGTATAGGTTCTGCCAAACTGGTGCGAACTGGCTGAATCCCACTACTGCCTATTAGTAACTATTGTTTTTGAAAATGGGGGTTGCTAGCATGGTTTTCATGATTAGTGTGAATAAAACCACTGGGTAAGGAAAAAGAAATACATATGCACTGTATAATTAGTGTTTCTGTTTGAGGATGCATTTTAATTTACAGAGCCTTGACCCATGTATATCGAAAACAAAAGAAAGACTTACTTTAAGAACAAGAATACAGTGAATTGTAGCATATTTTTGTCAAAGTAGATTAATTTTTCTTTTTCATTGATCTTTTTGTTTCAATTCATTCTTATTGAGCTTTCACAGGAAATGTCCTACATGTTTGCATTATCCATACTATCTTCTTTTATTGTAATATCCATAAAGTAAAATGAATCAGTTTTCATGTGGTCTTTTAAAACACCAAGAACTATGCTTCAGAATTATTTTTGTTGCTTCTGCTGTTGTTAATGAAGAAACCACATAACCATATGCCAGATATAAATAGTGATGTGATGATTATAGTCTGCATATGATAGAATGGGTCACTGGCTGCTTTTGTCTTCACTGGAAGTTGTATATTATGTACAGAGTGGGCCTTGTGAAGCTACTTGCAGAATTTCTGGAAAGAATTGTTGTACTTTTCAAAAATATGGAAGCAGAAGTTCTCTTTTATTATTCATGAGAAATGTGCTTCCTCCTTCCTTGTATAATAGAAATAGAATTGGGTATTTTAATTAGATGGTTCCCTCCATGTTTTATTAGGGATAGAGTTTCCATTTCTTTCTGTTGCTAAAAATTAAAAAATAAAATCTTTATTGTGTACTTCATATGCAAATTATATATGTATATGCCTATGTATATATAGTATCATAGAGCTGATACTATATATATGTGATATTTATATGTATATATGTGTGTATATATATATATCTGTGTGTGTGTATATTAGCTTGTTGTGACTTTGGTTAGGTTACTCTATCTTTTTTATATTTGTTTCCTTATCTGTAAAATAGGAGCAATAGTGGTATAAGGCCAGTGGCCGTGGCCATGCAGGTTCACACTGGATTTGGACAGATGGTAAAGGAACTATGGAGCCGGAGAATGGTGGGCCATTCCACTTAGAGTCTCTCAACTGCAGACAAGCAAGCAGGCAAGGCAAACTACTTCTCTCTCTCTCTCTCAGCTGATGAGCAAATAGGCCAGGGGGGAAATCCCCGTCTCTAGCAAACCATAGAAACAATGCCCCCCACCAATTGTGGCTGTCAATCCACAATCTATAATCTGCCTCCCTGAGGACAAGCACCTGCAGCCTTACATAGGCTATACACCCGTGGTGTTGCCCTGTGCTCATGCACCAATCAGGCAAAGTACAAGCAAGCAAGCCTAACACACTTGTCTGCTCAACAAGTAGGATTTACTT
Organism: Saccopteryx leptura; assembly: GCF_036850995.1. Taxonomy (NCBI): domain Eukaryota; kingdom Metazoa; phylum Chordata; class Mammalia; order Chiroptera; family Emballonuridae; genus Saccopteryx; species Saccopteryx leptura. Next base: position 94,066,815 of record NC_089507.1, read on the forward strand.
CATATATATAGTTGTTTTGAGTATAACATGAATATAATATATAGATACTTAGAATATTAGACAGATTAATATAATTAATAAGGCTAGCTATTGTGAACATTATAGTCTCTCTCACACACAACTATCATATTTTTTATTTATGCAGCATGCATTCATTATTACTTGTGTGGACATTATACTAAGGATTATACTAAATGGGCATTAGGCAAGTCAGCCTTGGTAGTGCTCTCATGGAGCATACATTCCAATGAGGAAGATAGACAAAAACCAATTTTCCAGAAAAATAACGTGCAATTCATAATAAATGTTAAGAAGTAAATCAGTAGGCAACTATTGATCAATAGTAAATCAAAAGGCAAAGAGATAAGGGAGGCTCGGATGGGAGGCACTCTTGGATAGGTGGAGAGACAATGGCTCTGTGGAGAAGTGGCACTGAAGCTGTGCCTGGAAGGCTGGTGAGATCTAGCCCGATGAGGTGGGGGAGATAACGAGAAAGATGTCTTCCATTGTCTCAATTCTCCATATCCCTTTTGCCAAAACACAAAGAAACAAGACTTAGAAATGTATGCTGATATATTTTTAACTGATTGAATTAGTTAGGGACTAATCATAAGTGGACACTTAAAGACCACTGGCTTTTAAATAGATTTTTAGAATTAGGGTACACGGAACTCACTTGGAATATGAAAATGAAATCAGGTATTTGTAATAAAAACCCCCAGTAATTTAGAAATATGCTAAGTCTGACAAGACTCTCTCTTAGCAGCAACTGCAGCTGTCTGGGTCTCTAGAGGCACATGTTACTTACTGAAGTGTGGGTTTTAATATTAAGTCAAGAAAAAGAATACAACTCCAATGTCTTTGATTTATTTTAAAGTTATTTTAAAAAATGAAAATAAAAGTAATGTAAGCTAAAGAGTACATAAAGTTGAGAACAAAAGCTCACCCTCCCCTGATTAAGAAAAAAAAATCCACATAGACACAAACAACAGTGTGTGATAGTGAGAGGGGAAGTGAGTTGGGGGGTACGTGGAGGTGGGCAAAGGGGAGAAAAATGGGACAAAAGAGCCTTTGCTTAGGGTGATGAGCACACAGTGCAGCAGGCAGATGTTTTACTGAGTTGCATATCTGAACATTTACCTCAATAAATTTGATTAAAAAACTCTTCACCCTTTCTTTTCTAGGCCACCACCTATGTCCCTAGTTATCTCTTCAAAGGTAACCATTCAGTTTCTTATATTATCTTTTTAGAAAAACATAATTACAGCTATCAGCCCAAATATTATACAGTGTATGTATGAGGTATGAGTACATATGTATTTTTTCAGTCTTCACAAATGGGATTTTACTATAAACACTGATATCTATCTATCTATCTATCTATCTATCTATCTATCTATCTATCTATCTATCTAATCTTTATACCTTGTTTATGTATGTGTGTGTGTGTGTGTGTGTGTGTGTGTGTATACACTTTGTTTTTTGCTTAATCAAGTGGCTTAGAGACCTTCTGTTTACATCCTTAAAAATGTACTGTTTTAAACACACAATGGAGAAAAGAAAGCCTCTTCAATAAATGGTGCTGGGAAAACTGGAAAGCCACATGCAAAAGAATGAAACTGGACTACAGTCTCTCCCCCTGTACAAAAATTAACTCAAAATGGATCAAAGATCTAAACATAAGACCTGAAACAATTAAGTACATAGAAGAAGACATAGGTACTCAACTCAGGGACCTGGGTTTTAAAGAGCATTTTATGAATTTGACTACACAGGCAAGAGAAGTGAAGGCAAAAATTAATGAATGGGACTACATCAGACTAAGAAGTTTTTGCTCAGCAAGAGAAACTGATAACAAAATAAACAGAAAGCCAACTAAATGGGAAATGATTTTTTCAAACGACAGCTCAGATAAGGGCCTAATATCCAAAATATACAAAGAACTCATAAAACTCAACAACAAACAAACAAACAATCCAATAAAAAAATGGGAAGAGGATATGAATAGACACTTCTCCCAGGAAGAAATACAAATGGCCAACAGATATATGAAAAGATGCTCATCTTCTTTAGCTATTAGAGAAATGCAAATCAAAACGGCAATGAGATACCACCTCACACCTGTTCGATTAGCTGTTATTAGCAAGTCAGGTAACAGCAAATGTTGGAGAGGCTGTGGAGAAAAAGGAACCCTCATCCACTGTTGGTGGGAATGTAAAGTAGTACAACCATTATGGAAGAAAGTATGGTGGTTCCTCAAAAAACTGAAAATAGAACTACCTTATGACCCAGCAATCCCTCTACTGGGTATATATCCCAAAAACTCAGAAACATTGATATGTAAAGACACATGCAGCCCCATGTTTATTGCAGCATTGTTCACAGTGGCCAGGACATGGAAACAACCAAAAAGCCCATCAATAGATGACTGGATAAAGAAGATGTGGCACATATACACTATGGAATACTACTCAGCCATAAGAAATGATGACATCGGAACATTTACAGCAAAATGGTGGGATCTTGATAACATGATACGAAGCGAAATAAGTAAATCAGAAAAAAACAGGAACTGTATTATTCCATACGTAGGTGGGACATAATAGTGAAACTAAGAGACATTTATAAGAGTGTGGTGGTTACGGGGGGGGGGGGGGGGGAGGGGGGAATGGGAGAGGGATGGGGGTGGGGAGGGGCACAAAGAAAACAAGATAGAAGGTGACAGAGGACAATCTGACTTTGGGTGGTGGGTATGCAACATAATTGAACGACAAGATAACCTGGACTTGTTATCTTTGAATATATGTATCCTGATTTATTGATGTCACCCCATTAAAAAAATAAAATTATATATATATATAAAAAAAAAAAGTACTGTTTTAAAAAATTGTTGCACAATATCTTGTTTTATAAGGATATTACAACTTATTTTACCATACTTATTAATTAGCCTTTGGATTATTCTTCTACTCATTCTTACTATATACACAATTCTGTAAGAAACGTAATTCTAATCAGTGGGAACATTACTTTTTCAGTAGGGTCAGTTCCTAATAGGGGGATTGTTGAGTCAAAAAATGTTTATGCATTATTGATTTTTATCATTATTACTAAAGTGCACTAAAAAATATTCACAGTAATTAAACCTCCCATTGAAAGTGTCAGACTACCTGCTGTTTTGTTTCTATATCTGTGAGTTACTTATTTATATTACTTGCTCATTTTTCTAAAATTTTCTTGACAATTTGTACAAACATTATGTAAATTAGAAAATTAACTCTTTTACTAACAAGATATGATGCAAAGTTTTTTTTTCTTTTTGTCATTGATCTGTTAACTTTGTTTATATATATTTTTGGCATTTTCCTTAAAAGTTTCTCAGTTTTGTGTTATATTTAAGAAAACCTTTCATATTACAAAGTTAAAGAAATATTTTCCCATTATTCTCTTAATGGTTTTATTTTGGAATTCAAAATCTTTGATTCATCTGGAATTTATTTTGACATAAGAATCATTTTCTTTTCAACATGATGAGGCAGTTGTCACCACACTATTTATTGAATAATATGTATTCTAGTAAAGTATGATATATGGGCTCAGATTTTGGAATTTGAAATAATTAAATTGAAACCTGGGTACAAATGTTCTTTAGTATTGGCCTAATACTGCAGGGTCACAGTGTGGTATCTGAAGCCCCTACTGCAAATAAGATTGTTCTTCTAGGGAGTTCAAAAAATCCAGAATCTCTACCTGCATCACCAGGTAGAACATACTTATTGGGTGGAAGAAGAACTTACATGGTGCCAAGCCATGGTGGCTGTCATCTCTTTCTGTTGGCATCCACTGAGACATTCAAGTTTTATGAGGTTTCTATTCATTGATCTTTAGATCCTTTCTCAAACCTGAATGGCCTTCCTTTGCTCTCATAGTCTCAGCTTTTAGTTTCTTAGGTACTTTTGACTCCCTCTTCTTAGCAGGTCAGATTTCTCTGTTCTCCTGAGACTTTCTGGTGGGACCCTGTGGAACTTTCTGCAGTTTTTGTTTAGAACTTCTGTGCAACCATCTTTACTATAGTGTTCCCCATGCTAAACTGGGGCCTAGAAATAATGTGTGAGCCTCTCTGGCTCTGTGACCTCACCTACAAAACTCTGCCCTTCTCCTATTCACTAAAGCATTCTGAAGGCTCTAGCATTATCAACCCTACTCTTGTTCAGACACTCAGAGCAGCTCAAACACCATTGTTTCCCGATCTCTCTTGCCCCCTCACAGTGGCAAATTTCATCTAGTCTGGGTGGGTTAGTAAGAAAAACTGGTTCTAACTGAAAATACTTATCATTTCGGATCTTTTTGTACTATGCTTGAATCAGTCTTTGAAACTCCAAAGCCAAAGTGTTTGACTCTTTTGTTCTCTTTAACAAAGTAAGAACCTAGCCCTAAGGCCCTGGGTATCTCAAAGTCTTTGAATAGGGAAGGGACACAGATTAAGAAAGAATCTCTGATGAGAAAGCATATTGGTTAATAAATATATCAGAATACTCTTTGTCTATGTTACTACTGCATTTAGTATTATAGAGAAAACAAGTTTTTAAAACAACAATAAAAGACAAAGCAAAATTTATTGCATTCCCAGGTTCAACAAAACAATTTTAGGAGTTTCATAATTATTCATAAAGAAAATTTCCACATAGGAAGTTTGCTGAACTTGATGAACATTAATCAATTGTTGGATGTTGTAGACACTGCTGAGTATGCTTAATTATTAGCTGATACTATCATGTTTAGCCTCCCAAAGAATTATAAATTCATAACTAATACCTTGTCCACAGAAAATCTCTGTCAGACCTAATAGAAAAACCCCTCAATAATGCATTTGCATGATATATTCCCCCTTTGCCAAGAAATTGTATATTAAAATGTTAACATTTGGGTCAAAATGTCAATTAAATTAGAGCTAGTTTTCACTGAATGAATAAAAACACCCCTCTCCCATAATTTTGTAAAAATCTGGAACTCTCCCAACATTTAAAATATCATGGTGTCTCATAGTCTAAATTTTTTATTGGAAAAACAATTTAAGGGCTGCCTTAATCAGATTTATGTTTCCTCTCATATTTTGAAGATTCTAGATTCTGGCAGTAATGAATTTCATATGAGGCAACATTTCACTGGTTATCAAAATATTTTGCAAGAATAAATGAGGGCCAAAAAATTGAATAAAAAATTATTTAAAGTTATTTTGTAGGTCACTAAAGATTTTCATTTAGAACTATTCTATACTATGAAATTGATAGTTTTGGACTGTTTGAAAATATTTTAGTCACTAAAAGTAATGTTCATTTTAGGTTTTCCAAAGCCAAGATGTTAGCGTGATAGCCTACCTACAGTTTGGAGAACAGGTCTATATAATTCTGAAATTCAAATATGCATCACTAATATACTAAAAGCTGCTAAATTGTTCTTCAGTGGGTTTATTTAGAATTCAAATGATACCCCAGAGGAGGGGTTTTTATCTACAGAGCTATCATAAGTAATCCATATAATCAAAATACTCTTCCTGATGAAAATTTATTTTTAACTTGAAAGAGCATGTCTACTGACCACCCACACACAGACTGTGAGTTTTGTTGCTACATGGAATCTTCACTACAAAATTAAATTACTGTTGCTAAGAATTCAGGGTAAAATGAGTCCATTTTTGACCTGGTGCATAGGAATTTATTTATGTAAATAACAGAGAAGAACCTTATTTAAAACTTTTTACCTATATGTGTTGTCTTGGTAGACAGGTTGCCTAAGGACATGTCACAGCAAGTTTCCAGTGAGGTAATTTAATTTGTTAAATTAAATAAATTAAATTTACTCCTCTTGTACCTTGGGGTAGTAAGGAAGAGATGGAGGCATTAAGAAAAAAAAATAGTATATTCTAATGCTTTAACTACAGGTCAAAGATCCAAGAAACTTTGCAATTCAGGAAAACTGTCAGAAAGAGAAGATTCATTCTAACTGCACATTCATTCATGTTCTCAAAGAAAAAGACATTGTATAAAATTTTGGTTTATAAGAACCGGTATCAAAATAATGTTACCAGTTATCTGTAATCAGATTGCAGTATTCTTATTTTTTTATTCTCATCCACGATATCTATCTATATATTTTTAATTAATTTTAATGAGATGACATTGATAAATCAGGGTACATATGTTCAGAGAAAACCTCTCCAGATTATTTTGACATTTGATTATGTTGCATACCCCTCATCAAAAGTCAAATTGTCTTCCATCACCTTCTAACTGGTTTTCTTTGTGCCCCTCCCATCCCCACCCCTTCCTTCTCTTTCCTCCCCCGCCCCATTACCATCACATTCTTGTCCATGTCCCTGAGTCTTATTTTTATGTCCCATCTATGTATGGAATCATATAGTTCTTAGTTTTTTCTGATTTACTTATTTCACTCAGTATAATGTTATCAAGGTCCATCCATGTTGTTGTAAATGATCTGATGTCATCATTTCTTATGGCTGAGTAGTATTCTATAGTATTATATGTACCAAAGCTTTTTAATCCACTCATCCACTGATGGACACTGGGCTCTTTCCAGATCTTTGCTACTGTGAACAATGCTGCCATAAACATGGGGGTGCATTTCTCCTTTTAGAATAGTGCTATTATGTTCTTAGGGTATATTCCTAAAAGTGGGATAGCTGGGTCAAAAGGCAGTTCGATTTTTAATTTTTTGAGGAATCTCCATACTGTTTTCCACAGTGGCTGCACCAGTCTGCATTCCCACCAGCAGTGCAGTATTCTTATAAAGTGATGATACTACTGACTCAAGCTTATCATTGCTTAAGAATTCATTAAGTTTTCCCAGATGATGGGAACACACACATGCACAAACACAGTTTCCATGAAAACTTTAAATTTGATTCTTTGTGTCCCACTTATCTTTAACAAATGGAGTAAATAGGTAAAAATAATATTACTTAAGGAGGTGAAGAAGTGTAAAGAGAAATGGAAAGTGGATTCCTATTCAATATATATTTATGCCTAAAAATTTATTTTTGAATTTAAAAAATTCAACTCTGTCACATGAGAATTGCTTAATTCTTATAATTCAGTTAAGAAACTCAGGAAGTGAAAGGTAGAATGTGTAGTGTAGTCCTGGTATTTTTGTGGAATTTCTGAGAAATAATGGTGTATATTCTGTTTGTAAAAATAAGAAAGCTAATAGTGAAAAGTAGATGACTGGATTACATATTTTTAAATCTTTTATAATATTTTTAGTTAGCTTTAAAAAGCTCATATAGTTCAATATAATATACAGTTATCGAGTCAGGGAAATGACAAACTTTTCATAACAAATTTATAATGAAAAGTAACAGTAGCCTAATTCTAAAATTCTAAGTAATTTTGCTGTTTCCAGCTGTGATTATCTCAAAGTGAATACGGAAAATGTGATGTTCCATCAAAGTCACTTAGTCCTTTGTTACCCTTTACAAATGCATCTTGGTTGTCTCTGTCTCTCTCTTCCCCTCCCGCAGCCAAGGCTCCATTGGAGCAAAGATGGCCCGGGCGCTGGGCATGGCTCTGTGGCCTCTGCCTCAGGCGCTAGAGTGGCTCTGGTCGCAATATGGCGACGCCCAGGATGGGCAGAGCATCGCCCCCTGGGGGGCAGAGCACCGCCCCTGGTGGGCGTGCCGGGTGGATCCCGGTCGGGCGCATGCGGGAGTCTGTCTGACTGTCACTCCCTGTTTCCAGCTTCAGAAAAATGAAAAAAATAAATAAATAAATAAAAAAAAACAAAAAAAAACAAATGCATCTTGGTTGATTCATATACACAAATTCTGGTACAACAATTATAGCAATTAGCAGATTTGCTAGCTTTTTGTACAAATTTGAAATTATGATCACTGTTCTTAATCCGTCCTCTTTAAAACCTCACAATTAATAGAGAATTGATTTATCCTGTAAAATATGTTTTCTTGAGAGATTAAAGTGTAGAATGTAACATTTTTCAGTGGCTATTATGAAGGACAAAGAGGAGAAGTCATAAAAAATGTTTATTGAAAACCAAGCTCAGGAGGCTGGGGGCACACATCTAGCCAATTCACATCCTATGTATTTCACAGTGAGAATTCTCATCCAGTAACATAGGGCAGCAATTGGGAGCAAAGAAACAGATCAGTGCTCTCCTGAGTTGACATTTTTATGGTCATTTCTCCCACTATACACACTTTTTAAAGGAATTATTTGAAAGTTTACCAGTGAGAACTTTAAGTATTTGAATATGTTAAATTAACTATTCAGTTATGATAGTTAAGTACATAAACTGAATATTTATGTATTCTGTAGAGGTCTGTCTTATAGGCAGGATGGCTTTCCTGACTTTCATAATCATTCAGAAGACTCCTGCTCATTCAAAAAATTTTCGCTGTCTACAATTTTGTTTGGCATTTAAAATAGAGAACAATCTTAAAATAGAAGAAGTTTAGGAAAACAAATAAGAAGAGTTTAGGCAAAGTTGACTGCTCTCTGCTTACTGGATGAATGAAAGAACTAGTACATCAGACTGACTGCTTGGTCTGTGTCAGGGGCTGCACGAGGTACCAGATCTGACCAGCCTTTCAGTATCTTACAGACTAATGAGATCCACCAATGAAACAATGGATTTTTAAGCTATGCTAAAAAAGAAGACTTAATAAAGTTCTATGGGAACATCAAATAGAGTGTGGTAATTCTGCCTCGGTTGTGTTTGGGCTTGGGTTTGGAACTGAGAAAGTCAGAGCAGGTAATGTTTTAGCTTATTTTGAAAGATGAATAGAATTTTCCAGAAATAATGTTTCAAGAAGATTATTCCTGGCAGAGGGAAGTATATGGATAATGTCAGGAAGCATATGGACAGTGGGGCATTCTCATTTGTGTGGTCAACTTATTAGAGTGTTAAATGTGAAGTGATGGAGGGAGGGAGAGAGGGGAGGGGTTATGTAGGGGCCTGAAAGGCAGGTAGAGATCAGTTGAGAGCATTTTGCAGGCAAGTTTTGCTCTATCCTTTAGGGTTTTAAACTAGTTTGGGTAATGGAGAATCAAGAAGCCCAGACCACATCTAGTAGGAACAGTGGGAATGAGACTCAGGTGTCTGTATTTTTATAAAATCTCCTGATAATTTCAAAGTAAAATAGTATTTCTTGTGATGTGGTCCAGGATCAGCAGTAAAACCTGTTAGAAACTTGCTAGGCCTAAATCCAGACATACTAAATTCAAAACAATGATGGGACCCAGCAATCTGTTTCAACAAGCTTTCCAGGAGATTTGATGTATACTGAGAATCACTGACATTGGAAGCCTGCTGAAAGCTGTTAATAATGCTTTCCAGAAAATGCAAGGCACGCTTAATTTTATATATAATTTTAGGTGGTGCATGAAAATGCCCTCTTGTCCCATTCCATGTCTTCTCCACAAGCCTGAAATCTAGGTTAAGAATTCTTCCTGCAGGCAGTGAGAGACGCTGCAATTTTTAAGTAAAAGAGGACAGAAAAAACTGGTTGTAGAAGGATGGCTGTGGTAGTATAAAAACTGAAGTGGGATAGGGAGAAGCAGGAGTCAATAAGATTACCCAGGATATTACTGGATTATAAAATAAAATAGAGCACAGTGATCCATAATTTATGTGGATGACGAAGAGGAAATAGAAAATGATTGCAAGGTTTTTAATTTTAGCTTGGAGTGAATGAGGTATTTATCTGGGACCTAGTGACTCTAAAAAGAGAAGGTTTAGAGGCAAATAATGATGATTACTGGACACATATGGGGAGATGTGCTGAAATTAGGTCTGGAATTTAGTAGAGGGAGGTAGACAGTGGATACTTATAAAAAAACCATTAGTCTACAAATTGTAAATCAAAGTTTCTTTTCTTCTCACTATTAAAATTTTGGGTTGGCTAATTTTTTGTTTTGGAAGACTGGCCTGTGTTCTACAGACTGTGTACTATAGAATTTTTAGAGGCATTTCTGTCCTCTGCCAATTAGGTACCAATAGTCAACATCTTCTGTAGTTGTAACAACCAAAAATGCCTCCAGAGATTGCTGTTTCCTGGCAGTAATATCATGGTCAATTGAGAAGCATTGGTATAGATAAAAACTAGAGAGTGAATAAAACTGTTTTTTTTCTTTATTGAATTCATTGGGGTGATAATGGTTAATAAAATTATGTAATTTCAGGTGTGCAATTCTATAATACATTATATTTATACTGTATTGTACATTCACCATCCTAAGTCAAGTCTCCCTCTATCACCATTGATCCCGCCTTTATCTTTTCTTACCTTCCCCAACCTCTTTTCCCTCTGATAATCACTATACTATTGTCTGTCTGTGACGTTTTTTCTTTTTTCTTTTTTCTCCTCGCTTAATCCCTTCTTACCCGCCCCCCTCCCCTCTCCAGTCTGACAGCTGTCAGTCTGTTCTCTGTATCTATGGGTTTGTTTCTATTTTGTTTGTTATTTTGTTTATCAGATTCCACATATAAGTGAAATAATATGGTACTTGTTTTTCTCTGGTTAGCTTATTTCAGTTAGCATAATACTCTCCAGATCCATCCATATTGTTGCAAAATGTAAGGTTTTTCTTTTTAATGGCTGTGTAGTATTTCATTGTTTAAATGTACCATAGCTTTTTTTATCCACTTATCTACTGAAGGCCTTTTGGGCTGCTTTCAAATCTTGGCTATTGTAAATAATGCTGTACTGAACATAGGAGTGCATATATTCTTTCAAATTAGTGTTTCGAGTTTCTTAGAATAAATTTCAAGAAGTAAAATTGCTGGGTAATGAGACAGTTCTATTTTTAATTTTTTGAGGTGATTCCATATTGCTTTCCACAGTGGATGCACAGGTCTGCGTTCCCGCTAACAGTGCATGAGGGTTCCCTTTTCTTCACATCCTCACCAACACTTGTTTATTGATTTATTGATGATAGCCACTCTATGTCTGAGTGGGAGGTAATATTTCATTGTGGTTTTACTTTGCATTTCTCTAATGATTAGTGCTCTTGAGCATCTTTTCATATGTCTATCTATTGGCATCTGCTTGTCTTTGGAGAAGTGACTGCTCAGGTCCTTTGCCCATTTTTTAAATTGTAGTTTTTGGGTTTTTTTGGTATTGAGTTTTATAAGTTCTTTATAAATTTTGGGTATTTACCCCTTATCAGATGTATCTTTGGCTAATATCTTCTTCCATTCAGTGGCTCCCTTTTTCATTTTGTTGATGTTTACCTTGGCTGTGCAAAATCTTTCAGTTTGATGTAGTCCCATTTGTGTATTTTTTCTTTTGTTTGCCTTGCCTGAGGAGGTATATCAGAAAAAATATTGCTTTGAAAAGTGGACAATATTTTATTGCCTATTTTCTTCTAGGATTTTTATGATTTGAGTCTAAGTCTTTAATTCATTGGAGTTTATTCTTGTGTATGGTATAAGGTTGCCTAGTTTTATTTTTTTGCAAGTGATGTCCATTTTTCCCAACACCATTTACTCAATAAACTGTCTTTGCTCCATTGTATATTGGTGCCTTTTTTGTCAAATATTAATTGACTATAAAGGCTTATGTAAAGTTTTATTTCTGGGCCCTCTATTATGTTGCATTGATCTATGTGTCTGTTTTTTATGCCAATACCATGCTGTTTTGATTCCAATGTCCTTGTCCTGTAGTGTGATATCAGGTAACATGATTTTTTCAACTTTGTTCTTTTTTCTTGAGATTGCTGTGACTCTTTGCAGTCTTTTGTGATTCCATATAAATTTTTGGAATATTTTTTCTGGTTCTGTGAAGCACACTATTGGTAACTTGATGAGAATTACACTGAATTTATAGATTGTTTTTTGGCAATATGGACATTCTAATGATGTCAATTTTTCTTACTTATGAACAGATAGAACATATCTCAGTATAATAAAGGCCGTATATGACAAACCCTCAGCCAATATCATACTAAACAAGCAAAAACTAGAAGTGTTTTTCTCAAGATTGGGAACATGACAGGGATGTCTTCTTTTATCCCTCTTATTCAACATAGCACTGAAATTGTAATTGACTGAAGTGGTAGAGCCCCTGGTGGAGGTAGAGGACTAGCAAGAGATTAGGAAATGTTCATCAAGATTGGGATAAAGTGACATCAAGGGAGCCATGAAAAGTTGAATTCCCAGAAGAAAGTGGTTGGATGCTAAACATTATCCAGGTGAATGAGAATTGAGAAGAAGTTTCTGGATCTGGTGATCTATGGGTCATTGTGTAACAGATTCAGTAGAGACCTCCTGCAGACTTACTAGTGACACCATAGTATGTGGAAGATTAAGCAAGAATTAGAGACTAATAATCAATGTTACTTCTTTAAGGGACTGGTTAGGGGAAGATAAAGGAGATGATAAAGCCCAAAAAGATAAAAAGATGACTTATTTCAGGACAAGAGAGATTTGCAAACATTGTGGACTAATAGAAAAGTTCCAGTAATTCCAGATAAATAGAGAATTTAAGGCAGGCTCATAATCTTTTCTTCACTAAGAGCTCAAAATATGTATAACATTAATTATGAAGGAGAGTTTGAGAATATAAATTATAGCAGCAACACACTGAATAATTGCAACATGTATACATGTTCCCTATTTTATAATAACTAAATATATTGTTACTAGACAAAATCAATAATTTAAGTGATGCATTTCATCTATAATACTATAAAGTCTTGTTTATATACCTTTGCTACTAGACTGGGTCACCTTAATAATAAGGATAATTTTTTTTTTTTGGCCACCTTCTTCATCATTTTCTTCTGTTTCTCCATAGTATAGAAGCAGGAGACCTACACACCATTAGGAACAATCTCATTTTGCTTGCTTTGGGACTGGAACCACCTTGCAGTAACATATCTCTTTAAGAGAAATCTAGAGAGAAAATAGTTTTACTATTGTTTTGCTAATAATTTTCTTGGCTGCACAAATGTTATCTATATATGAAGAAATCTTTCTTCAAAACATTTTATCTTATATGCATGCATGAGTGTACATTGTGTTGCTTCAGTTTCTTGGTTCCCATCATGGCTGTATAGCTTGGCTATATGGCCTTGGGCAGTTTATTTAGTTTCCCCAGATTTAAAACAAGTCCATCATTTGCACAGTGAGCAGGTGGGACTCAATAAGTTTTGAGGTTGTCTCTGGCTTTAAAATTCCATAATCATGTGATTTCTTATCTTAGTTTTGTAATAGCATGCTTTAATCTGATACATTCCTAAGTAATATATCTCAGATTGACTTGAAGTTTCAATTTTTACTTTGGTTCTCAAAACTTTTTGTTCATTAGGTCATAAGTAATGCATTCTGAATGTGTAAGAGCTTGTCCTAGTTTAATAGGTAGGACATCAGGGTTGTAAAGAGAGCAGAAAAGAAAACTAAGGCTTTCCAATTCTTTATTTCATTATTTAAATCTAGAACAAGTCACTTATAAAAACGTAGACTCTTTGCATGTTTGTCCTTTCTTTAAAATAACTCAAAGTATTTTCCAAATGTATTGAATAAATCCTTTGCTTTTGAATCCCATTTGTAAACAACTGGATTGGTAGGTTTTAAGCACATTAATAATAAAGAGTGGTGTGAGTGTTTATTTCTACCACTAGATACTCTATAACTGATGAAAAAATCAACCATTTATAGGAGTAAATGGATTCCCCAGAGATTGCACTGAAATTTATTAGTATGATCTGTATTAACATGCTTAATTTTTAAACATCTACTGTGGTGTTTGTTTAGTTCAGTTTTTAAAGTTAGAAAGTATAATAAAATCATCTGAATTCCCTTTTCCCTGTGATACTCAGTGGGTGGGGAGGATTATTACATGGGAGTGATTGGCTAGACAATGGGTTGCCTTAAATAACATTGTTCATCCTAGGATTAAGAGTAGACAAAGCTCCACTTTAGCCTTGTAACTTTAATTTAAATGGAACTTGTTTTCAACATAAGAAATTTCATTCCTACATCAAGTTAAGCACATGCGATGAAGGCACTAGCTTATCTTTTTCAGGTAATGGTTTTCATTCTTTGCATGACAGTCTATCCATAGAAATTGAAAAAGAAAGTTTTTAGTCATAGAAATGTTTGTTCCAGCACAGTGACTCTTAGGTTTTAGAGTTGTGCGACTGAGTCCAAGGCTTATGTTCACATGGCCAATTAGAAGTAGGATTGCTTTGCGATAGGAAAAAAAAAAGCTCTGAAAGTGTTCACCATTCCATTCTTTGAATGTGAGCGGGCAGGGGACAGTGGGAGAAAAATAGGAGAGAAGAAATGAAGAGAGGTACTTAGATGCCTTAAGGTGGAGGACTACAGAGATGACTGCAGCTGCTGAGAAATGATAATTTAAGAGTGTCAAAATAGAACTAGAGAAGTGTTTCTACCGATCAAACATTTCTTGGAGGACCAGGACTTGAGTGAATACTATTCTAGGGAAAACTTGTATTGTCTTTGTTCAGTTCTGTTATGACTTACCAACATTTGCTGGAGTCATAATTTTTGGAGACTTTCTTAACTGTTTTGTGTTAATATTTCCACCGGTAAAATCTGGAATATTCTAATATCTGGAGGATTAACCATATAAACACAGCTCCCCCACTCCCTTCTCTCTGGTGTAAAACCCCTGGGAGTACACTTCAATCCTGTTGACACATTTTGCTTCCCTTCTTATAGCTTTCTTATTTATCTGTTTTCTTTTTCCCTCTGTTTAAAAAATTCTGACATAGATTTTCTCATCTAAATCCCACATCTTCAAAATGTATTTCCAAATGCATGTTCCCCATGCAGCCTTTGATGACTGAACTGGTTGCACAGATACCTTTGCCTCATTTTTAACCCCTCTAGCTCTGACCTGTTCAGTTTGTGCCAGCAGGCTGTCATTGTTTTGGGATTGTCTACTTGTGTCACAGGAATCTCTTTGGATTCCTCAAGCAGGGACTGATTTGCCTGCTTCTTGTTCATTTCTTACGATATTGACCACGCGTTAGGCTGCAAATACTTCCGGAGTGAATCATTACAGGCTGAAAACTCTGAAAGATAAAAAGAAAATCACCCTGAGATTTCTCTGACAAAAGGTCAATTGAAGTTTATGACAAATGTCAGTAGCCGAACACCAGATATGGGTATTGTTCCCAGATACAAAAGGGAGATGACACCAGCACAGAGAAATGTGAAGCAATTGTTCTGTATTCTTAACAGTCTGTGTATAATCCTGAGTGATACACAGGGGCTGGCCTAGTGTGCTCAGTCTGATTCCAGGGATATCTTTGGCTCATTTAACAATGCTGTCCTTACAACATTAGCATGCTAATCTATATTATTGGTCGCAAACCACATTCCTAGGTATCTTTTAACTAGATGGATTGACATTATTGCCCTAGAAAACCAGGATAATATTTAGCACAGTGGCCTGGGATTTTAAAAGGGTAGCATCAGAGGGAAAAACTCATGGGATTTAAGTCACTTCCCCCACGAAGGTTCTTACCAACATACACAATGAAAAATCCTCTACAGTTTAAATATTTCTTTCTTTTCTCCTGCTTGTGCTGTGTTATCACTCCTGTGCACTTCACTGAGCTTGAAAATTGCAAAAGAAAAGACCCAGCTTCCCCACCCCCAGCTCCTAAACTACTCTGTTTATAGTCAGTTTGCCTCCCTGAATCTTATGTTTTAACACATGCTGTAGTGTTCAGATTGCAAACATAGCAGAGGGATGTTTAAAGCCTAAAAACAAACTGTTTTCATTGCAATGTGCAAAACAGCATTCCACGAAGACATTTCAATTAATATTAGCTGAGTGAGGGAAGTCCTCTCTCTGTGGCCTGCTCAGTGTTTGGCCTCTCTCTGCTGAGACTGCCAACCAGGGTGCTGCCAATTAATGCCAGCTGTGATCTATTGTTTGCTTCTGACACCTGGGAAGTCCCAGATCATCAGAATCCTGCAAACAGCAGCTGGCTTAGAGGAGGCTGCCAGACTTCAGGGATTCTGAGATCTCTCAGTGAAGGTAGGGGGCCGTCTTGTTTTAGTTAAGGCAATAGTCTGGAATAGCGAGTTTAATATCCAAGATGATTTCCATTAAATAATTCCCAAATTTTGGGCGAACCCATCCAAGCCAAGCCTAGAAGTCTCAGATCTCCATGTACCCATAGGGCAATTTTCTAAAAAAAAGAAAAAATAAACAAATGGTCTAATTCTTTCTTATAAAGTCTAACAAGGCCCTGTTATAAAGTAAAAGTATTTTCAGTATTCCATATATCTCTAGGACAGTGCTTTTCAACCTTTTTCATTTCATGGGACACATAAACTAATTACTAAAATTCTGTGGCACACCAAAAAATACATTTTTGCTGATCTGACAAAATATTAGGTATAATTTTGAGTCATTTCACACTGGATGGCTATTGTTGTGTTGGTTGTTATTATTTTTTTATTTGCCAATCTAAGGGAAAAAAGGTCAGTACTCCTGACTGAATAGTCTGGTATTATGTATTTTGTTTTACTTTATTTTTGTTTTTTGCGACAGAGACAGAGAGAGATAGAGAGAGAGAAAGAGGGATAGACAGGGACAGACAGACAGGAAAGGAGAGAGATGAGAAGAATCAAGTCTTTGTTGTGGCACACATTAGTTGTTCATTGATTGCTTTCTCATATGTGCCTTCATGGGGGGGCTACAGCACAGTGAGTGACCCCTTGCTCAAGCTAGCAACCTTGGGCTCAGGCTAGCAACCTTGGGATTCAAGACAGCAACCTTTGGGCTCAAGCCAGAGACCATGGGGTCATGTCTATGACCCCACGCTCAAGCCAGCAACCCTGCGCTCAAGCTGGTGAGTCCGTGCTCAAGCTGGTGGCCTTGTGGTCTGAACCTGGGTCCTCTGTACCTCAGTCTGATGCTCCATCCACTGCGCCACCGCCTGGTCAGGCAGGTATTGCATATTTTAAAAATTCATACGGCAGACTGTTTGAGAATCACTGCTCTAGGACGTTCTCAATTTGGTTTCGTGGTGCTATGATTTAATTTTACATATGTTAAAAAATATGTATGTCCTCCCTTGTTTAAAATACTTTCTATTAATGTATCCCATCTCACTGTTTTACTGATAAGACCTAAGAGGCAACATTTACTGAGTGCTTATTATGTGCCAGGCACTGAGCCTTTTACAAGTTTTATCATTTTATATTATTTCTTTTTAACAGGATGCTTTTATGTAGTAGTTACATCAGGTGGTTGAGATTCAGTAAGGTGCGAGGGTTTGTTTTTTCACTTTCACATACTGTTGTTCTTAAATGATAGTCATGTTTTATTCTGAACTTGAGTTCACTTTGAGGAAGAACTTGAACAGGTTACATTGCATGCCTGCATTTCACTGTGGTGGCGAGTTGTCTTATTCCGTTTCCTTTATTTGGTGGTTTGGGAGAGTTATCAGACTTCTTGAATCATAAGTGTCAGCAGGACAGAAATTGCCTGTCTGTGTCACATTTGTGCCTGCCCTACACTTTGTAACCTTGATAATGCCCCTGAGCAATAGCAGACAACATGGGGGACTGCTTTTCCTGGGAGAGACAACGTTGAGAGAGCTGGTCACTGGCCAGGTAACTCTGACTCCAAATTATTACTAGTATTTTGTCTCCTAATGCTTTCTTTTCATGTGGATCAAAAGGTCCTGAATCCTTTTCATACTGATGCCCTTCAAAGCTGGCTGGTAGCCCTCCTATTGTGGGCTCCCATACTGCCATGCTGAAGCCTGCTGATTGTATTAAATACACAGCCACTTTCTAGTGTTGATCACTGAAGGCTAAGACAAAACCATTTGCACTTGATTTATTCAGTACATGATTCCATGTCTCAAGAAGTGAAAATCCAGTCAAATAAGCCACCACTCTCATTCTCATTAACAACTTGATCTAAATCCACTCAAAATGCTAACTCTTAAAGTCATCGGGTAATGATGATCGCATGATTTGTTTGTTGAGGTCTGTCAATTGGATAATTATAAATAGAATTTATCTAAGGTTTCCAAGTAATACTCTATTTCTTATAAATAAATCTTGACTTCCCAAAATTGAAATTTACTTTAATAAAATATACAAATAATATAAAGATGAGAGTACTTTAAGGTTACATATGCAAAATTGCAGAGCCATTGCACACATTTCTTTGAAATATGGTAAAAATAGAAATAAAAAAATAGAAAATTAGGAGAAGATATTTTAGGTTATTTCCTCTGGACAGATCATGATTAATTTTTAATTTATATGAGATATTTACTACATTTTGTCTTGAGCAGCTTGTTTAGAAATCTAGAGTCAAAGTGCTCTCTGGTCCAGACTCTGTAGACTGTCTGAGCGGAAAGACTATGTGTTGGCAGTGAGCTCTGCCACTTTATTCAGAGTTTGATCCAGGGCAGAATTAAAACCATATTTTGTTCTACCCCCCAGATAGTCACTTCAGTACTGGAAGTTTGCTTCTATAAACAAAAGGCCATCATCACTTCTTCCTCTGTTCTTTAGATCTTTGGAAATCAAGTCAATTCTCAGAGGCCCTATATATAATTTTTATTGCCTGAAGAACAAATCAGAAATATCTCTACTTTCCCTACCCACCCCCTTGACACTATTAGATTTAGAAGAGGCCCCCGCATCGCATAACATTTGTACCAGAAAACTCTTCTTACATTAACTATAATTGCTCTAAGCGTTGGTGTTTTTCTTCTGCTGTACTTTATTACGTAAATGGGAACACTATGATTTTAAGCAAACCAAATAGCTACTGTACTAAGGTAAATGTGGCTTGATGCATATTCTCCTGGTGAAAGATCTGTCGGGGGTTAGAATAACATTTTGGGATGCTAGCCAAACCAAATCTTAAGGCCTTTCAAAAGTTTTGACCACAGCTAGTGAGTTGCTAGCTTCTTGAACTAAAACAAGGGTGTTTTATACCTCACAGGAATTACTGAGCATGTCAAACACAGGTTCAAAAATATTTTCACTTCTACTTTAAAAAGTTGTGCAGGGAACATAGGTAAGCTTAGAATATGGCTATTTTTAACTGAAAATGACTAACTTTCTTTTTGAAGATGCTGATATAACTTCTGACACTGTTGGTGATGAGTGGTGTGTAACAGCCGTCTCAGCTCTGAGGCTATCAAATAGTGAAAGGGAATCTTCTAAATACAAATCCCAGGACACCAGAATGACTCTTAACAGCCTTCACTTTCCTGAGTAACTTGGAGATGATGAACTAAAAGGTCTGAGGATAAATTACTGCCTAAATAATGAAAAAAGAAGAAAACACCCAAGGAAGACAATTTAAAGATTAAGTCACATGGTTTGAATTTGATACAATGTGGGGAATTCTAACTTAATTTTAATTTATAATAATTTCTTCTAATAGCCTTTTTCTTTTATACAGTGATCAGTTTGGATAAATGACACATAGCTATGGGAATGCAGTATCTCAGTTGAATCTAAAAGACAAGTTCTGTAATCAAAAAGAGGATGTCAGCAGGGAGGCCTAATCATATGTTTTCTTAAACCAAACTTCTTTCCTTTTCATTAGGCTTTCTGGAGGCATTCAGATAATTAATGATAATAAATAGTTTTTGAGCACCACTAATATGCTAAATCCTCCAGTGTCATGAATTTAGGAATACAAGAACCAAGAGATAGGTAAACTTAAGAATTGTGTATGTGTGTGTGTGTACAGCTATATGCCTTAAAACCAAGAAATATGGTTGTAAACTAAGAAGACCTACATAAAAATAGGATGGTTTAAGTCACAGAGACTGATGGAGCCTTCACTCTGTGTGAGTGGTCGAGATCTCCCCATATATAATAGGTGTAAGAGTAATCATTTCCACAGCTCTATTTGTACTTTGGTCCCATCCTTAAATCAGCTACAAATCCTATGAAGCTGGATTAACCTTTTTTATGGCTAGTTATAAAGGAAAAGCTGTCCTTCATTTAAGGAAAAAACCAGAGACTTTTGCAAATGGAGAATAGAGATGTTCAGAGGATATGGCCCTCCAGAGACATCTTGGGTTTGCTCTTGTTATCTAGAGAGTAGAATAGAAGTGTCTCATCAGAGCTTAGCCTTTGTGGTCAGGCAGCTCGGAATTTGGACTCTGGCTCACCACTAAACAGCTTTGTGACTTTGAACATATTACTAACTTCTCTGATCCCCAAGTTTCATTTGTGAAAAATGGAGATAATATCCAGATTACAGAATTGTTTTGGGAATTAAGGATGTTTATGTAAAGTACATAGTATTTGGCATTTCATAATTGGTAGCTGTTATTATTTTTTGGTTACAAAGATAAACAGGCCTCAGAAACCATAATCAGCTCATATGAAGTCATGATGTAGCACTCTCTTCTGATAAATCACAAATGAATGAAAGTCTGTGAGAGAAATATGGCTGAATTTTAAAATTAACACAGGGCCTAATTCTCACAGATTAAACTCCATTTGATAGGTCTTATTGGTATGTATTGGTTACACCTTGATATTCTCCCATTTCCTATGAAAGAATCTTATCTGTGGGCCTGACCAGGTGGTGGCACAGTGGATGTAGTGTCAGACTGGGATACGGAGGACCCAGGTTCAAGACCCCAAGGTTGCCAGCTTGAGCATGGGCTCATCTGGTTTGAGCAAAAGCTCACCAGCTTGGACCCAAGGTCGCTGGCTCAAGCAAAGGATTACTCGGTCTGCTGAAGGCCCGCGGTCAAAGCACATATGAGAAGGCAATCAATGAACAACTAAGGTGTCAAAACAAAAAACTGATGATTGATGCTTCTCATCTCTCTCATTCCTGTCTGTCTGTCCCTCTCACTGGCTCTATCTCTGTCCCTGTAAAAAAGGAAAAAAAAAAAAGAAAAGAAATATACTGTTTCCTGTGCTCCACCATCAGACTATCTGGAGATAAGATTGAGGAACATATTTAAAAAAAAGGAATCTTAGCTGTAGACCTAAAGTTACCTGGACTTATAAAAAAAACAACACCACATGCTTCAAGTTTGATTGCATCTGGATACTAGCAGGAGTCCTTTCTGCGTTTTCATATTCTCCTTGGCTTAATGGGAGATCTCCCTCTCCGATTCACTCAGACTGTAGTGTAACCTGCTAATTTAAAGTAACTTCAAAACTGAAAGTGACTACAGGGTGGGGAAAAAGTAGTTTTTCAGTTGTTTGTATGGAAAGTAATACAGTAATTAATAAATAATAATACTAGAATTAACTCTGTGGTTCACATACTCATAACTGTAAACCTACTTTTGTCATACCCTGTATAGTTGATAACACTGTATTCTATAATTAACATTTTTTCTTAGAAATTATTTAATATGGATTTTTGAAATTATTAATACAGATGGAGCGTACAATTTAAAGTATCCTTTTTTATTTTAAACATTATTTTCCTCTCTTTTTTTCTTGGTCTCATAATCAAATTTGCTAAGAGAATAGAACTTAAATGTTCTCATCCAGGAAAAATATAGGTGAATAAATGAAGAGGTGGATGTGTTAATTTACTCATATATATGTATATATATCACTTTAAATTATCTTATGATTTTATTTGTTAATTAACGTCAATAAAGTTGGGGGAGAAGTAAATTTATGATGAAAATCCTAATGCAAAGAGGCACAGCATGTCTATTATACAGTGTTGGGCGTAATAGATTCACATTAGTGTAGTTGTAACATATTTTTTTTCAGGCAGCCTCAAAAAGCATGTTAACAAGCTACCTGAAATTAACACTCTGCGAGCAGAGTGTGTGTAGATGGGCTTGCTTCCTTCCCTTCCACCGTGCTGGAGTTCCCAAAAGACAGGGCCACGTGCATCTTCCTTAACAAGTTCAATCCCTCGGATCAATAAGCATCGGCATCAGACCAGGTTGACTTCTCTCAGACTCTGTACAAGACCCTGCCGGGTACTGTACTTTGTTTTTATTAGTTCTTACCACTCTAGTTTCTCTCACTGTTATGTTTTTCATTGGTTTAAACTCTCAATAATCTTGCTTTCTTGCCAACTTAAAAAAAATTAAAATATAAAACCAAGCTAGTGCAGGGGTGAGTTCCCCCAACTCACAGCACTATGTAATCACTACTCAAAACTCAACACGGTAGTCCAATTGGTTATCAACACAGGCAGCTCTTGAGCCTTTGCATTTGGAAATGCCCTTCTGTCCACTTGTTGGGTTCAGAACAAACTGCCTATGCAAATGAGGAAGAGTCACTGCGCCTTAGCTTTCCTTCAGCAGCCCACACCATCAACTGCCTCTTGACAATTCACCCCTACAGCACTTGTGAGGAAGGCTGTTGTGAAAGTTAATGGTTATAAAAAGCATTTATTTACATCTGTTTTAGTGTAGCCATGAAGAGTGCAATTAATTAGGAAGTTTCTGGTGTGGTAAGAATAATCATACAGCAGGAATGCAAACACATGATTTCCAAAGAGAATTTTATTCCATATGGAATTTTTTCCCTAACTAAGAATTAATTGCAACTTTAAAGAAGGTCTGATTGTGTCTATGAAAAAACATTTTAACTACTGAGGAATCCTAAATGACTTCAATTTAAAATTTTCTTTCTCTACATTGTTCGAGTTAAGAGAGAAGTGCTTTGATCAAGCTCTGAGTTATAGAATTTATTAGAGTAGAGGGAAGAGGATAACCTTCAGATGTCTTCTGTGGTGAAATGTTGAAGTTAGAAATTTTAAATGTTTGCAGACTAAAGACATATTCGGCTGTGAGGCCTAAAAGGATAAACAAAATGTGACATGCTTTATTTTGTTACTTAACCCTTGTTTAAAAAAGCACAACAAAAATGTATATAAATCATATTTTTATGCCTTTCTGAAAACATGGACATGGATTTTTGGTGATTATCCTCCATGTAGTGGCATCATGCCATGTGGTATGTAGTGGTTAGTATATATGCAATAGCTGTAATTTGGGTATGGCAGTTTCTTAAAGCTGAAAGCATTTAAATATATACAACATAAATTCTGTGAAGGGATGTCCTTTCTCTCTGTTGCCATGTGCTGCTCATTCCCTTATTTTCCTGTAGCCCAACAATGAATAATGCAAAGAGACGAAGGGGGAAAAACAAAAACATAAGAGCTGAAGGCAAGACTGGTAGAGAGATGATGCCCACTGTTGCTCAGATGCAGACTAAGAATGTGACATGTGAGGGAAGGGAGAAGAAAAAGCAACGGGTGCAGGCAGAGAACCAATCTCAATCAAATGCAGTCACAACAGTTGCTGAGAAAAAGAATTCAATCAATAACAAAGAGCTCTTATCACATGCAACTTTAATTTGATTGGCATAGCATTTTCATTACATGTTAATGAATTACGGATGATGAGAACGGCTGTCTCCTTTTGAGTGCAATTGAACATCCACCAATCAGTTACTTAAATGCCAGACTGTCTGAAATATTAAAGGGAGTTGTTGCTATTTTGGAGATGAAAGTAAACAAACTGGGAATCTTGAATTAATTGAGAAAAGGATACACGTTGATAAGTAGGATTTGGCAAGTTATTACTTCTCTGAGTGGATGTCAGCGCAGGTATCCCGTTCTCAGTGGAATAAGTGTGTTCCTGCAAAGCTAACTGAAAAAAACAGTCTCTTAAGGGAATCCTGTTTTTCTATTGAGCAGCATTATACAATTATTGACTATTACTCTTGGGTAAAAAAAAAAAAAAAAAAAAAAGCTGGTCATTCTCAGGTATGCAACACTTCTGATGCATGTTTAAAGGAAAAATAAACATATGCTCAAATATTGAAAATTATTACAATTGAGTAACATTACACAAGTCATTAAAAATAAAAATATAAAAGAAAAATAAACTCAAAACAGCTGATATAAAGTTACAAAATTTTCACCTTTTGCTCATCAAAAGAGACAAATTAAAGCTTTAGAATCTGGACTAGGCTTTTCATCAATCTCAAACCACAGAAAAATTTCTAAGTTTATTTTTTAAATCATACTTTCCATTTTTCTTTTACTGTACTTGGCATTTCCCTCCAGATATATATATATATTTTTCTAATAATTTTAGAACATTAGGTTAAGGACTAAAATTTCTAATCTTTATGATATACAAATTCTGTCCTGATATTTGCTGAGCAACACTCAGTTTGTATACTTAGGTAATGGCAAAGGCTATCAATTTGTAAATATTTTTATGCTATAAAAATTCATTTGTTACCACCACTTCATACCTATTAGGATGGCTACTATCAGACAAACAAAAAATAACCGATATTATTATATCGGTGAGGATGTGTAGAAACTGGAACACTGCACAGTGCTGGTGGGAATATAAAATGGTATATAGCCTTTGTGAAAAACAGTTCGGGAGTTTCTTAAAAAAATTAAAAATAGGATTACCATTGATTCTGGACATTCACTTATAGGTATCTACCTAAAAGAGTTGAAAGCGGGGTTTTGAGGAGCTACTTGTACATCCATGTTCAAGGCAACATTATTCCCAATGGCCAAAAGATGAAAGCAATACATGCGTTTGCCTGTTGAAGAATAAACGAAATGTGGTATACGTACATAAAGAAATATCATTCCGCCTTAAAGAGGAAGGAAATGCTACAACATGGGTAAATCTTGAGGACGCTATGCTAAGTGAAATAGGTCAGTCACAAAAGGACACATACTGTATAACTCCACTTATATGAGGTCTCCAAGTAGTTGAATTCATAGAGACAGTAGAATGATAGTTGCCCGATGATTCAGGGAGGAGAGGAAAGGAGTAATCGTTTTTTGAGTACAAAGTTTCAATTTGGAAAGGTGAAAAAAGTTCTGGAAGTGGATGATGGTGTGATGGCTGTACATGGTGACTGTACTTAATGCCGCTGACCAGTGCATTTAAAAATAGTTAAGGTGGCCTGACCAGGCAGTGGAGCAGTGGATAGAGCATTGGACTGGGACACGGAGGACCTAATTTAGAAACCTCAATGTTGCCAGCTTGAGTGCGGGCTCATCAGCTTGAGCATGGGGTTGCTGGCTTGAGCCCAAAGGTCACTAGCTTGAAGCCCAAGGTTGCTGGATTGAAACAAAGTTCGTAGCCTCGAGGGAGGTGTCACTTGCTCTGCTGTAGCCCCCAGGTCAAGGCACATAGGAGAAAGCAATCATTGAACAACTAAGGTGCCAAAACAAAGACTTGATTCTTCTCATCTCTCTCCCTTCCTGTCTGTCTGTCCCTCTCTCTGTCTCTCTGTCTCTGTCACACACACACAAAAAAATAGTTAAGGTGGTAAATTGTGTTATCTGTAAGTTTACCACAATTAATCAATTAAAAGATGTAAAAAATTGATTTGTTACTATGTTACCTATGACTAGGTTTGTTAATTAAAGCAATGCCTGCTACTCCTATGAAAATGGTATTACTGAATCAATTCAGTTTGTCAAGAAGTGTTAGACTCTTCTAACATCTGCAGAGGACAAATAGGTTGGCTTGCTCTGTTGGTACAGAGGTGGCACTAAGTGCCCAAGTTTTACTGCTATGTGTTCTTAAAACACAGAGGGCCTTTTTATTTGTTTTTGTTTTGTTTTGTTTATAACTCTCTAAGTAAATTGTACAGAATAACAGAGTTAGAGCAAAGACCTAGAGTATTTGAGGAATGGCCATGGAATGGTAACTGGAGTTAGGGGGAGAGGGAGGAGAGTGTTTAAGATGAACTCAGAGAGTGAACTGGGGACTTGAGCTTCTTCTTTGTGGGTGATGGAGGGATAGGGTTGTGAGCAGAGGAGTTATCAGTTTTGTTTAAATGTATACAAACTGTACTATGAGGGAGAGTAAATGAAAATGCAGAAGAAGAATTACAGAAGAGGGTGCAACATGACTTTTGTTTGGGGAAAATCATGGAGCAAAAACCTAAGGCAAAGCTACAGAGGAAACACAACTTGGTTTCTTTTCACATTTGTGCATGCTTGAGAAATCTCAAAAGAGCAAACACTGATGCAGTTCTCTGCAGGTAATACTCTGTATTATTAATTTTTTTTATTGATGTCAGTAAATCAGCTTTCATTTACTAAGTCTTGGGTGAGCTTGATTTCAGTACTTAATGAGTTTGCAGTGAATACCCCCAAATTACTATAGATCTCAGCATCCCTATGCATATGTTTTTCCCTGTAATTTTTAAAGCTCCTTGGCTTTATTTTCTCTGAATAAGAAGAGAGTTTCTGTAAAGAGTGAGATAAAATTACTGGCCATACCATTTTCATCACTTAATTGTTAGAATAATTCATTTACTAACTGATATTAAAATATATACTTAGTCTTTTTTGCTTAGTGGTTTAGGTCCCTTTAAGAAGACTATCTCTTAATGTGCCCTAAGTTGTCACATAAGATGCTGGTTCTCTTTGAACCTGGAAGTCAGTTTAGGTGACCATAGATGATATACTCAGCCTCATGCTTGATGGGGTGAACATAAACAAAAGGTGTAATACATGGCTTGGCCCACAGATTCTAGAGTTCTTGGAAGAACAAAATGAATGCTGCCTTTTAGCTCCTTGAGAAAACATTATATGTATTTATAATAATGCTTTTCTCAAACTCGACCTGACTGTAAAGAGTGATGGAATAGTGTAGTGTACCAAATAATGTCCATACATGCACATACGATAAAATTACAAACAAATTTTAACCATAGACCTTCAATATGCTAGAAATCATTATATGATTAAAAAACAACTGTTTTTCAATTTGAAATGCCTTGTCAATGTTGTTTTTTTCCAACCCCCAAATGCTAATTTAAGATGATCTACCAAAAGTTAAAGTTGGAGAGAATAGACAGAAGCAGGACTTAATAGTGTTTCTCATTTCGATATTCAAATAGATTTCTCTGACACTCTACTATTCTATGAATTGGTCACCTAACTGAAGAGATTTTAGCTTTATGAATAAATTGAATTAAACTTTCTTAAATATTAAAAAATCTTGTTAAAGCTATTTTATAAACTGTTCCTTCTCTCTCTTTCCTAAATCTGAAATCTTTATTTGGTACAAATTCAGTGTTTAAATATATATATGCTAATTTTATGTTTTAATCACTATATTTTCTCTTTGGGAAAACAAACTTGTTGGTGACTAATTATAAAAGGTATGTCCCAAATTAGAAATAAGCAAAGATTTTGACATTTAAGGAAGATATGATTTGTCTTTTTATAAAAAAGTTTTTAAATTAATTTTTAGATAGAGGAAAGAGAGAGAAAAGGCGGGGTTAGGGGGAAAAGAAGCGGGAAGCATCAACTCGTAGTAGTTGCTTCTTGTGTGTGCCTTGACCCTGCAAGCACAGGGTTTCTAACCGGTGACCTCAGTGTTCGAGGTCGATGCTTTATTCACTGAGCCAGTACAGGTCAGGCTTATTTGCTTCTTTAATTCTAAACATAATTTTATTATTTTTTCTAAAAGTTTATTTGTGAATTTCTATGGATTCTAGTTTTGTTTAAAAAATTATCTTAAAAATACAAAAAAACTACAAAAGTAAAATCTACCTAGGAATACACAATTTGCAATTTAAGAAACAACATAAATTTACAAGTGAAAGCCACTCTTGCCACCTTTCTCAGCTTCACTAATTTCGCACAATGAGTGACCCACTGTTACCCCATTTTTCAACTTTTCCCTATGTGTTTGTAGACATTTCTGTGTGTATATATCTGCCAAACAGGGTGATCATGTTATTCATTGGTCTGGCAAATTACTTATTTTCCCTTTCAACTATATTATTGGCTATATTGCTGATTAGCTCATTTAACTCTATTTCAGATGTCAAAGTATGGAAATCTGTGGGGAAAAAAAATCGGCAAGAAGAATTTTGATTGGTTTGGGCCGTATCAGGTGTTTGAAAAAAATTAAATTTGAATCTAAAGGTGACAGAACTCTTGCTTCTTATTAATTGCTCTCAGCTCTTTATTATTATATCTGCTTAGTTATCTGAAGCATTTATATCAGAGACTCCCAAATATTATTCCATTATATTGTTGTATTTTCATCTATTTCGCCCCTCTCCATATTGGAATTTTAAGGTGCCCCCCTCACCACTTGTTTCTCTATGAAAAATAATGCTTCTCTCATCCCCTTTTAGTATATAGTCCATGATATAATTTTAGTATGTATATTTAGATGTGAGATTGCTGGGTTGTGGAGTATTGAACATTTATATCTTTCATTAGTTTACAAAAAAAGTACTAGTTTATATTTTCAGGAAAAATAAGTATATAAGAGTCAAATTTCCTACACTCTTCATTAATGGCCTGTATCAACTTTATAATTTTTTCCAATCTGAAAAGTGAAAAAGTTATTGTGATTTTAATTAATATTTTAAAATTATGAGTGAAGTTGACTAATTTGTCATATTTTTTTGGTATATGTATACATATTCTACAAATTTCGTATTCTTATACTGCACCTATATTTCATTTTAATTATCTATCTGAAATGTAAAACATTAGCTCTTTGCTGTAGGTAGTGCAGGTATCTTCTTTTAGTTTCTTGGTAATCTTTTAACTTTGATATAGCAGCTGTTGGCATATAAAAGTTTAAAATTTTTACATAATTAAAATTTTCCTCTGTTGCTTTAACAAAACTTTGTTTCTTAGCAAGTTTGAAGAGGAATTCATACTTACATATATTGTTGTTGGAAATCAAGTAATAGTATAAGTAGGCAATGGTAAAATTAGCAAAAAAAGCCCCCCACCATATATTTGTACATAGCAATACATAAGGCAGCATTAGGTATAAGAATAAAACAACCAGATGTTCATTTGTTTCAATAATCAGCAAATATTTATTTACTTTTTGTATACAAAGCTTGAATCTGAATATCCAAATTTCTTCTAAGATATCTTTAATAAATATCATGTGGTGTGGAAGCTATTCTTTTGGATTTTTAATTTTAAATTTATATGTTTTTTGGAAGCAACAGAAAACATACCATAACATCACTTTTCCCTTTTGTATTGTTGTATTCAGCAGTATTGAGAGGCAGAGTAGCTTGCTAAGGATGAAAAAGAGTGAAAATTAAATCTCCATCTCTCTCTTTTTCAATCTTCTACTTTTATACATTTGACCTATGAATAAAACTGATTTTGTTTAATTTGACTTTTTAGTTTGTGGCAAAAATTTGTTTACCTAACTAGGTATTAGTTTACCTAAACTAGGTATCGTATTTATAATTGAAATACCAACCATAATATTGTGGATTTATTTTGAGAATGATACAATGGCAGAAGTAAATACACTAATGAATTACAGAAGGTTTTCTGAATTCTCAGCTTGAAAAACCTTATAAATCTTACTCCCTAATGATTATAAAGGTTGTTGTGTGTTTAGGGTCTTACTCACCTTTTTCTGCTCAGAGAGTCTGACCCATGGGGGGTCATGTATAAAGAATCAATGTAAAAAGAAGCATCACTTTTACATATATGTTTAAGTACTTTCTAGCTCGCAACCCAGGACTCTTGATATACTGGGTTTGGGATTTCCTGCCTTGTCCTTGGGACCTACACATTCAGATTTGCTTGTAGAGCCCTTGCAGCCTTTAAGGCAGACTCTGAAACCATGTACTGAACTAGGTGTATAAAAAGAATTGAAGGTAAAAATCACACATTCAGTGTAAGCAAAGCAGAGAGACAAAGGTGTACCCACCAAAGCAAGTTTTCTTACTCACAGAGAGATGAAGAACAAGGTAGCCCCAAGCCAGAGCTCAGGAAGGGAGAGAACGAGGAAGATCCGGAGTGTGCAGGAAGTTAAAAAAGAAGCTGCACCAGCTGGGTTTCTGCTCTTAAGGCACAGTAACCCTGCCCATTAGTGAAAGAACCCAGGGAATAAAAGGCTCTTGTCAATTGGCTTACCAACTCATCCTTTGGAATATAGGAATGAATAGGAGTTTAGAGTGGTTCAGAGACAGAGAGATCAGAAACACCTTGCCTGATTGTCCATGTGGAGAAAAGTTGCAAGCCTTTTCTCTGAGCTTAAACTGAAATGTCTGGAAAAGAGTGGAGATGTTTGCTTTAACAGCATCTGCAAGGCTGTCAAGCTCTTTACATTCATATTTTACAACTTAAATTGAGTATTAACAAAATTAGCGTACAAGATGCTAATCTGCAAATATCTCTTGAATGCTGTAATGAAGTTTTACACTTGCACCTTGCAAATTGTTTTCAATTGACATAATAGTGAGAATGAAGTGTGGAAACCCTGATTGTTTTGTTTTAATTAATTGGCAGCCAGTATTTGTTCTTGTATGCAGGTATTTACTTGCTAGGTGCTATGGGAACAAAAATATGAATAGGGCTCTGGCTGAATAAAGGTCACAGGTTCAAATAATTGTTAAATGTGAGGCTTTCAAATTATGTCTGTTTAAGTACTAGTTCTCCCACTTAATGTCTTCAGCTGTGAAATGAGTATAATAAAGTTACGTAAAGACTAAATTAGTGTATATAAAGTGTTTGACACTGCCTGGAACTGAATAAGTGCTCAGTAAATGTGTTCCATACCATTAGTATGATCATGACTGCTGCATTACTACTGCTACTACCGTGGGATAAAGCATGAATTACTAATGGCCTCAAATCACACTTTTGAGAAATTTAGTCAGAGTTATCATCTATTGTAAAAGTGGCCATATGACTCTGCTATCCTGACCACAACTGATTGAACCAGTATTGGTATCCATAATAATTGGTTCTGAATTGTCCTTATAAAATACTCTTGAATAGTAGAGCTTTCTCAGCCTTGAAGAGATTGAAGTCTATTCACGTTATGGCATTGGTGACTTGGTTATTTTCAGCAACATGTGGCTCTGTAATTATTTGCTATGCTGATTCCACCCATATGCTCGGGAGTCATGGTTCTGTTACTGAACTGAAAAGCTGCTCTATACCTTTCTCACAGTAACCTATGTCCACTGTTCCCCATATCCCACTAACACAGCTCAGTCATCTATATCATAGGCATTGCCTTAATAAATAGAATCCTCAGTTGTGCTTTCAAGTCTGTGAGTGATGGAAATATGCGAATGGGGTAGTGGTGGAGGGTTATGGCATATCATTTGAGAACTACCTCCTTTGTCTAAGAAAACCACATAGAACAATGGATCCCAATGTTTCACTATGTACTTGGGGGCTGGAGCAAGGAATAGATATGAAAGCATTACCTCCACTCTTAACAAGACATCTGATGATATCACTTAGATAGAAAGCTAGGGAACTACTCAGTTAAGACTCTATATTCCTCCTTGTTAAAGTTCAGGATTACTTCAAACATGGAAAGTGTAATTGTACTGACACATAGAGAATTATGAGTCTTTATTGTTTAGGATAAGGCCAGGCTGTTAAAATATAAAGATTCTTTAATATAGTGGCCTAATAACAAAGACTTTTATTTCTTACAAAAGAGTTCCAAGATGGCAGGGAAGCTATGCTTCTTGGGTTCATCTGAAGACTGAGCTTCCCTCAGAGTAATTTTTTTCTGACAGCTCCAAGGGCACTGCCTCCATCTGCATGGTCTCCACTGGGCCATCACTGTGTCCCCTTTTAGGCTGATAGCAAGAGGAGTAAGACATGGAGGAGCAACCTTAAAGCTGTAAGGTTTAGTTCCAGAAGTGGTACAGATCACTTCTCTTCAATTCCATTGTTGAGAACTTAGCATATGCTTATTTTTAACTGTGAGAGAGCCTGGGAAAGGTAGTCTAACTGGGCAGTTATGCATCAAAGATGAAGAGAAATGTGGATTTTTGGTGGACAACTAGCAGTCCCATCATCCAGCCCTTATTGTGAAACATGAGGTATACAATTATGTTGTCAAATGTTATCTGTGACTAAAACAGCTGTAACAAAAATTCAGCTAAGAGTGTTCTTGGTATGTTGATGTCCTGGGCTTGATTCTCAGTCAGGGCACACAGGAGAGGTGCCCATCTGCTTCTCTCTCTCTCTCTCTCTCTATCTCTCTCTCTCTATCTCTCTCTTACTCTTCTCCTACAGCCAAGGCTTGATTAGAGTGAATTGGCCCTGGGCACTGATAACGGCTCCATTACCTCTGCCTCAGGCACTAAAAAAAATGGCTCAGGTTGCAACGAGCAAGGGCCCCAGGTGGGCGGAGCATTGCTCTCTAGTGGGCTTGCTGAGTGAATCCCGGTCAGGGCGCATGCCAGAGTCTGTCTCTGCCTCCTCTCCTCTCACTAAATTAAAAAAAAAAAATCAGCTATCATTGAGTGCTTATATAAGGAAAGGTTTATAATTTTTTAAGATTAGAATTTTATATTTTATTTATTTATCAATATATACTCATAAATGTACCTTATTAAATTCTCAGAATGATATTGAAATAAACATATTGTAAGTATGGAACATGATGTGAGAAATCGTGACAATTAGTGTAATACGTAGCTCTGTGATTTGGGCTACTGGGGATTTTGTGCCAGCACTGCCATTATCTGTCAGACTTTGTCTAATGTGTTTAATCTTTCTGGGTTTTAGTCTTCAAGTTCTCTAAAGTTTTAACAGTACAGTCTTGTACTATTAATTGTGTCTTGAAAATATCAATAAATCTTAAAACCTCCTACTCTTTGTCTACTACTATCACCCTGGTCTCATCTTTTTGCAGAGTCTATAAATCCAACTCTTTCCTTCTCAAGCCCCATCTCAGGTTGTTTTTCTCAAATTTATCCCCCTTGATGTTTTTTCAGTTTCTAGACCACTCTGAGCTCTTCTTTGTCAGAACTTCTGCATTTATTAGTCCCTCAGACTGTATTTCTCTCTACACCCTTTGTGTGATCACAGCCTTCTCATCTTCCAGGTCTCAGCTTTGATGTTACCCCTTTAGAAAGTCATCCTTGATCACCTTATCTAAAAATTAGGTTTTTTCAAACATTATCTATCTCAAGCATAGCTAACTTTCTTCAATTATATTTGGTAATTGTCTTTATTTATTTGTTTGTTTTCTTTTTGTTTCCCTCCTTGTACCATCAGCCTTCACTGAACTATTAAGTTTATTAAGGGAAAGAAAATGTCTGCATTATTCATTCTTTCAACTTCATCACATAGCACAGTGTCTGGCACTTAGTAAGTATGCAATAAAAATTTGTGAAATAATTAAATATAAGACTTTACAAATGTATGATCTGATAATTAGTTAATGAAAACATTATTTAGTATAATGAAAATTAAAAATTATACTTTCAATTTTATAGGAAAGATATTTATTTTAAAGACTATGTTAGTGAATGAGACCCATTTTAAGACCAAATTATTTCATAATATGAATTGCTTTTTTAAATTGTTTACTTTGTTATTTTAGATTTATTATTCTATCTATCTTTAAATGTTCTATTTGGATAGTTTCTCAACCTAGTTAAGATGGGAGAATAAATTCTTTATTCTTAGACCTTCATTTTGTTTTGTATAATTTTAATCATGACAGTCTTTATCAAATCCATTTTTATTTAAATATTTATTTCCTTTTGCATATGTTGGGATTGAATATGTTGTTTTAATTAGCGGCACTGCTTTTTTGTTGCTAGATGTATTGTTTTGGCATTTGACCAAAAGCAAAACAGAATCAACACAGTGTAATCTATGGCAAGGGAACTGAATCTCACTGTAGAATGCCATTTCATCAGCCATAGGCTAAGAAATAGCCTATTCAGCCAAGTATGCATTTGTAGCAACTACAGCTAGGTACTCCATCACAGTCAGAGTTGCCATTTCTGGTTCTTGGAGGAAAGTTTGGTTTGGCCTTGGATCAGTCTCTAACTAGCTGAAAGTGAAATAAAATAAAGCTGGAGAAATAAAAACCATTAAAGGAACACATTACATTAACAAGTTTCTCTTCTGGATGTTCTATGTGGGAAATGTCAAACTTCAGACTTGGTAATAAGAGTTCATCACAAAAGTACACAAAGACAATAAAAAGAATCATGCATTTGCTGTGTAGGGAAAATGACAAATGCCTTTTTATGAGGACTGACAATGATATGTGTGTCTGGCTAATTTTACCATGATAAATTTTCATTGTATTTTATGTATTAACTTACTTTTTCAAATTTATTTGTGCTCACTTTCCTTTAGCAAACTTCATATTTATTGAGTTTTCTTAATGCCTAAGGCATAATGGAGATTTTTTTTTTGCAAATGAGCAATAATCTTAGCTACATTATTGTGAGAAATACAAATATAATATTAAAATATTTAAAAAAGAAATCTGTAATATAAATAAAGTCTTCAAAGCCAATTCTATGTCTATAAACTGTTTGCCTCTATCATCCCCTCTCTATTGCTCTCTTAGTATTTTGGTCATAGCAGTTTTGTTTGTTTTTGCACCGCTGTTTAGAGCAGTCCATTTGAAAGCTGTGTGGTGAATGGGATAGGGGAAAGCTGCCTCACTAGGGCTCAAACACAACTCAACTTTTACCCAGCAATGAGGTTTTATTGGTTTGACAGTGGTTTGACTTGATATATCCTTGTAAAAGGGCAAATGACACCAGAACCTCATCATCATATTATTCTCTAAGGTGCAAAATAGTGCAAGGCACTGTTAAGATTCTCATTAAAATGATATCAAAATGATATCAAAATGCATGATATCAAAATGGACTGGGCATGAAGTCCTACATATATAAAGTACCATGGAAACAAAGAAGTTTCAACATAGCCATTTACAGAATTATTCTATACTTAGATTTAAAAAAAATTTTGGGTTATAGGCACACAATACTATATATAGATCATATACTACAGAAATGTACACTTGAAACCTATATGATATTATTAATCAATGTCACCCCAATAAATTTAATTAAAAACTAAATAAGTTAAGAGTTTTAAGTACATAGATGCATATTACTAAATAGCTATACATTACATGTGAAACATATTTATTCAGGAAATTTCTGGAAGGCAGATTAATTTTTTTAAGACAATGGACTTCTGTTTCTATGTGTAATGTAACTACAGACCTTTTCCATAAAGTCCTTCCTCTGTTTAGTTCCAAGTATTGTGATAGAAGGGTCTATTGTAAAATTACCAGTTGACCTTTGAACAATGCAGGGGGTTAGGAATCCTAGAACCTTAATTACAGTTGTTCCATGGTATCCGCTGGAAATTGGTTCCAGCCCCCAACCCCTCTGTGAGTACCCAAATCCATGAATGATCAAGTCCCTTATATAAAATGGCATATAACAATGCATACAGTTGGGCCTCTATCTTCCTGAATTCCCAACCTCAGATTGGAAATACTGCTGAATCCCTGGATGTAAAACCGCAGATATGGAGGGCTAAAGGTACAGTATATTTCTTGAAAAATATCTGCATCTAAGCAGACTCATGCAGTTCAAATCCATGTTATTCAAAAGTCAACTGTATTTGCAGATGTGAAAATCAGGGATTTTACCAGACATTTAGGAAGGGAGCTTAGTTTAAGTTTTTAAGGCATGGAATACTTTTATTTCTTCTAAAAAAGTTAGGAAAGAAAATGAGACAAATACCTAGAAAACAAAAATTGCTTAAGATTTTAGGCTGTATTTCTCTAATGATTAGTGATGTTGAGCATTTCTTTCATATGCCTATTGGCCATCTGTATATCCTCTTTGGAGAAGTGTCTATTCATTTCTTTTGCCCATTTTTGGATTGGATTGTTTGTCTTCCTGGTATTAAGTTTTACAAGTTCTTTATAAATTTTGATTATTAACCCCTTATCAGACGTATTGTCAAATATGTTCTCCCATTGTGTAGTTTGTCTTTTTATTCTGTTCTTGTTCTCTTTAGCTGTGCAAAAGCTTTTTAGTTTGATATAGTCCCATTTGTTTATACTGTCTTTTATTTCACTTCCCTGTGAAGATAAATCAGCAAATATATTGCTCTGAGAGATGTCAGAAAGCTTACTGCCTATGTTTTCTTCTAATATGCCTATAGTTTTAAGGCTTACATTTAAGTCTTTTATCCATTTTGAGTTTATTTTTGTGAGTGGTGTAAGCTGGTGATCTAGTTTCATTTTTTTGCAGGTAGCTGTCCAATTTTCCCAACACCATTTGTTAAAGAGGCTGTCTTTATTCCATTGTATTTCCTTACCTCCTTTGTCAAATATCAGTTGTCCATAGAACTGTGGGTTTATTTCTGGATTCTCTGTTCTGTTCCATTGATATATATACCTGTTCTTATGCCAGTACCAGGGCTGTTTTGAGTACAATGGCCTTGTAGTATAACTCTCCTGCACTGCTGGTGGGAATGCAGACTGGTGCAGCCACTGTGGAAAACAGTATGGAGATTCCTCAAAAAATTAAAAATCAAACTGCCTTTTGACCCAGCTATCCCACTGTTAGGAATATACCCCAAGAACACCATAGCACTGTATGAAAAGGAGAAATGCACCCCCATGTTTATGGCGGCATTGTTCACAATAGCGAAAATCTGGAAACAGCCCAAGTGTCTGTCAGAGGAGAGGATGAGTGGATAAAAAAGCTTTGGTATATATATACTATGGAATACTACTCAGCCATAAGAAATGATAACATTGGATCATTTACAATAACATGGATGGACCTTGATAACATTATATGGAGTGAAATAAGTAAATCAGAAAAAAACTAAGAACTCTGTGAATCCATACATAGATGGGACATAAAAATGAGACTCAGAGACATGAACAAGAATGTGATGGCAATGGGGGTAGAGGGGTGGGGGGAGGGGGGATGGGGCGAGGAAGGAAAGAGGGGTTGGGGGAGGGGAGGGTCACAAAGAAAACCAGATAGAAGTTGATAGAAGACAATTTGATTTTGGGGGAGGGGTATACAGCACAATCAAATGTCAAAATAATCTGGAGATGTTTTCTCTCAACATATGTACCCTGATTTATCAATGTCACTGCATTAAATTTAATAAATAAATTAAAAAAAAGATTTTAGGCTGTAGCCTCACCATTGGTGGTGCTGTGCATAATGCATTGACTCAAAATGCTGGGCTCACTGGATCACAGCCCTGATGTCGCAGGCTCTAAGTGTGAGCTCATCAGTGCAGGGTCACTGGCTTGAGTGGTTACTGACAGGAAAAGCCCAAGGTCGCTGCCTTTAGCAAGGAGACGCTAGCTTGGCTCTGGTCAAGGCACAAACGAGAAGCACAACTGAATTGAAATCAACTAAGATTTGATGCTTCTCCCCCCCCCTCTTCCTGTCTCTTTCTCACCCATTTTCTCTCTTTCAAAATAAATACGTACATACATACATACATACATATATACATAAATGAACAAATAAACAAACAAATAAATAGAATTAAAAAAAGAAAAGATTTTATACTGTAGAAACAAAATTATTAAATATAGCCTATTGTAAACTCAGCTAATACTACCCCACCCTACATCATCATAGTAACATATTGGTAATTGTAACATTTTTCTCAAATAGAAAAAATCAAACAAATTGAAATGTTCATCTAATTGAAAAACATTTCAGAGCAGTATGTTTATTAGTATTCATTCACAATAGCAATTACAGCCCAAATTTATAGATTCATAGTTTGTAAAATGCCATTTGTATATAATGTAGTAAATTTTAAAAAGTGCAAAATCTTTTGCTTTATAGCACATTCACAATAACTACAAACCTAAGCTATGGCTTAGTGTATACCACTGTCACCCTTGTGTAAAAAAGTACACTTGAGAAATCTTTATGCAATAAATTTAGTTTTTATTGAGGTTGGCATTTTTTTTGATAAAACATTCATAGTAAAGCAACCATTACTGTAACAGTGATTGTTTACTGTAATAGTGAGAATTTGGACCAAGAGAGAGAATTTGAAGACATCTGTAAAATGTTTCCCCTTCTCTGGAGATGGCATTTAATTGTGTAACTTTTTTAGTTCTTGTGAGTGATTGTTGCCATCACCATTTTCTGAATTACTTCTTATTTATTGACCCCATGCCTCCCAATAAATGGAAAAAGTCAAGTGTAATTTGAAGAAAACTTATAGTTCTAACACTCATCAACAACATCATACAACTGTTCATTGTGCAAGTTTTGCAGGGAAGCATGCTGCCTTATGTATAACTTCTTGAACTTTACAGTTTCTCACCAACCACATCTTCACAGACTGACATAAAAGTATACACCCTATAGTATAAGGACATATGGACATCATAAAAAAGGAAATAAAACCCTACATAATAGTATTGTGTATCACTGTCAGGTGGTAACTGAGAGCCTGTGAAAAGTATTTCATGTTTAGTCAGGGTGAGGCCAGGAGGAGCTTGTCATTGCCTTTCAATATGTCAAGAAGAGCTTCATGAAGAGACAGACTTTTAAGAAGTGAGTGGAGTCACTAAGTTTCAAGAGAGAGTGCATCAGGTTTAAGGTATGTAGTCATGAAGATAGCTTATGATTTTACAGTAAGATTAGACAAAGGAGGTAAGGAATAGACTTGCTTCCTCAGAGTGGTGTGCTAATAGAATGATAAGACTTCTGTCTGAGCTATTCTGAGCAAAAGAAACTGCTGAGCAGAAAAATAAGCTTATGACAAGAATCGAACAGACAGAAGTGTACCTGTCTGGAAGAGAGTCCGTTGATATAATCTGGCTCATAAGATTAAAAGGAGGAGATATTGGACATGTAAATAAAGATAGAGAGAGCTTTAGAAAAGCCCAAAGATGCACTGAAGTGATGTGAATCCTGAGAAGCAAAAGCTCAAGGGTGAAGATGGAAATTCAACTACTCCTTATGCAAGGAGAGGATGATTCTATCGTTTATTAGAAGGGACACAAAGTCTTATGACTTGGGCTTTGAGGAGTTAATTCAAAGGAACTGCTAAAATGTTTCCTTGTGATTTACTATAGGCAACAGAAAATTGATAATGCCTCAAGAAGACGTTATTCACTTAATTGAAGACTACCGATCCAGGGCCATAGCCATTTTCATAGCCAAACCCCATCTGAGGGCCATTTGGCCCAGTTTTAGGGACTATAAAGCCAAGCTTTTAGAACACAATTTTCAAAATTATACCAACATTGTACTGAGGCATAGCAATCATCTAATCTGCCTGCAGAATTATGTTACTGTGAAAAGTGATGTCTTAAAACCCATAAATTTGCTATATTAGAATGAGTCGTTTTCGATATCCTTTACAAGCTAAAAGGTACTCAAGCCTGTTGACAAAGCAAAGAAATGGTGTCAAAAATAATTTTAAAACCTTTTGACCTATAAGGTTTAAAAGAATTAGGCACAGATTCTTTGCTTTAAGCCTCTTGGTGACAAGAAATATGGTACTCTGCCAGATTGTTTGATTGACAGTAGCGTTTGTAGTTTCAGCTGCTAATACAGTATGCTTCTTGTATATTCTGAAGGGGTAAATATAGAAGACTATTTGTCACCTGGGTTGATGGATTACAAATAAGTGAGACAATGTGGTTAGGGTTCTAAAGCATAAATGAAAAGTCAAAAACCTTATAGTATTTACAATATAGTGCTTTTATAATTTAAGATTTGTTATTCCTATTACATCAATAGAAATGTTTTGGCTTTTAAAATAAACATGTTACTCATTTTTAATCTCTTTCTATTACATAGTTATTTGCTATAAGAATGCATCAATTAAGTGTACCAAAAACTGATTAGAATGTAGAACTTATTATAGATAGCTGCATTTATTTTTAAATATCATGATTCAAGTATCTTAAAATTGTTCCACTCACAGGACCTATGACTAATGATATGTTTCTCCACCCAAATAAAGCTTGTTGTTTTCAGTACCTAATTAGTATTCGAGCTTGTTGTACACACTTATGCTTAGAATAGCGGTGTTTCTGAGAAATCTTTCTTGGTCAATAGCCCTCTAATAATATTGATTTCTCTTTGTGCAACGTTTTGAATTTGCTAAAGTATTACAAGTGGTGTAACATAATTTTAAAATGATATCATGAATGATTCAGTAATTAATACTTTCAAAGAGTTATGCTATTCAAGACAAAAAGATTATTAAGGTGATATTACAGAGTCTTTGGATTTAGAGAAGAAAATTTGCTTTAGAAAGCACATTATCACCTTCCAAGACAAGAAGCAAAATTGGCATTTTTAGCATGCTACTCTTATCTTTATTTGCTGATAAAGAAAGAATCCAGAGCTTTTCCAAAACTTTAAATGAAAAGCTATGGTGAGGTTCACATTACCCAATCTTAAAACATACACACACACACACTCACATGGATGGGAATAAAATAGGAACAATAGCCTTAATCTTTTATTTTAGAACTTAAAAACACATTATTATTATAAACAAAACAAATATATGAAGTCTGTTTTCATCTATATAATTAATGCAATATTATATTGAAGTATATGGAAGTGTAAAAGTTAAAGTTCCATAACTATATCTTTATGTCACAATACCATCATTTTATCATGGATTGTCAGCTTCTTTTAGAATTAAATATTCTTTTGATGTGTATATTTAAAGATCATTTGTATTAAATGGGAAGAGCCACAATTATTATTCAACTCAATTTTTGCAATTTGTGGTTTTGTTTACGAAACTGTGTAGAGACAAAGATACTATTTTCATTGAATCTTCTTCATAGCATATTTGCTACTCAGAACTAGATGCATTTGCCTGTATTTTCTACAGAATGATGGGAGAATTAGGTTTAAAATTTGTAACTAATTTTGTAATTCAATATTTTAAAATATGCAGCATTTAAAAATCAGTAATATATAAATACGAATCTTATATCAATAATATACACTTCGTAAAATAAAGTTAAGAATTATTTCAATGTGATTTTATCCTTTCCTTATAAATTATTTTTATGTGCTACAAAAATTCTTTCATATTTTTGTGCCACCAACGTAGAACCATAATCCAGACAAAAATAGTTAATTTTTACATTACTTGAATATCAGTTTGGTTTCTCACCTGTTCAGAGAAATGCTAGATTAGTTTACAAGTTTTAGTTGGATGGTTGACATTAAATATACCATACATCTTGTGAAAACTTGAAACCAGAGGCTATGTGTTGTAAGCTGAGATTTCAAGCAATTGAGGGCTGACCAGTATAGCTAATAAAACACAGATATCAGTTTATTATTTTGTTTTCCAGAAAGAATCAATCATTGGATGTTAGAGTTTTTAACATATTACAGTCCAGTCTGCTTATTTTATGGATGAAGAATTGAAATGTGAGCTAAGGAAATACTGCAGTAAAGGTCACATAATAGTAAGTGGGATAAAGGGCTCGAGAGCAATGCTGCTTTTACTGCATAGCGTGGTTACTAATGGACCAAGATACTTTAACCCAACATTTCCTAGAACTCTGTAGTCCAGATTTCTTGATTCATTTCACAGAAATACTACATTTTCTGGTCCTTATAGAAATATATATATATTTGGATACTTTTAACAACACAAAAAAGGAAAATATAAACTTTTAATTGGAAGAGCACAAATTGTAGTTCTTTAACAGATGTGGTCACATACACCAAAGAAGCCACCTCAGTCTTTGCTCTAGACACATTTGTATTATTAAAAGTAGAGGGAGTTATGGGGCATTTCCAGCTGCACTGACTCTTTAGTCTTTAAGGAGATTGTAGTAGAAAATATTTTTCCTCTTATTTTTTTCCAGAGGGGATGCCTTAAAAAGATAAGAATTGACAATATCTCATATTTATACTGATTGTTTAATAATATAAAAGTACTTAAACATCATTTAATTTAATGGTGTCCAACAATTTGACACAACTTTTCCGAGAAATAATATCAGCAACCTGACCACTCTGAAGATGAAAGCCTACAAAATTGACTTTTCTCATTGAAATAAAGATTCTCATTCTGGAATCTAACAAATGGGGCTAATTATTTGAGGCATAAGTCAAAGTATGCAGACACCATTAGGAAAGACCTGTTGTCTTTCTTGAAACATAGATAGAAATTCTCATTGCTTTACTAATTTTTTATTTGCTGAATTAGATTTATTTATTATTAAAATACTATAAAATGCAAAATATTGTTATGTAAATGTAAAGGATTTTACATAACATGTAAGCTTAAAAATGTTCTTAGATAAGGTTAAGTTATTCACTTGAAGTTAATGGTAAATCTAAGAGCCATCCTGTGCCTCTAGATTTCTAGCATATTATTTTCTTCACTAAGTT
This sequence comes from Saccopteryx leptura, assembly GCF_036850995.1. Lineage (NCBI taxonomy): Eukaryota > Metazoa > Chordata > Mammalia > Chiroptera > Emballonuridae > Saccopteryx > Saccopteryx leptura. Next base: position 94,109,007 of record NC_089507.1, read on the forward strand.
TTAGGTTAAGGTGCATTTTATGACACAAATACACAAAAGAAAGCGTTTCCAGGTATAGAGTTTGAAGAAAATGAGAATACATTATGTAAAACTTAATAAGGATATAAATTAAAATTTAAAAAGTCAATGAAGATCCCTACTCCTAGATTCATTGAGGCCACTAATTAATATCCATCATCTCTAATGGTGACATTGGCATTATGAAAATTGTTTTAGTGTATGAGGACAACTGTCACAAATTTTCAGGCAGTGTTTGAAAATACTATTATATGAAGTTTCCCATGTCTGACACTTTGAGTTTTGGTGTGAAAATTATATTAGAAGAAGAGGACAATTCAATTACTGGATTTTTATTCACACTAATGGGCTTAATATTCTTCATGCAAAATATAAATTTAAAAGAATAAATTCATTCTAGATTTAATAGGAGCTTAGTAAACAATGCTAAAATTGTTAACAAATCAGAGTTGAATCAAAAGCAAATTAAAGTTAGAACCCAAATTAAGTTCAGTTTAAACAAGTATTTATCTATTGCTGTCAGTAAGTATAATTTGATATAATAATTTATGTCAATTAATTAAAAAGATATAGCACATGAAACATTGGTAAATGTATTCAATTTTATGTGAAAAATTTTAGATTTTACAGACTATAAAAAGTAAGACTTAATAAGAAATCCACTATGTTTAGATAAGTACATATATGGTGTATGAGAAATATATCCACCAGTACCTGAAAACCTAAGTGATTGTTGACAAGAAAGTCACCTTGGCAGTGGTTGATTTCACTGCATACTTGTCTTGTGTGATGTGCTTTATATATGACTACTGCATTTTAGACAAATAGAGTGAAGTGGCCTACGTTTATCAAACATCCACAGTGTAAGGCAGGGGTGATGATGCAAGGCATAAACCATCATATTTAAACATTAATGAACAGCCCTGTAAAACAGAAATTTTTATTATTAACTACATTTAGAGTTGAGGAAATCAAAGCAAAGGTAAATTAAACAAGTTTTCCCAGTTTCAAAGATTGTATTCAAAAGAAGGATTTTGATTCCATGTCCCTTTTTTTTCTATTGTCTTACACATTGTTGCAACTCATTTTTCTGTAACTTAATGAAGGAAACATCACAGACTTCACACTGAATTCATCCCATCTGCAAACTGGTAGTAAGGTCCTGTTGGTGTATTGGTGACAACTCTGATTAATGAATTCTTTGATAAAAATGATAGAACAAAATTCTTTCATAAAAATAACATGTTTTTATTTTTGATAAATAAGTGTCACTATATTTACTTATTTATTTTTGTTTTAAATAGGTGAGGCTTATTTTTATTTATTCCTTTTAATTGATTTATTGGGGTGACACTGGTTAACAAAATTTACTGGTTCCAGGTGCCCAATTCCACAACACATCAGCTGTACACTGTGCTGTGTGTTCATCACCTCAAGTCAAGTCTCCGCCCACACTGTTTCTCCCTCCCATACCCTACTCCACCTCCCCTCATCCCCTCATCCCGGCAACCTGTTGTCTGTGTCCATGAGTATTTTCTCTCTTTTGCTCAATCCCTCTAACCCCAAACCCTTTTCTGCTCCCCCTTGCCCTGACAGCTGTCAGACTGCTCTCTAACCATGTGTCTGTGCTTGTTGGTTCATTTAGTTCATTAGATTCCACATGTGAGTGAAATCATGTGATACTTATCTCTCTCTGACTAGCTTATTTCACTTAGCATAATAATTTCCAGGTCTATTCATGCAGTTGCAAAGGGTAATATTTCCTTCTTTTTTATGGCCTAACATTATTCCATTGTGTAAATGTACCACAGATTTTCTATCCACTCATCTACTGATGGCTTCTTGGGCTGCTTCCAAATCTTGGCTTTTGTAAATAATGCTGCAATGAACATAGTAGAGCATATATTCTTTTGAATTAGTGTTTTGGGTTTCTTTACATATATTCCCAGAAGTGGAATTGCTGGGTCATAAGGCAAGTTCCATTTTAAATTTTTTGAGGTACCAATAACATGTTTTTGAAAACCCTCCTCAACTTTTTGAAAGTATCCTAGCAGAAATTGCAGCTGTTTGTGACAGAAATACCTCCTTGAACAGTTTCTGTTTGCCTTAGCTGAGGAGAAATCAGACAAACAGTTTTTATTCTTTTTAATCCTCCCAGTCCTCTTGTCCCTCCCAGCTCTGTACCAGGCCAAATCACTCTCTCACCATTGAATTAGAGAGGAAGAATCTGCTACCAGGTAATTGTATTTATTTTCTAAGACAACTGCACTTTATTTTGAAGATGGTTCTCAACCAGTGTTTGTATTTTTAAATCCCTGGTCAGTGTACATCAGAATCATTGTTGAAATTGTAAAAAAGCATATTCATGACCACCATTTAGATTTTTTTGTGTGTGACAAATACAGAGAAGACAGAGAGAAGGACAGATAGGGACAGATAGACATGAAGGGAGAAAGATGAGAAGCATCAATTCTTCATTGTGGCACCTTAGTTGTTCATTAATTACTTTCTCATATGTGCCTTGACCAGGGGGCTACAGCAGAGCGAGTAACCCCTTGCTCAAGTCAGCGACCTTGGGCTCAAGCTGGTGAGTCTTAATCAAACCAGATGAGCTTGTGCTCAAGAAAGCGACCTCGGGGTTTCGAACCTGGATCGTCTGTGTCCCAGTCTGACACTCTATCCACTGTGCCATCACCTGGTCAGGCCATTTAGATATTTTAAATCACTAAATTTTTAAATAGCATCACAGTGACTAAAGAAACTTTAGTTTAAAGAAACTTTGACTCTTGATGAGAAAGTTTTCTTCTCTGTGGACAAAATCTAGAAAGCAATAGGAAGCCTGGGGTTCATGTTATGTGGAACAAAAACCTCCTAGGAATCATATTTCATAGGCTTTCCAGACCCAGATTTATGCTGGTCTTATTCATTCATTTATTTTCAGGCATTTATGGTTTGCTGGTAACAACCTGGATTAAGAAGCAGTCTTTGCTTGTAAAGACCTCACAGTGTAATGGGGCGACATACCTTTCATTCATGTAAACAGCATCACCCTTAGACCCAGGCAAAGCAGGGCTCCTGCCTTGGCCTCATCCTGCTCTCTCCATTGGTTTGCTTCTTCCCAAGGGGTGGGGCGTTTGGAGAGTGAAATGGACCATACATTGGACCCGGAGTTCTCCGCACTGTCCTCTTTTCTGAGTCTATCTCCTAAACTGGACCACTGCACTGGTGTAAACATACCTCAGCCTGAGGGATGTCCCTGGAGTAGCTGTTTGCAGGGATAATTGATGGAGTTTAGACAGGACTAGGGTGTCCACATGTGCACATGAGAAGCTACGGCAGTTGGAAGAGAGTCTGGGAGGAAGTTGGTTAGGAAGAGAAGTTGATGTGGCCCTGGGGCTGGGACCTGCTCTCCCAGTGCCGCAATTTCTGGCTTTGAACCACAAGCACTCTCACCATGAACCCAACCGTCGAAAAAATGTTTTTCTCAGTCAGGAATAGAGAATTATTTTATTTCACAGTGTGTCAGCTTGATTTATAACTTTTAAATATTTGGGTATATTACAAGTGGGCTTCCCTTTGTATTTTTGCCCTCGGCCTTGTTAATTAATGTCCATGGAGAGCTGTACTTGGAATTGAGAGAGGTCCGAGGAAAGGAGTCTCACAGTGTTGGTAAATCAGTTAACACTTGAGCTGCATGGGAAACAATAACTGAAAGTTACTTAGTGAGATGGAGGGCTGGAAGCTGAGAGGGGAAGGCAGAGCAGTGCAGGCTGGGGTTCGGAATGGAACAGTGTATTTAATGACTGAGCAAAGACAAAGAGGCAGCAAATTGCACGGAGCGTGTTTGGAATATGGTTTGATGTGTTGGATCTTCAAGTACATGAAAGTAGAGCAGAATTTACTGGACAGTTAGTGAGCTTCAGCTTTTGGGTTCTCTCCTGTGAGCAGTCAGTCTGATAAGTTCTGGGGGTTGTCGGGATTGGTGGAAGCTTTAGAAGGAAACTAGAAGTAAGGTTGCAATCTGCAATCATTTCTGTGTAAAAAACAAACAAACCCTGCTTAATCGCCTAAGGATATTTCAAAGAAAAAGACCTGTATTTTTAGGTTTCAACATTTGTTTTGACTTCATTTCTTGTTCAAAATAAATGTTTACTTTCATATCTACATTTGTATCCTTTATTTTAGAGAAGGTTCTTTCCCCAAATTATAGGGGCCTCAGGCCCCACCAGAATTGGGTCTGCACCTGAGTTAAATAGATCTTGGAGAGAGGAGGTGACAGAAGTTGCAGAGGGCCATTCTTTATTCTTTGAAGGCCATGAGAGCCATATGGATTTTAGACAGGGAAGTGACCTGGGTATTTTCCAAGTGATGGACCATTTAGAGACAGTGGTTGGGTTGGCAACTTTTCTCAATCGCCCCGAGTCAGGGTGTGTTCCTAGCTGAGGGCAATGGAGGAAAAACTATTTTTAAAAGAAATTAGCAAGACTTCATGTTTGATTAGCAGTGTATAGTGGAATAAGTCAAGGATGTGTTTGAAGTTTCTAATTCAGGAGTCTTAATGTATATAACACTGATTTGGGGAGAGAAAATATTATACATCCAATTTCAAAAGTATTTAGTTAATACCTGGATAGGATATGTAGGTAGATATACAGCAGCCAGTAAACTATGTGATTCTGAAGTCTGGTATGACAGCTGGGTGCTTGGAAATATCTATAAATATGTGTGGGTGTTTTGGTATGTGTGTATTGGCACACACATTCACACATACATATGTATCCCATGTACCTTTGCATGCACACTTATGCATACATATGTATCTTTGTGAGCACAAGAATATATTTGTGAATCATCAATAGTTGAAAGCACCAGAATGAATGAGATCAATCAGAGAAAGCATTTAAGATGAGTAAATTAATGAGCTGATGATAGAACCCTGAGTAAATCCAAATGGTTTAGTAATGAAGAGAGGTAAAGGGTGCCCAAGAGAGAGAAAGAGAAAGAGAGAGAGAGAGAGAGAAAGAAGCAAGAGTTTACTCAAAATTTTAGAAATCACAGGAGGGCAGTTTTTCCAATAGAGAGCAATTGACAGTGTCAATTAAGCAATGGCACTAAAAGGTATTCACTGAAATGGTAACTATCAAGATCATTGGAAATTTTCCAGAGTAAGATTTTCCAGAGTAAGATTTTCCAGAGTAAGGGAGAGAGAGCAAGTTTAGGTGGGTTGAAAAGTGAATTGGAAATGAGAAATGGAGACAGCACCTTTAAGAGTACAGTTACTCTTAAAAGTTAATTAGCAAAGATGAGGAGAAATATTATACTGTACTGAAGGGAACTGAGAATCAAGTGAGTTCTTTATCTATCTAATCTATTATTATCTATCTTATAATCTATCATCTATTATCTATCTATCATCTATCTATCTATCTATCTATCTATCTATCTATCTATCTATCTATCTATCTATCTTTCATCTATCTAATCTAGTTTTCAGGCTAAGAAAGGTTTGCACATGTTCATGATGGCTTATGAAGTAAGATTTCAGGAGTCTGGGCTGGGGGTGAGGGCAGCAGGTATGATTTAAGAGTCTCAGTGGGATTCATTGTCTACTATGCCTGCAGGAAATGATATGAACATTGGTGATCACACCTAAGGAAAATTGTTGGTAGCTGGTTGAATCTTTGGTAAGGTGAGACATTATAAATTTAGTGAATGGCAACAAATTGCTCTGGTGTGACTTCCTCAAAAGTATTCATTTCTCTACACAAAGAATATCACTGATTTGACAGAAGTTTATGAAGGCAAGCAAGGGAGTGCTTTGAAGGTAAGAAAATAGATAACTAACCAGGAACAGTGGCGATTTGAAGTTGGGCAGGAGAGATAGAGAAACTAGGAGAAAGTAGACAGTCTCAGGAGGACATGAAGGGAGCAGGGCTTTGACAAAGTTGACAGAGAAATGTTAATAAAGGGTAGGAAGGAGCTGGGAGGTGAAACGTCATGATTAAAGTTATTAAGATGCATAGGCATAATGGTGTGGGATAATACAAGGTTGAGAATCTAGGAAAAGTTTTTAAGTGTATGGCTAAAGTTGGTTGGAAATAAAAATTATTTAATTTTAAAAAGTCTGAAAACTTCAAACAGGGAATAAAAACTTCTGGACTTCCTAGAATAAAATTGTGAGAAGGAAAGAATTTTTTTTTTTTTTTTTTTTTTTAAAAAGGAGCTTTGAGCCACATGCAAAAGAATGAAACTGGACTAAAGTCTCTCCCCCTGTACAAAAATTAACTCAAAATGGATCAAAGATCTAAACATAAGACCTGAAACAATTAAGTACATAGAAGAAGACATAGGTACTCAACTCAGGGACCTGGGTTTTAAAGAGCATTTTATGAAATTGACTCCAATGGCAAGAGAAGTGAAGGCAAAAATTAATGAATGGGACTACATCAGACTAAGAAGTTTTTGCTCAGCAAGAGAAACTGATAACAAAATAAACAGAAAGCCAACTAAATGGGAAATGATTTTTTCAAACAACAGCTCAGATAAGGGCCTAATATCCAAAATATACAAAGAACTCATAAAACTCAACAACAAACAAACAAACAATCCAATAAAAAAATGGGAAGAGGATATGAACAGACACTTCTCCCAGGAAGAAATACAAATGGCCAACAGATATATGAAAAGATGCTCATCTTCTTTAGCTATTAGAGAAATGCAAATCAAAACGGCAATGAGATACCACCTCACACCTGTTCGATTAGCTGTTATTAGCAAGTCAGGTAATAGCAAATGTTGGAGAGGCTGTGGAGAAAAAGGAACCCTCATACACTGTTGGTGGGAATGTAAAGTAGTACAACCATTATGGAAGAAAGTATGGTGGTTCCTCAAAAAACTGAAAATAGAACTACCTTATGACCCAGCAATCCCTCTACTGGGTATATATCCCAAAAACTCAGAAACATTGATACGTAAAGACACATGTAGCCCCATGTTTATTGCAGCACTGTTCACAGTGGCCAGGACATGGAAACAACCAAAAAGCCCATCAATAGATGACTGGATAAAGAAGATGTGGCACATATACACTATGGAATACTACTCAGCCATAAGAAATGATGACATCGGAACATTTACAGCAAAATGGTGGGATCTTGATAACATGATACGAAGCGAAATAAGTAAATCAGAAAAAAACAGGAACTGTATTATTCCATACGTAGGTGGGACATAATAGTGAAACTAAGAGACATTGATAAGAGTGTGGTGGTTACGGGGGGGAGGGGGGAATGGGAGAGGGATAGGGGGTGGGGAGGGGCACAAAGAAAACAAGATAGAAGGTGACAGAGGACAATCTGACTTTGGGTGGTGGGTATGCAACATAATTGAACGACAAGATAACCTGGACTTGTTATCTTTGAATATATGTATCCTGATTTATTGATGTCACCCCATTAAAAAAATAAAATTATTAAAAAAAAAAAAAAAAGGAGCTTTGACCAGTTAGCTCAGTTTGTTTAAACATTGTCCTGATATGTCAAGGTTGCAGGCTCAATCCCTCTTCAGGGTACATACAATAATCAACCAATGAATGCACAAATAAATAAAGCAACAAATCAGTGTTTCTCATTCTCCCTCTCTTTCTAAATAAATAATAAAAACAAAAATAAAATAGAGAGGAGACCTCATTAATTTTTTTATATTTTGTCATTAAGGTTTTTTATTCTTAACTATTTAATAATGTATTAAATCATTTAATTAAAATTAACAATTTGATATCAATTAACAATTGTTAAGTAAATAGTTATTTAATAAAATTATTTAATTTAATAAAATTATCATTAATGCATTACCATTGTATATAATGATAATATTGATGTTTTGCTTAGAGTGTCTTAAAGCTTATTTTACTTTTAGTATATATGCTGAAATAGGAACAGATTTAGAATCAGAAGATCTGATTTAATTCTCATTTATATTACCTGCTTGTTGTGTAATCTTGAGCCAGCCAATTACACTGTGGGCCTCAGTTTCTTAATCCATAAAAGGAGACAATACCTGTCCTTGTGGTGGTTAGTGGTGACCAAATGCATATATAAATGTTTTATTATTTTTTTTTGTAAATCATCAAGTGCTAGGCAATAGTTAATTGACATGGTTGTTTCATTACTTCTTGAAGATGTTCAAAATAACAAAGCTCTGATATCCTCTCTAAAACGGAGTTCTAGCATTCCTTGTAGCATGTGCTTGGCTTGTTGATTAAGCAGTCAACTAACATGCATGCAGTAAACAAAATCCCTGAAAAAAATTTAGTAAACTATTAATTCAATGTATATGTAAATATATAAAACTGTGGCTTTAGATTCTATGATAAAAACACTCTACATCTCTGCTTAAAACTTTTTATAAAGTTCATAGTTGAAATATTTAAAAATTGAGGCCTTGGCTGGTTGGTTCAGTGGTAGAGCGTTGGCCTGGTGTGTGAAGGTCCCAGGTTCGATTCCCGGTCAAGGCACAGAGGAGAAGTGCTCATCTGTTTCTCCACTCTTCTCCCTCTCCTTCCTCTCTGTCTCTCTCTTCCCCTCCAGCAATCAAGGCTCCATTGGAGCAAAGTTGGCCCAGGCGCTGAGGATGGCTCCATGACCTCTGCCTCAGGCGCTAGAATGGCTCTGGTTGCAACAGAGCAACGCCCCAAATAAGCAGAACATCATCCCCTGGTGGGCATGCTGGGTGGATCCCTGTCAGGTGCATGCGGGAGTCTGTCTGAATGCCTCCCTGCTTCTAACTAATAAAAAAATAATAATAATAAATGAAATATATAAAAATTGGTTATTCTTGAATACATATTTGTTGAAATAAACAAATATTTTTAAAAATCCAGTATTATAAATAAACTATAGGCTAGGTATAGGTTCTCTTATGGAATTAAATTGTTAGAAGAGTGATAATTAATTAGTGAAACATCTGAAAGCTTTCAATTTGTTGAAAGGCAATTACATTTAATACATTTCTGTGACATCACTTTGCAGCAAGAAAGAACTCAAGGTTTCTTTCTCATTTTTATTCAAGTGGATGTTAGTGAAGCAGGCACTAAAAAATAAAAATGAGAAAGGCCAACTAGGGCTTTCCCTTGTTTGATGAATGGCCAGTAGAATTACAAGGGGGAAGTGAGAAAACTGAGTTCTAGATGGATGTCAAATAGTCCTTTAGGCACTATACATATGCCATCTTATGTAATCCTTGCAATAGCCCACTGAAATGCATATACATGTCCCCATTTTATAGATGAGGACATTAAGAAGTAAAGCAGTTAAGAGCTAAGCTCACTGATTGTTAGGAGAAAAGACTTTGTGAACTTTGACACCAGGTGGAGCTGGAGAAGCTGGGAAGTGATTTCATGATGAACAAGTTTATGTACTACCTTATGTTGAGATAGTAACTACTAAACAAGCAAAGTCTTTTCACTGATAGCGACCAGATTCAAGTCTTGCTCAGTTGTTTAATATTTGTGTGATCTTGGGTAAGCTACCTAATATCTCCGTACCTGAATTTCCTTACCTATAAAAAGAGAGGGGCACACTAGCTCCTTCAAAGAGCTGTTGTGAGAGTGAAATGAAGTAGTGTGAGCAGAAGCATGTATTGCAGTGCTTGGGAGATAACTGAAAGTTAAAACATATCATTCAGTGATTTGTTTTGGTTTGTTTGTTTGTTTTCATAGTAAGTATATTTATGGTTAAAAATATCTGGTTCTAAAATTTGTTTCAACCTATTATATACTGTTGATAAACTTAACTGTATCAGCAGCCTTATTTTTTCTATTTTTAGAAAGGAAAACATGTATTTGTAAATTTTTCCTGGGACTCAGAAAACATCTTTGCTAGAAAATTGTCCTCTGGGCCCACAAACCACATATGCTCTACAGGTAGTTGTCAGTTGATCTGACTGCAAGTAAGCCAGTTATCAGAAAATAAATGCCCTTAGTGCCGTTCAACTTGCAAATTTAATTTGGTCAAGGACAGTAACAGAATATAGTCAATGTTAACAGGAATCCAATATAGAAACAAATGGAAGAGTACTGGATTTTTTCTTTTTTTAATTCCGTGAGGGGAGAGGAGGCATAGAGACACTGACTCTCACATGAGCCTCAAAGGGGATCCCCCCCCCCACAAGCCTGCTAGGGGGCAATACTCTGTCCATTTGGGGCCTTGCTCCTTTGCTCTGCAATGAAGCTCTTTCTAGAACTTGAGGTGAAGGCCATGGAACCATCCTCAGCACCTGGGGCCAACTCACTCCAATTGAGCCATGGCTGCAGGAAGCAGACAGAGAGAAAGAGAGAGAGAGAGAGAGAGAAGCGAGAGGATGGGGGGTGGAGAAGCAGATAGGCACCTGTCTTGTGTGCCCTGATTGGAAATCAAACCAGAAACATCCAGACACCTGGTGGACGCTCTACCATGGAGTCAACCGGCCAGGGCCACAGTATTAGATTTTAACAAGACCAGGAAAAACAAACCCATTGCCAGCAGCCTCCTTTGTTTTTACATTACCACATCTGGGCACTGTGGACAGTTCTATGATTTTTATATCATGCAGCTTTTTGGAATCGTGGTTATACTTTTCCATGAAATGCCTCAATTCCCCAGAAAAAGACAGCAGTTATTTTTTTAAAAAGTAAATAACATAGCATTTTACTAGCTGGAAATAAAATAAACAAAAGATTCGGGCTCACTAGACTGAAGTACCATGTGGCTGACAACATTAAATTCATTGTTTAATATTAATGGTAAGCTTAGGTATGTAAAGCAATACCTTCTGTCACTCCTAAACGAATTCATTAACATCAGACATAAGGGAATCTCAAAACAAGAGGAATTTGGTCTATTTTCCATAAGTACTCAGAAATTCAGATGCTTATTTAAAGCTTATCTGAACTACCTAACACAGTTAAGTCTGCAGATTTTAGTGGTGCAGGATTGCATGTGAGATTGTCAGCATTTATGCTGCAATTTAGAGAAAAATATTGAGAAATGAGACTTTTGCTGGCATGCTATGTTATTTCTAGATCTGTTATTTTCAACTTTAAAATGAGAAAAATAAAATTTCTTATTCAATTTAGCATTTGAGGGTCAGTTTATTCCTAGTCCTCTAAAATGATAATTGATTTAGTTCATATTGACAATGAATTGTTGCTTAGATATGTGTCTTAGAAATATCTAATGTTTAAAAAAGTTAATTGTGCATTTAAGCACAACGAAGCAGAATCCTAACTAGTTCACAAGTATAAGTATCATTTGAGAAGATAAGTTGGCAAGTTAATTTGGATGACTGATTATATTCACACTGGCTTGCCCTTGTCACCTTCCAAGTGTTGTACCTTTGCAATGCAGCTGACACATCATGACTGATGGCAACAGCAGGAAGGCCTAACCATCTAGAATGATTTTGTAAGGTTTAGAAAAAAGCAACACACCCCTAACTTAAACTATGAAAAGATGTTTAACTAACTATTTCTGGATATCTGTCTCAAACCTGTTCTTAGATGATCGAATTTGATCACCCTAGGAACATTATTCTGTTTACTCCAGAGGTGAAGAGTCCCTGGCATGAGCATGGAAAAGTGAAAAAGAGGTCGTTAAGATGAGGTGATTTATTTCACACTGTGAATGAGGCAAGGCCATGCGAGCTGTGGGAGACATACAGGGCCTCCATTCTTTTCAGAGGCCTATGAATTGTTTGATATCTTTAAAAAAGCTTTCATTTAATCCTAAGCATAAGACATTGCAAGATTAAGATTAATATTGAATAAAAGTTTGTCCCTTGTTAATTTTTAACTTTGTTATTTATAAAAGTTTTTACGTTTAAAACAATTTGTAGGTGGCATTTCCCCCTCCTTTGGAGAAAGACTGAAATATGCATAATTGCTGAGAAATTATAGCCAGCTGTGATTTAAATTAGTTTTGTTTTTTTTTTTTGTGGTCAAACAATATTTAAAGGTAGATTATAAATTTCCTAAGAATATTTATAGAAAACTTAGATTTAAGGCAATTTATGTATTATCTTAATATGTTTGGTATAATTTGGGTAGAGGTCTCCAAAGATAAGAGGACTAAAGGTCTGGATGTTTTGATTTAGAAACAACTGGAGGAAGCCTGATTTGAGAATGAGGGACTCTACATACATGGAAATGTACTGGAAAAGTTTGTTTGAATGTTTATGTGCTCAGCAGCTACAAGAGTCTGAATTACTGTAGGTACAAACAACAAACCATGAATGTTGGTCAGAAAAGGCACGTGTAATTCTTTCAGTATATCTAATTAGTGTTGGGTTTAAAGTTGTGGTTAATTCATATTTGTTATTTCTTTTCATTTTTTTGTATAATGTTTCCATTCCTTTCTTCAGATTTGTATATACTGGTGTAAATAACTCTTCCTTATTTATGTTATCCAGTAATGATTTTTCTTAAAAGGGAATATATAGAAAGGTACACATCATTTATTTTAGAATGTCTTTAGTACACTGAGCATTTGTTGTCAGGAAGAGGCATGGATTAGATTAAATCATTAGTAAGTTATATCATAAAGTCTGCAAGTTAATTAAGTATGTAGTAGATGACAATGGCTTGTAGTGATAGGTTAAAGCTGTCTTAAATTTTCCTGGTTGTTAAAATAATTTTAGATTTTTGTTACAAGAAAAAATTCTCAGATCCCACTTGATTTGACTATTTAGGGGAGAGGTCTAGCAATCAAGTGCCACTGAGTGATTCTTCTGATCAGGCATGTTTGTTAAACATAGCATTAGCCCAGGTTTCTCAGAAAACTTTGTTATTTGGTTTGAAACTGGAAATGCTCATTATGATAAAATCTGTTCTTGACTACTCCTGAATTTGGTCAGCTTTGTTGGTTAGAGAATGTTGGTTATGTGGTTAGGGCCAGTTAGCTCTTGCCCTGGGTTGTGGATTTTACCCCTAACTCTGATTGGTCATCTTCCATCATGTGGAAAAGATAAGAAGGAGGGAATGAGAGACCTAATCAACAAAAAGTGAGGGAAACACTTCACTAAAGTGTATAAATTTAAAATAATTTTAACTAAAAATTTGTACCTGTTTATCAGAGGGTCATGCATGATAATAACACATTTAAGACTAGAACTTCAGTCCTGGCCAGTTGGCTCAGTGGTAGAGCGTCGGCCTGGCGTGCAGAAATCCCAGGTTCGATTCCCGGCCAGAGCACACAGGAGAAGCGCCCATCTGCTTCTCCACCCTTCCCCCTCTCCTTCCTCTCTGTCTCTCTCTTCCCCTCCCACAGCCGAGGCTCCATTGGAGCAAAGATGGCCCGAGCGCTGGGGATGGCTCCTTGGCCTCTGCCCCAGGCGCTGGAGTGGCTCTGGTCGCAACAGAGCGACCCCCTGGAGGGGCAGAGCATCGCCCCTCGGTGGGCGTGCCGGGTGGATCCCGGTCGGGCGCATGTGGGAGTCTGTCTGACTGTCTTTCTCCATTTCTAGCTTAACAAAAATAAAAAAAAAAAAAAAAAAAAAAAAAAAAAAGACTAGAACTTCAATCTCCAGGAGTAGAGAGCTTATATATTTATACTATAAAATAAAATTGACAATATTTCTAAAGTCAAAATAAAAAATAAGTCTGAAAATTAATTGTTTAAAGGGAAAGAATTTTAAAATATATAAAAATCACCTTCATAATGTGATTGTTATATGGGGCAACATAAGATTTTAGAATGAAGTCAGAAACTCTAATAAAAAAAACAAACAGGTTGAGAAGCAGGAAGTGGAGACAGGATGTCAAAAATAATTGGCTTAATCTTATTAATCAATATTTTTAGATATAAGGTAGCACCATGTTAAGCAGATCTGAAGACATAGTTCCATCTTCTGGGTTATTGTGGAGCTCATGCAGATCTTTATTTTTGCATCTGTCACCTTTTAAATTTTTATATCTTCCTTATTAAATGTCTTGAGCTTCTTATGACAAGAACCATGTGTTTTTTTAGATTCTTTTATCCCTAGATACTAACATTAGTTAATAAAAAGCAATAGCATAGTAATATTATAAATAATTGACAGATTAGATGAAGGAAAACATAGTTTTTACCCACAGGGCTATTTTTTTTTTTTTTTTTTTCATTTCTCTGAAGCTGGAAACGGGGAGAGACAATCAGACAGACTCCCGCATGCGCCCGACCGGGATCCACCCGGCACGCCCACCTGGGGCGACGCTCTGCCCACCAGGGGGCGATGCTCTGCCCATCCTGGGCGTCGCCATGTTGCGACCAGAGCCACTCTAGCGCCTGAGGCAGAGGCCACAGAGCCATCCCCAGCGCCCGGGCCATCTTTGCTCCAATGGAGCCTTGGCTGCGGGAGGGGAAGAGAGAGACAGAGAGGAAAGCGCGGCGGAGGGGTGGAGAAGCAAATGGGCGCTTCTCCTGTGTGCCCTGGCCGGGAATCGAACCCGGGTACTCCGCACGCTAGGCCGACGCTCTACCGCTGAGCCAACCGGCCAGGGCCAACCCACAGGGCTATTTAATATAGACCCAATCAGAAGAATAATTGTTCTGCATTATTGAAATTACCCTTATTATTTGAGTTGTGGGAAGTTATTAGTTCAGTAACAATCACTTTTTCTTCCCAGACCAAATTTATTCATTAAGGTGTACCAGTTATTCTAAAAATATTTAAAGCTACCAACAATTGGGTTTTTAAACTTGAAAAAAGCTGAATGCCATCAAAAAATATATGAAACACTGGAGTAGAACAGACCTTAAGAAACTGTGTCTTAATGATACTAATATTTATATTAGAGGAAGACCTCTAATATAAAGAGGTCTTCCAACTCTGCTTGAAGACCTACAGCACTTAGGTCCTTGGTGTCTAATTTATTGGATTATGAGAATAATTTATTATAAAAACATTTCCTGATTATGAGTGGAACTATCTCCTTTACCACCTAACAGTGACTGTTCAGCTCTGTGGTGATCTATATAGCAAGCCTTATCTTTCTTCTACACTGATTGCCTTGTAAACATTTATAGAAAGTGTCCATCCATCTGCAAGTTTTCTCATTCTCACATTTTCTGTATTACAACAAAAAACATGTTCAGAATCAGATTTGTCTGCATGCACAGTGCTATTTGTTGTCACTACTGTATCTGTAAAACCAGACTAAGAAACCTAACAAAGATCCAGGAATAATTCAGAAGAGGATGCCTGTAGCATAGCTAACCAGGTGAAAAATTTTAGTCTGAAAAGAAATGGCTCAGAGTCAAGATTATTCTCATGTGCAGGTAGATACAGTTAATATTTATAAAAACTAAAAATAAGGAATGCTTCTATGTTTTTTTCTTGTGTGTGTGACAGACACAGAGAGAGGGACAGAGAGAGGGACAGACAGACAGGAAGGGAGAGACATGAGAAGCATCAATTCATTGTTGTGGCTCCTTAGTCTCCTTAGCTGTTTCATTGATTGCTTTCTCATATGTGCCTTGATGGGGTGGGGGAGCTACAGCAGACCGAGTGACCTCTTGGTCAAACCAGTGACCTTGGGCTCAATCCAGCAACCTTGGGCTCAAGCCAGCGACCATGGGTCATGTCTTATGATTCCATGCTCAAGACAGTGACCCCGCACTCAAGCTGCTGAGCCCGGGTTCAAGCCGGTGACCACAGGGTTTTGAACTTGGGTCCTCCAGTCCCAGTCCAACGCTCTGTCCACTGTGCCATTGCCTGGTAGGCAAGGAATGCTTCTGAAGAAGGAAATTTCAAGATAAATCAACAAGAATATTTCTTATACAATGGTTGCAAAAATTGTGGTCCAGAATCTTCTAAGAAGAAGAATTATTAATAGGTTTAGGAATAATTTAGGTGAACCATTGATGGTAAGATATATATTGGTGGTCAAGTGCATGGTTTGTAGATTTAGAAAAGATTGGGTTAAAATACTAGCCTCATCATTTACTAGCTGTATAATATTGAATAAATTATTTGAGCACTCAAATTTTAATTTTCTTGCTTAAAAAATGGTAAAGATTATAATACCTATATCATAATGTTACTGAAAAGATTAAATGAATATAAATACATGAATATGTTAAATGCATATTAAATCTATATGAAAGTTACCAAGGTGATTTATTATTACATATTAGCGACACAGATATGAACTATTATTGTCTTTATAGTTGTATACAATGTCACCATGTAGGAAAAGCAGATTTGGGGGGAGAGTTTGATTTTACAGAAATATAAAATGCCATTTCTTCCCTGACACATAACCACAGTGCCACACTGGAGGACTCTGGGTCTAGTGACTAGACCGGTGACCGGTGATGGCAAACCTATGACACGCATGTCAGCACTGACACGCATAGCCATTTTCGATGACATGCGGCTGCATGCAGCTGCATACCAGAGAAGTATGGGACTGCATGCTGAGAAAGATGTTTCATCCTCGGCTCCTGCACAACCAGGTGCAGTAGCTGAGGATAAAACATTTGCTGTGGGGTAGACACTCTGTGCCGGAGGTCTGTAGGCCAAAACAACAGAACTCCAGCATAGAGCATCTAGTTCTGGGACTTCCATTTAGGCCATTAGGGGATGTTTGACCTCACTTCCAGCAGGCAGAGCAAGGAGCAGCGAAATGCCTGCCGCAAGGGGGACACATCTCTGGGGCCCTGTGATCGCCATTACCAGCAACCACATAACCACAGCAACCATCATCCAATCTACTGTTCTGGGGTGTCGTGGATTTCTAATTGACCATCATTACTGAGATAAGTTAGGGGGAGGCTGGGAGAGGCAAGGGCCTGTGCTATGGATGCCGTTTCCCACCATTAGAAATAGCGGCAACCATCTTAATTTACGTAAGATGCAACTTGCAGAATTTCAAGACAGCATCTGGGCTCAGGTGTTTGTCGACTTGAGGTCAAAGCTTGAGAATCTGGAAAGGTGCCGCTTGGAGAATCAAGAGGAGTGCCACTACGAATAGGAAATTTGGAGTGCCTGGAACTGATTACCAGACACTTTTAGCACCCTGAAAAATATAGCAATGGCTTTACTCACAATTTTTCCCTCTACATACTTTTGTGAGACCTTATTCTCAGCATTAAATAATATCAAAACCAACAAAAGAAACAGATTGACAGATGAAGTTAGTAGCGCTTGCTTGGGCTTGAAGTGTACAAAATACCAACCTTCAATTGAAGAGTTAGCCAATGAAATTCAGCAACAAAAAAGTCACTAATAGGCAGGTTAGTTAAAAAATTCCCCCTCCCCTCACTTATCTTAGTTCTCGGTACCCCACACAAGTTAAATAATATTAAGACCAACAAAAGAAACCGATTGACAGATGAACAAAGAAGTCACTAAACAGGTAAGTTAAATAATTAGTTTTTGGTTTATTAAATACAGTTATATATTAAAGTTATACGTTTTTGTTATTTAAACTATAAATATCGCAAAATTATGGGATTTTTCTTGAAGTGACACACCACCCAAGTTATGCTCGGTTTTTTGGCGAATTTTGACACACCAAGCTCAAAAGATTGCCCATCACTGGACTAGACTCTAGTCATTATTTCTTTTCTTTCTTTTTTTTTTTTTTTGACAGAGACAGAGAGATTCTGAGAGAGCGAAAGACATACAGAAAGAGAGAGTGATGAGAAGCATCAATTCTTCATTGCGGCGTCTTAGTTGTTTTTTTGATTGCTTGTTTATTCATTGCTTTCTCATATGTGCTTTGACAGAGGTAGGGGGACTACAGAAGAGCAAGTGGCCCTTTGCTCAAACCAGCGACCTTGGGCTCAAGACAGCAAACTTGGGCTTCAAGCCAGTGACCTTTGGGATCAAGCCAGTGACCATGGGGTTTTATCTATGATCCCACACTCAAGCCAGCACCCCGTGCTCAAGCTGGTGAGCCTGCACTCAAGCCAGATGAGCCTGCACTCAAGCTGGCGACCTTGGGGTTTTGAATGTGGGTCCTCCACGTCCCAGCCCTATGCTCTATCCACTGAACCACCACCCAGTCAGGCTAGTCATTATTTCAATAACTTGTGCCAGATTATCTCTTTTAAAAGGTTAGGAATCTCAGTTTGTAAAACAATCAATTTTACAGAGAATAATCAAGGGTTAATAAGTAGGAATGATAGGAAATTGCTTTTTTAAAACTTTTACTTCTTCACAAAAGCCTTGAAGACGTGTTTTTTTTTTTTTTTTTTTTTTTTGTTTTTTTTTTTTTTTGAGTGAGAGGAGGGGAGATAGACAGACAAGCTTCCATATACATCCTGACCCAGACCCATCTGGCAACCCCTGTCTGGGGTCCGATGCTTGAATTAACCAAGCCACTGGCTGTGGGAGGGGAAGAGTGAGAGAACGGGCAGAGGGAGAGGAGAGAAACAGATGGTTACTTCTCTTGTGTACCCTGACCAAGAATTGAACCCAAGATGTACAAATCTCAGGCCAATGCTCTATCCACTGAACCAACCAGTCAGGGGCACATTGTAGACGTTTTAATAAAAAATTAAGATTTAATGTTATATTTTCACCAAAAAAAGAGATAAATTTACTGCGTCCCAGGAGCCAACATGGGTGGTGTGGTCTTGGTCTGTTTCTTACCTTGCTGACTCAGGCAGAAACTATATTGGCCTAGAGCAAGTCAAATTCAGCGATCCTGATTTATGCTAACAAAGCTTATAAAAGACCAATACGTAAAAGCAGAATGTCACTGTGTTATTTTACAGTGAATACCTACTCATGACCTATTCTCCCTCTGGCCATGTTATTTGAGGAATAGAAAATATAGGAGAAGGTTAGCTTTTGATTCTACAATAGATATAACCTAACTCTTATTTGACTGACTTCTCCCAATCCTCATTTAGATTTAATATTTCAATGAGATTACAAACGGGTACTCTTGGCCATCTTCTCTCCAATCCATTTTATGCTTGTTATGTACTCTCTCTCTCAGAATGCACACTTGTTTCCAAGTTCTTAGAGTGGGGCAGGTGTAGTGGTGGTGTTGGTAGTAGTGGTCTCATTTACTATTTTTATTATCCATAGAAACTCTGACAAACGCATATGAAAGTGCTTCAGATATAATTCATTGTCAAATTAGGTGTGTAAACTCTTATAAAATCAAATGGGAAAATTACACAAGATATGATTAAAAAGAGAATTGAATTTAATTACCTGCATTTAATTGTAGTTTTTAGCAAATGCCATTGGCATACATAAATTATTTCATATTGACCATATTGAGAAATAGAGTAATTTTCACATAGATTGACATTTTTCCATTGCTATGATTTATATTTAGCTCTGCCTCAAATCTTTTGTGAAGAAAGATAATTAAAATAAAAACTACACAAATGTAGTTATTTAAACAGTTTCTATCAACAACTGCCATATATGCCTTTTCATGCTAATGAAACTAAGGCTGTGGCATCTGGTGCTGGTCAAGTATTTACATTTGGGTCGAACTAGAATGCAAGTACCATGACAAAATTGTTAATAGATTTGGTCATTAGATGCAGGTCAAATTTCCTTTTTATGTTTGAGCTGGGCCTGGAAAATAAAGAAGTCAATAATTTGTTGAATTACTAAGTGTGTACCATGGCAAATATGTTTGGCATTTCAAGTTGTAAACTTGGATGATCACGTTTGTGCCATCCTTTCACATGTATATTTCAGTTTTGGTGACTTGAATTCTAATAATAACTATGTTGTGAATGTAATGAGTGCTCTGTGCTTAATCACTTCTCATAATAAAAACACTTGTAGTAGGATCAAGGGCCCCAGATTAAGAGCAGCCCATTATTAACAAGTGTTCACACTGCTAAATTACACCTAGAATGTATTACACTTCTCCCAAGAAACTTTAACTATGAAATGGGAGAAGTTAAACTGATAGCAGTAGCTGCATTTTGAATTTTTTTTGTGTGACAGAGACAGACAGAGACAGAGAGAGACAGAGGGAGGGACAGATAGGGACAGACAGACAGGAAGGGAGAAAGATGAGAAGCATCAACTCTTTGTTGCGGCACCTTGGTTGTTCATTGATTGCTTTCTCATATGTACCTTGACTAGAGGCATTGCAGCAGACCGCGTGACCCCTTGCTTGAGCCACTGACCTTGGGCTCAAGCTGGTGAGCCTTGCTCAAACCAGATGAGTCCGCACTAAAGCTTGGGACCTTGGGGTTTCAAACCTGGATCCTCTGCATCCCAGTCCAACGCTTTACCCACTGCACCACCGCCGGGTCAGGCTGCATTTTTGCATGTCCATGCAGTGATTTATGTATTAAATGCACCACATAAAGCAAGGTATTCTTTTACAAATCCCAAATTTTGACTAAAAATTTCTCATTTCTAGACAAATGCTGTTAAATGTCTGTGAAATTAAATTTTTGACTCAGTGTATTTCTTTGTCTTTTAAAAACAAGTATAAACTTTTAAGAAATAATAAAAGATAAAATTATTTGTTATTTATGCATGTAATATGCCTCTGTTTTATTGCACCTCATAAGAACACAGATGTAACTAGAGTTGCAAGACAGTTGAAAGTTTTCTCATTAAGTTCTAGGCATTCAAAGACCTTGCTGATTATGTGACATTGAATTTCACCCTTCAAATAATCAAGATGCTAAAGTGGGATGGGCTGACTGACTGTACTGAAAGAGAAAACTCTGAAATAACTTTTGTAATCAACAAAGCTTTGTTTGGTTGCTGTGTATATTCACTTGCAGAAATATGTGTTCATATTCTCTCTTCCATTTTAATTTGTCTGGTGGATTAATGAGAAAGAAGTTAATTTGTTTGTGAAATGAGGGAATGTGGCTCTGAAAAAAAGTGTGTATGCTGATGGACTCATATTTTAAGAGTGATAAAAGGATACCAAATTCTATAGCCATAACAATAACTAATATTTGTTGAGTGTTTTTGCATTTTAGAAAATGTGTATAGTATCTTTTATCTTCAATGACCTTGTGAATTTGAGTTTATCCTCATTTTACAGATAATGAAACAATAATTCAGAGAAGTTGACAACTTTTTTTTTATTTCGTTGATGTCTGAAAACTTTTACACTAGAGTCTGTATTTTAAGGCTTATAGCCTCCTGATAGCAATTCTATATTTCTATAGCCTCCTGATAGCAATTATATATTTCCTTCTACCTAAACTTTTTAAGTTTAGCTCACCAGATAATTACTTCATTTTTTACTATCACTAATCATCCTATAAAATTACCTTATATATTTAGTAGTTGTAACATATAACCTTATTTAAATATAAACTCCGTGAGAGCAAGAAACTTGTCAGCTCTGTTCAATGCTGTATATTAGGTCATAAAATAGTCCCTGAAATACATGAAATTCTCTATAAATATTCTTGATTGACAGAAAAGAGGAATGAAAACCACCAGGTGCCCAGCACTCAGTTGGAAATGGAGCTATGAGGACAAAAGACATGGCTCCTGCTCTCCAAGAACTCACATTCTAACTTGCAACATAAGACCATGGCTATTGGTTGAAGATGCTTTATGTCAAGTTCGTAACCCCTCAATGTGTATTTCTCTCTCTGTCTTTCAGGCCTATTATCTCTGTGCCACTTCAAAAGTATATGTCAGATGTATATGAAATCAACATTTTTTTTGCCATTAACGTCCTTATTTTGTTAGAGAAGTGTTTTATTTTGTTTTTGTTGTTGCCCTGCCCCAGCCCAGCAAAATTTGCCCGTCTGTTCACTCAGTCTCTTCTATTTCAGGTCCTTTTTGGTTAGTGCTTTTCTCCACTGTGTATAAACCATCCTTTTAGATTTTGAAAGGTGGAAACAGAAATTTACTCAATTCCAATTATGATGTTAGGATTGCACCTTTAACCAAGGGTGCATCTGTCTTGAGGCTGTTCTACTGGCCTTCATTTAATTATTCTGTGGACGTAGGATACTCAGAACACAGATTGTCATAGTGAAGTTCTTTGTGTCTTGCCGTTCTTATACACACATCTCTAGGATTTATATCTGTCCCAAATTACAAGAATTGGGGTTGGGATGAAAGACCACAAGACTGGTGTCTGCTCAATGCCATAGTTACTCTCAGGTATATGATAATTGGGAAGGTCAGGCTAAGAATTTTATTTTTTTTGCTGAATGAGATTATATGATTTTTAATGCTTATTTTATAGAAAACAATATATTTTCCTAGTTGAATTGGTCAATTAATGATAATAGAATGGGCTTAAACTTTCTTAATTACAGGTTGGTAAACTAAGTACTTTTAGATGAAATTCTTAGACTCAAAGGAACTCTGTTTTCTTCATGCATAATGGGAGATATAAGTACACTTACTCCATGCTATTGCTGGAAGGATTAAATAAAACGACACCTCAACATTCCACCCAGATCCTCTCCCCTGTCTCACTTTCTTCCTATTCCACTGTAATCAGTCTTGTGCAGGTGCAGCAGCTGGAAGGAAATCACCCTCCCACAGGTACCCCCTGAGAGTACCTTACCCTATGGATGAGCCAGACACATTTGCTGTCTGGGTCTTTCTCGTGATGCTGAGGAGGGGAAGGGATGTGAACCTGCTCAGGGCCCACATGTGCTCAGTGGACAAGTAATGAGCTCTGCAGCAATCTTTGACGATTGAAAAGTTGGGGCTAGGATAAAATTTTTCTTGTTTGTCCTTCTGGGAAGACCATCTAGGACATAGTTAGGATGCTTTTGGGAGGATGCTGCAGTAAGATTAAGCAAGTCAGTTACACTCAGAGTTGACTAGCCTGGTAATGTGTCCTCTTAGTGGTTTTCCTTTCCTTCCTGCCTCCTTGCCTCTGCCTCTCACTCTTGCTCCCTGGGATTGCACATCTCAGTAACACAGCAGGCCGTGAACTTTTGCCTTCTGAAGGTAGTTTAAACAGAATGTAAGCCTGCCTCAAAATAAGTGTTGATTGTTTGTTATGAATATTATAATCTATGACTAATATATTAGTGATTGCTGTTGCCAGTGAAAGTAGGTAAAGGTAACATTTATTCAACCAGATAATTTTTGTTTTACAAACTCTATGATTGCTTTCAAGAAACAATATACAATCTCTAATAACAAAAGATGTTATCTAACACATTCTCTCTCTCTCTCTCTCAATATAATATATATATATATTTAATCTAGGTATACACATATACTACATATAAATATATATATGTATATATAGATACAGATAAAATTTATGTCCAATAGGAAACTTTTAAAGGCATCCCAGAAATGTCAACTTGTATTTGACTTTGATGTTTTTAGTCAAAGCAGGTCAGAAACCATTATTCACCATGGTCATAGGTTCCTAAAGATGCCATACTGGTAGAAAATATTTTTCTTGAAGTGTCTATGTTGGAATTGTTCTCTCCCCCCACGTAATTAACTTCCTATATTATAGTGATATGTTCATTCATGCATGACCATAGTGTGAAACCAAGAAAAGTCCTGGTATGCTAATTAATAAATCCACCATGGCCTGACCAGGTGGTGGCGCAGTGGATAGAGCATCGGACTGGGATGTGGAAAACCCAGGTTTGAGAACCCGAGGACGCCAGCTTGAGTGTGGGCTCATCTGGTTTGAGCAAAAAGCTCACCAGCTTGGACCCAAGGTCACTGGCTTGAGCAAGGGGTCACTCGGTCTGCTGTAGCCCCACGGTCAGGGAACATATGAGGAAGCTATCAATGAACAACTAAGGTGCCACAAGGAAAAATTGATGATTGATGCTTTTCATCTCTTTCCATTTCTGTCTGTCTGTCTCTATCTATCCTTCTCTCTGACTCTCTCTCTGTCTCTGTAAAAAAAAAAAAGAGATTAATAAATCCATCACAGTGAATACTTAACAAGACCTAATATATATCTCCTTGTGAATTGACTCATATATATAAAGGAGAATTCCAGGTTGAACTTTATAAACTAAAATAATTTCTTTTATTGTCTTACTTCTGGACCCTCTATTTTAAGACTCTTTAAATTTAAGATCTATTTTTTTTAAGACTCCTTATTTATAAGAGCAGCCATATATTGGTTTTGAATATTAAGATTAGAGGACTACACTGGTCTGAGAAGTACATTTGGAAACAAAAATAAAGCCCAAGTTTCTACTTGGATCTTCTAATCCATACAGTTTCTTCCATTGGGATGAGATGTTTACCAAATTTTTCCTCTATTGAATATTATTTCATTTTAAAAGACATACATTCTTTCTCTAAACTGAAATAAATGTCCTCCTTTACTGTTACATATTTAGTGGACAGTATGTTGCTCATTCTCATTAACTGCTTTGTAAAGATTATCCAGTTATTTTATAGGCATCTTTTTGCAGTTGTCTAACAA
The DNA here is from genome assembly GCF_036850995.1 of Saccopteryx leptura. NCBI lineage: Eukaryota > Metazoa > Chordata > Mammalia > Chiroptera > Emballonuridae > Saccopteryx > Saccopteryx leptura. Next base: position 94,133,380 of record NC_089507.1, read on the forward strand.
TGGTCTTTAATGACAAGGATCATATAATTTCTCTCTCTCTCTCTCTCTCTCTCTCTCTCTCTCTCTGCGTCCCACAAACTGCCTGGGTTAGTGCCTATCATAAGCTCATCAAAGTAATTTATTTTTATGAAAATCTAATGAAGGCCTTTTGTTTTTCTAAATGCATGAACTGACTCATGTCTCGGTATTTCCCCTATTAATAGGACACATAATTAACTGTGTTCCAATGTTAAACAAATACAAGCTATTTTGTGGAGGGTAGTGGTAGTTCTTTAAAGTCATTTTACAAAGAGCAAAGATGACTTTGTCAAGAAGAGTGGTGGGAGCTCTGTTGTCTGTAATTGTAAAGGCATAAAGCCCTGCCGGTGCAGGCATCAGAAAAGCTGCCAAAGCTGAAAAGTACCTGGCTGGGTTTTAAAGGACAGGAATACAATACTCTTACTAAGACATGCTTTATAGAGTCCAATTCACAGCCAAGGAAAACAGCTTTTGGAGCTTTTGGGTGTCCATAAACAGCTAGATGAATGCAAGGAAGCCAAAACCAGGGATGAGTGGGGTATTTAAATGCTCAACTTGCTCAGCTGCCACAGTGTCCTCCCTGAACACCAATGCGCTTGCTCAGAGAGAACTGAGGAACGCTGTACATGTTTGTAATTTATGGAAAATCTACATGTGGGGGACAAGATAGAGAACACTAATGAAATAGCCAGTTCTTATGTTATAAATGATAAAAAAAAAGATATCTGGCTGTTTTCTCAATGTGATCATAACTTGACGCTGAAGAGAGAGGGAGGACAGTTGAGTAGTGACCCTAAGATAATGCCTTGTGGTCACTCAAGTCCTAGGTGACAATTGCCCGTTGATAAGCCAATTCAAGTGTCTTCTTAGCCAAGACACTTCAAAAACCTTGCCAAGAGAAAAGGGCATGTGGCAGTAAGTTGTAAAGTGATAAAAAGCAGACATGGGTGGAAAAATTTTATCAAGAAAGATAAAATGAAGAAATTATATGAATATGATAACAACACAACAAAGAATATTTTATAGAAAAAATTTTGTAGTGTTGCCAACTTCTAAAGCAAAATGAATGAAGAGCAAATGGGTTGTATTTCAAACACATACCATTGCACTGAGCAACAGTTACATTTTACTACTGAAGTCACATTTTTCCGCTGGTGCAATAAAATTTCAAAATACTGAAAAAATCATAGGATTCATGTGTTTTTTAAACTTCAAATTTAAGATGGATTTTACAGTTAACTGTTCCATAAAAAAGTGTTTAAAATACTTGGAATTGTGTTATAGCTTCGAGGAAGTGCCATGCTGTTTACATAACCAGGACGGAAACTTGAAGTTTCTTATGGTTTTTGGGCTTTTGGGTTAGTTACAAAAAGTCCAAAAAAAAAATGTGCTGGCACTTTTATTGGAGAGATTCTAGGCTTCAATGCTTTCATAACTATTATATTTAATGGCTCATAGAGATTAGAATAGTGTAGTAAATCTTCCGGATTATAAATTGGAAATGCTTTTTGTGATTCATAGAATTTCCTCCATGTATGATTAGCTGGTTTTACATGTAATTATTTCATTTGACATATCTTCTATTGGTGGAAACCCAGCTTGGAGATAAGATTCATAAAAATGAGGCAAAATAATTTTTCCCTATATCTTTTCCATTTCCTAATCTTTCTCAATGATTTTGTTCCTCTACCAAAATAAAGGTTCTTTGTGAGAGTATCAGGTTAGTGGTTATTACCTCAGCTTCTGGAGTTAAAATTCCAAAATACAGATCCTGTTTTGACTCTTTTCCCATTGTACGACCTCAGGCAAGTAGTTCCACTTACTGCCAAGCTCAACCTTTTTACCTCTAAAATGGAGATAACAGTAGAATCTTCCTCTGTTATTCTGAGGATGTAGGTGGTAAAACGTGAAGTACCCAGCAAAATGCTTGATGCACAGGAAGCACTCATTTGTTATTAATGCTCTTTGGATAGGAGTGGCTCCTTATGGTCCCTCCCACAGTGCCCTGCACCCTACTGGTGCTCCATTCATATTTATTGGCTATTTATTTTGTTGATAATCTTTTCACATGTTTGTTTTTATACGTAACTTCTCTTCTCAAACCATTCTAGTTTGGCTCTAGTCAGGGATTGGGAGGATGGTGCAAAGAAAAGGGCTTGAATTACATTAGAAGGAGGAATAAAAATAGACTGAACTCCACTAGAGCAGTCTGTGGAATGCCTGCCCGTCAAATTCCTTCCAACTGAGAGAGGCAATGAGAGGTACACAATTTCCTCTGAATGAACGTTCTGTCTCTGTGACCCAGGATCTCTACCTTCTCTGGCTCCCTGTGTAAACGTGGGGCCCTAATTATTTTCTCACTGTTAAGGTTTGTGGCCACCTTTTGAAATAATTCTTCTTGTCATGCATGATGTTGACCTGGCCATTCCTAAGGGTGGTAATGCTGACCAGGTCCTTTGCCGCAGACGATTCTCATTAATCCATATTGATTCTTATCACTTCAAGGTGAATTTTCTCCCTCATTTGGGACACTGTCTTAGCTTTGAGTCAGTCAAGATAGGCTAGGTAGTGTTGAAGCAACAAACAACTCTCTAATGTCAGAAGCTTATAACAAAAAGGGTGCATCTCTTGCATACATATGTCTGTCAGGGTCACCTAAGGTCTCTGCCCCATAGCATCACTTCCTCCCTCCAAAATAACAGTTTAGAACAGGGGTCTCAAACTCAACTCAGCATGTGGGCCGCAGAGCAAGATCACAGCCATTCGGCGAGCCGCACTAGGTCTACAAAAGGCAACTGTTACGCAACACTTTTCTCACTGCAGTTGAAAACAAAAAAAATCAGTACAACAAGCACAATCGTACATGCAGTTTACTCAGTGTCACAAAACGACCAGAAACTGTAGTTCGCATCACAACTGCTGTTAACTAAGCTAATATCTAGCTAGGATGCTAGATAAATGAAAAATACAAGTAGGCTCGTAGGCTTACTTAATTTTATCCAAAATATTTTGAACTTCGTGGATTAGTCTGCGGGCCGCACAAAATTGTTTGGCGGGCCGCATGCGGCCCACGGGCCGTGAGTTTGAGATCCCTGGTTTAGAACATTGGCCAGAACCATGGAAGAGAGGAAAATAATAGTGTTACATACAGGCTATTGAAGCTCCTACCCAGAAAGGACACTCTATTGCTTCAGTTCACATTTCATTGGCCAAAGCAAGTAAGGTGGCCAAAATTGTCTTCAACAGAATGGGGGATTAAAATTTTCCTGTTGGAGGCAAAACTAGGTATTGGTGAAAAGTGGTGGATTGGACAATTGAGGCTAAGAGATGGTCATTGTTTTTCTCTTTTTTACTCCCCTTTATTACTTGGTAAAGAAACTCAGTCCAGGTCACTAGCCATCAGCTCCAATCTGTATTCTTTCTGGGAGGCTATGAAAACTTTCATACCTGTATGGCCCTTAGTTGCTCACCTTTGGCTTCCAACTTGACCCGTGTTAGCTTGCACAGTCATTGCGCAGACCAGACTCTTTCGGAACTCTTGCCACAAAAACACTTTGATAACATGGGATATATACATGACACCCTTTTTCCCCTTTAATTAACAACAACAACAGTGTTAATAGTGAACACTTTTTATGTGCCGTGCAGGGTTCTAAGGGTTTTGTGTGAACTAACATGTTTAAACAGTTCTATGAGGGTAGGTACTATTATTATCACCATTTTACAGATGGGACAGTTGAGGGACTGAGAGGTTAAGTAAGCTGTTAAAGGTTATTCTGCTAAAAGGTAATAAGAGCACTGATATTTGAGCCCTGTGGAGTCTGGCTCTAGAGTGTGATCTTAGCCATTTTACTATGTCGTTTCTTAAAGAGAGTGGTTTCAGTGAAATTCTTAGCAGAGCGGTGGGGATATATTAAGTTCCCAGTACACGATCATTGTTGCTACTGATGCTCAAATTGGCAAGCTTAACCTTTTCTTTCTTCAAAGATTTGGGATGTATTTTTCATATAACTTCAGTCTTCACAGAATTACTGTAAGGTAAGTATGAAAGAGGCAGTGCTACTGCCATTTAATAGGAGATAGCTCAAAAACAGTGATTATGCACGTAGGCTCGGCTTGTGTGTTCTCTTCTCTGCTATTGATCCGCTGACATTATGCTATATCCAAGATGCAGTGGGAACTTTACCCAGAAAGGATATAGTTCAATATGAGTGTGCTTATCTCACTGTGTTATTTCTTTGGCTATACAGGAATATGAAGCTAATTTGTAGGTGATATTATATTTTCATCTCATGCTTTATATGCAACCTCTATCCATGTTAATGGGGAATTTTTTGTGCTTACTCTAGGGAAAATTGATTCCAATTATTGAATATAATTTATTCCAACCCCTTGATGGAATAATTTATACTCTAGAGATACTCTTGAAATGTGTAACCAATAGGGATCTCTATTTATACACAAGTTTTTACACATCTTTCAATTAAATAAGAAATCCAAGTGCAAAACCCATCACTCAAGGAAAGCATATGTGTTTGTAACAGTCCCGAGAGTTTTTTTGGTCCATAAACCAATAAATGGATTACACTTACCAGGCAAAATTCTTCTCTCAGGCCCCATGTGGATCTCCTATTGACTTACCTGTGAGGCGGCTCACAGGGGATGGCCGGTGCTTTAGGCTGCAAAGAGAGAAATGGTTATTTTTTTATGTAATCAATTTTAGGGCTCCAATATTGATTGTTATAAAGAATGCATTTATCAGTATACAACCTATTACATGTTTAAATACACATTTATTTGTTTACAAGTACTACAGACAATAGACCTTTTAGCAAGGAAAAGTGAGTTTACTTTTTAATAAGAGGGGCGGCAGACTTACGTATCTTAATGTATAAATGAAAATAGGATAAGATCACTATGTGGGTTTTATGTAGCAGTCATAGCAGCCCATCTTTAATGTGATGTCAGAGACATGAATTTTTTTTTACTTCATTTCTGGAATTTCATGAAAAACTAAAATGAAAATTTTCTTTTCTTTCTTTTGTGTGTGTGTGTGTGTGTGTGTGTGTGTGTGAGAGAGAGAGAGAGAGAGAGAGAGAGAGAAAGGGAGAAAGATGAAGAGATGAGAAGCATTAACGTCAGCGACCGTGGGCTCAAGCCAGTGACCTTGGGGTGGTCCCACGTTCAAGCTGGTGAGCCTTAGCTCAAGCTGGATGAGCCCACACTCAAGCCTGTAACATTGGATTTCAAACTTGGGTCCCTAGTGTCCCAGGTTGATACTCTGTACACTGCACCACCACCGGTCAGGCTAAAATGAAAATTTCTTATATAAAGCATTGCAATTCATACTTTTTACTTAAATGGTATTACTTATAATAAAAAATCAACTATGGCAAAAATGATGTTAATGTAAGTTCAAGTCTTTAACATAATTTTTTCAGGTAGAGTGGTCTAAACACCTCTTTATTACAATGTTTTGTAGTATATTTCAGTTGTAATATTTGAAAAGAAAAGAGAAACCTCTATTGTAATGAATCACTATTTAATAAAGAGATTTAGGAATTATTTATCTCTCTGATATTCAGAATAGCCAAGCATAATTTTTGAGAGTTTCAAAATATTCAAATAAATTTACAAATTATGAGATTGTTGCCAAATATCAGTTTGTTTCAAATATGACCCAAATATTTCATATAAGTCTTGGAGATCGAACACCATAATCGCCAATTTAGTTTCTGAGTAAAAACTATGGATTTTAATATAAGACTTTGCAAAACAAAATAAGAACATTTATGGCATTAAAAGAATACTTTTAAAATTTGTAATAATTTGTGTTTTCTAGTATGTAAATACTTTATACCAGGGTTTTGAAGGAACAACAAATTTTATGTTCTGAGTGGTAAATATTTAGTTAAGCATATATGACACTCATTTTTTTAGGTATAAGAGTATTTAACATAGCAGTAATAGTGACTCTAAGTACTATATAACAAATTAAAAATATTTGTTTTTTGACTATAAAAGATTTAATATATAAAGCCAAATGTGATCTTTCGGCCATTTTTGCTGCCATTCTGTCAGGTTAGCAGGTCCTGTGTGTGGCTGTTGTAAATAGCTATGTTCAGATAATTTGTTTGGACTTTAAAGTTTTAACTGATTATTTTTTTCTAAACCAGTCCTTAATTTTGAAAAATTCTCAGTGAATTCTCATAGTCATCTGCTCCTTTAACATTAAATAATAATTTCAGCATTTGCTAAAGACATTATGAAACTGGGGGCATAATCCACAGTGACAATCTATAGACAGGTGGGCCCATGCACAGACACTCCTGGACACGCACCATGGTGCTTACAGTCCCATTGTTTCTTTTCTTTCCAAGCCCTAGAAATGTGCTGCACTTCCGCTCATGCTAATAAAGCAGAGGAGCCATGGAATATCTTTTCTGTCTACAGCCCACTCTGTTGCCCTCCCTCCTACGGCGTTCATTTGGACTTTTAATGGAATGTCCAGCTGATGGTTCTGTGACTGTTGACAGGAGCAGAGCACAAGAATTCACTCACCATCTATTACCTTGGCCTCTCCTTTTTCAACAGCATTTGGTTTCTTTTTCTCAGCATCGGAGAAACACTTGAGCAAGTTGATCTAAAAAGCTTCTACGGAAACAAAGCTGTATGTATAAAAACACACACATATCCCTTTGGTCAATTTAACCTAGTTGAATGTCACCAAACTTTTTGTAATGGTTAAAAAAAAGAAAGAAAAAAAAAGCCAGATTTTTATTTGTCCTTGAAAAACAGACCAGGATTAGATATTTTTTAAATTACATGTTTGAGACGTTAACCAGTGGCCTCTTTAATTATGAGAAGCTAAGAGCTACAAATTTCATTGGGTTAAAATAGGGTATCAGGTTTAGGCTTCTGCTAAGAAATTAACTTTTAAAGTGATTTTAATATATGAAGAAATAAGACAGTAATTTTAGTTTCATATCTTTAGGTTTAAAATTTTTTTTTCTTAAGTGACAACAACAAACATTTCTATTTAAATCCATTTACTAAATGATAGCCAAGTACTAAAACAATAAACCTCATGACCAGATTCATGTGTAAGATCACAGATAGTTCGTGGTCAAGTCAGGGCTCGGGATCCTGATCTCATGACCCTTTCCATACCAGCTTCCAACAAGCTCTGATGTGGCTAGAAGTCTAGAAGCCATCCACAGGAACCTAAAACCAATTACTTTAGTATTAATTAATGATATTTAACCAATGTATGTCAATGACTGTACACAAGAAGGGCTTGAGATAACTGGTTCAGTCATCCAAGTACAAAGAAATAATTGCCCTGGAAAGACTAGGTGTTTAATAAGCTTTTATTGAAAGAGAAAGAATAACTGAGATGCTCTGGTTATTAAGCTTAGAATCAGCTAGGTTTCCTTTCAAGTTCCGGTTTCTCCTAAGAATTTTGAGTCCTGAGTGAATTATGTAGATTTTGCTAAATTTCAGTTTCTTCATCTGTAAAGTAGGAACAATGATGGTATTTATCTCATAGAGTGGTAGGGATGATTATTTGAGATGATGCTTAGAATTGTGTTTCTCCATAGTAACCACTTCATATACATTGTTGTTGATGTCATTTTAGATTATTACTGCTGTTATATCAACTTACAATTGCATTGAAACAAAATAAATAACCCACATAAATATATACTTGAAAGCCATCTTATTAGATATATATCAGAATTCACATTGTAAAATATACATGGTCATAGTTGAGAACACTCATTTTATTTTAAACAAACATTTATATAGCACTTATTATGTGCCAAGCACTATTCCAACAACTTTACAAATATTAACTTTCTTATCTTCACAACAACTCTGTGAAGTAGGTGTCATTGTCCTCTTTCTTTCAAACTGAGGAAAGGAGAAGCTGGAAGGTGAAGGAGCCAGAGTTTAAAACCTGAGTGTGGTTTGAGTTTCTGTGTGCTGAACCACCACCCCTGCCTCGTGTGGAAGGATCGGCTCACAGTGTGGCACTGTCATGCTTATCTGTGGGCACATGATATTCCAAAACAAGAAGAAGTTGGATTTAAAAACCAGTGTAGAAATAGAATCCTAACTACATAAATATCTTTGAAGCACTAGTGTAAACAACTTACTATTTCAAAAGAAAAATAGCATAGTTGAAAAATTGGGTCTATTGAGACAGTATCAAATAAGTCATTAGAAGAAGTGATTAAAAGTAGTATGTATATGAACATAGTATATATTCCCTGTGTATAAATATTTACAAACTTTTCCTATTTCTTGGCTCCATTTTTGTGTATATCTGAATTTGTAACATCACATGCAAATGTGAGAGGATTTAACATCTGGCTAAAATAACTTTTGAATATTTTTACCTTTAGTCACTGGTATGATTTTATCAAATGATTAATTTTCATATGCAGTTATTATGGCAATATGACAATATAGAATATTTTTTTCTAAACTAAAGTATGAGAAAGTATGATAAGTATAGAAATTATATTATTTTTAAGGCTCTTATATTTAATTTTACAACATATCATTTATATTCTATTAAATGTTGGTAGTTACTACTTGGAAATATATAAGTAATTGAGAATGACAATCAAAGTTATATTTGTACAATACTTTAGTTAAAAATTTTTTTGTCATTAAAATGATCAATTAGAAGTTCCCAGAGCAAAAATCTTTCTCTATATGAATAAGTAGTTTGTTACTTTATGTTATAATATAGATTAAGTAGAAATAGCTTAATTTTAAAAATGTAACCTTGTTATCTGTGGAAGTACTGAAAAACATTACTGAAAAGTTTCTCACAAAACTTAGCTAGCAATAAGAATGCAGGCATATATGATGGGTCATTGCACACATAAATTGTGCCCTTACTATTCTATTGTTGCTGGAAATAAGTAACTGACAGTTCTAGCTAAGAACTCAACTTTATTGCAGGTGATCTAGTAGCTGTTGACAAACGTCAATAGTTAGGTTGTAAGACATAGAAAAAAGTGCCAATATCCACTGAATGAAGACTGATAGTAAGCATTGTTCACATTTTAAGTTTTATCACTAAGTTACTATCGTTTTTCTCTCTGAGCAAATGAATCATTTTAAATAGAAGCAAACTGACCCTCCCATTAGCAAGTCTAAATCGGTAAAGCAACATCTATTTTCAGAATCTTTCTAGCTATACAGGGATCTTTACAGTTTGCACTGCTTTGTCCTGTCCCAAAATGACAGCATTCTGTTACAAATAGATTATTTGAGCCTTGGTGCCAGCGTCTCTATTGTGGAACCTTTGGTCGGGAAAGCCGACAGCTGGGAGGAGTTCAGTGTTTTGAAGGTTACGATCACAGCAGTTTCATAAGTGCTTTATTTCAGTTCTGTTCTGGCTACAGAAGGGACAGGTGCGGTCTGGTTCTGATTTCACTGGTCTTAATTTCTTATCTGACCTGGTAGTCAATCAAGGGCATGGGAGAAAGGGAACGAGGGAGAGATAGATGGGTGGGAGAAGGGAGTGGGGCTATAGCTGCGGGGGAGGGATGCCAGTGTCTGCTAGAGGCCGTGTGTGTGTGTGTGTGTGTGTGTGTGTGTGTGTGTGTGTGTGTGTGTGTGTGTGTTGTGCTAAGCATCTGACTTTTCTCATCTAGGAACTGGCAGTTCTGCTTATCATCCCACACTTCTGTGTGTACGAATGCTGCCCTGTGCAAAATGGATTTCTGAGTGTTAACCATCATGTTCTTCTTTTCCAGAGGGTCTTCTGTAGGATTTCATTTGCAGAGCACAGAGGGCAATATCTAGGGTAATTCCAGGGCTTAGGGGCTGTGATCTTTTGTCAACTCTCCTTGTGAGAGAAATTAAACTTGGCCTGAGCACCCATAATCGCAGGGTGTGCAGCACTATTCCTGGTCAGTGGGTGGGAAATAATAAACCCGACAAGTATTCATGGGAGAGAAAAATGAGATGTCGTAATATAATAAGAATATATTCGTAAATCTATCCATTTCTCAGCAACAGAGAATTCCCACTTCAGTAAAGGCTTTGAGCAGATTTATAGTCTTCAAGAAAAATATTCTTAGTTTTATGAGATTTGATTCTCTATGCTAAAATGAGATATATTTAAAAGCAGAACAGCCTTGCAAAAGGAGGAAAACTACTAAAAAAGATGGAGTTAATATAATACTAGCCACTGGCCTTTTGATGGCATGCTGGATAATGCCTATGATACTCAGTGAAGAAAATCTGAGCACAAACACGAGTGCTGAATTATACCTCTGAGTGCGCGGAAGGAACATACAACCTGTCTTCATGCTTTCTAAAACAGGAACCCAGACAGTTTTACAGCCTCTTACAATTGTCAAGCAATTTCAATACAACAACAGTTTCACTTAAGGCATTTGTCAGAAATATAGCTTTCATAATTGCAGTGTGTTTATAGTCTGATTTTCTACAGGATGCCCGAAGCAGTGCATGCTGGGATACGAGCACACTTTGCTATGCCGGTCTCCGTGTGTGTGTGTGTGTGTGTGTGTGTGTGTGTGTGTGTGTGTGTTTGTGTGTGTGCGTGCGCGTGTGTGTGTGTCTCTGTGTGTGTGTGTGTGTGTGTGTGTCTTGTGCTAAGCATCTGACTTTTCTCATCGAGGAACTGGCAGCTCTGCCTATCATCCTGCACTTCTGTGTGTACGAATTTCTGAGACCCAAACTGGTAGTTAAGATAAGGGCTACTCTACTCATGATTAATAGTTAATATTTTTACATTTATTTGTGCTGAGTTCAGAATTTTCTAAATCTACTTGTTGCAGATCAGATCAAGGTGTGATATGGAGAATCTTTTCAGTGGGTGGGAAAACTAGGACTTCTCTTAGTTTGAATATTTTAGAATTGAACCAACGTTGGAGCATCCTTCAAAGTGGAAAGCACATTGAAGCTTTCCATGCCAAGATGTTATACTCTTGACCTTGGTGATAAACTGGCTCTGCAACCAATCTCAAGACTTAGATGGTAGCTGTGACTGTGATCCCATTGGTGTCCATGTTAGGACGCTGCACAGTTCTCTAAGAAGGCCAGACTTATCTTTGGGAAAGTACAAGCATTTGGCATGCTTGAAGAAGGAAGATAAAACTGTGGGCCTTATACTAAATTCATATCAAAGAGTGAAACTTCAGTGGGCAAAATTCAATATTAATTCCATATTCTAAATCATCTATTATTGTTTGGAGATTACTTATTATATAGTATTCTGATCTCTAACAGCACATCTTAGAATAAAAATACTTATAATTAATTTTTATTTTTTGAGTGAGATTAAAAAATGTTAGTTATTATGCACCAAAATCTTGTTTTAGGTGACTTGAATATGACTCTTTCTGTGTGGCCTTAAAGTTACCCCTGACAGTAAAAACAGAGACAATGTCATAAAATAAGGGATAATTTTCAGCCAGAATAAAGTAAAATGAAATGTGGTTACTTCAGATAAAAATTAAGTGTATGGCATGAAGAGTGAAAGAATAAAATATACATGACCCTAAAAATTAATTTAGAGAAGATTGCTCCACGTGTACACTTATTTTTGAACTGTAAGCTTCTGTCAGCCCGGTCAGTTCAGTATACTGGGTCCTCTGCATATAGAGCAGACATTGAATTTCTTTCATCTCTGTGACCCCTCCACATCCAGCAGCCACTGCTCAAACTAGCATATAAAGTGTGTTTTAGAGTTGCTGTTATTAAAAAGAAAACATATATATTTTTTCTGAATTCAGGTAGCCCCAAGTTATAGGCAAGTTATGTTTAGACAAGATAAAGTTGCAAGCTAGATATGTTTTAGAAGAAGGAAGTATATAGTTTGTTTACCTTGAGCACTTAGTGGAAGTTCTGCTGGCTGTTCATGCCATGTGTTCTTGTCTCTGGCCAAATGCAGCATCTTTCTCATTTAATTAACAGGACAGTATGTTATATGTGGGGCTCGAAAGATTTCCCAAGGGCTCTTTGTTTATGGTATTTTAGAATGCTGTTATTTTTAAATGGATCTGATAACTTGTAATCCGCTTTGTGTTCTCTGGCACAGTTATAATGTAGACAAAGAACTTAATTCCATAGAATGTCTGAATACCATGAAACAACTTAAGTCTGATGATGTGATAGGAGATGAAGAAAATCAAGGAATAGAGATCAACTTCCTGCTTTCCTAAATTAGCTGTACATTCTAAAGAAACAAGTTACGTGGCCCTTTTATTTTAAAACTTTCTTTTTATGTTTGAATTCTCTCAACTTTATAAGAAAAAAAAGTTTTCCTTCTATGTATTTTCTATCTGAATATTTGCTTTCCTCTTCCATATTATTAAGAATCCATTTATGTGGTATATTGTCATGTTCCCACCATTTTTTTTTGTCTAATGAAATTTGAGAAGCACGTTGAATTTAGAAAAGTTTGGTGCCATAAAATAAAAAGAGAAGAAAAATTGAAAAGTTAAAAGTAACTTTTAAGGAAAAAAATTATTTATATACTTTTTGGGTTTGTTTATTGTTAAATTTTATTTTATTTTATTTTTTTTATTAAGTGAGAGGAGGGGAGGGAGAGACAGACTCTCACATGTGCCCTGACTGGGATCCACCTGGCAAGCCCCCTAGGGGATGATGCTTTGCCTATCTGGGGCCCTTGCTCCATTGCAACCTGAGCAATTTATTAGCTCCTAGCGCAAAGGCCATGGAGCTGTCCTCGGTGCCCTGTGCCAACTCACTCTAACTGAGCTATGGCTGCAGGAGAAGAAGAGAAGAGAGAGAGATAAGTAAGGAGTAGCAGAGGAGAAGAAGATGGTCACCTCTCCTGTGTGCTCTGACCATGTATTGAACCCGAGATATCCAGACTCTGAGCTGACGCTCTACCACTGAGCCAACTGGCCAGGGACTGTTGAGTTTTTAATAATGGAAAATGTCAAACATATATGTGTAGACAGAATAGTATAATGAATTACAATGTACCCATCACTGAGCTGCAAAAGATTTTCAACTCATGGCTAATATTGTTTCATTTATAACCTTCCCTTTTATCCACATATTACTTTGAAGCAAATATTAGACATCATTATATTTGATTTGTAATTGTTTTTCCAATTATCCCTAAAAAATAAATACCTTGGCCCTGGCCGGTTGGCTCAGTGGTAGAGCGTCGGCCTGGTGTGCAGAAGTCCCGGGTTTGATTCCCGACCAGGGCACACAGGAGAAGCACCCATCTGCTTCTCCACCCCTTCCCCTCTCCTTCCTCTCTGTCTCTCTCTTCCCCTCCCGCAGCCAAGGCTCCATTGGAGCAAAGATGGCCCGGGGCTCTGGGGATGGCTCCTTGGCCTCTGCCCCAGGCGCTAGAGTGGCTCTGGTCGCAACAGAGGGACGCCTCGGAGGGGCAGAGCATCGCCCCCTGGTGGGCAGAGCGTCGCCCCCTGGTGGGCGTGCCGGGTGGATCCCGGTTGGGTGCATGCGGGAGTCTGTCTGACTGTCTCTCCCGGTTTCTAGCTTCAGAAAAATACAATAAATAAATAAATAAATACCTTTTTAAAACATAGCCACACTATCATTATCATACCTAATCATTAGCAATAATTTCTTAATGTGGAAACCCTTATGCATTGTTTAAATTTCCAATTGTCTCATAAAAAATTATAATTTTTTAGTTTGGTTTTTGAATCAGGATAATAAAAGTCCACATATCAAAATTGGTTAATATTTGCTTTAAGACTCTTAAGCAAAAAGCTTTTTCTTCTATCTTGTTCTCTCTTTTTCCTTTCTGTAGTTTAAGAAACTTCATGGTTTTACTCTGCTGATTATACCCCGGTAGTGTCTTTGAATATATATTCTTGTCTCCTATGTGTTTTGAGTCAGATTAAGATTTTATCTTTAATTCACAAATTGTTCTCTAAGGCTAAAATTCATGAGTTTAGAACCTATATTTTCTTCTATGTAATTTATTGTTTCACATCTTATATTTAGGTCTTTGATCCATTTTGAGTTAATTTTTGTGCAGAGGAACAATGTATAGTCAAGGTTAATTCTTTTGCATGTGGTTTTCCAATTTTACCAGCACCATTTATTGAAGTGGCTTTCTTTTCTCCATTGTGTGTTTTTGACTCCTTTGTCAAAAATTATTTGTTCATATATATGTGGTTTTATTTCTGGGCTCTTGATTCTGCTCCATTGGTCTATATGTCTGTTTTTCTGCCAATACCATGCTGTTTTGATTATGTGGCTCTGTAGTATAATTTGAAGTCAGGAAGTGTGATACCTCTGGCTTCATTCTTTTTTCTCAAGATTACTTTGGCTATTTGGGGTTGTTTATGGTTTCATACAAACCTAGTGATTTTTTGTTATATTTTTTTTAAAAGTGACATTCAGATTTTAAGAGGGGTTGCTTTAAATTTGTATAATGCTTTGGATAATAGGGCCATTTTAACTATATTGATTCTTTCAACTCATGAACATGGAATATATTTCCGTTTCGTGTGTCATTTTCAATTTCTTTCAATAATGTTTTGTAGTTTTTAGTATATAGGTCCTTCACATCCTGTGTTTAGTTTATTTCTAGGTATTTTATTTTTTGTTGTTTTGCAATTGTAAAAGAAATTGTTTTTTTGAGTTCATTTTTTGAAGTTTACATTATTTGCTTATAAGAAAGCAACATACTTTTGTATATTAGTTTTGTATCCTGCGATTTTACTGTATTTGTTTATTATGTCTAATAGTTTTTTGGTGGAGTCTTTGGGGTTTTCTATATACAGGATCATGCCATCTGCAAAAGTGATACCTTTATTTTTTCTTTCCCAATATGGATGCCTTTTATTTCTTTCTCTTGCTTGATTGCTTTGAATAAAACTTCCAGAACTATGTTAAATAAGAGTGGAGAGAGTGGGCAGCCTTGTCCTGCTCCTGATTTTAGAGGAAAAGCCTTCATTTTTTCACCATTTAGTATGATATTAGCTTATGATTTGTTATATCCCTAAAGGCAAGAGAAGTAAAGACAACAATAAATGAATGGGACTATTAAGCTTCTGCACAGCAAAAGAAACTGACAACACTTACAAAAAGGCTAACCGAATGGGAGATGATATTTTAAAACAACAGTTCTGATAAGAGATTAGTATAAAGAGTCATAGAACTCAGCAAACACAAGAAAATAATCCAGTTAAAAAAGAGGAGAGGAGCTGAACAGATACTTCTCTTAGAAGGACATACGAATAGCCAACAGAGATATGAAAAGATTCTCATCTGCATTAGCTATTAGAGATATGTAAATCAAAACTACAATGAGATACCACCTCACACCTGTTAGATTTGGCTGTTATCAACAAGACAGGTAATAACAAGTGTTGGAGAGGCTGTGGAGAGAAAGGAACCCTTATTCACTAATGCTGGCAATGTAAACTGGCACAACCATTATGGAAGAAAGTATGGTGGGTCCTCAAAAAATTAAGAAAAGAGCTACCATATAACCCAGCAATTGCTCTACTGGGTATCTACCCCCAAAACTCGAAAATATTGGTACACAAAGGCACATGCACTCCTATGTTCATTGCAGCATTATTCACGGTGGCCAAGACATGGAAACAACCAGTGTCCTTCAACAGAAGATTGAATAAAGAAGATGTGGTACAGATATATTCAATGGAATAGAACTCAGTAAATCAGAAAAAGCTAAGAACTATATGATTTTACACATAGGTGGGATATAAACTGAGACGCATAGACATAGATAAAAGTGAAGTGGTAAAAAAAAAAAAAAGTGAAGTGGTTACGGGGGGGATGTGAGGCAAATGGTGCAAGGAAAGGAGTAAAGAAGGACATATAAATGGTGACAGAAAATGAATTGACTTTGAGTGATGAGTATTCAATATAATCAACAGTTCAAATGCTATAGAAATGTTTACTTGAAACCTATGTACTCTTAGTGATCAATGTCATCCCTTTAAATTAAATTGTTTAAATAAAATAAAAAGATAAATACCTGCAATGGGACAGAAAAAGAGAGATTTTATGTCTCAGTTATTTTTCTCTTTGTATTATATTCTTATTTATAAACATAGTGTACCAGTGTAGTTTTTTAAGTGAAACCTTAATATGCTTTAAAATGCTAATCCCCTTTGTTATAATACCAGTGTTCTCCAAGAGTGGTCTCCAGACCAGAATCAGCAGCATCACTTAGGAACTTGTGAAATATGCAGGTTCTCAGGTTCCAGCCCAGACCTACCAACTGAGATATGTTGGGGGTGGGATCTAGCAGTCTAAGTTTTAAGAAGCCATCCATGGGATTCTGATGCAAATTATAGATCATTAGTGTTCATTTGTTAACTACTTGTGTATTTTAAAATTGAAAAAGTTTTGGCATTTGTAAAGAAACAATTGTGTAAATCATTCCTTGAATAGATTACCTAATAAGTTATTTTAATAATAATACCATTGTTTTGCTAAATGAAGTGTGTCCCTTCTAATTCTACCTTCTTCAACCCAGCACATGTCCCTAATTCTGCAATTTCTCCTGTGAAAGGAAGATCAGAAATCCAGTAGAGATCTAATGCACAGTGTAATGAACATAGACAGTAAACTGAACTATAATTATGTAATGTGATAAGTATTGCTACAACAGCAATCATATTATAATATATAAGTGATCGAAGCAACACACATCACACTTTAAATTTACACAGTGTCATGTCAAATTTATTCAATTAAAGATAAGAAGAAACCAATAAAGAATTACTATTATGAATTTCTAGCATTCTGTTAAATTTGCCATCACCCTATTTAATTTGACTGCTGCTGTTCACTCTCACTGCTGTTCCTTTTCACTGTCATGACCCGACTTAACACATAATTTCCCATTATTTCTGGAGCAAATCCAAGATTCTTACTCCTCACTTCAAAGAGCCACACCCCTATGCCTTAGTTCTATCCATGCTTACTTGTAGCATTTTAACCTTCTTGTTCTACTTAACTTTTATTTGCTTCTCCTCTTTATTCGTACAAAGTTTTTGTTGCTGAAGTAACCAAGAATTTATATAACCCATTATATTACACATCTGGTCTTTTAAAAAGTATTCCTAGATTAATCACATAATCTGAAAGTGGAAGTCATCCTTGGCTAATCTAGTATTTTTCAGAAGGCTTATACTTCTAGACATACACTAGTGCCATTGCATGAATTCATGGACAAGAGGCAATAGTGTAAACATTAGAAGCATGGTATATGTGCTGTCGAAATGAGCACAAGAGTAAAGGCAAGAGCTCATGGATTTGAATCTTCTCCTGGCTACTTGCTACCTGTTAACTTTAATTTCTTCATCTGTAATACAGTGACATTAATAGTATGAACCTCATTGTGTTTTTGTGAGGGTTAAATAATTAACTATATGTAATATGCTATGAAGAGTGCCTAGAATAGTTATCCTTCATTCTCTTATTATTTTTTTATTACAAATTCCCAGATAATTCTTTAAGGTTTGAAATTATGCCACTGGTTTCTTTTATTATTTTAAAATTCAGTGACACTTACAACCAGGTGTTTCTTGAATTAAGTGATATTCAAAATGCAAGTTATTAAAATACAATGGCTGAAAATATAAATCAGAGTAATGTGCAGGATCTAAATAAAATCTTTATAATCATGTATTAAAGAAAAAGAAAAACTTGTGGCTAGAGTATACAATGTAATGTAATGAAATGTGATATAACATTTTACTAGCCTCTTACTTATGAACTGTCAAAACAAGTAGTTTACAAAACTCTAGTTAGGTTGCTTTGGGTAACAGGAAATCAGTGACCTAGTCTATCATCACTTGCAAATCATAACAATTACTTGTGTTGAAAGGTCTCCAAGTCTAACTAGTAGTTAACATAGAAAGTTTGAAACTAAGACAAGTGTTAATGGTCACGTGAAGGTAAACTGAAGGTAAACTTAAAAGGCATGCTGACAGTTACAATGATTACTTCTGGCAATATAGTTTCAGCATGTCAGATTTTGTAATTCATTTCAGTTCTTGATGTTTGCTACACTGTGATACAAATCAAACTAACTATGAAATGCATGTAATGTATAATATATATGACACTATTTCCCATAAGATTGATATTGGTCAATATTAAATCACTTTAACAAACCTGCCAATACACTAGTCCTTGGGTTGATATTTTTGTAATTTAAAAAGAATATCTCTCTCCTTTATAGTTTTCAGATTCTGTTAATTCATATTCTGAATGTTTGCCACCCTTGATTCTCTAAAATGCTGCTATGTATACATACATACAGGTGGATTGTTTGCACTGCTTCTATGTGGATTCCTCTGGTTCACTCCTGACTGAAATTCAGGACCTGACTTCCCATTTGGGGAGTGAGATCAACACCCAGGACCATAATCCACAGTCCATTAACAGATGCTGTGATATTAGTTGCCTCCCAAAGACCATTTTGATGAAAGGGTGTAAAGAGGCACAGGTTAGCCTTCTTTTTAGTGGCCCACAAAATTGTGGGCATGAAAGGAGAATTTCTGAGACACTTGCTTTGAAAATAATTAAAAGAAGTTCATTTTTTTGAGGCTTTTAAAAATGTTTATTTATTTTTCTTCTTTCTTCTTTTCCAAGTGAGAGGAGGGGAGATAGAGAGACAGAGTCCCACATGTGCCCTGACCAGGATCCACCTGGCAACCCCTGTCTGGGGCCAATGCTCTGCCCATTGGGGCCAAGCTCACAACCCAGATCCTTCTAGAGCCAGAGGCTCCATAGAGTCATCCTCAGCACCTGGGGCTGCAAGATGGGAATGGGAAGAGAGAAAGAGAGAGAGAGAGAAAGAGAGAGAAGGAAGAGAGGGAGGGTTGGAGAAGCAGATGTTTGCTTCTCCTGTGCCCTGAAGGGAATTGAACCCGGGATATCCGATGCCCAGCCGACATTCTACCAGTGAACTAACTGGCCAGGGCTGTTTTTCTTTTCTTCTTTTTTTGTAGATTAGCTAGATTAAGGTAAGTAAAATGGGGACATAATTTGTCATGAAGTTGTTAATCAGGATGTAATATGTTAATATTTGTAAAGGGTTCAGCCTAGTTCCTGGCAGACAATAAATGCAACCTAATAGTTACATAGTTATCATTATCTTTGGCTACTTTGATTATCAGTTGGTAATGAGGTTACTTAGCAAAGGTATTTGAAGGTAGAGAGCTGGTGAGTGTACACTTTCTCCCATTTTAGACTCTCAATTCTCTTTGCCCTTGTATTTATTCTCCCACTGCTCTCGGACCTGTGACTTGATGCCCCTAGACCCTCGGTTGTGGGGTCTGTGTGCATTTGAGAGCTATTACACAGTAGTTTAATTATGTTATTTTTCTAAGTTTCAAGGACTCAAATGACATAATTATAAAATTCTTATAACTTTGAATAGATATGTAATCAATCTAGGAATTATAACAGAGACTGAAAATGGAAATTAAATCACTTTGGCATATGTGCAAATACATACATGTGTATATATACACATACCTGCACACACATATTTACATTAACACACACACATATACATATATACAATTGTGGAAGAGATATTGAGCTGAAATAAACCATTGTCCAAGCAGGTGATCCTGGCACAAAACCATGAATTTATAAGATAAAAAGAATGAGGATATTACTCTATAGTATTAATTGTTGTAGGAATAGAAATCGTGTAGCATGGAGGGTGGAGTGGTATACATTTTAAAATTTTATGCCAATAATAAAATATATATTTCTCATACATTAATAAACGAACGAGATAAAAACAAACTCATAGAGAACAGACAGACAGCTCTCAGAGGGGAAAGGGTAGCAGGGCTAGGTGATAAAGGTGAAAGGATTAAGCAAAAATAGAAAAGAACTCAGACACAGACAGTAGGATAGTGATTGCTAGAAGGAACGGGGTTAGGTTGAGGTGGGAGAAGTCTTAAGGGGATAAATGGTGATCAAATAGACTTGACTGGGGGTTGTGAACACACAATACATATACAGATGATACATTATAGAATTGTAACCCTGAAACACACACATATATAAAATTTTATCAATTGATGTCACCTCAATAAATTCAATAAAAATAAACAAAAATTTAAAAACCTTTAAAATGTATTGCATTTCAGAAGCAGGTCACATTGTAAGGAGAAATTCTATTTTTTGCAGTTTTATTTTTATATCACCCAAAATACTTGTGAGAACCAATTAGTTTCCACAACTTACCATGTTCCTGTTAAGTGAACCTGGCACAGGGACATCCAGCTAATCCTCTGGCAGAGTCGTGTGAAGTACTTCGGAAGCCTGGTATGTCCTTGCTCCAACCTATGGCATTTGAGCCAACTCCGGCCACTAGCTTTTGGACCTTTATTCTGCACTGGTGAATTTCTGGCACAAAATGAGTTGTAAATATTACTGAACAAAGGAACTCCTGAGCATTCCTTTACCACTTGATCTTTAGACCTTCAGAAAAATTGTCCTCAACTTCATAAACATGAAGTAGTAACAATTGTATCAAGTGCAAAAATGAGTCAATACTATCATTAGAAAAAAAATATTCTCTAACAAGACCCTGCTGATTAAGAGCGGAATGCTGGAAACAAACTACCTGATTTGTAACCAAATCAGAATTTTTTTGTTCCACTTCTCTCTGTGCCCACATATCATGTTCACCACTTTATGGGTGCCCAGAAATCCTAGGATGCCTTCTTATTGACTTTAGTAGTAGAGGTATGGTACACCCAACTAGTAGCTCACGGGATATGGCCATCCTTAAAGATCACATCATTAAAGCAGTGGGATAGTGCAAGTGGGAAAAGGGGTGCTTCCCAGATGGACAGGATCACATATGGCTGCCTCATTCCTAACTGGGAAAGAAAGGGCAACTTAGTATTGTGGGAACTGACATGGTCAGCAGGTGTGAGTTCTGGTGCAATTCTCCCACTTACTCTCTGTGAAACCTTAATAAGGTTCCTTTATCTTTCCTATCTCAGTTTTCTCATCTGTGAAATGGTAATAATAACAGTACTAACAGAGCATTTATGATGATTAAAGGAGATAATGAATTTATAACATTTAGCACACCACCTGGCTCATACATGATAAGCCCTTAATACATGTTAGCTAATAAATACTGCATTGCTCTTAGCTGCTATCCTGGGAATATAGATGCTGCCAACTGGTCCTTTCTAGAAACTTTGTCCCTAAATAAAGGTGAAAACCACACTGAATAAATTTGGAAGAGACAATATTCCTTGAGACTAGCAGAAAGTCATAGCTCTGGAGTGTGTAAAATTTGACTTTGTTGCATAAAATTATTTAATGAATGAAACTGTAATATATAATACATTAACACTTGCCAGATATAAAACTATAATACACCTAGTTAAACTGAAATTTTAGATAGACAATGAATAATATCTTAGCATAAGTATGTTCAAAATATTATGTAGGACACACTTATGCTACAAATAATGAATTTTTATTCATAATTCAAATTTAACTGGGTGGTTTCTTCTTTGGTTCTCTGTGGCTAGCTTTCTGATATAGAAAGCCTCCGTGACCTGTTTCAAACCCTTGCCTCATCTTCTGTGATTCCTGTGGAGGAGAAGAGTGCCCAGCTGCTGATCTAACCCTTTGGAGCTGGGCAAGGAATTGGAAGATCATGTACTATTCCAGAGTTCAAAGGAAGAAAAATAATGTTGGACTGTGGGATATACCCTGCCTAGAAGGAATGGATGCTCTTCCTTGTATCAGTTTAATTAACAGAGCTGAGATTGATCTCCTGCTAATTGATCACTTCTATTTGGATCACAGTGTAGCTTTACTCTGGTTTCTACAGAAGACAAGTTTCAAAGGAAGAATATTTATTACTTGTGCTACAAAAAAAGCTACTATTTATAGATGGCTTCTTTCAGATTATGCCAAAGTTAGTAATATATCAGTGGACAACATGCTGTATACTGAGATAGATTTGAAAGAGAGCATGGTCAAAATTGAAACCATCAATTTTCATGAAGCTAAAGAAGTTGCAAAAATCAAGCTTTGGTGTTACTACATGGACTCCTAGAAGGAGCTGCCATGATCACACCTGAGATTGCAGGCATGAAGCTCTTGTGTACAGGTTATTTCTCAAGACAAGGAGATAGGCACTTAATAGCAGCTGCAATTTCTAATATGAAACTTGATATTCTTTTCAGTGAATCTACTTATGGGACCCATACTCGTGAGAAGTGTAAAGAGTGAGAAGCAAGATTCTGTAACATGGTTCAAGCTATTGTAAACAGAAGGGGCAGAGGTCTCATTCCTGTCTTTGGTCTTGAAGGGTTCAGGAGCTGCTTTTGATTTTAGATGAGTCCTGGTAAAATCACCCAGAACTCCATGATATTCCAATATTCTATGTATCATCTTTGACCAAAAAGTGTTTAACTGTGTATCAGACTTAGGTAAATGCATGAATGATATAATCTGCAAACAGTTCAACATCAATAATCCCTTTGTTTCAAACACATTAGTAACCTGAAGAGCATGGATCATTTTGGTGACATTGATCCTGGCATTGTAATGACCTCCCCAGGCATGATGCAAAGTGGCTTATCCACAGAGTTCTTTGAAAGCTGGTGCATTGATAAGAGGCATGGTGTCATTATAGCATAGTACTGTGTAGAAAGGACACTTGCCAAACATATCACGCCAAGGAAATCACTAGCACGTCTGGACAGAAGCTACCATTGAAAATGTTTGTTGATTATATTTCTTTCTCTGCTCCCACAGATTACCAGTAAATGAGTGAATTTATTTGTGCTTTGAAACTTCTTCATGTGATTTTAGTCTTTGGAGAACAGAATGAAATGGCCAAATTGAAAGAGCCCTGATTCGAGCATATGAAGATAATGATGAAGTTCACATAGAGGTTCATAATCCTCAGAATGCAGAATTAGTGACCTTGGACTTCACTGGAGAAAAACTAGTCAAGGTCATGGGCATTTTCACAGACAAAAACCCAGAACAAAGCCAACAGTTCTTAAGAATACTTGTTGAAAGAAACTTTATTTATCACATACTTCCTCCTTGTGATCTCTCCAATTATACTGATTTGGCCAAGAGCACTGTGAAACAGTCCCAAGTCATTCTATATACT
This sequence comes from Saccopteryx leptura, assembly GCF_036850995.1. Taxonomy (NCBI): domain Eukaryota; kingdom Metazoa; phylum Chordata; class Mammalia; order Chiroptera; family Emballonuridae; genus Saccopteryx; species Saccopteryx leptura. The sequence continues at coordinate 94,156,568 of NC_089507.1, forward strand.
GATCCTTTTAACCTTGCTCTGTTATCAGCTACAGAAATTGATGGGTGATATAGAAGAATTAGAAATTCAAGAAAAACTTGTTTTGAAATTGTTAAAAAATATTGTTTTAAAACAGGAACCAGGAATGGTGGTATTAGAATGGTTAGCAAACTCTTCCAATGGTATGTATGCAGTTATAGTAACAACTGTGATATTAGAAGTTCAATCAAACTCAAAAATAAGGAAAGGTGTAGTGTAAAATCTCTGAACATGATAAACTGAGGAACAAAATAGAAACAGTGTCAGGGTCACAGGGAACAGATGGACAGCTGTCTGAGGAAAGAGGGAAGAGGGGACGGGATTAAAGAAGGTGAAGGGATTAGCCAAAATCATATGTACATAATACATATATACAGACAATGGTAGCAATAGGGAGAGAAAAAGGGGGTGGGGATGGAGGAAAGGGATGAAGGGAGAAAATGGGGGCAGAAAGAGACTGCATGGGGCATCGGGGGCACAATGCTGTGTATAGAGGGTGTTATATTGAGTGGGACATTTGAAACCATGTCAGCATAATAAATTAAAATCAAAATTAAAAAAGAATTAGAAATGCACATTTATAGCAAGAGGTTGGAGATCATACTCCTGGACATATTTGGAGAAGACTGTGTAAGTGTAAAAGATGGTTCTATTCTTAGTGTCACAGTGGATGGGAAAACTGCTAATATAAACTTGAGGACGTGATATAGAGTATGAGGAGAAAAATGAAGATGAATCTTTCTGAGAAATGGTGGAACCAGGGCACAGAGACTGTATGAGACTCTTACACCAGTTCCCTGAGGACCTTATGCCTCTGGATTTGCTATAACTTTTTTTGTAATGCTAGAATTTACTTCTCTTATTTAAAATAAAATACATTAGTTTCTCCAGGGTAACCTATTTACTTTCAACATCAAATGGCTTTTATTCCAACAGCTTGAATACCACTAAATTACTAACTAATTTGTCCATTACTTTAGATCTGCTGAATAAACTGTTATTTTAGAATTTATTGATTCCACTTCTTGGCATGTATGCAGCCTCCAATAAAATCTTAAAAATTCTGCTTACTCCAATTGAAAAAAAATTAACTGAGTGTCTTGCATTTTTATTTGTTAAATCTGGAAATTCTAACCTTTATATTCACTCATTTCTGATATGATGTTTAGCTTTATACTTTTTCTTATAGATATTTTTTCTCATGAGTGATAATTTAGCAACTTTCTCTGCCTCTATAATGTTAAATTGTGTATAAAATATTAACAATTTAGAATTTTATGAGATGAAAATTTATAAGCTGCAAATGAAAAGTAAAGCTAAATCTGTTTCAGTTATATAATAATAATAATTTTTATATTTCATATAAACTTGATACTAATTTGGTTATAATAGTACAGCAGTCAGTAATGAACATAATGAGGAATAAATAAGCATCTACGGGAATTATGAATTCTTGCCACACATGATAGTTTTGATATGTTTAGAGCACAAACTCAAAAATATATAAATTTTCTAAGTTTCACATTTGTATTATTTTCTCTGCTAATGTTATTCATATATTTACTTGGAGGGCCTATTATAAAACTGTTAACATTTTCATATTTAAGAATCTCTGTTATTATTTTCATTATTCAAATAGTACCTAACATTTACCTTGAACACAACCAGGCCTCAAGCAAAAATTGCCATTAAATAAAGTAGTTTTAGGGTCATTACTATTTTGAAATAAATATGTTATAAACTAATATTTTTAAGCAGAAGAAACATAACATTTTACTTGCTGGAGATGCTCATCTGTTGCTGTGAGATGATGATAGATAAACGCCCATATGTGTAATTCTTTGTGGTTTATAAAGCACAAACTTTATTTATACTAGGATTTAATTCTTGAAATTGAGACTTGTGTTTTCTTTTGCCTGTCCTAGTTTTGTAAATTGTCACAACCCACAACTCTTTAAAATTAGAGAAAATCTCCGGAATTCCTGACAGAGAAATTATATTCTTTGAGCCTATAAATAGTTCAAACAAGACAATTTTGTAGCCTTAAGGATGGCTGTGGTTGTAAGGCTTGTATGGCAATTTCAAATAAGATGACATCAAAGATCACTACATAAGAAACTAAGCATTTATTTTAGAAAATATATATTAAACACCAATGGTAGGTCCTCTATATTTTAGAATTTTACAGTCTATTTGGGGTGATGGACATATACAGAAAAGACAGAAAAACATTGATAAGTAAGTGCTAACATTTTTTTAAATGCTAAGGGTGGGGAGTCACTATGCTTAGAAATGTCAGTGAGGGTTATACAAAGGGTGTGGTGGATGAACAAACCATTGACTGATAGAAGTAGAAATTCACCAAACAGAACTGCAGGGTATTAGGGGGATAGAGGAAAAAGAAGCCTTACAAGCAGGTGTAAGAGCATATGCCAAGGCCTGTGGGTATACCTGGGCTCCTTAATGCCAGTATCCCAAAAAGTGTTATTCTTTTCCCTGTTTGCTGCACAAGACCCTGAAATTACACTTGGTTATTTATGGTCATCTCCAGTGACCGTCTCATGTGAAACCTGGAACTATCTCTTCATATTCTATGTGGAAGTCCACCCATAGGTCACACAGCCCTAAACTTGTGTGTATCGCAGTTTAAGCTTTCTCTGGAATCACCACTGTATTATTACATACCAACTCTCTGGGGAAACTTGCCAGGCTTTGAATGAATAGTCTGGTCTGCTTGTTAAGAGTATTGTGCTTTATATGTTTAGGTATGTTAAGATGGAGTTATTAGTTTATCAATTTAAAAATGGAATTGAAATTATTCTCTTTTACCTTCCTCCTGTTGCTCTCCTATCTTCCCACCATTTTGAAGAAGAGAGAAAAGTCCCTGATAAATCATAGAAGATAGAAGGACTTATTAGGAAGAATTACAGGACATTTTTCACTATCTTGGAAATCTAAATCTTAAAAAAAGAATCAGAGCAAGTTACTATTTGTTTTACCTCAGGCCCAAGAGCAGAAATAAACTTTGAATTACTGTCATACTTCAGATTTCAGGCAAAGCCTTATTTCATCAGAAAAGCCCTTACTTTGTTTAGTAGTTTGGGTTTTAGCTCTCATTTTTTCTTTATAAAATCAATTTGCCTAAAATTAAATAACTAATTGCCTAATATATGATTCAATGCTTATCTCTTCTGATCAAATGGCCACTTTTTAAGGACAGAAATGTTTTTTGTTTCAGACATAATTGTTACATTAGCCCTAAATAAGTACAATGACTTACTCTGGCTGACTCTCAATAAATATTTATTAGACACAGGGAAGAATGAGTGATCAAACAAATTGATAGGGGTAGTTTTTATCCTTCACACATTGTGGGTGCTTGATGAGTAGGAGTGAGGACAACCTCTGGCATACCATTTCAGAAGAAGGCTGTCATATTCCGAAAGACATGGGCTGTATCGGGGTGTTTATATGTCTGGATAGAATGTCCCATGATAACTAACCTGAAATGAGGTTTAAGTCAATGTTTCAGTAGTTTTTAGGTTCCTTGGATCAATAGCAACAACAGAGAAGGGGATTTCTTTCAGGTGGAAGGAAGCTTTTATTAATGTGCTTCTTTGCTTAATTGTTTCTAAAGGACACTTTCAACAAGTTCTGTACTAGTTGCTTGCTTGTGAGTGATTTGTAGAAAGAAGGCTTGCACCTTATCCTTAGTGATAACTCAAATAGCTTCCTAATACCCAGACTCTCACAGTTCTTAAAGAGTACAGTCCAGACTTTATAGCTCCACAATTTGAAAATCCTTTAAATAACTGCATGTGGTTTAAATATTATTTCTGGCATATTTGATGACTTCTATCTCTGCTCTGAATCACCAATAGCCTTATTTGACATAACTGTAGATTTGAAAAGCAGAAGCCTTAAGGATCTCTGGACTCTATAAGTTCTAACTAAAGGAGTTGCAAATTCTTTTTTGTGATGGAGATAAAACCTTTTTGAACTGAATTCTAGAAAACGGTATTAAGGACCTACTCTGTGTCTAGGCTCTGGACTACCTAAAGATGAGTTCATACAGTTTCCAACTTCAAAGTTATTACAATGTATTCACTTCAACCTGAAGTGTAAAAAAACCTTTTGGAATATTTACTCTTATGTTCCTTGGTAGCTCTATGTTGCCCTGGTACAACATGTGATATTAAAGAAGCCACAAAACACTTAGCATACTTAGCAGGAGCCCTAAAACAATATCGTAGACACTATAGTAGAACCTCAATAATTAATTTGTGTAAGGTTTACTAAAAGGTCCAAAGGAAACTTAGAAGGAGAAGAAATGATGACTTTACTAGCAAGTCATCATTACAGTTCATTGTGCATGAAAGTGTTTCTTTCCATTTATCATGCTTCAGACACATACACCTTTATTTCAGACATTTACAGAAATGATTCAATGTCTTTTATCTCTTTTAGTCCTTCAACAAGGAGTGGGTAGGGTCACTGCAAAGAAGTGAAACCAGAATCAATCCATTCTGTTGTTCACATCCTTTGTCTAACGAATGCTCTTCCCCTTCCCCTAATTTCATCATTAATCTTTTCTATGTGAAGGAGGAGCAGTGGAGATTATAGTTTGACTTTGATTCCACCTGGTCAAAACTATATTTTCTTTCAGTCCTTCCTTCTATTATGAAAGACACAGCAAAAAATGAAAGATTGTTGTTCAAAGAACATAACCATTGGCCTACTAAAGTTATGGTACAACCAGGGTTTTTCAGAGTCAGTAAGAAGGAAAGATTGCTGACAGTACACGGATATTGGAAACAGTAGCTCCAGAGTTACAGCTACCTCTTGTGTTGTTGTGTTGGATCAGGAGAGAACATGATGTTGATTTTGTTTGTAAAAGAAGTTGCCTTGGCCTCTGCTGGGATCACTCCAAGAACTGAGATAGAATGAAAGCACTAAAAGGAAGTGAGAGTGATGAGTACAGCCTCAGCTGGCACATCTTCAAAAACATTTCAGAGGATAGTGTTCCAAAGAGATATTGCAATGCAGCTTCAGTAAGTGCTGTACAAATAGAGTTGGTGCTGCTCTACAGGAGGCAAAATAAGGCAGAGGAATAGAAAATGAACAAAAACAACAATACCAACAACAAAACCCTCTGGTAAATAAGTTATTGCATGACACAAATAATTACAGAATTGTAAGCCAGAAAATTCTTCCAAATACAAAAAATCATTTCTGAAAGAGATCACTGAAGCTGATAGATGGCTAGCTAGTTTCCTTTGGACAAGTGAGTGAAAGAGGCATTGAGGCAGCTAATCTGACTTTTAAACTACTTTTTATTGTAAATAATTTTTATTATCATTAAAGAAAACTTCCTTTCTGTATTGTCTTTTTATTTTTTATTTCTTTTAATTTATTGATTGATTTTTAAAGTGAAAGGAAGGAGGGAGAGAGAGAGAGCGAGAGAGAGAGAGAGAGAGAGAAAATGAGAGGTCAATTTGTTCCACTTATTTATGCATTCATTGGTTGACTCCTGTATGTGCCCTGTCTGAGGATAAAAACCCAAAACTTTGGAGTATTGGTACAATGCTCAAACCAACTACCTAGACAGGGCCCTTTCTGTATCATCTTAACTGGTCCTAATTCTGTTCTTTGGAGCAACATGTACTCTAGCCTCCATGCACTAGCCCTTTGTATTCAAACACTGTCATTAGGTTTCTTCTTAGTCTTCTCGTTACCAAAATAAATATCTGCTTCATCTTTTCATATATTACATTGTATTTAGACCCCTGTCTCTTGATATCTTCCTGAGAGGTGGCTTTCATAAAGTGAACAGATGTGATTTTTTGCAACGTATTCTAGCCATTCCTGAAGAAGGGTGCTGTGTTTTATTATATTAGCCTAAGGTCTCATTATTGAAAAAAATGTTTTTTAGACAAAGTTGAGCTTAAAGTTCAATAATTTTCACAATCTTTGTTCTCATTAATTATATCCAAAATAAAAGCATAGCAGAATATGCTTAGAAATTGATATTTTAAAACAAAGTGGAAATCCTTATATTTATTTCAATTTATTTTATTTTTGTCATTTCTATTGTAAAGATTATGAACATTAATGGTTAAATAAATGCAGCAGAAAAAAGTTTGCCATTGATTGTTTTTCTACATGCTAGATTTTGTGCTTTAAGGATCAGAAAAATATAACCTCAGGCTTACAAGCAAACAAAGAAGTATAATAACACATCTGACCAAGTAGAAGAGCACTTGCATGTTCCGGTTACCCAGAGAAAGGAGTCCATAAAATTTCGAAAATGAGTTAATAATGGTATTTGAATTGAGTCCTACAGTCTGAGTAGAAGTTTTCAGGAAAAGAAGAGGTTGAGGCTATTGTAAGAGAAGCGTCCGTATTGCAAATGTCCACAGATGAGAGAGAGAGTCAAGAAAAGTAAACACTGAGAAGCATTTATTCGTGTTAGCAAGTTAACTGGTAAATTTAAAAGCAGTTACTTTGGAGTGGTGGATGCAAAAATTTTGATTTAAAAATTTTAATGTTAGATCTGACCAGCAAGTAAGGAAAATAGACAACTCTTTGAAAGAGTTTTGTTACGAGCTAGCTCGCACATGAGAGGGAAGGCGGTGTTCTGAGATGGGAGCAACTGCGGCGCGTGTGTGTGCTGACGAAAAGGAGCCAGTGAGGAAGGTGCAACTCCAGGAGTCAGAGAATCATGTGATAAAGCAAGTATCAATTAGCTTTTGCTGCATAATGAATCACCCCAAAACTTTGTGGTTTAAAAAGTTTATTATTTCTAGGCCCTGGATGGCTAGCTCAGTGGTAGAGTGTCAGTCTGGTGAGTGAAGGTCCTGGGTTCAATTCCCAGCCAGGACACACAGGAGAAGTGCCCCTCTGCTTCTCCACCCTTCCCCCTTTCCTTTCTCTTTGTCTTGATATCTACAGGAATGATTCAATGTCTTTTATCTATTTTAGTCCTTTAACAAGGAGTGTGTAGGGTCACTGCAAAGAAGTGAACAGTTCTTGCTGACAGAGGCATGTCTTTTATTTGTTTGATTATCTTGTCTTTATCAGAAAAGTTGTCATAAATTTTATTGGCAACATCAAGCATGAATGTTTTGGCATACTCCCCATCTGTGAATGGCTTTCTGTTTCTCACAATTGCTAAAGCACCAGCAAAGCTAGCTGAATTCCAGTCACCTTGTTAGGTCTAAACACGGAGTTGCTGCTGACTAGCTTGCACTCTGCACAGTAGCTCTTGACATGCTTTTTTCCTGCTGCCCATGGCTGGATATTTCGATGCAAATGTAGTATGGCGTGTGTCGAAGTGCCGCTTTATATTTGACCGTTTCATCAATGCAATTTTATCATTGCATATTAGACACACTGCAGAACCTGCTCTCTCCACAAAGGTGAATTCCTCTGTCCATTCCTGCTGAAAAGTATGATATTCTCCATCTTTTTTTCTTTTAGCCATCTTCTTCATCAAAAAGGTTTCTGCAGTTAGCTAGTTAACTACTGGATTAAAAGGAGGGAAGTTTACTTCCTGACCTAACAATGACCCATGTATGTTACACATTATCCAATAAAAATTTTGTGTTGTCCCGGAGGACAGCTGTGATTGGCTCCAGCCACCTGCAACCATGAACATGAGTGGTAGGAAATGAATGGATTGTAATACATGAGAATGTTTTATATTTTTAACGTTATTATATTTTTTATTAAAGATTTGTCTGTGAGCCAGATGCAGCCATCAAAAGAGCCACATTTGGCTAGCAAGCCATAGGTTTCCTATCCCTGTCCTACAAGCTACCTTGGGATTATCCACATTGTGATGGTCCTAGGATCCCTGGGGCAACAAGAAAAGGCAAACTTCAATGCACAAGCTCCTTATAAATCTCAGTTTGCATCACATTTGCTCTTGTCCCACTAGCCCCAGCATGTCACATAACCACACCCAGAGTCCTTGTGAAAGGGTGTGGAAACTGGGAACCAGGAACTGTCTGAGGCCATTGCTGCAGGTATTTACCACAGCAGACATGAAATGTAGGACTGATGAAAGAGCTAGGCTTGGAGAAAAGGGAGCACGTGATGCAAGGATGGCTCTCGAGAGACTTAACTTTGTAGGTAGGAGAGAATCAGGTTGAGGGAGTTTATTGCTAATAGTTTCTTTTTCCTCTTTGAAGTGGGGGCTACATTATCTCCTGAATACAATAGGAGTAAATGTATGAAAGGGGGTTTAAGAAAAGTTAAGAACTTTTAAAATCCTAGAGAAAGAAAGAGAGAGAGACATCTGACAAGAGACATGTAAGCAAGCAATGAATGCCATTAAATATCTGAAGTTCTTTTTAAGATTTAATGCCACAGAATTGTAGTGGTATCCATCTCAATGTTGTTTAGAGGTTTTTTTTCCCAGCTTTGCTCAATTAGTTGATTATAGAAATGGAGAAAGCCTAGATTGAATAGAACTGTGATTAGAATTTTATGAGGTTGTTGAGAGTTGTTGAGGTGAGGAGCTAAGGAGGCTTGGTATAAAGAGGCTATAAATCAAGTACAAAATTAAGAGTTTTTGGTACTGATAAGTTTAAAGTTAAGTATTGTAGAACAAACGGAAGTGCTGAGGGAAATCTATATTCAAAACAGGCTATTGATGTTTATGCTTTCAGAGATGAAGCAGTTCTGGATTGGCCCCAGAGCAGGTTTTACTGCAGAGGAACAGGTAAGGTCATTGATGAGGAATGTAATAGGTCAGGAAGGGTTATAGCGAATCTAATATTCACGTTGATACTGGTGTTTCTAGGGAACAGGAGGAAGACTAAGAACCACTGGTTACAAAATGTACCTCCTTTTTCTAGGGAATGTTTTTCAGACTATCCCTCCCTTAGTGAAAAAGATGGAGGCAAAATAGGCATTGGGTAGTTCTTGTCTCTCTGTTTTCTGTAGATATTAAACACTATTCATAAACAGTTACCATTGCTCTTCCTTTTAAGAGATTTCTCTTGTAACAGTTTTAAAAATCCTGTTGATGACTGAATTCTGTCTAAGCCTCAGTGCATTCAGGTTTAAGACCTTGTTACATTCTTCCAACAGATGTAAGCTCCTCCTTTCCCTTCATTCATCTTCGCTTTTGTTCTGACTTCCAGCTTTTACATGTTCTCTTGAAATCCGAGAACTCTTTCGTGACTTGATTGATTTTCCTAAATATCTTTTCAATTTTTTCCACATTTGGGCTATTGTTGGGGCCACATGGCCCTTTAAAATCTTTGTTTCTGTACTCCTACTTATTTTTCTTTCTGAGCTTTAAAAAAATAGAAAAAGAAAAGAAACATACTTGTTTGAAAATTATAGGATAGCTATCTGCCTATTCTAACGTTAAAAGAAGAACTTTTTTTGAGTTTAGCAAAAAAAAACCACACTATCAGTTTTTCCTAAAGTTTGTCAAAGGCATAAATTGTAGAATCAAATGAATCTAAATTTAAATCTAGCTTTACCATTTGTTATTTGAAAATTCATGAGTAAGACATGTTTTGAATCTGAACTTTCACTTACCAAATGGATGAAGTTATAAAACTTACTTTTTGTGATAATAACCTGAACTAATACATGTCTTCAATGTATAAAGATTGGTAAAAAAAAAAAAAAAGACCCCTTGGTAAATGTTAATTCCTAGTCCTGATTATTTATTTCCGATTTGCCAGATATTAGTCCAGAGAGTCTGCTTTTTCTACATTTCCAACAATTCTAAGATTCTTGTCAATAAAATAAAGAAAAAAAACCCTGAAAATCTTTAAAATGCTAGTAAATATAAAAGTAAAAAGAAATGAAATATTATTTTTTAATCTTTAATTAGACACTTGGAAATATTTTAAGCATTACTATTCTATTTGAAGGGGTATATAAACTGGCTCCATGAAATGATAAGAAATGACTGGGAGACCAAAGAGCTAAAATATTTTCAAGAGATTTTCTGCACTTACTGAAGTTTAGAGACTGTCTACCGAAAAGTACTGTTAAAGTCAAATACATTGTTATTGTTAGTTAGGGGAATATTATGCATTACCAAGAATAAGGTTGTGGTACTTTAACAAAGGGCAATTTTCTAAAAGGAAGTAAGATATCAAACAGACATTTTTGATGGGAAGCGAATTAAAGAAAAAGTCAGAAGTATTGGGCTCTGTAAGTAGAATGTAGAATGTCTGCATATTACTTCCATTATGTTTAGTTCTTTTTAAAATATCAGGAAGTGTTAGAATTTCTGATAACACATGAAATTTTGAGGGGAAAGAAATAGAGTACATTTTGGCAAAGTATCAGTGGTCCTGACTTTGCTTTTTGGTAGGTACTTAAGAGACCTCCTCCACTCCTCTCAGGTCTGTGTGACGTCCGTTTCCATCCAGCCCACATGCCAGCACTATTGCCTTTTGTCGTAATAGAGATACAAAAGCCTTTCTCCTATACTGTGTATAAACTTAACCTACAAGGGAAGATATATAAATTTGTAGAAGGCATTTCTTCCCTTTCATTTCTGTGGTAAAATTAACCTTATTAATGTTTATAAGATTATTTAAAATAGTTGTTATTTTTATGCTATTAATTGACTTTGATAATAGTTTGTATTTTAGATAAAGGATGTACCTAATCATTAAAAATATGGATCAGTTATTCCAGTGGTTCTCAAACGTTTTGAAGTCAGGGCACATTTAAAATCCTACAAATAATTGTTGGCACACTATATACAAATTTCTGAGAAATATGTTATAATAATTAAGTCAAATATTAAAGAAAAAAAAAGTCTAAACATGCTTTTATGGTAATTAAACAAAATAAATATGACAAAATTAAATTTTCTCTGACATTAAAAAACATTTTTATGTTACATTTTTTGAGTTATGCTTTTTAGAATTCATAAAAAACGGGGGTTAAAAAATTAAAAAATTATAAAATGTTATCTTTTTATATATATATAGATATATTCTTAGTAAGATTTAGTAAATTTGGCAGGTCCTGGCACAAATGTGTTAAGTTTTTTCATTCTTGTGTTTATGAAAAACATAAGTCTGATATGTCCTAGAGATTTCTTCAATGTTTGAACATATATTTGAAAGGCAAATTCTCATTTTCTTGTCAATACATTGAAGAATTCCTCTATTTTTACTCTTAATTGTATTGGGAGTAGAAAATTCTAATTCACATAAATAGGATGTTGAAAACTGTAGTAAAATTTTCAAAGCTTTTTTAGATATTGCTACATATTCTTCTTTTATAGAAATCCAAAGGGCTTCAAGAGATAATTCCTTATGTTTAATCATCAATCCACGATCAGTGGATATAGCTGCCAGTTCTTCTTCTTCTGTTAATGTTAAATCAAAATCGCTTGAAGCTTCCATGAATGGGTTTTTCATCCAATTGTATTGTTCAGTGTTAAATGATGGAAAATAAGTACCCAATTTTTCTTCTAAACTTACTAAATGTTAGAAGTGTTTCATTTATGCAAATGTTATTTACCAATGGAAACATTTCCAAATTACCTTCAACAACTTTTCTTTTCCAAATTTGTAGGTTTCTCTGGAACGCTTTCATTTTGTCAGTGGATGTGAGAATATTTTCTTCTTTACCTTGCATGTTAGTATTCAAAATATTGAGCTGCTAAAATATATCGGCCAAATACTGTAACCTGGCAATCCAAAATTCGCACTGAAGGATGTTATTAAAATGTAACTGTTTCATCCCTTCAAAAAATGCAAGAAGCTCTTGTTGTATCTGGTAGCTCCTGTACTGGGTAAGTATGATACTTTTCCTCTTGACAATTACCTCATCTCAGTGTGTGAAAGCAGCTGTCTGTGTTGTGAAAGCTTTCCAAATAAATGCTATTTGACAGGTTTGTTTTAATAAAGTTTATCATCAGAACAAGTTGATCTAAAATTTCTCTTAATTTTTTTCTCCAAATGTTTTTTCCATCATAGCCTCCCTATGAAGAAAGCAGTGAGTTACAATAACATTCTCATTTTGTTTTTTTTTACAAAGGATGTAAGACCCCTAACACAGCCTACCATGGAAGGGCACCATCTGTACAAATGCCTACACATGACTTCCATGTTAACTGCCTTTTATCAAGATAGCTATTCAAAATGTTAAAGACATCTTCACCTTTTGTAGACACACCTAATTCTTTGCAAAAAAGAAACTGATTTACTATTTGATCTTCATTAATAAAATGGACGAATGCTAAGAGTTGTGCCATGTTGGTAATGTCTGTTGACTCATCAACTTGCAATGCAAAATTTGAATATGGAAACTTATTACTGCATACATTTTTCTTGATATCAGAAGACATTTCTATAATATGCCTGTAAACTGTACGTGTCATTGGACAGAGGAATCTTGCTTATTTTCATTGCTGTTTCATTTCCTAGCATTGTCATGACCATTTTTTTTTTTTTTTGCATGCAGGCAAAATAAATGACTCACCTAAAGTATGGGCTTTCATATGTTTTGCTATCAGTTCTGAGACTTGAAAAGAAGCAATTTGAGCTTTATCAGAAACAGTCATTATACTTTTAAAAGAATTTGCCGCTTTTGTTTGCTGTTCAGACAAACTTAAAAAAGCTTACAGTTTTATCTTGTAAATTAGAGTGTATAGTTTTAAAATGTTTACTCAATTTACTAGGAAGCAATAATTCATTTGCCATTTTACATCCATACACTAAACATAGCAGTAATGGATGATCTTCACTTTTGGTCCAAGTGAAACCAAAGCTTAAATAACTTTCATTATATTTGTGAGTAGGTCGCGATTTTGCTTTCTTGTGTTTAACTTTTTCTCACTTCCAGAATCAGATTCTTCAATATCATGCTTCTTTTTTGAGAAATCTATTCATTTTATTTGGGTGTATTTATCTAAAAGTAATATAATGATATGTTAATAATAAATATAATAATGATGTGTTAACAAAAAGAGCTGTATTTCCATAGTGAAATGGTATAGTAAAGTGACTATATTTATTTTTATATCTGGGCACATCCCAACAACCAGCACAGCTAGTAATTCCAGGTCCTGAATGGGAACCATGCGAAATTAAAAAAAATACAAGGAATTTAAAAATAACGGGGTCGGGAGGGCTCTGTCATTGCTGCTGGCAAGAACAAAGCATGCTCAAAAACCGCATCTTTCTTTATTTACAAGGCAAAGCGAGGCCATTAGCAAATCTTAACTTTACACCAAACAAAGGATAGAAGAAACTTGCCTCTAGTCTTTTCAGGGAACATGGGGGTAGTGTAAACAATCCAGCACCAACAGCTTAACAGCCTTTTGCAACCTAATCAGGCAAGTGTGGTGGGGGGTTGGGCAGACTGTCAGTTTACAGCCAATTCCCCACATCTCTGTCCCCCAAAAATCTAAACTACAAAAATGCTGTTGGTTTTTTGGTCCTTAACAGGCATTTATTTCTCTGGAATACCATAGAGCACACCTGGAAATCTTCTAGGGTGCACCAGTGTGCCCTGGCGCACACTTTGACAACCACTGAGTTATTCTAATGTGGACTAAATTTTAAAATGATTAATTATCTTTGGACTCACTTTACTTCTCTTCATGTCTAAATGTCAAAACTATTATTTATTTGTTAAATAGAGGTTAGAGGAAAACTTACTTTAATAAACAAGTATTTGTTTCTGCTAATTTTAATTTAGAAATAGGATGTGTGTGATTAAGGCTTTTTAGAGAATATATTGATATCTGTACATGAGGATCTTTAGACAATCCTAACTTAGGCAGAAACAAAAAGTAGAACTCTGTCATGAATTTGGAGACAAGTATCTGAGTTGAAAATCTGGTTGAATTACCTTGGTTAGGTTCCATCTTGACTTGCACCTTCCTATTCTATGAACAAAAACAATAATAACTAGCTGCTATGAAGGTTGTATAATGTCTACCACATGGGTTTTCAGGCGGGACTGAAAGTGATGGGGTGAGGTAACAAGACCATTGAATTTACACTTCCCTTACTCAAAAGGTCTCACATATAGCCTTATTGATAACTCCAGAATAATTATTTTCATTTAATCACAAGGATATATTGACAGAATTCAGAAAATATGTATCTATTTTGAATACGGTTTGTCTGTAGTAAAAAGACCTAATGTTACTTGTGGTTGAAAGAATAGAAATCTTGTTTTCTTTCTAATATGATAGCTGTCTGAGGTGAGCATCTCAAGGCTGTGTGCTGCTTTGGCCTATAGGGTCATGTGGGAATCTATTATAGATTCTTACACCACATTTCTCTGTCATTTTCTAGTGTCCTACCATCTTCTGTGATTGAGACTGGATCACAATGAGTTCCATTTGTAGAAAGGAAAGAGAAAGTTTAGTAGTAGGTACACTCATGGGCTTCTGGCCTTCTCCCAGAACTGGTAAACATCACTTCTTCTCACATTCCTTTGGAGGAAACTTAGTCACTTGATCATATTTATTTAGAGGGACGATAGGAAATTTGTAGGAAGGTATGTTAGTCAACTATGGCTGCTGTAACAAAATATCACAGATTGGGTAGCTTAGACACAACCAAAATTCATTTTTCATAGTTCTGGATGCCAGGAAGTCCAGGATCATGGCACTGGCAAATTGAGTGTTTAGTGAGGGCTTCCTGGTTCATAAACAGGAACTTTTCATTGTGTCTTCACATGGTGGAAGGAATCAGGAATCTCTTTAAGTGTCTCTTTTATAAAAGCACTTATGCCATTCATGGGGGTTCTGCCCTCATGACCTAATTACTTTTCAAAGGCTCCACCGCTGAATGCCATCACCTTGAGCAACATATGAATTCAGGGTGGACACAAATATTTGTACCATAGCAAAAGCCTTGTTCAGCTACAATTCCATTAATTTTATGTTAGGGAAGGACACCCTTTTGGGAATAGCAAGCAGTCTCTATCACAGAACACGTTACCAATCCCATAATTTTTAAACGTGTATCCTATTTCTAAACCATATTTCTAAACTATGTCACACTATAAATATATATGTTATATTCTATGAATTATTTTATAAACAGCACAATTATATTTTGGTGTTAGTGTGCAGGTAAAGTGAAAACTTGTGCTTTTGTATGTTTAGACTATAACTTAATTTTTATAACCATAGTTTGGGGTTTATTTATTTTTATAAACTGAGGAATTTAAAATGGACATGGCTTCAATGACATCAATATTTAGCTTTTTTGCCCATTCCAAGAGAAGCCTGCTGGTTTTAAGTGTGGCACCAAATTTAACACTAAGACAGACAACAGACTGCTTTGAATCATCAGTGACAACCTGCAAAGCCAAATTTGCCTTTGGATGTGCCCTGGTAACTTTCATCAACTCGACTTCACCATTGAAAATCATCATCTGGACTCCATTACTGGCATAATATTTAATCGGAGACACTTGTTTATAAGGATTTGCATAGATGATCCTCTCTGGAGGCACCCCAAGACTCTGCACCAGTTGTATTTCAGTCTTGCTGTCATAGTCAAATCTCATTGCCATGGCAGAGAAGGTCTTTACTATGGTTCTGCTGTCATTGCATTTGACTGCATGCAAGAGAGTGACCCAAGGAAGAGATTTTAAACATTTCAGATGTTTCTTTAGAGTGTCTTCCAGGTCCACAGCATAGAAGGCACATTTATCATCATCAGAAGAAACTTCATTAATTTTTTGGTCCAGAATGTCCTTGACAGTAAAGACTTTATCAAGAAAATGATGGTTGCACTCTTCATTACTAAAGTAGTTCATGGTTACTGGATGTTCTTAAGGAAAATTAAGATATGGTGTTTAAATACATTATTGCCAGCTTCTCACAAAGGCAGTCCCGTGGAGGATGGGTGTACTCTCAGTGCAATAGTGGAAGTGTCCTCACAGCTCTCTCAGGGTTTGGGAATCCCATCACAACTGGATGTAACTCTCGTTATTCCATAAACCCCTACAGCTTCACAGTAAACTGATCTTATTAAGACCCTGTGGCCTGACTAAGCAGTGATGCAGTGGATAAAGTGTCAGACCAGGATGCTGAGGACCCAAGTTTGAAACCTGGAGGTTGCCAGCTTGAGCACAGGCTCATCTAGTTTGAGCAAGGTTCACCAGCTTGAGCCCAAGGCTTGAGGAAGGGATCACTCGGTCTGCTGTAGCTCCCTGATCAAGACACATATGAGAAAGCAATCAATGAACAACTAAAGTGCTGCAACAAAGAATTGATGCTTCTCATCTCTCTCCCTTCCTGTATCTGTCCTTCTCTCTGTCTCTCTCTGTCTCTGTCACACACACATAAAATAAAATAAAGATGCTGTGGCTGCCAAGCATGCAAGAAGACTGCTAGTCATTCTCTCCTGTGTCAACTTCCTCATAGGAAGTGACTTTATTGATCCTGAGACTTTCTTGCAAGCCACCTCTGATGCTCACAGTGTCTTTGACATGGGAAGTGAGGTTGGTTTCAACATGTATCTACTTGACATTGATGGTGGCTTTCTTGGATCTAAAGATGTAAAGGTTAAATTTGAAGAAATAACCAAAATAATCAACCCAGTGCTTGGACAAGTATTTTTTGTCAGACTCTGCAGTGGCATTCATAGTGAGACTATGTTGCATCAGCTTTCATGCTTGCAGTTAATATCATTGCCAAAAAAATCATATTAAAGGAACAAACAGGCTCTGATGATGATGAGTACAGGGGAAAACTTATTACCTGAATGATGGAGTATATGGATCATTTAATTGCATCCTCTATGATTATGCCCATGTGAAGACCCTTCTGCAAAAGAAGCCTAAACCAGATGAGAAATATTCTTCATCTAGCATGTAGGGACCAGCATGTCTTGGCCTCGATCACATTATTGAGTGCGTGGCTTGACGGGGATGCATGTGGGTGACTGGATGTTCTTTGAAAATATCAGTGCTAACACTCTTACTGCTGCTTCTACTTTCAATGGATGCCAGAAACAGACTATCTACTATGTTATAGCAGGGCCAACATGGCAACTGATGCAGCATGCTCAGAACTACGGCTTTCCGCCCAAAGTGGAGGAGGAGCATGTTAGCACTCTACCTGTGTCTTGTGCCTGCCGGAGTGGGATGGAACAATACTCAGCAGCCTCTGCTTCAGCTCCTATTAATGTGTAGATGCCATTCTTTTAGCAGTTAGCAGAGTGTAGCTTGAAAAAAAGTATTCACAGGGATCATTGAACTTAACTATTACTAGTTTTGAAATTTCTTTGTGACTAGGGTTAGCACCAATGGAACAATGTGGAAGGCTAGGAAATAGGGGTCATACTCATCTGTGTTTCTATTACCATAGAAATTATTTGAATATTTGTTATATATGGATTTTTATTCAATTTTAAAACATGATACTAAGAGAGTTGCCCAAGCAAGCATTTGTAGTTTGTACATTGGCAGAATGGGCCAGAAGTTTAGAGTTGTGGCCTATTTTAAAAACAAAGTACCTAGAAAATAATAAATAAATAAATAAATAAATAAATAAATAAATAAACAAATAAATAAATAAATAAGTAAATAACATGCTTCAGGTTTCTCTCAGCTTCTGAAAGATCTTCTTACTATGAAGATCAAACCAATGGCTAAAAATACTCTGTCATCTGTGATGCACCTCACTCAATGAATGTTTTCTGGTTATTTATCATCTGTTCCTTGTGTGTTGATAGCCTCAAATTTTATTCAAATTTCTCAAACTCAGATTTTAAACAAATATCTGCTCAGAGGTATGTCATAGTGGGTCTCTGGGTGATCAGGATACTGCTGAGGGCTGACATGAGAGTGTGGATAGTTGCATATAGAGCATCTAGCCTACTTCATAAATGCCCTTCAAATACCACCTTGGTAGTCCCTGAAATTTCAAAATAAATGACAGAAGATAATAAATTTATTGGACACCCTTTGATCCACTCTAGGACTTTCTCATCTGAACCATCAGTTTAAGATGAGTCAAGGACAAAAAACTGCAGCAAAATTATTAAGGGTGAGAAGGAATGGGAGCCCAGAGCAGAATCAGTGGTTTGGGATCAGGAAGAGCATGTAGAACTGTCTCCACTCCACTCCTTTCTTTCTGAGTGGCCTCAGAAGTGAAACTACCACTCATCTGTAAAATAAAGATGGTAA
Organism: Saccopteryx leptura; assembly: GCF_036850995.1. Lineage (NCBI taxonomy): Eukaryota > Metazoa > Chordata > Mammalia > Chiroptera > Emballonuridae > Saccopteryx > Saccopteryx leptura. The sequence goes on from NC_089507.1 coordinate 94,174,739, forward strand.
CAGTGTTTTTCTCATTGGTGTGGTGTGAAGACAAATGAAAGCACTTGTGTCTAATACTTCACATTGCCTCACACAGAGTTAATATTCAGTAAATTTATACTACAGCGTAACTTTCTAAAAAGAATCACAATTACCTCACCAATAATTACACCTCTGAGTTTGCCATTTTACAGTAGAGAAATAGAAACTGTAAACATGTACCTGTTTAAATATTTCAGGTGATTGTTTATTCTGTTGATGGTCATTTAAGTGACTCATATTAACTACAATATCTTAATGACTTTGAACCCAGTTGCAGAGTTTTCCATATGCAGGGACAGAAATACAGGAAGGGAGGGAAATGAGAAGCATTAATTTTTTGTTGCAGCTTCTTAGTTGTTCAGTGACTGCTTTCTTATATGTACCTTGACTGGGGGGCTACAGCAGAGTGAATGATACCTTGCTCAAGCCAGAGACCTTGGGTTCATATCTATGACCCTACACTCAAGCCAGAGACCTCTAGCTCAAGTTGGTGAGCTTGTGCTCAAGCCGCATGAGCCCATGCTCAAGCCAACAACCTTCGGGTTTCAAACCTGGGTCCTCAGTGTCCCAGTTAGATGCTCTATCCACTGCACCACCACCTGGTCAGGCTGTTATTCATTTAGAAGATTGTTGTGGATCAGGAGGCTTTGAAATGAGCTTGAAAAACTGGCAAAGTTTGGATAGGCAGGGTCTAGAGACAAAAGTGGGCATAGCATGTAAATTTGGTGGGTGAAAATATAGAGCTGAGTAAAGAAGAGAATAGTTAACAGAGAGCCTACAACAGAAAAGTAGGGAATGTTGTTGAATATTTGAAATGGGGACAGGTGATGAAGCATATGAGAAGCATTGAATATTTTTTTCTGGAGAGAGATTATGATAATGAAATTTATAAATTTAGACTGATACAGGAAAATAAAAAGGCTAATACATTTTCTTGAGAAGAATAGTTACATAAAAAAATAGTCTGTAGACATCTTTCAAACTTTATACATTTTGTAAGATACCTATAAGGAGAAGAAAGTCAGAGATTAACCTAAATTTGAAGGAAAGGATATGCCATTTTTCTTCTGCAGTTATTGGTTTCTTAGTTGGAATTTGATTTGCTCTAAATAAAATATAATTAAAAATATCTTGGGCAAATGGAATTTTCATGGAATCATATACATTTCTAACTCTGTCAGGGTAGATGAAACATATACATAGCCATGCATTCTTGAGATTTTTCAGTAGTACATTTTCAGCATAAGGTTGAGACACATCTGCTGAAATAACTGATATTCCTGTTTGTAGTGACTCACTTGGTGGGAACAACAAATTTATTTTCAAGTCTGGGCTGACCTTTATAACCTTTACATTAAAAGGTAGGTGCATCACTGTGCTTTTTTACACTAACAAGTACTGAGAAGCAGGGAAGATAGTCTCTTCTTGCTTTTCACTATGCCACCTACCGATCTACACCTGGCACTCTGCAATACGCATGTTATAGATTTCAACTGATAAAAGGTCCTGTGCTGTCAGCTCAGCCCATGCTTTCATATGTCAAACTATTGGCAAATTATAGCCATTACGCCTACCAAATCAGTCAGTGGAAGTAGAAACATCAGTTTGAGATGAGATGTGCTTTCTGTTGTAAGAATACAAGTTAGGGAAGTGACCTGATTGTCACACATTAAAATTTTAAAGTTAATAGCCAATGTAGTGAGGCATAGGAAGTGAAGGACAGGAGAGATAATTTTAATTCTATAAAAATATCATTTTATATAAGTATAAGAATTAGTACTTGTCATAAAACATAATGAAATAAAACAAAACAAAAACAAAGCAAACACTGAAGTGTTCTAAATGGACAAGTCTGTTATTTTTATATGTGTATATATGTGTGTGTTTCTTGTGTGTTTACCTATTTCACTTTCAAGTAAAATAAATTCTGTGATCTGAAACCAGGGGCTAATAATAAAATAAAATAAAATGTCTTAAAAAGTTACTGCAAATAAATCAGGGGGGAAAAGACAAAAAAACAAATAGAAAGAATTTGAAAGGATATAAATTCATTTATTTTTTTATTTGATAATTTTTCATGGAGTGAGCATTATGCTCTATTCCGGTCATCAAAGACAAAAGACAAGCCTTGACTTTGGGGATTTTTTAGTCTTGTAGAAGAAAAACATAAAATTAGCCTATAGTAACAATAAAGTATTATAAAACTGTCTACATTTTCTTGTGAATACAAAGAAAATTCCTTGTTTTCATTGTGTAGATTGTATATCCAATGTCGAATATTTTAGAATTTTGTTTTCTTTTTAACTTTTGATCTTCCTCTTATTATTATTTTTAGGTAAGAGAAGGGGAGATAGTGAGGCAGACTCCCACATGTGCCCCGACTGGAATCCAACCCCAGTCGGGGCCAGTGCTGGAGTACTGAGCTATTTTTAGCACCGGAGAATGATGTACTCCAATTTTTAGCACCTGAGGCTGATGTGCCATGTACAAACCAATCAAGCCACTGGCTTCAGGATGGGAAGAGAGAGAGAAGGGGGAGAAAAGAAGATGGCTGCTTCTCCTGTATGCCCTGACTGGGAATCAAACCTGGGATTGTCCATATACCATGCTAATGTTCTATCCACTGAGCCAGGGCAATGTTTGATATTATATTGAAAGGTTTAAGGACACATCATAATTTTAATTAGTAAATTATGAACACCTAAAGCAAAAATAATTATGCAAATGGCATGTGCCATTTAAAATTTTAAAATAATGTTTGATTTGTGAAACCTATTAGGTTAACTTCTATGATTATTTGCTGTCACAGATATCTGCTCACTAAAATTAGGGGGTATTTCAAAATAAATATGAAGAGATAAAAAAAGAAGCATTTGATATTTTTCTAAACAAGAACATCAGAAAAACAAATGACAAGTCAAAGAAAGTTGTTCAATTATGCAAATGAGGTACAAAACCAACTTTTATTTCATTGGTAAAAGTGCACTATACAAAAGACTGAGAGTACTGTATATCTGCACATTCTCATGTCTGGAAAGTGCTCATCCTGCAATTTTCCAGCCCTTGCAATGCCCCTGCAACACAATTTGCCTGAAGGCGAAACCTGGAGACCCATAGGACGTCTTGAAGCTGGTAAAACACAGACGACAGTGTCAACAGAACTTGGAACATTCCAAACCATGATTAGCAGACTGTGAAATTGCTTTCAAGACTGGCACACTATGAAGAAGACGAGAGCAGGGTTGCCCATCTGCTGCAACAGCAAGAGATGACTGCTACTTGACCTTATTGGCAAGAAGTAACAGGTGCAGCAATGCAACAGAGCTATGGGGACAGTTTCTTGCTGCCTCAGATGAAGGATATGCTTCTATACCATACAAAATTGGCTCCATCGTGTTGGACTGCATGCCCGGTGACCAATGGTGTGCATTCTGTTATCTGCTGAATACTATAGAACCCATAGAAGGTGGACTAATGAGCATCATCATTGGACCAGTAATGAGTGGTCAACTGTCCCTTTCTCTGATGAGTCACAGTTCAGTATGTAGCCTGCCTGACAATCATCATGTCCTGATCTGGCATGAATGAGAAATATGGAAGAATCCACATTTTATGCAAAAAAAAAGGGATTCCTTCAGTGGTGGTAGAATCATGGTACGGGCTGGAATCAGCATTGGTGGTTGTACCGACCTCCATGACATCAGAAACGCATTGCTGACTGCTGTCAGATATAGAGATGAGGTCCTGAACCATATAGTGGTACCGTATTCTGGAGAAGTTGGAAACAACTTTCTTTTCATGGATGATAATGCAAGGCCCCACTGTGTGCATCTTGTCAACAACATGCTTCAGGAGGCAGGAATTGAATGCATGGACTAGCCTTTATGTTCTTCAGACCTGAGTCCCATTGAACATGCTTGGGATGCACTGGGAAGATGTGTGGCAAGCCGTCCAATGCCTCCCACAACACTTCATGAGCTAGAAGTTGCCCTGGAGCAAGAGTGGCAGAGGATCCCACAAGAACTGCTGGACAATTTTATCCTGTCCATGCCCCATTGCTGTCAGTGTGTTTTGCATGCAGTCATGGGTGACCACACACCCTACTGAACAATGTGTGGCATTCCTGTCCAGCTTGACATGCTTCTGTTCATCCCCACCAATGTCACTTGCTACTCAATCATGATAATTGAGTTTGCATCTCATTTGCATAATCAAACAACTTTCTTTGACTTGTCATTTGCTTTTCTGAGGTTCTTGTTTAATAAAAAAAAATCAAATGCTTCTATTTTTATCACTTCATACTCATTTTGAAATATCCCCTAATTTTTGTGAGCAGTGTATATTAGAATAGAAAATTTGAGGTTATTCTAAACTTGGAAATTAAGAATGACAATGATGTTTTGTTTGTTGTTGACCTCCAGTACTTACCTTGGAGTCTGGCACATAGTATTTATATTCATAATCAATTGTGTGTCAAACACTATTGGTTTTCCACCTTCTTTGTGGTTAAAGGTACCTTGAATTTGTTCAGACATCAGGCTAAGGTACATTTAGAGGAGTTGTGCACAGCCCTGTGAGGGAGATCATGGTTGGTCTAAACCAGTGGTCAGCAAACTCATTAGTCAACTGAGCCAAATATCAACAGTACAAAGATTGAAATTTCTTTTGAGAGCCAAATTTTTTTAAACTTAAACTATATAGGTAGATACATTCCTTATCAAGGTAGCGCCCACATGTGTTATTTTGTGGAAGAGCCACACTCAAGGGGCGAAAGAGCCACATGTGGCTCATGAGCCGTGCTTTGCTGACCACTGGTCTAAGCCATCACAATACTGTAATCCCATTTTCTTTTCATTGTTACTGGTCAAATTGATCATGTAGCCCTTTCAGAATAATGAGATGTAAAAATAGTGTGCTGAGGGATTAAAAAAAATTTCTGCCCTGACCAGAGACACAGAAAAGGTCCCTTTATTTCTTCTTAAACTTGTTTTGTGTGTTTGGCTTTCAGTGTTATAGAAACTATGAAAGCCATACTGTGATCATTAAAATAATAGAAATAACTTAATCTAAATTTGATTAATTTTTAAGATTACAATTTTAATAAATTATCATAAATTTCTTTTCCTTATTTGATAGTGAAAACATGGTATCCAGATTCTAGAAGTTCATTTTTCAGTCTCTGGTTTCTGAGGTATATAAACTACCGGTAGTTAAACTCTATTATTATTAAATTAAGAATAAGAATATTCTTTAGTGAAACTTTGTAAACCTAATACAAAAATATTGTTTAGGTAAAAAGAACATAAAGTTTACATATAATGTCACTAATGAGCCATATTTGTTCTTTCTTTTTTTTGGAAACAAAATAGGTGATTCAACCTGCATCACTATAGTGTTCCCTGACATTCCTCACACATGGCTCTGTATTAGGTACTGGTGGTCAAAGGGAGAGAAGAAATTTGTGCTCCTTGGCTGTCATTCTTCAGTGCTTTACACATATAAACTAATTTAATCCTCAGAATAACATTATGTGGTAACACCAATTAATCACACAGAGATAAAACTGAGGCACAGATCTGTTAAGTAATTTTCCCAGAGTCCAACAGCTAAAAAGGGTAAAAAGTCAGAACTTGTACCCAGTCATCCAGCTCCAGAATTGTGCTTTGACCTGATATGTTTCTCAGTCTTCCACAAGATTGATTCTTAGAGGCTGTTTCTCCTACCCCCTGCCATGTCACCTGTCATCTATCAATATCACTCTCAATGAAATTACTCTTGCCAAATCTGCCAGCAACTTTACACTCACCAAATCCAGGAAGTATCCCTTTTTCTTTTGTTTATTTTTTTAAAATTGACTTTTCCTTTCATGTAACATACTTTAAATCAGTGGTAGTCAACCTGGTCCCTACCGCCGTCTAGTGGGCATTCCAGCTTTCATGGTGGATGGTAGAGGAGCAACCAAAGTATAAATAAAAGGATAGATTTAACTATAGTAAATTGTTTTATAAAGATTTATTCTGCCAAACTTAGCGAAAATCCAACATAAAGTACTTGGTAAGTAATTATTATTATATGCTTTAACTTGCTGTAACTCTGCTTTATAAATTTTATAAAGTCAAGTTACTTCCCTACTTTATAAATCACCATTACTGTGGAACTGGTGGGCAGTTAGAAAATTTTACTACTAACAGAGATACAAAAGTGGGTGGTAGATATAAAAAGGTTGACTACTCCTGGTTTAAATGTTCCTATCCTGCCTGGCCAGGTGGTGGCACAGTGTATAGAGCGTCGGACTGGAATTCCAAGGACTCAGGCTCGAGACCCTGAGGTCTTCAGCTTGAGCGTGGGCTCATCTGGTTTGAGCAAAGCTCACCAGGTTGAGCCCAGGGTTGCTGGCTCGAGCAAGGGGTCACTCGGTCTGCTGTAGCTCCCGGGTCAAGGCACATTGAGAAAGCAATCAATGAACAACTTAGATGCCACAACAAAGAGTTGATGCTTCTCATCTCTTTCCCTTCCTGTCTGTCTGTCCCTATCTCTGATTCTCTCTGTCTCTGTCACACACACACAAAAATCTTCCTATCCCACTTTCCCTCATGATATATTTATCTGAATCTTTTCTCATTTCATAAAATGTTGTACACTCCCCCCCTTTACTGTAAAGCTTATATTAATGAATAATCAGTTTTCTGAACTAGCTGGTAAGATTATAACAAATGGTGGTGTTTTTGCCTCTCCATAACCAGAACCCTCATTTTGGTGCTCTCTGATGTTTCCTCCAGGTTTACAGAGTATTGTCAGTTTCAATGCCATACCCAGACTTTCTGTCAATCTTGTTTTTTCACTTCTAATTCTCCTTCTCTCATTCTCCACAGTAGCTCATCTATCCACCTAAGACTATCATCAAATCTCCTACCCACACCATCTCTGCACTGACTCTCTACAGATGATCACTTCGACTGTAATAGGAAAGGTTAAACTTTGAGTTTCCTGCTACCCCACATATTCTGTTATCTGATCAACTGTTTTCTTTTCAGCCCTAGTCATCTTCTTGAAAATGGCCAATTCTATATCTGTACGTTTTTAATGCCTTAACTCTTCCCTCTACATCATACCATATGTATACAGAATACTTGACACATAATAGAAATGCCAAACACCACATCTTTTGGCTTTTACCTAATGTCTTTTTAAATATCTTTACTTTCTTTATCTTTACTGTCATCACTAGGATTAATCTGTCACTCTCTCTCACCTGGATTTTAGCAATAGCCTAATTTATCTTAATTCTAACCCATTTTCTATGCTATACACAGTGCTATTTTCTCTAACAGTCATATCTAAGTGTTATTCTCTTGCTTAAAATTCTTTAGTAACTTTCCATGGCCTTTAGGAAAAGCCCAACACTTTTAGTAAGACATTTATTTCTTCAATATTTGGCTTCCATTCCTGCCAATGATAACCCCCTTCCCCTTCATTTAAATGCATACACACACATGCACACATCTTTTATTCTGCTCAAGCTACACACAATTTCTTAGGGTTTAACACAATGTTAGTTTGTTTTTCAGTGTACAAACCTGTGCCAATATTCTTCTGATTGCTTAAATGTTGCCTTTGCTGAGAAGAAACAACAAAGATAGTTCTCTCCTCCTGGACTCCCTTAACTTAGCACTTTTCATATTGTTTTGAAAGTGTCCATTTTTTCTTTTGTTTTTAATCACTAAATTCTAAGCTTCCTTTTACATTGTTTCTGTCCTTAGCATATGGTACAATATCCGACACATGATAGAAGTGTCAAAAGTATTTGTTCATCATGGAGATGTTTTTCTTTTGATAAATAATCAAGAAATGTTTCAGTATGATGACAAAAGACAAACATTACAGCACTCCTAAACTAGGTGCTTAATAATTGTCACCAAAGTCCAGAGGAAGGTGAGACAGATGGGATTATAAGCAATCCTTTTCTGATTCTTCACCAGCACCCAGTCTGTAGATGATAACGTCAACATCCCTGAACAAGAATATCTTTAGCTGGAACTTGAAGAGAACAGTGTATTTTTATAATCACTGTTCACATTTTATGTCACAGAACAGACAGTGTTAAATCCAATCTATGGAATGGAGTCATCAAAGTTTCATAATTAGAAATTGCACATGGTATTATTGGTTTTGGTTAAGTCATGTTGCCGTTATAGATATTGGTGTTTAGATCAAGAATTTGGACAACAATTTTTACTGCAAGGTAAATGTAAAATATGAAATTATTTAAAAGGCATATTGCAGTTAAAAAAGATAAGACTTGAAACCACTGGAGGTGGTGGTAAGTGTGTAAGTGGTGAGTGATGGCATTGGCCCTCTGGCTGCTTCAGACTCTGTCTGTTTGAGTCCCAGCTGTCCCAGTCCAGGCTGGTTGACCTGATGCTCAGGAAACTGATACACTAGCACACCTGTAATCCATTCATAGCCCACATCAATTGACAAGCTCTGCCATTGGCAATGGGAAACAAACAAGTTTACAAAGTGGCATTTGTGGGAGATTAATCTGACAGTAATATGCATGTGAAAAAAGTGTTTGGGGAGGAAGTATAAAATAAGTGATTACCAAAATTCAGGTGTGAAGTAATGAATACTTGCAAAGACATGAAAGAGTGACAATGGAAAAGGAGAGTAAAGAGATATGCAACTTGATAGGTGACAGAAGAAGAAAAATGATATTCTAATATTCAACCTGGGTGACTGGGAAAATGGAGAGAAAATCCAAGGCAAGGAAGAGAAAATCCAGAATAAGAACTTGTTTTTGAAGAAGAGGATAAGCTAGCTGTCCATATTAAGTGCAAGGCAACGAAAAGGCAAACAGGTGAAAATGAAGTTAAAACATGAGAATAAAGTTTAGTGGAGGGCTTAGTATTAGAGATAGCAGTTTGTTATTTGCAAGAGGTAATAGTTAAAATCATCATAGTAGATGACATTTCTGAATAAGAATATGTAAGACAAAAAAGGATAAAACTAAGTTTTAGGGCAGTGGTTTTCAAAGTATGATGTGCTGGTCACCATCAGCATCACTTAGGCACTTACTAGAAATGGAAGTTATCAGATATGGTGAATCAAAAGCATCTATGCTTTTATAAGCTTTCCCCGCTATCAGATGTGCAGTGGTTTGTGAACCACTGTGTCAAGTTTATGGTCATATTCTGAAGGCAGTTCAGGTAAACAGCATCAACAAAGGGGCAGCAAAGATCTGCCAAAGGGTATAAGGTACACTGTAAGAGGAACAGTGCTAAGAAAGACAAGTGAGTTTCCAGAAGACGAGGAAGGATAAAGAATTCCTAACTGATCAAAAATTTATAAGAATGCCTGGTTGTTGGAATTATGGAAAGAAGCATAATTATTATTATGCTATGTGTGGACACTCAATTTTATGAAGATTAAGAGTGAATGAAAAGCCAGCTGTACTGTTATAAACATTAATACTAATAAAGTTATTAAATATAACTAGAGCACAAAGGAGAGATTTACTGTTTAACTCATTTTTAAGAGAGAATAGGGGAGATAGTGAGGCAGACTCCCACATGTGCCCAAACTGGGATCCACCAGGCAACCCAATCTGGGGCAGATGCTGTAGTACTGAGCTACTTTTAGCACCTGAAGTTGACACGCTTGGACTAACTGAGCTATTCTCAGTGTGTGGAGCAATACTAAAAACCAATCAAGCCACTGGCTGTGGGAGGGGAAGAAGGAAAGAAGGGAGGGATGGAGGTGGGGAAGAAGCAGATGGTCACTTATCATGTATGCCTTGACCAGGAGTCAAACCAGAGACCTCCATACACTGGGCCAACACTCTATCCTCTGAGCCACCAGCCAGGGCTGAAAGACATATTTAAAGGGGATGTTTTTCCCTCTGTGATATAGGAGAGACCTGAACACATATATTAGTCGAAGAGAAGGTAGGGTACCAGAGGGGAGGAGGAGTGTCAGAGTTCCAGTGTAAGCAAGTTTTGGCTTTATTCACTCTTTCTGCAATATGTATTTGTTAATATCTATATTTATATATTTTCAGGGAGGGATTCTAAGATGGCAGTGAAATAGGAGGACATTCCACCTCTCTGCACTAAATTGGATTACAACTTAATTTAAGAACAATGATTTTGAAAAACCAACTTTACACTAAACAAAGAGAAGTGTATAACCAAGAATCACAGAAGAAGTCACATTGAGACTGTTAGGAAGTGTGGAGATGTGGAAAGGATGCCCCGCTCCCAGGAGCAAGCATCAGTGGCAGAGGGTCCAGAGAGACTGTCACTGTTGGGAAGATCACCTTGAGAGGAAAGGGTCTTAAGCTCCAGGCCCGGAGCCCCAGCCTAGAGCCCCAGAGCCTAGAAGAGGCACCTACCCAGCATTTGGAGGTGAAAAGAGCCAAGGTTTCTGTCTGTGAGAAAGAGACAGGAGTTCTCAGAGACACAGGCTCCCTCTTAAAGGGCCAGCACAGAAAAACTCATTTACAGCCACTTACCTCAGGCTCTGCCAGAGGGAGAGCTGAGAGGACTAGAGTTGCAGGAGGAGAGCATGAGGTTGGTGACCCAGGGAGAGATACCATGGGGAACAGCCACAAGAACCTCTGTGTGGAGTCATTCTCCAATACTGTAGTCACCGTCTTTCTTAAATGGAGCAGTCCCCTCTGAGTGGCATCAGCCTGGGGGAAAGCAACTGCCTCATATTTGGGAATCTCTCCTGCCCCACCCATGGAGACTGGGCTGTTCTGAGAAGCCAAGAAGCAGGCGGCGCATCAGTGGCAGTTTTCTAAAGTTGAAGCCTGAACTTTCCCCTACATGCTCCCAAGTCTATGATTGGTGCTTTTCCCCCATGGGAGACTCAGCATAAACTGTCTATACTGTGGGAAGACTACATCTCTGGGTCTCAGAGGCCAAACCCACTGGACTCCTGGGGCCACACCCTATGAGGTGTGTGAAAAAAGTCTGGACAGATTGATACCTGAGGCTGAGCCACACCCACCACCCTTCCTAATCCCTGAATTGCTCCAGGTTCTAGACTCTACCAGAAGTTTTTGCAGTAGCCGAGCCCAATAGGCAGCCAGCAGAAAGAGGAACGTGGATTCAGGGAACCTTGGCCTTTTAAGTGGACCACTTCCCAGGCCCAGTCTGGGTAAAGCCAGCCTAGGTGTGCAGCTTGGGATTTCATGTGCACTTGGGTCCAGCAGAGGCAGCCACAAAATATGGATTGCTTGTAGCTCCAAGAAGGGTGCTGAATGTCAGTCATGGGCAGTGTCTCTTACGAGTCTGTGCTGAGTTCTCTCCAGGAAGGCCCGGGGCTGGCACATCCAGTGGCCAGCTGAGGAAAGCATCAATTCAGGACCTAAAAACCCTTGATAGAGTGGTATCCTAAAGAAGGCTCCTCACACCTGGCCCAGCTGAGGCAAGTTCCACTCTCTGCAAGCAGCACCAGCACAGTGGTTCATGTACATTAGATAAAGTGGAGCTTCACAGTCAGCTGGCCTGCTTGCTGCATATCCTGCCCTGATGGGCTAGATTCCACAGGGGAAGGGAGAGTGGTTAGGAGCATGGACATTTAATTTGTGGGTCCTTGTGAGTCTATTGATGGGTCTAGTCAAGGGGTTTAGCCATTTTCTTGGGGGGGGGCATAGTCAGCACCAGGAGAGGACTCTCTCAGTCTTCCTCCCTAATGTGAGGGTCTCATCACTTATAAGAACTTCTGAAGAGGAGATTGTTGGCCCCACTTGATCTGAACTTGCTGCTTACTTTGCTGGGGAGAAATAACATCTGAGTATCCAGCAGTGGCTGAAGGATTAAACTCTGAAGTAAGGGCCACATTCCCCATACAGAGCTTTTGACTAGGAGACCCCTGAGGTAAGAGATTCCACTAACCTTGTATCCCCAGCCATAACTGCCTTAACCTACCAAGCTTGAAACCTGTAGAGGGGTTGGTTGGGTGAGGCCAGTCTGAACCCACACTACAATCTTTCAGTAGAAGGCCCTGTGGGAAGACCAGGCAGCTGCAAGAGGATGTGGAACAGCTGAAAAGTGGGGGCAAATCTAATGGAGCTTGGGGCTTTTACAGAGCTGCTGTCATCTCTAAGCAGAAAGAAGCTGATCCTTATAAACAGGTTGGCCCCTCCCAAACTACCCAGGCACAGAAAATGCAGACACAAACAGTGAAAAAAGCAGTAGCTGTAGACAGACAGATAGCCCACAGTGTGTTACAAACAACAACTGAAGTCAACCCAAGAAGATCTAGAATCAACACAACTATAGTGGGTGGCAGACAGTACCAAACCTAGACTCAGTTAGCTATATAAGCACAATGCCTAAAGGAAGAGTCTAGCAGGCACCAGACACTTTGGAGAATAAATAGGCACAACAGGAGAGACCCTGCACAGTGTCTAATACACATGATCAAGGTTGACACTTAGATTTAGTGAGCCTGAAGGGATAACAGCACCCATGAAAGAACCAACTGCATTCAATACTCACATACAACAGGAGGGAAAATACTACCCTCAAGAAGCATTCTTAGACAAGAAAATCAGGTGGCCTGGAGGTCAGTACCACAAAGCTCATCTTCCTCATAAAGACACCACAAAATTTCAAAGTCATGCAGTGCTACCTAAAACACAGACCAAACAGGTAGACAAAAGAATATGACCAAAATAAATCAATAAAAAAAATCCCCTGGAAAAAAAACTAAATGAAATGGAAGTAACCAAAAATACCAGATGCAGAGTTTAAAATAAGGATTTTTAGGATGCTCAAGAATCTTAGAGCAACAATGGATGCTCATATTGAGTATCTAAAGAGATAGAAAGCATCAAAAAGGACATTGAAATAATAAAAAAGAACCTGTCAGAAATGACAAATATAGTATCAGAAATAAAGCCTGCACTAGAAGAAATCAACAGCAGCCTGGATGAAGCAGAAGATCAAATCAACAATTTAGAGGACAAGGTAATGAAAACACAGAAGCAGAGCAGCAAAACAAAAAAAGGCTCTAAAAGACTGAGGAAACTCTAAGAGAGCTCTGTGAAAACATGAAGAGAAACAACATCTGCATCATAGGGGTTCTGGAAGGAGAAGAGAATGAACAAAGGATAGAGAACATGTTTAAAATCATAGCTGAAAATTTCTGTAAATTAATGAAGGGAAAATGTCACACAAGTTCAAGAAGCACAGAGAGTTCCATTAAAGGGGAAACCAAGGAGGCCTACACCAAGACACACCATAATTAAAATGCCAAACTTAAGAGACAAAGAAAAAAATACTAAAAGCTGCAAGAGAAAAGCAGTTGATTATCTACAGAGGAGCCCCCATAAGGATGACATCTGACTTCTCAACAGAAACACTGAGGCCAGAAGGAATTGGTAGAAAATTTTTAAAGTGATGCAAAACAAGAACCTACAACTAAGACTACTTTAGCCAGAAAGGCTATCATTTAAAATGGAAGGAGAAAAAAGAAGCATCCCAGGTGAAAAAAAAACTCAAAGAATTCATTAAAACCAAACCAGTACTGCAAAAAATGTTAAGGGGCCTGCTGTAAAAAGAGCAAAGAAAAAGAGCAATTGAGAGAAAAAAATGATTGTAGATTTAAAGAATAAAATGATAATAAAGTACATATAAATAATAACCTTAAATGTAAATAAATTAAATGCTCCAATCAGAAGACATAGGGTAGCTGTATGGATAAGAGAAGAGGACCCATACATATACTGTCGCAAGACACCCACCTCAGAACAAAAGATACACATAGACTAAAAGTGAAAGGATGGGAAAATGTATTTCATGAAAATGGAAATGAACATAAAAAAGAAAAAAAGCTGGGGTAGCTATACTTGTATCTGACAAAATAGCCTTTAAAACAAAGACTATATAGTAAGGAATAAAGAAGGTCATTACATAATGTGCAGGGAGCAATCCAACAGAAGTATATAACCATTATAAACATTTATATGCCTAATTTAGGGGCACCTAAATATAAAAAGTAGATGTTGATGGACAAAAAGGGTGAGAACGACAACAATACTATAAAGGTAGGGGATTTTAGAACAAATGAAATTGAAAACAGGTATGAAAATACTCCCAGTAAACAAAAGTCCTGGACCAGATGACTTCACAGATGAATTTACCAAACATTCAAAGAAGAACTAACACCAATCCTTCTCAAGCTATTTCAAAAAATTGAAGAGGAGGGAAGACTTTCAAGCTCTTTTTATGAGGCAAGTATTATCCTCATTCCAAAACCAGGTAAAGACACTACAAAGAATGAAAACTATAAGCCATTATCACTGATAAACAGATGCTAACTTCTCAACAAAATAGTAGCAAACTGGATCCAGCAATTTATCAAAAAATCATATATCATGGTTAAGTAAGATTTATTCTGGGGAAGCAAGGCTGGTACAGTATTCACAAATCAGTAAATGTGATTCATCACATAAACAAAAGCAAAAGTAAAAATCACATGATTATATCAATGAATGCAGAAAAACCACTTGATAAAATCAGGCATCCTTTTATGAACAAAACTCTCAGCAAAGTGGAAATTCAGGGAACATACCTCAACATAATGAAGGCCATCTATGACAAACTGACAGCCAGCATCATACTCAATGGGCAAAAATTAAAAGCAATCTCCTTAAGATTAGGAACAAGGCAGGGTGCCCCCTTTCACCACTCTTATTCAACACAGTACTGGAAGTCCTGGACACAGCAATCAGACAAGGAAAAGAACTAAAAGGCATCCAAATTGGAAAAGAAGAAAATGTATAACTATCATTATCGCTGATGACATGATACTGTACATAGAAAACCTTAGAGTCTCAGTCAAAAAACTACTAGACTTGATAAATGAATTTGACAAGGTGGCAGAATATAAAATTAATCATTAGAAAGCAGTGGCATTTTATACACTAATAAACTGTCTGAAAGAGAAATTAAGGAAACAATCCCTTTCAATATTGTAACAACAGCAACAATAATAAAGTACCTAGGAGTAAATTTAACCAAGGAGGCAAAAGACTTGTACTTGAAAAATTGTAAGACATTGAAAAAAGAAATCAAGAAAGATACAAACAAGTGGAAGCATATGCTATGTTCATGGTTAGGAAGAATAAACATTATTAATATGTTTATATTACCCAAAACAATCTAAATTCAATGCAATTTCAATTAAAACACCAATGGCATACTTCAAATATATAGAACAAATATTCCAAAAATTTATATGGAACCCAAAAGAACACGAAGAGCCTCAGCAATCTTGAAAATGAAGAATAAAGTAGGAGGTAGCGCACTTCCTGATATCAAGTTATATACAAGGCCATTGTAATCAAAACAGCTTGGTTCTAGCATAAGAACTGGCATACAGATCAATGAAACAGAATAGAGAAGCCAGAAATAAACCCACACCTCTATGGTCAACTGATATTTGACAAAGGAGGTAAGACTATACAATGGACTCTACAGTCTCTTTGATAAATGATATTGGGAGAATTGGATAGTTAAATGCAAAAATATTCAACATCACTAATAATTAGAGAAATGCAAAGTAAAACCACAATAAAAATATCATCTCACGCCTGTCAGAATGGTTCTCATTAACAAATCAACACTCAAGTGCTGGTGAGAGTGTGGAGAAAAGGGAACCCTCCTGCACTGCTGGTGGGAATGAAGACTTGTGTAGCTACTGTGCAAAACAGTATGGCATCTTCTCAAAAAAATTAAAAACGGAACTGCCTTTTGACCCAGCTATTCCACTTTTAGGAATATAACCTAAGAATACCAAATCACTAATTCAAAAGAAGATATGCATTACCATGTTTATTGCAGCATTGTTTACAAGAGCCAAGATCTGGAAACAACCCAAGTGTCCATCAGTGGATGAGTGGATTAAAAAGCAGTGGTACATATACACAATGGAATACTATGCAGCTGTGAAAAAGAAGGTAATCTTACCTTTTGCAATGACATGGATGGACCTGAAGATTATTATGCTAAGTGAAATAAGCCAGGCAGAGAAAGACAAACATCATATGATCTCACTTATAAGTTGAATCTATTGAGCAAAGTGAACTGAGGAACAGAATAGAGGCAGAGATGGAGTCATAGGGAGCAGAGGGACAGCTGTCAGAAGTAAGAGGGATGAGGGGATGGGATCAGAGGAGGTAAAGGGGTTAGTTTATATATATATATATATATATATATGAACACATAGATACAGATAACAGGACAACAAATCTCAAAGGGAAGGTGGCAGGGAGTCAAAGGAGGGGGGTGAAGGAGGTGTAATGGGAGACCCATTGGGGAGGGGTTAGGGTGTTATATTGAGTGGGACACTTGAATCCATTTTAACACAATAAATTAAAATTAATAAAAAGTATTTTCAAAACAAAATATATCTGTTTATATATGTTCATATTTGTAAGATATTTGTTATGTGCTAATGATACCCACATTCATGGTATTGAGTGAGGACCATGTAGAGACTGAATTCTCCAGGATAAGAATCATATAGGAATCAGAATAGCCAAAGGAAATACCTTACTATGATTGTTGATGAATTTAATATTCATCATAGCATTTTCTGAGAAAGCTACTATCCTGGATATTCCATGCCTAAGAAATATAATTATATTGCACAAACCTTAAAAAAAGTCTATTGTTTCATTTTTTTCTCCTCAAGGATAAGGTGGCTCAGGAGGAACTGAAATAAACTCCTTCCAACAATGGGCTGCTCTACAAAACTTTTTCTTCCTCCAGGCTTCTATAGTTACATAGGAGGATCCTAATCTGTATTTACATATTTTTCTTACAATAAATTTTAACATTTTACTTCTTTCAAAAGCTTTTCAAGTTTTCTAAGAAACAAAACATTGGGGTAGACAACATAGTATTTTCTATGCTATCTGTTGTTCCTTATAATTTATTAATGTCATTATGTTCATTCAGCTTTTTCTTTTAAAGTTATTTTCAATAATTTAAGTTAGTTATTAGTTGTGCACGATTATTGGTGAGTTTTCTAGCATCTTTGTTTGCCTACTGTCTCACCAGAAAAATGGTTTTATGATTGAATCCATATCAAAGCATTTCAGGAATAATAGTAAAAAATAACATTTAAAAAATAAAATGACAATTATATCTCAATTGGGTAATTTCCTAAATAACTAGTACAGAAAAATAACATCTTCCATTTGATTTTATAATTGTGATTAAGTGAAGCAGTGTGCCTCTATTTAATTATGTTAGAATTTAACTCCCTTTATTAAAACATTTACAACTCTCCCTCTAACTTTCATAGCATAGGTTATTTACAGAGCTACACTGTAAGTCAAGTCATATTTAAGAAAACTTAAGAGATTTAAAGACAGCCCTGGCCAGTTGGCTCAGTGGTAGAGCATCGGCCTGGCGTGCAGGAGTCCCGGGTTCCATTCCCAGCCAGGGCACAGAGGAGAAGCGCCCATCTGCTTCTCCACCCCTCCCCCTCTCCTTCCTCTCTGTCTCTCTCTTCCCCTCCTGCAGCCGAGGCTCCATTGTAGCAAAGTTGGCCAGGGTGCTGAGGATGGCTACATGGTCTCTGCCTCAGGTGCTAGAATGGCTCTGGTCGCAACAGAGCGACGCCCCGGATGGGCAGAGCATCGCCCCCTGGTGGGCGTGCCAGGTGGATCCCGGTCAGGCGCATGAGGGAGTCTGTCTGACTGCCTCCCCATTTCCAACCTCAGAAAAATACAAAAAAAAAAAAAAAAGATTTAAAGACATTCTGTTTTTGAATAATGGCTTTATAAAACATACACACACAAACACCCAAACATACTATATTTGAGTTAATCTGACTAACAGAGGAACAAAATCTATGCTCCAAAACTATAGTATTTATAAGAATAATAGTTAAGGGAGAAATTGTTTGGCAGAATCCCTGTATTCTAAAACAGGTCATTTAATGCTGTGGTCGAGGAAGTATGAGTGAATCTTGGAAATCAATCCTTGGAATCTTTAGTTTTTGATTAGATTAGTGGGCAAGATTAGATACTTATGTTTCTCAATCAAATGTTGGAAAATGAGGCCAACAAAGCTAATTTTTACTTGTTTAATTAGAAAGAAGGCAACTATATTTGTGTGTGTGCCCACATGCCCACACACATAAACTCGTGCATACACATATGATTTGGGGAAGAGAGAGCTGAACAAGGGTTTGTGTACATACTGCCCTGCTTTGATGATTATAATGGACACCAGGTAGAACTTGTCTTTTATATTTGTGTTTTATTAAATGTATGACAAGATGACATGCAAGGATATTTAATGGTTCATACTCTGGTCTATCTGAATTTGAAACTTTTTTTTTAAAATGTGGGTTTTTCCAGGTACCTGTATACTTGCAAAAACAGCTTACTTAAAATGCATTGATAAAGATCTTAGTTTTCTGTATGGACTCAGAATTTTTTTTTCTTTAAATGCATCTTAGTAATCCTTGCCTTCATATTTTTTATTTTACAGATGATGACAGTGTAATGTGTAATATTTGTAATCTTGTTTACATGCTGTCTCACTATTCTCAGCCTGACCATATTCACTCATTCCAATCAAACTCTTTCTAGATTTGAACCTGCACTTACATTAATGATATATGGATAACAATTAACATTTTTATATTTTTATAAGCTTTACAGACTATAATTTTCTTTTATTATGGATTTGAAACTTGTCATTTAATACAATTGTGTCTTATTTACCTACCTCTGAAATGGGCATTATTCATTTTAACCATGTGTCTCATAAAAATTTAAGAAGATTGTCACTTCTAAAGTATATGGACTTCTTGAAAAAAAAAATAGGCCTAACAAATACTAGGCATTCTTTTTATTAATAAAGTTATAGACACTACCTGACCTTTGGTGGCACAGTGGATAAAGCCTTGATCTGGAATGCTGAAGTGGCCGGTTGGAAACCTTGGGCTTGCCCAGTCAAGGCACATATGAGAAAAAAATGCTATGTGTTGATGCTTCCTACTTCTTCACCCATTCTCTCTCTCTCTCTCTCTCTCTCTCTCTCTGTCATTCTCTTTCTCTCTTCTCTCTCTAAAATCAATAAATAAAATCTCATAAAGTTATAGATGCCAATGTGAATTTCTTATTCATAGTTGTTCTCAGTTTGATCTTTTTATATTGTTTTCCTTGGATAAGTAGAATAGATCCGTGACAACATTAGAATTTATAAATGTACATCCATGTTAGGCTTATAACATATAATTTCACTATTTAGTTCTGGTCAGCGATTCATGTGTTAATAGTCAAAGTATTATTTTGTCTTTCAACAAGTTTTTGCTATTATTTTAGATCACTTTAATAGTCTTAGTTATAATGTAAAATCAGTTTTACATGTTCAATGAATAATATTTTATTATTTATAAAATTATAATATTTATTAAAGCTTACACATTTTGATTCATATTAGAATTTATTATTATAGTATCACATATGAAAACAGAGGTGGTTTAGTCTTTTCTCTGCATATTCCTAACTGCAAGCTGAACTCTGCTTATAGAAATGCTTGCTTACCTCATATTCATGTTATTGAAATTTGGAAGTCATCAGGTGGGAATTTTCTATCATTACTAAATTTGACCTCAGACAAAAATAACACACTTGGTTGTCAATGTCACCTCTACTCTTTTATTTTAATATATAATAGTTTTGCAAAATCTAATTGTGGATAAAGAGGATAATTTAATTTTGCACTCCTTGATTATTCTCCTTTGTCTTTAATTATTAGGCAAAATTAATTTTTTCTTAGATTAAAAATATATTAATATGCTTTGTGTGTTGCTTTTCCTACATATTTTAACCTCAACACTCTGGCTATGTCTGCAGAGAATATATCATTCATCATTTGTACCCCTGTTTACTGTAGATGTTCTGGTCTGGTCTTTCTGTTTGCTATAGTACTATTTATCTGGTCATCTTAGTGCTGCTAGTAGCATACACTTGTCAGTCCTGTTTTCTATTCTTATATTGTATTTCTTTGTTATAATTTTATTTCTTAGTTTTATGATTATAATGTTTTATAATATATAAGATTTTTATCTTAGTATCTTTTCAATTTGTTTCTTTCTAATACATATTTTGCTACACGTATTCCTTTTTTAGGTAATGATGGGCCTGGGTTTGGTCCTGTGTAGATGCTTTGGATCTAGCTAGCATATGCTCATGGCGTCATCACAAATATAATAGTAATCTATTTTCCTTGGCTATGGATGGATTTTTTTTAATAATTTTATTTTTTTAATGGGGCGACATCAATAAATCAGGATACATATATTCAAAGATAACAAATCCAGGTTATCTTGTCGTTCAATTATGTTGCATACCCATCACCCAAGTCAGATTGTCCTCTGTCACCTCCTAGTTTTCTTTGTGCCCCTCACCCTCACCCTTTCCCTCTCCCTCTCCCCCCTCCCCCTGTAACCACCACACTCTTATCAAAGTCTCTTAGTTTCACTTTTATGTCCCACCTACGTATGGAATAATGCAGTTCCTGGTTTTTTCTGATTTACTTATTTCACTTTGTATAATGTTATCAGGATCCCACCATTTTGCTGTAAATGATCCGATGTCATCATTTCTTATGGCTGAGTAGTATTCCATACTGTATATGTGCTATATCTTCTTTATCCAGTCATCTATTGACGGGCTTTTTGGTTGTTTCCATGTCCTGGCCACTGTGAACAATACTGCAATGAACATGGGGCTGCATGTGTCTTTACGTATCATTGTTTCTGAGTTTTTGAGGTATATACCCAGTAGAGGGATTGCTGGGTCATAAGGTAGTTCTATTTTCAGTTTTTTGAGGAACCACCATACTTTCTTACATAATGGTTGTACTACTTTACATTCCCACCAAGAGTGTATGAAGGTTCCTTTTTCTCCACAGCCTCTCCAACATTTGCTATTAGTGGATGGATTTTTTTAATACAACCTTACAAGTTGTCCATGGTATTCTATACAAGGATATCCAGGGAGATTATTGTCTTAATTGTTTTTATACAAATAGCATTTTCTCCTGCTGGAGGCAATTGGCACAATAAAAATTCACTAAAGTATGAATGAATACAATGAGTAAGAAGTGATAATGGGTCACCTATGTATGTAGCATCTAATGAAATAAGGCAATTCAGTTCTTTCTTTTTTTATTGTAAAATATATTATACTAACAAAAGAGCATATAGAACATATATCAACATTTAAAAAAATACAAAATTCTTCAAGAATTTTGTTATAATTTTTGTATAAGACTATATCAATATTTTATTTCCTTTCTGTTTTAGTGCCTGACCCCTGATTCAATTCTTCAAGCCAATCTTTAGCTTTACTGGTTTCTAAAAGTACTTTAGCATCTTTTTCTATTTTCCTTCTCTCAAGGATTCTAACTACTTTATGTGGTTAAGGCCTGGGCGTCAGAATTTCTAACAATTTCCTAGGGGTTTCTGATTTGCAGAGATTTTGAAGTATCACACTAAACTCTAGTCCCTGTTTCCAATCTCTTTGGATGTGCTAATTCCTCCCCTTGTTCCTTAATATCTTTTTATCTCTTGACCAGCTCACCTACAAACTATGGCCCACTCCATTCCTCTCTCCCTTTTTGCATATTTTCTTTAAATCTTTCTAAATTCCCTCTCACACTATTTTGCACTTATGTGTTATGTGATATTATTTTTACATGCAAGAATCCTGCCATTCAGTTTTGCATTATCAGAGGATGGCATAGAACCTGGTACATGGTAGACATTCATTACATGTTTGTTGAGTGAATTTCAGATTGAGCAAATTTCTTTCCCAAACATTGTTTTTTTTCTCTTGTTATAAATAACAATCAAGGTTTCATGTTTCTAGTTAATTAGTGCTAATTAGCAATTGCTCTTTGAATAGATTTTAAATTTGTACCTTTTATAAAAAATAAATTTTCCTTATCAGTCCTTAGTAAAGAATCTTTTTAATGATTCTCTATCAACATAATTTACAAAAAGGTAACAAAAAATGTGCTTACATTAGTTTTAAGTTGCATTTCTAAACTGTATACAGTGTTTCATTTATCTTTCTTATTCTTGCTTTTATGAGGTGGTGATGTGGGGGGTGAGGAAATGCATAAGGCCTTGTACCTATACAGAGAGTTGGAATCCTGGACTGTCATTTCACTACCTCTGTGATCTTGGTCAAGTTTCTTAACTTTTTTGACCCTTAGGATAGTCCTCTGATTAAAAATACTACTATCTACTCTAAAGGGTTGATGTAAGGAGTAAATAAAATAATACATATAAAACACTTAGAATCACTAAGTATTAGCTATTATTTAGATAGTAATAGAGTTGCAAACACTTTTCTAACAGAATGGCCTCAGCACTATTTAAATAAGATATATTATTTTGAATAAAATATATTGGTAGTTGTTAACTACATGTACATATGTGTTGGTGATTTTTATGTTTGATGGATATCAATAGTGTAACATATGACCCCCTACTCAATTCTTCTCCCATCCCATTTTTTCCCTTTTTCTTTTTTGGTTAGGTATCAAAATATTGGGACTATTTTACAATAATAAACAATAATAATAATACTTAGAAGCATTGCTACTACTTAGATGTAATGGTAACAATTACTAGTAATAATACCTGGAAGCACTGGTAAATGGTAGTGTATATCTTTGTTTCAAGAAAAATAAAAAGAAAGCATCTCGAAACACATAAGTCAGAGGATTTACACAACACATAGAATCTTGGTCCTAATGGTGTACGGGGAAAAACAACTCACTCCAGAGCCTGGTTTAATCTTCTTTTACATTCATGTCAAAACCAGCTTGTGTTCTTTGGCAAATTTGAGCCAAGCATATAATTTATGCTTATATTTTCTTTTCACTACTAACCTGGTATTTTATTTACTCCCTCTTTCAAATTGATCCACAGTTAACTGAGATTAGAAAAAAGTAGTAGAAAGCACCCCCCCCCAAAAACCAGTTTTATGTTTAATTAGCCTTACAGGGCTATCAAGCAAGAAACTTATGAGATACCTCCCTATCCCAATCTACTTCATTAATATAAATATGATACATAAACAGAAGCATTTTATAATAACTTATTTTTATCAGTGCATATCTTCCATTAATTTTTTTTCTGTGAAACACAGGTGAATGCTTATATTAAAAGGATTTTTAAATCTTGTTTGTGCACCATGAGTTCAAGTTTTACCAAGGAGTCCACAAAGAAAACTTTGGGTGTACTGCCCAGTTAAAAAATATGAATCGTTGAAAAAAAAAGGGAGATGCCGAAGTTTAAAATAACAGCATGCAGATTTCTTTATAGAATTTAAAGAATGGAAAACACTTGAGAAAATATCAGCAGGCAGGGGCAGGAAGAACAAACGGTAACCAAATTGGTTCCTGTGACAAACCATAACATTTACTTTAAACCATCAGTGCGCTACTCAGTAAAAGGCAGGCTACCACTCTTTTAATAGATCCCAGGCCTTGTTAAACTCACTGGTCTGCAAGAATTATCCAGGTCAAGAGCAGGTCAAAAAGTGAAAACCCATGTGAAAGTAAACTTTGAAATATCTGCTTTTGAAGAGCCCCAGCCGACTGTCTCCTCTGTAGTAAATACACTTCCTTTTTGTGTATGATATTGTTCAATACGGTGTATTTAAAATACACACAGGTAAACGGCACTACACTTTTTCATATCCTTTCTACTAAGTGCAGTTTTAACCTCGTCTGGCGTTTGTGAATCTTGAACTTATAAGCTTTCTGAAGCATTAAAACAAAAACACTAAACGTAAAGAAAAAAAAAGTTATGGCTCTGTTTTGAGTTGTTGCCTCTATTTTGTTTTGAAATATCTATGCTCTATTTAAAACTAGAACTGTGATTTCCTCATAGGCAGAATAAAGTCACAGTGAGGGTGACTCACTGTGGAATTTATTTGCCTGGTAAACTGCGTATTAATCTGGCCTACAATACACTTGCTCCAGATTTTGTTCAAGTGTAAGGTCACACTGTGAAGCTGTTTTTCATTTTGTTTTATATGTGTTAATATAATGCCTTATGAATTACCCTGGAGTTTTTTTCTGACAGCTAAAAAGCATAATCGTTTTTCCTTTCAAGGGGATTGAAAGCCAAGCAATTGACTCTCTATTTGAAATGATTTATCTGAGATCCTTTCTCTCACATCTTGCCTTAATGTTTATAGAGAATATTCTTTGAGTTTTTACTGGTAGCATTGTATTTATCAAGCTCTTTGCCTCTTAGCCTGTTTCACAAAATTGAGACCATCTTAGGGTATGATCTTTTAGAGTTTATTGGCAAAACTGCCTGCAGAGTTAATGGGCACCATACTATGATTTTGATACAAAAAAAAAAAACAAAAAAACTCTTGAGACTTAAATCACACTTCTCTTGGTAGAAAAAACGAGATCTTTTTACTCTATTTTAATAAAATGAATGGCATGATTTTTCATGCATTTGAATATATAGATAAAGTGTTCAGATACAATGGCTGACAATTGACAGTGTTAATTGTAAAAGACAGTGTCAGTCTTGTTTCAATATAAAGATAGAAAGAAGATCATAAAATATCCCTGATGGAGTTTCCCTGAACACATGTAAAAATAATTAATGACAAAAATATACGAGACTCGTGCCACGTGATGATGGTATTGGTGGGAGGTGGTAACAATTATATAATAACAGCTAACAGTGATTGAGTACTTACTGTGTCCCTGGAATGCTCCTCATGCTTTATAGAACTGAATTTGTTTAATCCCCACAACAGCCACATTAGGTGGGCACTGTTACTATTCTCATGAGCCACAGAGAGATAAAGTAACATGCCCAAAGTCATATAGCTAGTAAATGCAACAAATGGGTACAAACCTAGTAATCTGGCCCCAAGGCCTATGCTTTTACACACAGTTCTAAGTGCCATAAGATTTAAGAGGATTTTAGAAGGTTTCAGAGTAAGAAGAAATCACTTCCAACTAGGATTACTAAAGAAAGTTTAGTGCAGAAGGTGGGGCTTCAGTTGATTTTGAAGACTGAGTAGCTAAAATGTAGTTGTATGTAAAGGGGGACTCTGTGGCTGCTTCTGTTGTCACTGTTCACCAGGCACCTAGGACTGAGCATAGTGAACACCAGGCACACAATGATTAAATATGATCTGGATGGCTGGATATGGTGTCTTTTACATCCTCACTGAATTGACTTGACTCTGAATTTAACTGAACATAGACTATTAGAAAGCACCCATAAAGTATAAATGCACATATGTATATTCTGCACAAATTTTCCTCCAGTGAACTCTAAAACAGCAACAAACCAAAAAACAAACCACATGACTCTAGTTATTCCATTTACTTTTCTGTCTGCTTAGCGTAATTCTAAAAACTACAAAGAATTGTATTTGTGTCATAGCTCTTTAACATCACCTGTCTTCTCCTTCTTCTTTCATACTCTTCTAGTTTCTTCAGAATCATATTCATAAATTTCATTTCAAATTCTGGATTCTTTATTTTATTTTATTTTATCACGCTAATCCAGTAAATTGTTACCAATATGGATAAATAGATGATATGAAAGCAGATAAAGAAACAAAGGAAATTAAGATATGTTGCTTAATCTATTTAAAAAATATTACATGTAGTCTTTTAGCAATCAATAGGGTTTTTGTTGAAGATCTCCAACACCTTTGCCTCAAAGATAGCCTTGTGACATGTATGAAAATAATTTATAAAAACAGTATTAAATATTTGTTAAGAAAAGTGGTTTTAGATCAGATACTTGTAGTTTCAAGTCCCAACGCTCTTGCCTTCTGGTTCAATGACAAAAGGAAAGATAATTAAATTCCTTGAGCTTCAGGTTATTCAACCTGCATATGATTTTCATGAGAATTACATAAAATAATATATATTAATATATAAATTCTTAGCATGGCTCATTGTGCATAGAAACAACACACTGACAGCTCTCAGAGGGGAAAGGGGTTGAAAGTTAGATTAAAAAAGGTGAAAAGATTAAAGAGAGGAAAAAAAATTACAGATACAGAAAACACTCTGATGATAGTGAGAAGGAAAGGGAGAGGGAAATGGTAGGAGAGGGTAAACGGGAATAAATAATGATGAAAGAAGATTTGACTCGTGGTGGTGGACATACAATATACAAATGATATATTATAGAATTGTACATCTAAAACCTATATAATTTTATTAAACAATGTAGCCCAATTAAAAATAAAGTTTAAAGTCAATTAAAAAGAATTTTAAAAAGAATTCAATAATGGTGATGGCTATAATAGTAATTTTTATTGCTTTTCTTAGTATGAGAGGAATAAAAAAGGATGCTATAGCTATGTTAGTTGGGCCTTAAAGAAGCTTTCAAGGACAAGGTGCACCTTAAAGATTAAGTGAGGGAGAGAGGAAGAGAAAACATTTCTGCAAGAAAAAAAGCATGGCCAAAGGAACAGAGGAAGGAATAAATCTATCTTCTGTGAAGTCATGGAAGGAGTTGGCCCGCCTGGTGAGAAATGGGAGCATTAGACTCTGCCAAGCAGGCAGCCGGTCGGTATTAATGGTGTTCCTTCTGATGTCAGGAGATGCAGGGACAGACTTGCGTTCTTTCTGAGCAGAAATGAATAGTTAATTAATATCTCCTAAAGGGAAAAGAGGAGACGATTAAAGTGGTATTTTAGAAAGATTTGATCTGGCTGGGATGTGGGTAGATTGGAAGAGAAGGGGGCTCTAAATAAGTAGGCCAACTGAGAGCCTTTTGTGTAATAATCTAAGGATGATTTGAGGATTATCTCACCGAAGGAGCGTGGAAGCAGTAAGAATGCGTGGTGAGGAGACCAGGAGTCTGAGAGACGCTGCAAGGAAAGTAACGATGATTTGAAATAGAGAAAAAGTGTCACAAATGAAAAAGCCCAAGAACCTAGAAGATTTCAGTTTATTTTATTTTTTTTAATTTTTAGGCATTCTAACATTTAAAATGACTGTTTCAAAGTATTTTAGCGATCACTGTAAATGACATTGTCCTACAGTTCTTGTAAGATACTGTGATGATGTAAAAGGTTAACTGAACTAAGAATTTAAGGTTTAATATAAATAACTAGGCCTTCTAAATCTTATCAATCTTGAAACACATTGTTTAAATTGAGTTTTATCATAACTATCTCTCCATTAAGTAAATTACTTTCTGATGTGCTAGGGGGAAAAATCCTTTCGTATTAACCAGATGAAGTAATATCAGTTTGCTTTTGAAATTGTTCATTCTATTATCCTATCATTCCTTTTTTTTCTGAAAAATGAAACCAAAAAAAAAAAAAAAAAAAAGAAAAGAAAAGAAAAAACTCTCTTAAGACAATATAATTATATCTTTAATCATCTCAAAGGTAAAACTAAGATAATTCAAAGTAGGACATTGGGATCTTTTTAAAAATGAGAAGAGGGGATTTGTGTTACATTACTCAAGTTGATGCACTTGAAACTTGACCAGGAAAAAGTCACTTTCTCAGAAGGTAAATACATTATTCATATTGGAAGTTTGTATAGTCCAGTGTCTCTTTTTTAAAAGCTGTAGATCTCTTATTAATGCCGACACTAGGATATTCTGTTTTAGTACATGGAATTCAGTTATTTTTCTATAGCAAATGTGGTTACCAGAATAATACATCTGCCTTTAGTTGCTAATAAAAAAGATAAAACAAGAGTCATGGAAATACAACAATATAGAAATGACCAATAGTTTAAAACTATAAATTTTTTTTTTGTTCCTGGCAGGTTGGCTCAGCAGTAGAGCATCAGCTTGTTGTGTGGATGAACTGGGTTCGATTCCTAGTCAGGGCACATAGGAGAAGTGACCATCTCTCTCCCTCTTCCTTCTTTCTCTCTCTCCTGCCCTCCTTCAGCCATGGCTCGGTTAGAGCAAGTTGGCCCTGGGCACTGAGGATGGCTGCATGGCCTTGCCTCAGTTGCTAAAATAGCTTGGTTGCCAAGCAACAGAGCAACAGCCCCAGATGGGCAAAGCATTGCCCTGTAGGGGGCTTGCCAGGTGGATCCTGGTCTGGGCACATGTAGGAGTCTGTCTCTCTGCCTCACCACTTCTCACTTAAGGAAACAGCAACAACCCCCCCCCCTTTTTTTGTCTTATCAAGTCTCTCTTTTTCAGTATTTTACTCAGAACCATAACCTTTAAAATTTAAACTTCTGAGTAAAACTGCAATGATTTGATTTCTAAAATGGACAGTAATTTGTATTATTTTAGTTTTCCATGCATACCAGGAAGAGTTATCATAGGTGGGATGTTTTATTTTATTTAAAAAATTTTTTATGACTTTATTCATTTTAAGGAGAAGAGGGAGAGACAGACAGAGAAAGAGGGCAGGCAGGCAGCATCAACTCCCATATGTGCCTTAACTAGGCAAGCCTAGGGTTTTGAACTGGCGACCTCAGTGTTCCAGGTTGATGCTTTATCCATTGCGCCACCACAGGTCAGGCTGGGATGTTTTATTAATATTATTTCTCCAATAAATATATTTTGTGGTTGTTTATTTTAGATCACAGGATACCTTCTAGATTTTAGATATTTAGTGTATGTTAAATATACATTTTATAAACTATACATCTTATAAACTAGTCATAATATTTCAGAACTTTAGCATATACATTGTAACTTCAAAAATAAGAGAATGAACATTTCATGATGTTATAAAATTGATGAGGTATGAGGTAATAGTTGCGAAGAAATAATATCCTACCCATTCTTTATTAATTTGGTTTAATTAAAACCTCTTTTTTTAAAAAAATCATAGCCAAGGTGATAATTAACAGCTATTTAAGTTTTTTTTTCTTTCTGATCTTATGCCTTACTTCATTTGAGTAGGAAAAAACTGCACAGAGATGAAGATTGAGAGCTTTTGTTACTGAGTTTGCACCATTTTCTAGGTGAAACCCCAGTGACAATTTCTTTTAATCTTTGTGTTTAATAATTAATTATTCTTATTCTGTTTGTTTGGCTTTGCTAACGGTATTGTTATGAAACTACATGATACTATTCCATTTCATCAGGAAGCTTGCATTTTTATTTCTTACCTAAAGACTATGTTTAGTCCAGTTGGAGCACAGCCTGATATGCATGGCAATGACATGCAAAATAATTGCCTTTTCTTAATCTTTAGACATGGCTTCATAATTTAGAGAAACCTCATAGTTGTTCCTCGACAGCCTGGATAGTGTGCTTTGTATTGAAAAATCACACTGGAGACTGTTTATTTACAAGGGTCTAAACATCCGTATCTTTATGGCTTTCTCCTGTCACAATAAATCACTAGCTATAAGTTGTCCTTTGTTGGTTTTGGTAAAAATCAAATGAAACCCAGCAGGCGATCTCAAAGTGCATTGTCCAAGAGTGTAAAAATGCTGTGTTGATGACAGATCATACTGTTTTTATTAAAGCTAAGAACATGGACTTCACTTTGCTTTTTGACCCTGGTACTCTACTGTCAAGGTGATTTTATTTCTACAAATTTTCTTTCTGCCGGACTCATCAATGATTCACCATAAAACATTAGACAAATTCCCATCATCTGTATATGATTATAGCAGGTTCTGTGGTGCTTTTCACTGCAACTAAAATGGTGTTTTTCAGCTTTGTCTAAAGAGAAATCAATTTACTAATGTTCTTCAACTTGTGCAGTCTTTCCTTTTTAATATCAAATCTTGAAATGATATGGAATCAATGTAAGGCATCCCGATGTGATATTTAATACCATTTGCTAAAGTCTTCAGCTAATCTTCATATATTTTTAAAAGGAGAGAAAAAAATACTGTATTTAGGAAACAATGACTTATGCACAGGCAGGATATGTGGTATTATCTGATCTCTTTAAAATGTAAATATAGTGGAACTATTGGTTCTCAGACCTATGACCAGTATTATATTTTACAAATATGTGTACAAATAACTTTAAAGTATCTAGATAAAATAGTAATATATACAAGATTCTGATGCTATCAACACTGCTCAGCAACCAGGAGTCTGCTGAAGCAGATACTGACTCATCTTCCTCTTTGTAATCTCAAACGGGTTTCATTGTGTCACTTCTATGGTGTGGTGCCATTCTATATCCTAAAGCAATTATATATAGGATAAAAATATTTGCTACACATTTTTAGGGGATAAGGTTTTACAGTAACAATAAAAAACAATAGTAACCATTAACTGAGCATCTGCTATCTGCTAGGCATTTATGTCATTTAATCTCAACCTAGCAATGCAAGTATAATGATGATAAAACTAAGTCTCGAAATAATTAAGTAGCTTATCCAAGATTTCAGAATGAGTCAATGATAGAATATAAACTGAATGTGGATTTGCCTAAATCGAAGCTAGAGCTTTTTCTACTGTCCTATATTTTTCTTAGACAGACATAAAGAAAAAAGTAAAAGACAAAGAAAAGTGATAAACCCAGGCAAGTCTAGCTTCAGTCTAGCTCTCTGTTTTTCAGTGTGGCATATGCTGTCACTGTCACTCTGAGAAGCTTTCATCACATTATAATACTTTTCTTACAAATTTCTAAATGGTTTCATCTTGCCTAAGAAATATGTAGAAATATTTCATTGTATCAAAATGCATTCCCAGAAGCTTCAACCTCATCTCCTACTATGTCCTTTCAAGTGCCAAGCACTCCAACAAGTTAGACTTCATGATGGCTCTCAAGACTGTAGTTTCCTTGCCTAGGTGACTTCCTTCAATATCCAAATACAAAAATCTTATTTAACATTCTTAAAAGTCTATTCTGTAAATTTTTCTACATGACAACCTCATGTGGATAGAATATTTCCTTCTCTCAAACCTCCTTAGAAATTTATTTTAACCTCTTCAAATATTTATCTTAGCCTTTATATGGTATTTTACTTATACATTCACTTTGAAAGATGAAGTCCTACTCTGTGCTTTGTTGTTATGCCTAAGTTTACAGTGGTCCACAATTCATATGAAGTCCTTATCCCCCTTGAATTGTTAACTTAGCACTGTAGGCATGTGTTGGAAAGTAATGACAAATGGAATGAATAGTTAATGGAAGTATAGGGTACCACTGGGGGCATATGACAAAGGTGCCTAATCTACACTGGGGCATAGTTAAGGTCTCAGCCAGACTGTGTTACTTTCTAGAACTTGTGAACCTCTTCCAAACTACTAAGTCACTTTAAGAAGTGAATTTTAGCTCTAGCCAGTTGGCTGAGTGGCAGAATGTGGGCCTGGTGAGTGGAAGTCCCTGGTACTATTCACTGTCAGGGCACACAGGAAAAGCACCCATCCTCTTCTCCACCCTTTTCCCTCCCCTTTCTCTCTATCTCTCTCTTCCCTTCCCACAGTCAAGGCTCCATTGGATCAAGGTTGGCCCAGGTGCTGAGGATGACTCCATGGCCTTCGCCTCAGGAGCTAGAATGGCTCCAGTTGCAATGGAGCAACGCCTCAGATGGGCAGAGCATCGCCCCCTAGTGAGCATGCTGGGTGGATCCCAGTTGAGTGCATGCCGGAGCCTGTCTCTCTGTCTCCCTGCTTCTCAAGTCAGAAAAATACAAAAAGGAAAGTGAATTTTAGGTTAATACTTGAAAAATGAGTAAGTGGTACCTGGGTGAATGGACTATATGGCTAAGGGGAAGATTTTGGAAAGGGGAACCACTTTCAGGAAATGATATAGCATGTAAAAAGGGTCGAGGGTTGAGTGGAAAGAACATCTTACTCATGTTAGAATTAAACCTTATTTTTGAAGAATAAAGCATTATACAGTAAATATTTGCTGAGTTATTTTTTATTGAAGTGAGTTATTTGGGAATACTCTAAAATAATAATGAGTATTATTTGTAAGTCTTTATAGTATAACAGACACTGTGTCAAGACACATAATAGTTTATTTAATCCTTTAAATAACTTTATTATGAAACTATTATCTTTATTTTATGATAATAAAACCAGATTCAGATACAGTAAGTAAATAACCTGCCAAAGGTCATAAAACTAATTAGAGACAGACCCTAGAAACCGGGAGTCACCTCATTCCAAAGTTCTCTCTTTCTCTGACAATTACTACAGCTGCTGCTGAATATCAGCTTTAATCAGTGTTTATGCTGTGCAGTCAGATTCCAAGTGCCCTATGCACATTGTCTTATTTAATCCTCACAACAGCCAGTTAATTGGTAGTTCTATATACTATCTTTTTTTATATAAAGACAGACATTCAGAGTGGCTAAGGGGTTAAGTTCTCAGAGTTATTTGGTCATGGGACCAGTATCTGGATATAAGCTGGCTCTCTCCAGAGCTCAAGTTTCTAAATCACAATTTTCAGGAAAAAAAAAATCAC
Organism: Saccopteryx leptura; assembly: GCF_036850995.1. NCBI lineage: Eukaryota > Metazoa > Chordata > Mammalia > Chiroptera > Emballonuridae > Saccopteryx > Saccopteryx leptura. The sequence goes on from NC_089507.1 coordinate 94,207,182, forward strand.
AACTATAATAAAGATGTTTGTCTAAGAGCTAAGAATCTTGGAAGAAGAAGGTAAAAAAATGAACCTGTACTCAATAAATTTAATTTTAAAAAGGGAATAAATGCCTGACCTGTGGAGGCACAGTGGATAAAACATCAACCTGGAACACTGAGGATGATGGTTCGAAACCCTGGGTTTGCCTGGTTAAAGCACATATGGGATTTAATGCTTCCTGCTCTTTCTCCCTTCTCTCTTTCTCTCTCTCTCCAATCTCTAAAATGAATAAATAAAAAATCTTATTAAAAAAAGCTTTAAAAATAAAAATATAATAAATATGTAGATATCCAGAGTAACTGCAGTTATAGAAGTCATGAAAAATTATTTTTGAAAGACTTGATTTTAAAATAAGCATATTCATCTTGGTGTTGAGTTTTACAAGTACTTTATAAATTTTGATTATTAACCCCTTATCAGACGAATTGTTGAATATGTTCTCCCATTGTGTGGTTTGTCTTTTTATTCTGTTCATATTGTCTTTAGCTGTGAAAAAGCTTTTTAGTTTGATATAGTCCCATTTGTTTATCCTGTCTTTTATTTCACTACCCGTGGACATAAATCAGCAAAGATATTGCTGCGAGAGATGTCGGAGAGCTTACTGCCTATGTTTTCTTCTAAGATGCTTATGGTTTCACGACTTACATTTAAGTCCTTTATCCATTTTGAGTTTATTTTTGTGAATGGTGTAAGTTGGTGATCATTTTATTGCAGGTAGCTGTCCAGTTTTCCCAACACCATTTGATAAAAAGACCGTCTTTACTCCATTGTATACTCTTACATCCTTTGTCAAATATCAATTGTCCATAAAGGTGTGGGTTTATTTCTGGGTTCTCTGTTCTGTTCCATTGATCTATGCCTGTTCTTATGCCAGTACCAAGCTGTTTTGAGTACAAAGGCCTTGAGACACTAGAATCTATGTAAACACAATAAATAAATAAAAAAAATAAAATAAAATAAGCATATTCATATATGGCTATTATTTAGAAAAAGTTTATGTACACAAGTTGTGTTGGAAGAAAATAATTTTGTTTAATTGTGGCAAAAACTATGTGTGGGAATAAGGTCAATTTTGAACAAGAAAACATGAAATAGGCAGTAAGGAGCAGTTTTAAGATTTATGAACAAGACATACTACTTGATTTAGAAAACATTAGATACATTTCCAATTCCTGAAAATAGGGTCTTTAAACAGACTACAATACTTGCAAAATTATAGATTTTAAAAAAATCATACATGTAATCTCTCAGCTACTGGGTATATGAAATTTTGCTTTGGAAAAATTGATAAAATAAAAAAAATGAATTAGATACACACTATTCAGATACTTGTTTTTATGGAATTTTGAGATTTTCCCAGGACACAAAGTATTCTAAAGTTCATTGCTTATGACAAAGATTTTGGAATCACTCTTATGACGTATGTCAGGGATATGAAGCCACCTCAAGTGATGTTCTAGGTGGTAGCCCTTGGAAGGATGAAATGGTCTTCGTTTGTGTTGAGCCATAACCTGATCCTTAAAACCCTCACAAACTTGTTTTTATCTCATTTTCTTAGTCTCAAATTGCCAGTATTTTCAAATGACCTTGGTGCTGCATGGAGAACTGTCCTGAGACTTCAAGTCTGTTCTTTGGCCTGACTAGTGTTCCGTTTGTATTTTCCATTAAAAATCATCTATCCTGGACCCTAGATTTTAAAGTCTTTCATCTCTTCTGAACATGTAACCTACTAAATCTTGCTAATATTTAAATGCTGGGGAATATTATAAGGAAAGTCCAGTATCTGGTCTTTTCTCATGGATACCAGAAATACAATTCCATACTAATTATTTTTTCTTAAAAATATGAGACCAAAGGTTGAGAGCATGATATATCAGAAAGACATTATTTTCTGGATTGAATCTGTAAATTTATAGCTGTTGCATTTTGGGCAGATTATTGTACTTTTCTAGAATTCAGATTCATCAGCTTTAAAATAGAGATAAGATTACTTTTACTAATTCATATTACTAGATTGATAAACTTATCTAATGAATTTTTATTTTATAAATCCCATTTGGTTTTGAGTTTATGGAAATAATGAGTCAAGTCCTTACAATCTAGTCAGCATTCTGTAAATATGTTTGTATCTGAAAATGTGACTAATGTTTGATTCAATGTATTAACATAAAGGGAATTTCAACTTAGGTCAAAGAGGAAGGTGATGGAAAAAGTTTTTGTTTTATTTGTTTGTATGTAAATCAGATAAAATTTTACAAGTTTCAAATCATATGGACTAGATAATATATAACAGGAGAAGAGAGAAGGAGAAGGATATGAGGAGGAAGATAAAATGAGAGAAAAAGGCAGGAAAAAGAGGTGGATAAGAGAGAGGAAAAAGAGAAAGTTTGGATTTTGAGGGGAAGATGAGTTCAGTTTTGAGTTTAAGGTTTGGTAATATTCATGGATTCAGGCATCCATTGTGGTCTTAGAATATATACCCTGTAGATAAGGAGGGACTACTATATATGTAAATCATATCTAACAATGAAATATTTTTTCTACTTTTCTGCCTTTTTTTAACAACTATTTTATTGAGTGCTTATTTTCTACCAGTCCTATTTTTATAACAAGTCAATTAAAATATCTTACCCTATTGTATTGATTATCTAGTTTTGTGCAACACATAATCATAAATTTAGCATTTTACAACAACACTAATTTCTGCTCTCACAATCTGAAGTCTGGGACCTCTATTGCAGCTCTCCCTAGATTAAGTCATGGTGTAGGCCAGAGCTGCGGTGACCTCTAGGGCTCGAATCCTCTTCCAAGCTTCCTGGTTGTTGGTACAGTTCAGTTTCTTGCAGTTGTCAGACTGCAGTCCACCTTTTTTTTGCTGAGCAGGGACCACTCTCAGCAGCTACTGGCCAGCTCAATTCTTGCCCTGTGACTCGTTCCATACGTAGACAGCATAATACATGATTGCTTCCTCAAAGCTAGCAGGAGATTCTCACTTCTAATCCCTCAGGGAAGTCTTGGATTCTAAATGTTGACACATTTTATTACACAATTATAAAAAAATACAATCAATGTTACCACTTATCTCATCAAAAAAGTGTTTAAGCATTGGGAAGACGTCAAACTTATATCTGTGAACACAAATTTTTAAAAATTCAAATTTACATTTGAAAGTTTGAGTTTTGTTATTACAAAAAACAGCTTAGAATTGTTTTCCTTGGAGTATTAGGGTCAAATTTTTTATTTTCTCTTCCAGATAGTGATTGCTCAGTATCCCAATTGGAATAGCCATAGCTCGTCAGATGTTCTTTAACTAAAAATGTGTTCTCTAAATAACATGGCTACTTCAGATCACACATTGAGTTGATTTCCTTTTCCTAGAGACAATACTTTATCATCTTGGTATTTGATCTTAAGACTTTCCAAAAAGTTAGCAAAGTCAACAATATTTTCATAATAATACTAAGGTGTTATTTTTCTTGTTGTTTTTACTCTACTGACAGAAGAGCAGTAGTGAATGAGGGGACTGGAAAATTAGCATAATCAAATAAAGGGCATCATATTGTGGTAGTAGCCATAATTTACTATCATTTATTGCAGTGGCAGAAAAATATACCAGTTTCACTTAAAAATGTCCTTGATAGGTCCTGGCCTGTTGGTTTTGTGATAGAGCATTGGCCTGGTGTGTGAAAGTCCCAGGTTCAACCCCCAGCCAGGGTAAATAGGAGAGGCACCCATCTACTTCTCCACCTTTCCCCTTCTCCTTTCTCTCTATCTCTCTCTTCCCCTCCCACAGCCAAGGCTCCATGAGAGCAAAGTTGGTCTGGGTGCTGAGGATGGTTCCATGGCTTCAGCCTCAGGTGCAAGAATGGCTTTGATTGCAGTGGAACGACGCCACAGAGGGGGCCAAGCATCACCCCTGGTGGGCATGCCGGGTAGATCTCGGTCAGGTGCATGCCTATCCTCCACCCCCGCTTCTCACTTCAGAAAAATACAAAAAATGAGTAAAATAAAGTAAAAAATGTCTTTGATGGAACCGTAACAATTTATATTTCATTAAATCTTGATTCTTGAATGCATATATTTTACTATTTCAAGTAAGGAAATAAAACACACACAGAAAACTTTCATGTTTTAAATATTCATAGCTGACCATCTTTTTCTCTGTACTCTTTTATTTTGCTTTAAGGTTGAGAAACTTAAATTCATTAACATACCTGTTAAATTTATATTATAGTAGTTTTATTATGCACTTAAAAATTAAATTTTCTATTACTTAGTTTCTTTTGCTTTATTATATTAAAGATAATCTAACGGTTCCCCACCCCTAAACTACTATTAAGTTCTTCCAACATCAATGTTTTAGAATGCTTTCTTTATCTTTTCTACATTTTGGTATATAATTTGAAGAGCCATAAGTCAAATTAAATTTAGACATATTAAGTTAAAAAAGAAATGAATCTCTGTAGCATTTGAAGGTGACCTGAAATTCTTAACAGAAAAAAAACCTGTTAAAATATCTTTAATTTCTTCTCTAACTTCCTAAATTCAAGATAAAATTTTGACCAGAGTTTTGGTCAAGATATTGCAGTAGATAAATGCTGTGCTTACCTCCTTTCATGATCACATCAAAGTTACAACTAAATTATATAACAATAATCTTTGAGAATTACCCGGAGACTAGTTGAACAGAACTCATAACTAAAAATATAAAAGAGATAGCTTGAGACTGGTAGTAAAGGGTGGAGACTAGAAACAGGTTGGTTATACACTGACATGTACTGGTTAAGAATGTGGAGAAATAACTCCACTGCAGAGGTTCTCCCTGAGAAATGAGGGGTTCCAATTCACACCAAGCTCTCCAGCTCTTAATACTAGTGCTGAAAGAAGAATCTCCACAATATCTGGCAGTGAAAATCAGTGAGGGTTGCATCCAGATGAGTTGGAGAACTGCTGCAGACCCTAATTTCCTCTTAAAAAGCCTACATTCAGATTTGACTACTTACACTCACTCTAAACTCCAGCAGAGGGACAGCAGCTCATAAAGTATCAGGGACAAATGGGCAGGAACTGAATTGTCTGGCTTTAGAGTGTGACCTGGAAGGGCAGCTCTCTTCTTGACTGGCAACTGCCATTTATTCCTTTTCTGAGACTTCTGCTACTCAATCTGCAGGCTCAGGAGAGTGCCAAGTCTATGTCTATCAATCTGGTTAACACTCTTATCCCATTTTGGTGATTTCATTCCTCCCTAACCAACTTAGGCCCTTGCCCCTGTTTTTTTCAGCAGCTGTTTCTCACAAGCGGCCCACTTTGGCCAAAATACAACAGACTTTCCGGAAATCTCTCAAAGTTCCATAAACCCCAAACAAGCAGTAGTTGGTCTCAGTGCACCCTGTAACTCTTGTTAAGCCACCCTGAACCTGGGACTAGTGACAACTAGTACCTGTTTGCATAGCTATTCTCAGGTACCTTCAAGTTTAACATAGGCAGCTACAAATGGAAAGAAATAGACATAGAAGTGCAAGAAGTACAGAGTTCCAAACAGGATGAACCCAAAGAGGGACATAAGGAGACACATTATAATTGAAGACAAAAGAGTTAAAGAAAAAAGAAGCTTAGAATCAGCAAGAGAAATGCAGTTATTTTTTAAAAGGGAGCTCCTGTAAGACTGTCAGCTGATATATCAACAGAAACTTTGCAGGTCAGAAGAGATGAGCATGAAATTCAAAGTGATGAAAAGTAAGAATCTGCTACCAAGATTACCAAAAAGGTTATCATTTAGAATCAAAGGAGAGATAAGAAGCTTCCCAGACAAGAAAAAGCTAAAAGAGTTTGTTACCAACAAACCAGTATTACAAGAAATGTTAAATGGGCCTGCATTAAGAAGAAGAAAAAGTAAATAAAAAACTTGAAAACTAAAAGGGCAATAACTACATACTTATCAGTAATTACTTTAAATGTAAATAGTTTAACTGCTCTAATCAACATACATATAGTGGCTGAATGAAGAAGAAAACAAGATCCATACTTATGCTGTTTACAAGAGACCCATTTCAGATCAAAAGACACACTTGTACTGAAAGTAAAGGGATATAAAAAGATATTCCATGCAATGGAAACAAAAAATCTGGGGTAGCAATGCTTATATTAGACAAAATAAACTTTAAAACAAAGGCTATAACAACAGAAAAGAAGGACATTACATAATAATAAAAGAATCAATCTAACAAGAGCATATAACCCTTGTAACATCTATGCATCCAATGTAAGAGCACCTAAATGTATAAAGCAAATATTGATAGACATAAAGGGAGAGTTTGATAGTAATACAGTAATTGTAGTGGACTTCATTGATGTCAATGGATAGATCATCAAAACAGAAAATGAACAAGGAAACAGAGGTCTGAAATGACACATTAAAACACATATATTTAATTAATATTTTAGAGCATTTTACCTCAGAGAAGCTATATATACAATCTTCTTAAATGCACACTTAACATTTCCAAGAATACACTACATTAGGCCACACAAAATATCTTAATAAATTTAATAAAATTGAAATCATATCAAGTGTTTACTCCAATCACAATGGTATGGGTCTAAAAATTTCTTACAAGAAGAAAAATAAAAACACACAAACACATGGAGGTTAATTAACATGCTACTAAACCAGGGGTTGGGAACCTATGGCTCGCGAGCCAGATGTGACTCTTCTGATGGCTGCAACTATCTCATAGACAAATCTTTAATAAAAAAATAATAACGTTAAAAATATAAAACATTCTCATGTATTACAATCCATTCATTTCCTACTGCTCCTGTTCATGGTTGTGGGTGGCTGGAGCCAATCATAGCTGTCCTCCAGGACAACACTAAATTTTTATTGCATAATGCGTAATGTACACGGGTTGTTGTATGGCTGAAATGGAATTACATTTTAAAATATGTGGCGTTCATGGCTCTCTGAGCCAAAAAGTTTCCCAACCCCTGTACTAAACAGTGAGTGGGTTAACAACAAGATCAAGGAAGAAATAATAAAATACATTGAGACAAATGAAAATAAAAATACAAAAACCCAAAACATATATGATACAGTCAAACAAGGTAGCTTATATTTAAAAGAACTAGAAAAAAAAAAAAAGAACAAATTAAGTGCAATGTGACTAGAAGGAAGAAAATAATAAAGATAAGATTACAAATAAATGCAATAGAGTCTTAAAAATTACAAAAAACAATGAAATCAAGAGCTAATTCTTTGTAAAGAGAAACAAAATTGACAAACATTTAACCATCAAGAATAAAAAGAGTATCAAAAACAAAATAAAATTAGAATGAATAAGGAGCAGTGACAACTGTCACTACAGAAATAGAAATAATCATTAGAAAATACTGCAAATAATTATATGTCAACAAATTAGATAATCTGGAAGACATGGAAACAGTTTTAGAAACACAATCTTTAAAGGCTGAATGAAGAAGAAACAGAAAATCTAAACTGACAGATAACTACTAAAGAAATTGTATCAGCAATCAAACAACTCCACAATGAGATGTTCTGAGTTAGACGGTTTCACAGGTGAATATTTCCAAACTTTCAAAGAAGAATGAATACATATATTGCTCAAATTTTTCTAAAAATATCTGAAGAGGAAGAAAGTGCCTATGTTCATTTAGTGAGGTCAGCATTACCCTGATTCTAAAACTAGACAAAGATGTTACAAAAAGAAAATTAAAAGCTAAGCTTGACCTGTGGTGGCGCAGTGGGATAAAGCGTCAACCTGGAACACTGAGGTCGCCTGTTCGATACCCTGGGCTTGCCTGGTCAAGGCACATATAGGAGTTGATGCTTCTTGCTTCTCCCCTTTCTCTCTCTCTCTCTCTCTCTCTCTCTCTCTCTCTCTCTCTCTCTCCTCTCTAAAAATTGAATAAATAAAATCTTAAAATAAAAGCTAATATCCATGATGAACAGAGATGCAAAAATTCTCAACCAAATATTAGAAAATCAGATTCATCAATACATTAAAAGGATCATACATCATGATCAAGTGAGATTCATTCCTGGGATGAAAAGTTGATTCAATAATCTCAAATCAATGTGATATACCATATGAAGAAAACTATGGTTAAATCATTTGATCTATCAATAGATACAGAAAAGCACTTGATGGAAAACAACATCCATTTGTAATAAAAGCTTTTAGCTAAGTGTGAATAGAGGGAAAATACCTCAACATAATAATGGGCATATATGTATAACAAACTCACAACTAATATCAGACTCAATGGTGAAAAATTTAAGTCCTGGGTGAGTGGCTCAGTTGGTTGGAGCATCATCTCGATGTACCAAGGTTTTGGGTTTGTTCTCCAGTCAGGGCACATGCAAGAATCAACCATGAATGCATAAATGGGTGGAACAGTATAACAATGTTTTTTTCTCTCTCCCTCTCTCCCTTCCTCTTTCTCTAAAATCAATAAATAAAAATAAATAAAAATTTCTCGAGATCTGGAACAAGACCAGATATCCATGTTTACCACTTTTATTCATTTATTGCTAGACATTCTAACCACAGCAGATCAGACTAGAAAAAAAAAGCACTCAAATTGGAAAGAAAAAAATAAAAATGCCATTATTTACAGATGATGTAATAATATATAGAGAGAACCCTGAATACTCCACCAAAAACTATAAGAACTTATGAATTCAGTAGAAAAGCATATTATAAAAATTAATATTCAGAAACTGATTGCCATTGTGTACACCAGTAACAAACCATCAGAAAGATAAATTAAGAAAACAACTCCATTTATAATTGCATCAAAAATACCTAGAAATAAATTTAACCAAGAAGGCAAAAGACCCATACTCATAAAATTATAAGATACTAAAGAAAGAAATGGGAAAAGCTCCAAATAAATGGAAGTGTATACCATGCTCATGAATAGGAAGAATTATCATCATTAAAATGTTCATTATACCCAAATCAAGCTATAGATGCAATATAATCTATATCAAAATGTCAATGATATTTTTCACAGAGTTAGACCAAATAATCCTAAAATTTACATAGAACCCCAATGAACCCAAAATAGCCAAAGAAATCTTGTAAAGGAACAAAGTTAGAGGTACTTGATATCAAGCTATACTATATCAAATCAGCACAGTATTTAGATAAAAAGAGACATATTCTGTTTCAATTAAACAGAATAGAGAGCCCAGAAATAAACCCATGCCTTTATGGTCAATTAATCTATGATGAAGAAAGCAAAACTATACAATGTGGCAAAGATAGTCTAGTTAATAAATAGTGTTGGAAATATTGGACAGATACATGCAAAACAATACAAAACCTGAACACACTTTTACACCATATAGAAGAATAAACTTAAAACAGATAAAAAATTTAAAGATGAAACTTGAAACCATAATCTTGGAAGGAAAAAATTGTCAGTAAACTCTTTGACATTGGTGTTAGTAATATATATATTTTTGGGATATGTCTCCTTGGGCAAAGGTGCAAAAGAAAAAATAAAAAAATGAAACTACATCAAACTAAAATATTTTTGTACAGCAAATGAAACCATGAATAAAACCAAAAGGTAGCCTTCTGGATGGCAGAAGATATTCATCAATGATGCATCCAGTGGGGGATTAATATATAAACTTTATTAAAAAAACTCAAATAACACTAAAAAGTAATTTGATTAAAAGTTGGAGAGAGGACCTGAATAGACATTTCTCCAAAGAGGACATACAGATGGCCAACAGACGTTGAAAAGATGCTCAAAATTACTAATCATCAGAGAAATAAAATTAAAACCACAATTAGCTATTACCTTACATCTGTCAAAATAGCTATCATCAAAAATCTACAGACAAGTATGAATGAAAATGTGAAAAAAGTGGAAATTTGGCTCCTTGTTGGTTGGATTGCAAATTGGGGCAGTCACTTCATAAAACTGTATGGAAGTTCATTAACTAATTAAAAGTAGAACTGCCATGTGACCTAGCAATCCTACTTTTAAGTATTTATACAAAGAAATAAAAAACAGTAATCAAAAAGAGATATACATTCCTATGTTTATTGTAGCATTATTTACTATTGCCAAATAGGAAAGCACCCAAGTGCCCATCAATAGATATTTGGATAGAGAAGTAGTATGTATATACAATGAAATATTACTTGGCCATAAAAGGAACAAAATCTTCCTCTCATTTGTGACAGTATGCATGGACCATGCTTAGTGAAATAAGACAGAGAAAAGCAAATAACATAATTTCCCTTATATGTGGAATCTAAAAACAAAATAAATGAACAAATGATATAGAAACAAACTAATAGATACAGAGAACAAACTGATGGTTGCTAGGTGGGAGGGAAGGTTGGGGGGCTGTGTAAAAAATGTAAAGGAACTGAGAGGTGCAAAGTGGTGGTTACAAAATGGTCATGGGGATGTAGAGGACAGCATAGAGAATATAGTCTATAATATTGTGATAAGTATATAGGCTGCTAGCTGGGAACTAGACTTAGTGTGGGGATCATTTCATAAATTATATAAATGTCTAACCATTTGCTGTACCCCTAAAACTAATATTATTTTATATATGTTAAATCTAATTGAATAATACAAAAATTTAAAAAATGAAAGGTCATGTCTTTTATGATATATTTTGTTAATGTAAAATAGAATAACACTTTTATAAATAGTATTATTTTTATTTCAGGCAGATGATTAAATTTAGTGTTGTTCAATGATAGTAACAGCAATTTTAATGAATTTGCTATATCAATAAAAGGCAGACAGACATCTGGAGTGCTGTCTTGTGCCTTTATTTTCTCAAAGCAAAAAACAAACAAACATAAACTAAACATTTCCAATGCGTATTTTGCTCTGAAAGCATTATGTCTATTAGGACAGGCAGAAAAAAACTTTGTTCACTGAGCGCCCCACGGTAAGTCGTGAGTTTTAGGGCTAAGCCAAGCTGGCATGCAGAAGGGGTTGCTGTTGATCTTTTATACCAATTTTGGATTAATTGTGATCTACAGCACTGCGTAAACATGCTATCCTAGTGCTTTAGCTTCTCCACAGCTAAACATTAATCCTTCTTAATGCTCTAAGTCAACTTTTAGTCCTTAGAAGAATTTGCCTTAATCTCTGGCTAGTAAGTTAACTGATTTACAAAACATAATCCATGAGCCAAGAATCTTAAGGATGTGTGAACAGCAGCAATTTACCTTTACAGATCACTGGACTGTATTCTTTAACTGCAACTCAAGCTGGTGAGGAAGGACCCCAAAATGTGAATTTTTGGAATCTGGTTATTTTGTATTTTAATATTAAAACAGGTCAACCATGGACCTTAAATTGTGTGTGTGATTGCCATTTGTAATTTCCTAACTTTTGCTTACAGGAGTCAATTACTCTTCTGCTTTGAATTTTTTTTCATCTTAGGTTTTTAAACTACTGAAGTCAGGCATCTGAATTAGTGACAGATCTTTTTCCATACTTAGGTACCATTATTTTTCATTTCTTAATTATTTAAGTATGTATATTATGATCATGGAAAACTGCCCTATATATGGTACTATGTCTGGTTTAAGTCTTTCCAATTAGAGTATGACTGTCAGTAATGACAAGCTCAGATGATTCAATAATGTAGTTGGGTGTTGAAATGATTCATGTTGCTTGGCTTTTTAATTTGAAACTCACTTGGCTGTCAGATTCTCAAAGGTTACCTTCCCTCTTATTGCATATTTCCCTCCTCTATTAAAGTTTCTCTCAAATAGCTAAAGTTAAATTTGTTAAGCCTTTCCACTTTAATGGAAAACATTCTGTATATAATTTGTAAGCATAACTCTACCAAATTCTAACTTCATAGATCTTGGCTTTCTTTAGAGAATTATAAATGTTCATATTGCCTTCCTTGTACATAAGAGATTTTTGGAGTTTTGGTTGAGTCTTTGTATAACCACAGTGAACTGTTGGGCCCCTGTTTGCTTACTCACGTCTATGGCAAACACAGGCTGGAAATCGAGGCAAGCAAGTGCAGGAGTAACCTTGTTACCCCTGTAGGGAGGCAGTGCATAGTGTATTTTACATTTAAGGACTTCTTCCTCCTTATAATAATAGATCACTGTTTCTGAGCATGAATGTTTCTTTTAGGTGATGTTTGTCTGGGAGATTGTTTGTACATGGGTGCACACGGGCCTGCAGGTGTTCGGTTCATGTCATCTGCAAGATGAACAGAGAGAACCCGCACTGTGTAGCCTCCACCCTTAACAATGTGTGAAATTTCATCCAGCCTTGAGTGAAAGTGACGTGAATAAAGACATGGGGAGTGAAGGAGCCTGGCTTTCCATATTGAACCTATTTGAGCAAGCAGCCTTCTGTTAAGGGAGGCTGCAGTCTGCTGGTTCCAGGAGGATGTGAGTGGTGGCAGATGCAGGTTGAAAAAGCAAGGCAGAAAAAAAAAGCAAGGCAGAACAGTAAGAAGGAATGCAGCTGCCAGCAAGATGACTCAGGAGTGACACTCATGCATTAAACAGTTACTGTTTTAAGGATAACCCAACATGGAACTAAAGAGAGATTTCTGATCTGTGGTGCCTATATTCTAGTAAAGGATGGGAGTGGGGACAGAAAAACAAGAGATGTGATAAATAATGTGGTAAGTTAGGGGGTGAAAAGTAATATAGGACAAAAAAAGAGAACAGATCAGGAATAGGGAGTAGAGGGATTCTAGGTAGGAATGAAGATGAAATTTCAAATAGGTTGTCAGAGTGAGTCTAGTTGAAATGATATAATTTCACTTTGGGAAGGACTTGAAGCTGGTAAGAGAGTGACCCATGTAGTTATCTGGAGAAAGAATGTTCCAGACAGAGCTAACAAGGAGTACAAATGTTTTAAGGAGGTGGTGAGCCTAGCTTTGTCTAAAGAGCAGGAAACAAGCTGATGCCAAGGGCATGGTGTGGGCAAGTATGAAGTGGAGGAAAAAGGTCAAAATGACTTGGGAGCTTATCCTGCATAGCTTACAGGGTTTTGCCACTACCTCGACTTTCATTCTGAATCAAATGGGGAGCACTTGTAGAAGGTACATGATCTGACTTATGTTTTTAAAAGAAACTGATTTCTTTGTTTAGAGTTGACTGTAAAGTTTGGAGCAGGGAGAACTTTGAAAACTAACACATGTTCCAGACAAAAGCAGATGTAGTAGTGTGGATGCTGTGCGTGTTTCACTGTCTACCAAAATGCTAACATTTTTAAATTTAAGTTTTAGAGATTTTATAAATCACTGTTGTCAGTGTTCTGAATTCAGTATTTAGATATTATGTAAAAGGTTGTTCATCGTTTCCCTGATTATTTGTTTATTGTTCTTTTCATGTTCCTGATTTGCATATCTTTATCAAAAGTGCCTATTTCATTTTAAATTCTACCTCTGGATTCTACACATAAATGATTCCTAAAATATTTTACATCAGTGGCTCATAATTTAAAAATAACTGCCCTTTACTAGTCATTTTTGACAGTAGATGTAATGTACTAGAAAGCATTGAAATGAAGTGGCAGGTGGGGAGGGGAAGTGGGGAGCAACCAGAGATATATAAACCTAACAGTGAAGATCTGAAAATCAGATATGGAAACATGAATGTAACCAGGAATACAGGTGTACCTTGCTTTAAGAAAATAGGGTATGTAGAAATTCAAATGTTCAAGGCAGAATGTCTGATCTGACAAGAGCGAGATCAGATTGTCAAATTCTCTCTCTCCTTAGGTGAGGAAATAAGTGTCCCGCAAAGCCAAGTGCAGAGCTTTCTGACAGTACTGATTTCCTATGCCCTGCTGGGCTTCCACTGCTCCACGCTGTCCATCAATTAGAGGAGGTGATTATGGCTGTCGTAAAACTGGTCCCTTTTGAATGGTCAGTTCTCCCAGTAATTTAAACTATTTTGCAGGCCATTAATTACACATTAAAGAGATTGGTGGCTATAAGGCTGTCTATCAAGCTTTTACAAATATTAATGAAATAGAAACCAAAAAAAATTTTTTTAAATTAGAATTTAAGTTAATAAAAAGTCTGATTTAATTTTAAACATAAATTAATATGTAACAAGTGCCATAAAGTTAGATATTTCTTTAAGGGTTTATAAAGAATGGCACTTACATACTCCATAAGCAAGACTGAGTAAATTGAAGACCTAAGGCGTGCCCTTACGTCCTCTCTGCCCGGTACAGTGTCCTGGAAATAGTCTCCGGAGTTCACTGTTAAATTAAATTTGGTTTAATACACTGAGTATTCTTTCTACTTACATATTATATACAATTTGTTCAGGACTTTTCTTAATTATTTAAAAATTGAAATAATTTATTTTGAGTTATTTGTTTAAACCTCATAGTCACACAAAATATTCTTTGACAATTAGATAAATCAAAGGGAAATGTCAACTTTTAATGGATGTAGCCATATATACCAAAACCTTCAAATGTATACCTACATATATTTATTTATTCTCACCAATAGTCTTCCCCCCACTCCGCAATGTCAGGAAGGGGAAAAGAAAAGGAATTTGAGAAAAATAACAGTGAAAAGTAAAATAGAAAGTTTTAGTATTTCTCAACAATATCTTTCCCATTTTTATGCATTTATACTTTTATTAACACCTGTATCTCTGTATATAGAGAAGCATTATGGTGTAGGAGTTAAGATTGTAGGCTCTTGAGCCTGACACTTGGCCTTGGATTCTAGCTCTGCCACCTCAGTGGGTGTGGAAGTGGGGAGCCTCTCTTTCTTTCTCTGCAGTTATATGTCATTTTCTCTGATATCAATCTATTAAGTAATAAAAGTGATATTTTGGCCCTCTTTCTTCCTGAAGTCTATAATTCTTTTTAACTGGTTCAGAACTTCTGTAGATTATAGGGATGTCATTTATTGAGCTTTACGTAAACTCAATGATTGTGCAAGCAGTAATTGGCCAAGCAATTTTTAGGGCTCAAATTTCTTGACCTGAAGCCCAGTATGGTTTTTCTACTGTGTTGCCTTGGTAAAAAGATATCTTGGACAGATACAAAAAATCTAACACTCTCTGTTTTGAATCTAATTTTTGGTGAAATTCAGAGGTTCTTCTGGAAAATGTTAACCAAAAATTTAAACTAATTCATATAATGAAAAAAGCTGCTTTATCAGGGAAATATTTGAACAAAATGATAATACAATTAATTATATGTAATATATAATAAATATGGCAAAGCTATTATACTTAAGGTTATGCATGTAGATAATAAAAATGCACAGTCTGTTAGCTACTTTCAGTTGACAAATGAAGCATGCTGGAGTAGAATAATATGGTTCATAACCCTTTAAATAAGGTTGGTTCATGCAGCTCCATATAAGATATTAGTTCCAAACATTGGTGTTATATACTGCTGTCATTATGTATTTTTTTCATTTATGGCAACCTCTTAGATATCAGATTGTTAGTTCACATGACAAAAGATACTATTTTAGATTTTAATCTAAAGGTGTCTTAATTGAATTTTTATTATATATAAGACCTCATACTGTTTAAGACTATGCCTTGCAATTTCTATGCTTGTTGAGTTGTACTTAATATTCATGTTGTTCTTTTTAATTTCAGACATTTGTGATATTATTCTATACTAAATGATGAATACTACTTTTTTTAGACTTTGCCTTTCAAATGAATTATACCTTTAAAAATATTTTTTTAAAAAAAAGAAAAAATATCTCTTTTGTCTTGTTGCAAAGGCTGGAAGGCAGTGATGGACTATGTAACATGTGGCTATGTGTCTTTGTTTTCTATGTATCTCATTCAGACATTAGGTTTCACAAGTCTAGCAGATTTAAAGCAAATCCGTAGGACATGAGAGAGCATGAATGAGAGAGTAATTATATCATAATAGCAATTCTGCTCCTCTCTTATGCTATTGTTGTTGTTACAATGATTTCTGCAATGAAATCTTCAAAAGTAAAATAATCTAGTTCATCATTTTTAACATAATAATTTTAAGGACTTGCATTTTTACACATACACACTCTCACACACATACACGTGCACATAAGCTCATATACTTGGTTGATACTGGGTGAATATTTTAATTATTTGATCTGAGCTGCTCACTTAGTTAGAAAATACTATTTTTGTGGCCAAGGTTATGAGTTCAAATTCCTGGAGGTCAAGAGGATTTTTCAAGGAGAAGAATTTTTTTCAAAACTGTGATTGCCTCCTTAATCTCAGCCCACCAGGCAGCATTTTAATTATTGTATATGTTAAGTCAAGTGAGCTGATAGTTTTTTTTTGTTTTTTTTTTTTTGTATTTTTTTGAAGCTGGAAACGGGGAGAGACAGTCAGACAGACTCCCGCATGCGCCCAACCGGGATCCACCTGGCACGCCCACCAGGGGCGAAGCTCTGCCCACCAGGGGGCGATGCTCTGCCCCTCCGGGGGGTCGCTCTGCAGAGACCAGAGCCACTCTAGCGCCTGGGGCAGAGGCCAAGGAGCCATCCTCAGTGCCCGGGCCATCTTTGCTCCAATGGAGCCTCGCTACGGGAGGGGAAGAGAGAGACAGAGAGGAAGGAGGGGGGGTGGAGAAGCAAATGGGCGCTTCCTATGTGCCCTGGCCGGGAATCGAACCTGGGTCTCCCACACGCCAGGCCGACGCTCTACCACTGAGCCAACCGGCCAGGGCCGTGAGCTGATAGTTTTATGCAAACCTATCACTGGGAGTGGACTGACCACTCAGCAAAAAAATGGAATTGGTGAGTCACTGCATTCTCCTTTTATGTAAAAAGACTATGTATTTCAGATAATTTTCATGCTTACTTTGCTGAAGCAAGATTAAAGAAAAGCTCAAAGATCAAATCACTTTTGTAGGTAGTCACTAAGGTGTTGGTTTGTGAACTTACTACGAGAATAAAGATTTCAAATCAAAATATCTATGATAAAAAAACCAAATGGAACCCTGAATAACTAACCTTTTAATATTATCATGTTTTCATTTTTAATATTCTTTTTTCTTCTTTACATTTCTTATTTCATATCTCTCATCTTCTAACAAAAATTATAATTGATGTAAACATATAACTAAAAGCTTTATAAAAATTCATATAAACATTCACATATATTACAAACACCTGAAACTAAAATAATGTTGTATGGCAATGGTAATTAAAAAAATTAATTAAAAACAAACAAAAATTCATATAAACTCAAAGTTTTAATTTCAGTAAAAATTTTCTTTAGGTATTAATAAATTAGTTTAATTCATTGCTTAAAACTCAAGAATGCAAATAAACAATAGTGAACTTTTAAGCCAAACTACATGCAAATAAATAAATATAAATAAGAATTATTATGGTTTCTGAATTTGGTTGTTTTTATGTTTCTTTAAAGCTGTTTTGATCAGTGCTTAAATGTTTCACACCAAATAGATTCAGAGAAAATGTATGGTAAACCTTTTTGTAATAACAGCACACAATAATTTTAGTTTAATGCAGGCTAGATATTAATAGGAAGTAAAGAAACAAAAAGTGCCCCTTAAATTTATGTTACTTCGAATGTTCATTAGATAAATTTTATCTTTTTAAATTGATTTCAAGATGACATTATGTATTTACTATCAAATTAGAATTGAACGTTGCTTGAGACTGTCCTTGCTACCCAGAACCCTTAGTAGCCCTAGTTTAGTAACTGCTCAGGGCAGAAGTCTACAGGATATGCAGCAGAATGGATTGAGAAGTGGCCACATTAACTCCAAAGAGCCTAATCCAAGTAAAACAGAACTCAGATTTAATTAAATTGGTCTTCAAATTTTGTACTAAAATTTGTTGTAAAAATAAGAAATTTTAAGAGCTGGAAGTCTTCCTGTCAAACATCCTAAAGACATCAAGCTTGCAAAAGCACTTTCCTAGGAATGGGATTACTTTTCATTCTTGTGCACCACTGATCCTTTAGAAAGCTTCTTGTCTTTGCCTAAAACTTCATGGAGAAAAAAAATTAAAAATATATTTAGTATCTTTTTTTTAGATTTAATTTTATTGATTTAGAGAGAAGAGACAGAAAGAAAGAGAAAGGGAGGGAGAAGGAGGAATGGGAAGCACCAATTCACAGTTGCTTCTTATATGTGCTTTGACCCGGCAAGCCAAGGGTCTTGAACTGGCAACCTCAGCGTTCCAGGTTGACACCTTATCCACTGCACCACCACAGGTCAGGCATTATACTGAGTGAAATAAGTAAATCTGAAAAAACTAAGAACTGTATGATTCCATACATAGGTGGGACACAAAATTGAGACTCACAGACATAGATAAGAGTGCGGTGGTTACTAGGGGAAGGGGAAGGGAAAAAGGGGAGGAGGTGGGGGGAGAGGAGGGGTATAAAGAAAAAAAATAGAAGGTGAAAAAGGACAATTTGACTTTGGGTGATAAGTATACAACAAAATCAAATGTCAAAATGATCTGGAGACGTTTTCTCTAAATCTATGTACTCTAGTTGATCAATGTCTCTGTTAAAATTAATTATCTAAATAAAATTAAAAAAATAAAATAAAATCTTTCAAGCCTTCCCCCAATAAATTTAATATCATTGTTGGTTGTGCTGAGGCCATAATATTGTTTACATTTTAGAATTTGGACACCTGAAGTATATTGAGGTTAAATAAATTGCTCTTAGGTAACAATAAAGAAAGATAATAAGTCATCACAAGAACCCTTAAGATTTTGGCTCTAGTCACATATTTGGGGCCCTTATCTAACTATTGTCTTTTAATTTATTCCTTTTCTGTATTTTTAAGTCATCATAAACTTTGTTTAATAATGTTTGCCCCTGGAATTTTTATTTGATTTAAACTAAACATTTATATGACCATATTTGTAATATAGAAAGACAGAACTTCTTTCTAAGAGTTTTCCTCAAAAGAGGCTAGGTGCATGGACAATGGTAGGAACATATGCTAATCTTTAAGGTTATCTCCTCTTCCTGGTGGCAAAATATGTTTAATATGTGTAAAAGGTCTCAGTTGCTATTTAGAGCAAAATGAATTAGACCGTCATATATGTGTATAGATAGATATAATTTTATTTATTATATATGACTTCCTTAAAAATACATCTATAACAAAATATATTGCTCTCTCTTCAACAAAGTGAGGAGAATTTAAAATTTAAGTATGACACATGTTCATATTTTTCAAATAAATACTAGATAACAAGGGGTCAGCAGAGGTGATAAGAGATGTGTCTGGTGATTAGAGCCAGACACTGATGTTAAGTGTCGAGTGCATCTTAGAAGCACACAGCTTTAATGACACAATTCTATGTCTTTAATAGTTATGTTTACACAGATCAGTGACAAAAAAATCTTTATTTTGATGTATAAGGAAGCTAAGGTCAAGTTCTGCAGAAAATTCTCAAAGTTATTTCCAAAAATAAAACTTACTTAAATGTTTTGTTTCTTAATATTTTTCAATAATTTTTGGTACAAGCAAAAAGTTTGCTTAAAGTCTCAAAGTTCATTATCAGTTAACCCATACTACCCCATCATTTATCTGAATGTTGTAGCCTATGAACAGACCAAAACCACGGAAGGCAGTCTGTTATTCTGAGAATGAACATAGAGCAATAGCTGTAAGAGTGTACTGGAAAGAACTAGAAGTCTTAGACTCCAGATCTGGTTCTTGTACAAAGTTGACATTCTCTCTTGGATGTTTCAAAGACACCTCAAAATCAGCATATGTGAGACTGAACTCATGATCTTCTCTCAGAACTAGTCATCTTTCAGTGTTCCCTATCTCAGTCAATGGCACAAGCATCCACCCAGTTCTGCAGCTCAAAATCCTAAAAGTTGTGCATTACACCTCCATCTTCTTAACCACCCTGCTCAATTCATCACTTGATCCTGTGGATTTTGTCCCTGTAATATCTCAAATTTGTCAGTTTATCTCCATCTCTGCTGCCTCCACCCTAGCTTAGGATGCCATTGTCTCTTCTTTGGCCTTATGACTTCAAGTGGTTCAGACCACTACATTCAGTAATCACTCAGTGCACACTACAACAGAGTGACCTATTCAAAATGTAAAACTAATCATATCACTTTCCTGCATAAAAATGCTGTAGTTTTCTTTAGATAAATGTGTGTGAGGAGGAATATTAATCAGAATTATAAGACACTACATGGTCTGTCTGTTACCCCTCTAGCCTCACATTACCCAATTTTCTTTTCTGTGCTATGGCTAAATGAAATCACTCCCCCTTTTTATGGTTACTCATATGTCCCTGTCACAGGACCTTTGCATTGGCTTTTCCCCTGCCTGTGACACTCTTTTGTTTCTTCTTTACTTGGTTAACTCCAATTCATTTTCTAGGACTCAGCTTTCATCAGTTCTAAATGGAAATGACAAAGTCAAATTTACTTTCACTGCTCTTTTTGTAGTAGCACTCTTACATATGTTGGTGTAGTGAGTTACTATAATAATAACTTTCCACCTCCCTTCCACACTATAAACTGTAAGTTTTATAAGATTGCATTCAGGGTCTATGTTCCATTATCAGTAGTATTTCTAGTACCAGGTAATATTCTGGGTGCCTAATAGTTGTTTGATAAATATTTATTGAGAGAATAAATTAATAAGTGTGATGTCAGTATATTTGGTATGTTGTTAACTACTTGAACCATGCTATCTTTATCTTTAAAACAGAAGAAAAGTTAACACTTTTTAAAGGTCCTTCAAAGGTTCTAATTGTATTAAAGTATGTCTAATTTGAAATTAAATATATGAATTAGTTTGGAAAACCTGCCCATCATACCACTCATCATACTTGTCCATTACTATAGCATGGAAAGAGAGGTCTCCAGGTAGGGTGTAAAAACTAAAAAAAAAGAGAGAGAACAGGGAGGAGAGAATAAGAAAGAGAAGGTAAATTAATGCAGAAGTCTGAAAAAAAAAGCAAAGAAATGAGAGGTAAAGTTAAAAGATAAAACCAGGGGAAAAGTGTGTTCTTTTTCTTTACTCCATATGATAGGGAGTAAATGACAGAGAAAAAGTTTTAACCTTCATATAGTAAGTGTTTTTATGTTGCATATTCCTCAACCTCAAAATATACAAACAGACAGACAGACAGACACACACACACACACTCACACACACTGCTCATGACTGTCCAGTCTGGCTATCTACTTGACTGAATTAGTTAGCTAATGGAGGATTTATGATCTGAACTCAGGATTTCTGACTCCTGATCTATTGTACCCTTGCTTTTCCCTTCATCAAATTAAAATATCTGCATATCTTTTGTATTTCAGGATAATAAGTTTAAAGTATATTTGAACTGACATTTAAAAACTTGTAGTCTATAAGAAAATTAAGAAAAAAGAGAAAAAAAGAGAAAAATCTGGATTGCGTTTTCTTGACCCATAAGGAATTTTATTAAGAAAACAGACTTTAATGTAAACAACCTTTGCTTTGTTCATGTTGTTTTTTAAAATAATGATTCTATAAATAACTTAACTTTTCTTAAAATGCACAAGTTCGTTTTCTAAAGCCCCTGGTATTAGAACCTTGGTTCAGGTTCATCAAATATAAAATCATCTA
Source organism: Saccopteryx leptura (assembly GCF_036850995.1). Lineage (NCBI taxonomy): Eukaryota > Metazoa > Chordata > Mammalia > Chiroptera > Emballonuridae > Saccopteryx > Saccopteryx leptura. The sequence goes on from NC_089507.1 coordinate 94,228,815, forward strand.
AACCTTTGATATTCTTTTCTCAGAATAGCTTTTCAAAAGGTAGATGACAAGAAAGCACTTTCATTCTCTGCTTAGGGTTCCAACATTAGTTTGACTTTAATAGGCTGGGATGATTTCAGCTTATAAATCTTCAACTGGAGGATAAAGTTCAAGTAGATAAAATCAAACAGATGTTGGTGGGAGGAATTCTTCATGACCCATAAAAGTGCTATCATCAAAGCTGAGAATCATTTGTTTTGAATTATTACACTGTTATCAAAAGGACTGTAGCAGTCTGTTTGTTGAGGAATTGGATCTGTTTATCTGAAAACAGAACAAAGATGCTATGCTAAGGCGTTCCTGGGAAAGTGTGATTCAGATGATGGCTGTTGCACTGGGGCAGCTCTGAGATACTGTGATTGACATTTGTCAGCAAACACAGTAGTCAGGGCATGTCATTCTTGAAGAGCCCCATATTAACCAGAACTTGGCAAAAGGCAGGATGGGGGTCAGTGGGAGGAAAGCCCTCCAACTTAAACAAGGAAGTTCATTTCTAAGTGAAAAATTAGCATTCAGTGGAGAAAATAATTAATTTGCTAAACATCTGAATGAGTATCCAGTAAATGATACTGAAATGCTCACTTAGGAGCATGTGCCCTGGTTCTGGTTCCAGCATATACTCCGTTTTCATGCTACTTAAGTAAGAATCGTTCACAGTTGTGTCTTTATGTAGGCCAATGCCTTATTAAATGACTCTTTAAAATGTCTCTTGTCAACCTATTAATTTGGATGATAGGACCAGGCATGTTTCAATGTTGGACGAGCAATGCAAAAATTCAAAATATTAGAACCTAACACAAAGAAATGACTCTCTTAAACCTGTAAGTAATCATGTTGCTGCAGGGTGAAAACTGTGTATGTCAGAGTTCTTTTTATAGCTAATTCATTAAGAACACCACCCCTTACTTACCAAAGTAGTCATATGTGTACTGAATTATACTAGTAGAAGAACCAGACTGATAAAGGGGTTTTCTCTTAACCAATCCAAACCTCCTCCTTCAGCCTTTGCAGACCCTCTATAATCTGGCTCCCTCTAATAAACATAACTTCTTCTTCAACCCAACCCTTACTGGTTACTTATCTTCTCCTCTCACAGTAGACTGTCTGTGGTTCTTTGACTTATAATTCTTATTATTTTTCCTTTTTGCTCCAAGAGCTCTTTTGAGACTTTGATAACAAAGCTATAATCTTTTCCCAGAAAATACAATTATATTAAAAACTTTGCATGCAATCATAGGGCTTTCAAAAATCTGTAAAGTTAATTTTGGTCCCCAACCCTCAGGATAAGAACCTCTGATAAATCCTTTAAGACCCAACAGAAGCCCTGTTTCTTGAAGAAACTACTCTTTTGCAATGCATTGTATAGAGTGTTTCATATAACACTAAGTGAAGAGGACGTTTGGATTTAAGAAGCTGGGTTCTAACCTTGTTCTGTTAGTTCAGTAACCCTAGGACCCAGCTTCTCTGGAATTTTCCCTACCATAAGTTGAAGGACTAAACTTCATTTGCTTAAAATGTTTACGATTCATGTCTTGTTCTGACTGTCCTAAATTGATAGTGAGATCTTTGTGGGAAATAGCAATATCTTATCATTTCTCTGTTTTGTAGATTACCTAACATAATGCTCACTTCCAGAAATTAACCAGCAAACACTTACCTATTATATACTTATAAGAGAAGATAACAAGCAACAATCTACTTGACTTTTCCTCTGATTTTTATTTGTATCTAACAGAAGCAAAGACAATTTAACTTTAGTAAAAAATCCTGTGACATAACCTTTGCTTTATTTTCTTACACTTACCTCTTTCCTCCAAAAGTTAAGGCTCCTTTGTCTACAATATTGTATTAATAAAGAATCTTGGTCTTTATTCTAAGAAAACAATTTTCTTTTTCTTTTTTGGAGAACATGTATAGAAGTTGTTTGAGTGGATGTACAATAATAAGGCATGACATATCATTTCAGATTTGTCTTTTCATAAATATTTTCCCAACCCATTTAATTGCAAACCTACAATGCTTTCCATATATATGTATATTTCCATATATATATTTCCATATATATATATATATATTTAATTGACTAAGAGAAGCAAACGCTATAAACAGGAGCTGTTACATGTGGACACACTGCTTGACTGGAAATGCAAACAAAGGACTACAGTGTCATTGAGACAATGCCTGGTACATCTAGCATTTCCAAAAGGGACACATTTAAACAGATAATAGAAATCCTTTGAACTCTGATTGGGCTGGTGGTAAAGTTGTGGTGGTCCTGGTGAGATCTCTAGCAAGTTATTTTAACATGCTTAGGATTTCCTCCATGAAAGTGACTATGCCTAACATTGCCCATAACATTTGGGAACATCCAAAGGTCTTTCTCTTCTTGTCGTCTTCTCCCAAATACATCCCTCATGGAAGAAGAGCTCTGATGTGAATTAAAGACTCAAGTAGTATCCTTAATGACAGAGGTTTTATTTTGGGAAATAAAAGGATGTAAATAAGATTGATTAAATTGGGACAAATGTTTTTCTCTAGTGTTTTTGTTCTCTCTCTTTGATGGCCAGTGTTTTGATATTTCACTTCTTTTTGGGGCTGGTGTTTTGGATGGGATCTGGATGTGTTTCCCTCCTACCCGTGTTTTCCGATATCTTTTCCTCTCCAATACATACACACACACACACACACACACACACACACACACACACACACTCCTTTTTAGGTGGAGTTTAGGTAACAAAGAACAAGAAGCAAGGAACTTAGCTGATTTTGTTAGGTTTGTCTTCCTTGTTTATTTCCTACTCACCTTGCTACAGGGCCAAGATAGAGGTGAAATCTTAGAGGAAGGGAAGCCAAGGGGCAGACTGTGTAAACCTCTAGCTCAAAGGATTAGTGATTCTGTAGGCGTACTTTGATAGAATTAAGCTTACCAACCTTGAGATTAACAGAGAACTGGAGCAAAACCAAACTAAAAAAGTAAAAATAAAAAATAAAAAAGAGAGAGAAAAAACAAAGAGATGGAAGGAAAGCAGGAAGGAAGAAAGGAAGATAGGAGAGAAGAAAGGAGGAAGCTGTTCACCTATCTGTGGTATTCCCTGTTCAAATATTTTTGAAAATCCAACATTATGATTGCTGATAGATTTTTTATTTTGACAGAGAAAGAGAGAGTCAGAGAGAAGAATAGATAGGAACAGACAGACAGGAAGGAAGAGATGAGAAGCATCAATTTTTTGTTGTGGCACTTTAGTTGTTCACTGATTGATTTTTCATATGTGCCTTGACCGTGGGGCTACAGCAGATCGAGTAACCCCTTGCTGGAGCCAGCGATCTTGAGTTCAAGCTGGTGAACTTTGCTCAAACCAGATGAACCTGTGCTCAAGCTAGCGACCTCGGGGTCTCGAACCTGGGTCCTTCGCATCCCAGTCTGAAGCTCTATCCACTGCACCACCGCCTGGTCAGTCACTAATAGATTTTTGAATGATTATTCTAATCTCTTATTACCTTTGAATATCACTAACATTTAACTATAAAATAGGACAAAACAAAACAAAAACTTTAAGAGTTTTTGCCACTTGCAGGACAACGTTTGCTTTGTTTGGCCTACACAGTGGGGTTTTACTTTTTTTTATTACTAACATTTAAAACTTGGAAATTTTTAAATATTTTAATTTTAGAATTCTCTTAAAATGGGAAGTTCTAGAAATTATGGGTACAAGTTCTTACAGGGTACAATTACCTAGCGCTCCTTAGAAGCTGAACTTGTAGAGAAATGCATTTTCTGCTGTGCACTAATCTTTACCCTTCCTCAATGGTATAGCCTAATGCTGAACTTATTTCAGTTACATGCCCACTCACTGTATGCATTTGAATACATAATCAATGTTTTTAAATGTTTGCAGGTAAAGGAAGGTAACACACTTTCATCGGTCAGAAAAGTTTTATAATAAAGTTATATAATAAAAATCATTATCTACCCTATTATGAAAGCCTTCACTTTTATGAAAACTTTCTGTCACCAAATAGCCATTTATTTTCTAGGCTTAATAAGAGTGTTTCTTTTTAATAATTATTTTCTGGGGTTGTAATCATTTTCAACTTTTTTTTCCCTTAAAATGTCAGAATCTGCAGACAGCCAACTCTTTTTTTTAAAAAACCAAATAATTTTGACATTTCTCAGTTTTTGTTGGGGACTTCTTAGTGTCCAGTAGCTTTAACATATCTCTGAGTAGTGTTAAGCTTTTTATATAAGACATTTTGGCATTTTTTATTTGACTAAACTTCATAGTTGCTTTTAGTTCTTTTTGAAGTCTACCTGTACGCATGCATGCTTCCATCCATCCACCTATTCTGTGCTCCCTCTCTCTCTACCTAACTATTTACCTGCTGTGTATGGCCACAGCTAACAATTGTGATAATTAATTTTAATAGATGGGGAAGCAGTTTCTTCCTCCTCTTCCTTCTTCTTCTCACTATTAGATTCATGTTTTTCCTTATCCATTTAACAATTATTTACCTATGGAGTCTCTATTTTATATCATACACTATGTTAAAAGTACTAAAGAAATAACTAAGCAGGGATTATAACTTCAGATTTCAAGATTCAACATTTTACAGAAAAGTAAAAGCTGTAGCTAAGTAGCGTGTCTAAGGTTGTACAATTAATTAAGATAGAAAAAGGATTTGAATGTTAATCTATTGGACCTGGAACTCCTTGTTTTTGCCATTATGCTGCATCAGTTTCTAAGCATCAGATAAGCACAGGCAATCAGCCATAAATTAGCATGACTTTTACGATATAACTGGAACATATTTTTTTTCTATTCTCTCACTGTCTCAGTCTTAGATGTGAACTATGACAGATTCTGTGACTTTTTCGGTCACTCTTAAGTAGGTGAAAGTACAATGGTGACTTTGACTCACAAGCACAATCTAATTCAGAAATCAGAATTCCAGATGGATATACCTAGCAAGTATCTCTGTACCCCCAGGGCCATAATATTAAAAAGCCATTAAAAACACCATAACAAATTGAAAGAAAAAGACCATGAAAGAAAGAAAGAAAAATATATTTTATATCTCCAATGGTACTCTTCTTCCAGCTTTAAACAAGGCGCTTTACATTTTTAATTTTCACTGGATCCAGCAAAGAAAATCGTTTGCCTTGTGTTGAGACGAGACGGCGTGGCCAGGATAGAAGCTGTGAGACCATAAACAGGAACAGTATTAAGTCAGGCCCTAGACTGTGGTGTCTTGGACCAAGGTGAGCACAGTAGAATTAGTAACAATAGTAGAATAGGTTTATTTTTGAGAAATTTATATTTATATATATATTTAATATACTGTATATAAATTCCTACAGCATCTCACTAACACTACAACAAAATAACATTGAATGAAACAGTATTATTTGAGGGCTTACTGTGTGTGAGTGTGCATATGTTTGTATATATAAGGTATATTAGCAACGCAATAATAAATATTATCTGAATTGTTATATATGAAAAAGTGAAGGGGACAAAAATTTTATTCCTACATATTTGGTAATTCAAATAATAATTTATAGAATTTTTTTTAGGTTTTGGAAAAATTGCATAAGACAGGCTTAGTCAACTTAAGAGTAAAAATATTTCCCTAAACACTTTTATACTAAATCACAGTAGAAATTACACTTAGTAGGTGCTCCTTAGTGAGCAAATCATTAATGCCATGTATTGGTATGGTTGGTAGTGGCACTTCTTTGTAATGGATGATAAATGCATATAAAACATGTAAATAGATTGGATACACATGTGACTAATTCTCCCAAGTACAACACAAACTGTCATGAACCAAATGTTATGTGTCTACTTTTTTGTTGTTTAGCTCCATTATAAAGAAGACCCAAACTGTCACTATTTTATGTCCATTGCTGTCATTCCCAACATCATTATGTTTTTTTAAAAAAAGCTAGAAAGAAACACATTGAACTTCTTTTTTGTATTCCTGATGAGCCACGGTTCAGCCCAGACGGGTTTGAGGACCGGGCTCAGGCACTACGCACCTGGATGCTCCCATGGGATTCTTCTCCTGGGCAGTCAGTCAGTTATAACTGCCAGGAAATAACTGCTGTGGAAGAAGAGGGAACGTGCTAAAGAGGGAGTGAAACAAAGCAGGGGTTAAGCAGAGACCAACCCCAAGTAAGGCAATTGTGTTCCCGCGTTTTGGCTGGATCAAAAATTATAGCTGTGGTAATTAGCAATGCATTTTTGTATTATGACATTTATGACATGCCAGACCCATGAATTCTGAATTCCTTTTTCTTTTTCTTTTTTTTTTTCTCTGAAATTTGTCCTAAGGAGAAATCTCAGAGAAGAAGCAAGTGTGTGTGTGTGTGTGTGTGTGTGCGCCTGTGTGTGTGTGTGTGAAAATAAAGTGAGAATTAGATTAAAGCTGCCTTGCACTGCCAAATGCTGAGCCTACATGAGCTGCTGGATCAAGGGTCAACCTTGGAAAAGCTTTACTACAATTGCAAAAAGTAAGCAGAGCATCATAATTTTGTCCCCCAATGCTATCTGCTTTTAGTAAGGGTCACTTGTGGTGGGTGGGCCTTCTTGCAAAATCAAGGATAAATAATAAATAACTGTAAGCCTTAGTGGCTCAAACAAATTGTTTTCCAGTTGGCAGACAGAGTGCTAAGTGAGAGGTGGTGAGCTTGTACTTGTGAGTTTCGACTAGCTATCACTGCCTGCCCTTCTGTGTGTCTGAAAAATTTTCAAGAAACACATTATCAAGTTTGGTAACACTCCTTGAACACACAGAAAGACACATAAGAAACATATTTAAGCACTAAGGTTGGGGGGAAATTATTATCCATTTTTTGGGTGTGTTCTCAGTGTGTGAATTAAAAGGTATATCTTGGATGACTTTGTTACTTTATATTCAGAAGAAATACTTTATCCAACTCAGTTATTAAATCATGAATTTCTTCGTATTTGTGGTGTACAATCTGATATGTCTTGTGTTTACCACCCATTTTTAAAAGTTGGCAAATTCTAGACAGTCAACCTCAAAAACATTTTTTTCTTTTTTTACTGGAATTTCTTTTATTACACTTGTCATGCAAATATTTGAACCATTTTATTGAAATGTTGCAAGTTCTATTGGGGGGCTCATATATTCAAAGTGACTGTTATCCTTAAACACATGAAATTCAAGGACAGGAAAGAACAGCCCTCCAGCTGAATTTCCACTTGCTGTATGGCAATTCGTATAAACAAAATGTCTGGTCCTGGGGCTGTTGGCAGCCACAGTCAGCCTGTCAAAGAAGTACTTAGGACTATTTCTGCTCTCCTAGTGGGAGTGCTGAAAACTTACAATCACTTTGGGAATTTCACTTTTCTTCATGAGGCTGTAAGAGAAGCCATTTTATGTACTTTTAATTATAAGCTACTTTGAATGTTGAAAGTTCTTTCCCAGAACATAAAATTAGAGGAGACTGAAAAAATATCTCCAGTCACTTTAAACAATGGTAAGTAATTGTAGTGGAATTTGATTTAGCTAAAAAAGGCTAGTGAAAGCTGTACTACTTGAAATGTTATAATAATGACATCAATAACACTAATATCATTTACTCATTGAGTGTTTTATGTTTGGCCAATATTCTATACATTACACGTAGTAAAGTTACATTTAAAATTTTCTCCACAGCCCTATGAGAAAAATGATATTCATCCTCAATTTGAAGCACAGAAGTTTATGAAAATGGTCCTAGGTCACATTGCTAGTGTCTTAGTCTGTTTGGACTACTACAACAAAATATCATAAACTACATAGCTTATAAACAACAGAAATTTACTTCCCATGGTACTAGAGCCCAGGAGCCCACTATCAAGGCACGGGCATGTGTAATGTCTGAAGAGAGCTGTCTTCCTGGTTTACAAACAGTGATCTTCTTACTATAACCTCACATAGAATAACGGGCCAAGGAGTTCTCTGGGATCTTTTTCATAAGGACACTAATTAAGCAATTCTGAAAGACCTCCCAAAACATCATCTCCTAATACCATCATATTGGGGATTAGATATCAATATATGAATTTTGGAGGGACACACCATTCATTCTATAGTAGGTGACAGCAGACGCGTAGAGTCTGGATCTACATACATGAGGCAACTACATACACTAGGCAACATGTAGTTACATATTTCATTACAAATAATTTTCTTTCCAAAGCTTAAAAATTATGAAAAAATAGTAAAATAGTGCATGCTACATTAGCAAAACGTAAAAACGTTTCAGTTCCTCTACAACTCCACAGAAATATTATAGTGTATCGAGACTCATTTGGGTTTTGAATTCAATATTACTTTAAAAATACTAGTGAATGAGAACATTAACAAGCCAGCCCTGACCTGATAGCTTGCTTAGTTAGAGCACCATCCTATTGTTGCCGAGATTGTGACTTCTATCCCCAATCAGGGCACATACAGGAACAGGTCAATGTTCCTATCTCTCTCTTTCCCTTCCTCTTATTTAAAAATAAATAAATAAAAATTTAAAATAGCCATAAATGGGACATTATCGGTTCAAGGTGATAAAAACTGAAAAGAATGCCTATAGACGGGGAAATGGTTGGAAAACAGTGGCATATGAATACCATGAAATATTCATTTATTAAAAATGAGTTGATTTGGAGAAATTTCCAAATTATATTACCTCTGAAAGCAAATTCACAGAAACATTTATAATATAATCTAATTTTGTAGCCTAACAATGTTAAAGTATCCTACCTATGTGTCAGTGTGTATGGGTGAATGAGTGGGTGCATGCACACATTTGCCAGTATTTCTATCAGCATGGTGAAATGTGTGGGAAGAAATACTGTTAAAATTGTTTCCCCAGAAATAGTGAGTGGGGTAAACAGCTGCACTTATGTGGATGTATGTACGAATGGGCTGAATGAGAGAGAAAAGCAAAGAAAGAAGAAAAAGAGTATATGAACATAGATAAATGCATAAGTAATAACTGTATTAATAATAGTAATAACAGAAGCAAGTCCTAATTATTAAGGACCATGGGTCCAGATGCCAATTTTGACAATGGCTCATTATGTCACTACAGATACTCTTTATCTGATTTAGATTTCTCATGTGTAAAATGAAATAGTTATAGCTCTCTGATGTATTTTTTAGGGTTATCATGATGATAAATGATATACATCAAGGTGTCTAGAGAAACCTAAGTAGATATGCGTGCATATTTATAGTAGTGAGTACTGTATATCCATTTTTTGATACTGACAGTGTGAACTTAAAAATAGAGTTTGCATTTAGGTATTGTGCTTTTCAGTTTTTTGCAAGTTTTCCCTTGTGTTGGTTTGTATCAAACTATAAATTTTACTGCTGGAAACACAATTCAGTCTTGTGTAGAAATGTGTTTTTTGAATAAGAAGTTATACAAGTTTAAAACTTTTAAATATCCAAATGTACCCAGCAGAAAAGTTAGTACTAAAAATTATTATTCTCTTTATATAATACTGTAGTTAGAATTTCAAACTAATTGTAATAAAATCCACTTCCCAAAATTAAAAAAATGTTCTTTTATATGATAAGAAAGTATTATTCTTAACTCTTCAAAAATGATCAGGAGTAAACCCACTGATTATCAAAATGATGGACCATTTTATAAATAGGCTCATCTTTTGTTGTTGTCATGTTTTATCCATAGATGACTAAACATAATATCTCTATATGTGTTTCTATATCTAATTATGTCTTTCCATTATACATCTATACTTAACATATGATACGGGTAATAAGGATATAATTCAAGAGAGAGGAGAAAGGTGATAGTTATGAACCATCCATACTGGGTGGGGTAGGTCAGAAAAGTGAAGGAGAGATTTCTTTAAGATGATAAATAAATGCATAATACAATTAAATATCTTTACAATTGACAGAAAGTTTGGATTTTACTTTTTATTTTTTAATTTATAACTGGAAATTTGTACATTTTGACACCTTCTCCCATTTCTCCCACCACCATATAAGTTTTTTTATAATTGTGATAATATCAGTATGAGTACACCATATAAGTTTTAATTAATAAAAACAGCAAAAAATGAAGTAAATTTAAAAATAAGAAAATCATGAATTCAGGGAAGACAAAATATTGTGCAGAAAATAAAACAAGGTCATAATGTACAAATGCTTCATCTGTAGATAAAGATTCACGGAGTCACAATGTAAACACAATATTGTTTCCCAGCCCTAACTATGGTATAAAATATTGACATGATGAAGCATATGTAGTAAGTATCAGTATCATGTTAGGTGGGGATGAGGTGTTGCCAGTAAAACTAAGCTAGGTCATAACTATAACTTAAATGGCAAACTAAGAAGAGAATATTACTTAGAGATAGAAAGGTACTTGTCAAAAGAATCAACTAAAAGAGTTAAGAGGTATTCCCTCTGGGATACAGAAATTGAAGGACACTTAGAGGCTGCTGTTTTCTTTTTCTCTCTTAACACAATTTGACACTAAAATAAATAGTAAAAGTTTGTTTAAAAATTAGGTAATATTAAAATTTAAATTATATTGCAGTATGCATGATATAGCAAAGTATTTAATTTAATTTTTCATGCTCTTTTTTACAATGTACTGATGTGTAAAAATTGTCTATGTTGGTCTTCAGAGATATTTATACCACAAAGAGCATTTGTGAAGACATATGTATAAATATAGTATATTTGGAATGTAAGCAAGGAGCAACTCACTGGACCTGGTCCTCTTTTCTCATAATCATGGAATTTTAGAGCAGAAAGAGACCTTAAAATATCTTCTCACCTAATTTCTTCTTTTAATGGATAAAGAATGTGAAGCTCAGTTTAAGCAAGGTGGGTAAGCAAAGCATACTCTTTAACTAATTTAGTTGTGTAAGAAGAGATATGTTTTATTAACAAATAAATATTTCAATAACATAATAGTTTTGAACCTAAATGCACATTAATTATAGACTGATATCTATGTTTATGTTATCACAATTAGAGAAATCATGTTTTTATTACCTAATGTTTCCAAGTACTGTCTTTTACAATGAATCCGTTTTAAAACATAATTTTTATGATTGACCCAAAATAATAAAATAAGGGAGAGAGTTTTAGGATATTTTCAAACACTACTCAGAAAAAAAATAATGTGAAGATGAATAATCTTAATTCCAAGTAGATAAAAGTCAACCTAATATAATCCTCACAATTTTTTTTTTATTTTAGAAACTCAGAGCATCTTGATCAGATGAATTTAACATATGGATCTGGCAGAAATCATCTTGATGCAAATTTGAAATATTATCTCTCTCTCTCTCTCTCTGGTCAGTTTGTTTCCCATTAACTTACATTTCAACATCAGTGTTTCTTATGTTACTTGTATTTAACTAATGGTCCATTATAGATGTACAATAAAATATAGATGACAAAGAATAAGTATAATTTAAGACTGCATAATGTTCAAAACCAGTACAGTGGCTGGTGGTGTTCAGCAGAGTGATAAACTGAGTGACTAAATCATGAACATATGCATCTGGTCTTCCAGTCTGCACATGCACATTTTCTCAATACTTTCCATTTTGAAGGCATAAAATATTTAAATGATTGTTTAATCTGTTTAGTTAAAAATATAGAAACAAAATAGTGCCATACTTCCTATAATGGTGTGAACCCTGTAGAAACATGCCTGTCAATTGTTAAGGTTGTTGAATTGCTATACCTGCTCTATGCTATTGGTTGCTAAGTGAATGAGTGTGCGTGTGTGTTAAACACAGTTGAGATTATTCTCTGCTTTTTCTCAGTTATATCATAAGCATTTATTAATTGCAAATATTCTTTAATAGCCTAACGTTTTTTTCTATAAAATATTTCAATGCATAAATGTCTCTGGTTTGCATCCTTCTTATACATTGTTTGATTACAAAAAGCAGAAATAAACCCAAGCTAGGTTGGGAAAGGGGGATTTTTGTTAAGGATACATGGGAATCTCACAAAGCATTCTTCAGCATGTAAAATTGAGTGGAAAGCTGACTTCTCCTCTTCTGCACTCTCTATTTTTCTGTATGTACATTCTGGTTTTAGATTCCTACTGCACATCTTCCTCACAACCTTCCCCGTAGCCTTGCTTTTCATGTAATCTGGACTACCAGAGATCCAAATCTCCTCCCAACTCTGTGCCAACTTTACCACGTGCAGACCTTCTCAGTTTCATTCTGTGTGTGTGCATGTGTGTTTATATATTCATATTCTAGAGAATGAATCTGTTTAAAGGTTGGGAGCCAGGAATTTGGTGCTTTAAAATCTCTCCTGATAAATTCGCTATGGAGGTGAATGGGCTTGTGGGGCTGGATCATGTAGCCCCCTCTCCAGTGAGCTTGGTCTCTCAAGAATAGATTCTCTAAGAATGAGTCTTAGGGCAGGCATGCTGACTGACTTAACTTCTTTTTCTTTATTTTTTAAAATTTTTATTAATTTTAATGGGGTGACATCAATAAATCAGGGTACATATGTTCAAAGAAAACATGTCCAGGTTATCTTGTCATTCAAATATGTCGCATACCCATCACCCAAAGTCAGATTGTCCTCCGTCACCTTCTATCTAGTTTTTTTTGTGCCCCTCCCCTCCTTCCCCTCTCTCTCCCTCTCCCCCTCCACACCTCCCCCGGTAACCACCACACTCTTGTCCATGTCTCTTAGTCTCGTTTTTATGTCCCACCTACGTGTGGAATAATGCAGTTCTTGTTTTTTTCTGATTTACTTATTTCACTCCGTATAATGTTATCAAGATCCCACCATTTTGTTGTAAATGATCCGATGTCATCATTTCTTATGAAACAACCAAAAATCCCTTCAATAGATGACTGGATAAAGAAGATGTGGCACATATACACTATGACTTAACTTCTTCATAGCTCCAGAAACCTCCCTCTTCCCAAATCTTAATCTTTGAACAGCATCCATACCATTGCATTTATCTGTCCCTCTATGTTCCAATAGCTTTCTTTTTCTCCCCATTAAGCTTTTCCCTCTTTCAAGATGTTGTGATGTTTGTTTTCAGTGAAGTTAAAATGATTTTTGCATTTTCATATATATATATATCAATTCAATGAACTGGGATATTTTAATTTCATAGTTTATTTTTATATGCTTTTTGATGATGTGTCTAAGAAAAAAACTTAAGAGGTTATTCCTCCTTAGTCCTATTACTCCTATGATTCAATTAAGAGCATGTTATTTCATTAACTGTACTTTTTCTTATGTTTAACATCTTTGATTTCATTTTTAGCTACAATTCACTTCTCATAAATTTTAAATTAAGTTTTAAAATTTTAAATTGTTCTCTCAAGCACTTAAAACAGGCAAACAACAGTAACAACAGAGCAAAACAATTTTTGCAAACCTCCCAAGGCCCACTTCAGTAATAAATATTTGAGATCTAAGTGTAATTAAGCAGTAAGAATCGGTACTCTGCAGGGAGAAGAGTAAAAGTAGATGTAAGACTGTGAAGAAGAGAGAACTGTGGTAAAGGAAGTGAAGGGATACCAAGAAAGAACCATGAGGACAGAGATGAGGTGAGAAGGAGCTTTCAAGGTCCGAAGACCAAAGAAATCAATAGAGAGACTAAGTAGAGTTAGGACTGAGAAAAGCTCTCTTTCAAAATATGGCCAAGCTAGTATTTTAATAGTCTGCCACAAAAATTGGTGTTTTGACAGTATATTTCAAGAACAATGAATGTATTCATATCCTTTGACTTAATATTCCTAATCTTAGAAATTTATTTTAAGGATAGGATCTAAAACAGGTAAATATTAAATTGATAAAGATACTCTTCTAATTAATAAAAATAGAAAGTGAAAATCACGTAAGTCTAATTACAGTAGAATAGTCTAATTGTAGCACATCAACATGTAGACATCCTTATATATAAAAGTTATAGGGCCAATGTAGCAACTTTTCATACTCGAGTATAAAAATTTATCATTGTTTACAACTATTTAAATGCATGTATAAGAACTGAAAGTAAAACAAACAAACAAAACACCGTGAAAACAGTTGATTCTTAATATGATGAAGTTAGTCTGATGCCAGGTGATAGCACAGTGGATAGAACATCAGCCTGGGATGCTGAGTACCTAGGTTCAAAACCCCAAGGTCACCGGCTTGAATGTGGGATCATAATGTGGAATTATAGATGTGATCTCATGGTTTCTAGCTTGAGCCCAAGGTCACTGGCTTGAGTAAAGGCTCACTGGCTTGGCTGGAGCACTCTGGTCAAGGCACATACGAGAAAGCAATCAATGAACAACTAAGGTGATGCATCTATGAGTTGATGCTTCTTATCTCTCTCCCTTTCTGTCTATGCTGTCCTTGTCTGTCCTTTACTCTCTCTCTCTTTCATATATCTCTCTATATATACATATATACCCTGTTTCCTTGAAGATAAGACATCCCTCGAAAATAAGACTTAGTGCAAATATTTTCAAGCTTAGATATATAAGGCCTCCCATGAAAATAAGACCTAGAGTGACTTTAGGAGCAAAAATTAATATAAGACACTGTTTTATTTTCAGGGAAACGGTAGATTGTTGTACATGAATATAGAGTCACAAGAAATTCTTGATGGAATTCAGAGCTGTTTATGCTAATATTTGTGATGACATGGATACAGTATATTAATAAATGTTGATTTTTTGTTCAACAATAAATGTGAATTCTTGTTCATGGAAAAATAAGACATCCCCTGAAAATAAGACCTAGCATATCTTTAGGAGCAAAAATTAATATAAGACATTATGAAGTAGATAATAAAGCTTAAAGGAGCAAGTTGTGAATGGACTGAGAAGAAATAGAAGATTTGGAAAAAGGCTATTTGTTTTGCAAACATGGGTATGAAAAAAGTAGTATTTTAACTGGTAGTAGATTATAATAAAGACAGGAGTCCGACTATAGTAAAAGGCTGAAAAGATGGAGAAAGCTGAGAGGGAAAACCCAGTGCAGAAAGAATGAGGAATCCAGAGAGGGGCAAGGGGAGAAAGAGAGAAGATATTTAAGGGAAAAAGATAAAGGGTGTTCATTTATTCAGTCATGAACACATTTATTCTATTTGCTAATCACCAAAAATGGAGTAGTACACAAAGCAGATATATTTCTGGCTTTCATTAAGTATTTAGTGTAATGTGAGAGGCTGGGGTTATGTTAATAAACAAAAAATCACAAATTAGATTCAGGGTTATGTAGGAAATATACAGATGTTAAAAAAGAAATAAGAAAAGGGTGGTCAAAGAAGACCTCTCTATGGAAGGATATATAAACTAGCATGAAGGATCAGTAAAAGTTAACCAAGTCAGTGGAAGAAGAAGAGGATGAAAAGGGTACCTTAGGAAGAAGCAGCAGCAGATTCAAAGGCCCTGGGGAAGGGAAGAATTGATGTCTCATGGAACTGACAACACAGTGTGAAAAGTTGTGATGAGGGGCAAGGGACATCAATGAAAGCATGCTCTGAGATAAACTGAGATCATACTAGAATTTATAGGTCAGAGTAAAAATTGAATTTTTTTCTTTTTTCTTTTTCTTTTTTTTTTTTTTTTTCTGTATTTTTCTGAACCTGGAATCGGGGAGAGACAGTCAGACTCCCGCATGCGCCCGACCGGGATCCACCCGGCACGCCCACCAGGGGGCGACGCTCTGCCCACCAGGGGGTGATGCTCTGCCCCTCAGGGGTGTTGCTCTGTTGCGACTTGAGCCACTCCAGCACCTGGGGCAGAGGCTGAGGAGCCATCACCAGCGCCTGGGCCATCTTTGCTCCAGTGGAGCCTCGGCTGCGGGAGGGGAAGAGAGAGACAGAGAGGAAGGAGAAGGAGAGGGGTGGAGAAGCAGATGGGTGCTTCTCCTGTGTGCCCTGGCCGGAATCAAACCCGGGACTTCTGCACGCCAGGCCGACGCTCTACCACTGAGCCAACTGGCCAGGGGGATTTTTTTCTAATAGCTACAATAAGGCATTGGATTTTTCTTTTAATAAGGGCAATAAGGCATTGATGGTGTGATTTGATAAGGTTGTAATCTTAATGCCTCACTCTGACAAATAGCAATGATGATTATGAAATGGATGAAATCAGTGACGGGATTAAAATAATTTAACAACAGGTTCTTTGCCCTAATGACTGTTTTAAACTTTAAAATATTAATTAAAAAATGTAACATACATTTTTTTCATTTTATCGATACTAAATAAAATTTTTAGGCTGAATTAATAAATGGCATAGGCTATGCAGATTAAATACGATCAAATAATGTGTATGACAAACCTGTTTGTCACGGGAAAGTTGTGAGCATTCTTCTATGGTTTCCGAAATGCTCAATAAGATAACACTTGAATTATATTCATTGGTAAATTGTGTCTTAGCTTCTTACTTGTTTTACCGTTAGGGGAACACTTATCACATCTTGGGGGAATTTTGGGCCTAACACAAAGCTGAAACAAATGACAGCTTGTCAGCCCCTAGTTGGCACTTTTTCTCTTTACATGTTTGTTTACTGAAGTAAAAAATGCGAGGGAATTAAAATGTAGTATTTTATCAAAAGTATAATGAGTTTTATGAAATGAATACATAAATATGAAAAGCATAGTTTTGTCAAATTTTTTTACCTTTGGACAGAATGAATATTACTATGGGAGCTTAAGAATACACTGTTGCACAGATGAACGTTAAAAAAAGTAAAGAATGTAAATTTGTGATTTCCACAATGGCGGCTTCCTAGGCACCCACCTTAGAGAGAACCCTGATTACAAGTACCATTTTAACAACCGGTTCGTCTAACTTAACAAAAAATTAAGTATCAGTTCTGCTGAACCGGTGTGAATGGGCTGAATGCCACCTTTCAATGGAATAAGGAGAAACCAATACATCTATTTTCAGGTTAATTGAAATGGTAGAGTTGAGAGCTGACTTGGGCTAGGAATGAAGATGTTAAAAACATTGCTGCTTTTCATTAGTCAGGTTTTAAAACTGGAGTTCCTAACTCTAAGCAGCCTGCTGCTTTTTTTTTTTCCCTTCCCTTCAGGAGTTTGCTTTATGAAAACAGTGCACTTCAGGACACATTTCATTTACTATTTTAATTGCTATTGACAGATTGCCAAATATCAAACTATATATTTTTTATAATTTATTACAATGTAAAAATAATCTTTTAGATGATTTTACAAAATAACAATTATCTAAATATTCCATTTGTTAGATTTTTGTCCTCCCCAAACTTACTTAATGGGAAGAAGATTACCATCATCTTAATTTGAATATTAGAGTAGTTTATTGATTTTGTGATTTTTAATATGTTAAGGTCTAGAGTTGAGTATTCTAATATGGTAAACTACAATTACATGTGACTATTTAGATGCAAACTAGTTAAAATTGGATAAAATTAAAATCAGTTCCTGTGTTGTACTAGCCGCTAGTACAGGTTCTCACTAGCTACTAATGGCCCTGGAGTGGACAGAACAGGAGTAAAACATTTTTATTATCTAGAAAGTTCCTATCAGACAGAGCTGACCTGGAAGGTCTTCACTGTTTCTTGACACAAATAAGCTTCTATCATCTTATAAACTACAGTCACTGGTCTAGACCTTTTTCTTTTTTTTGTGACAGAGACAGAGAGAGGGACTGTTAGGGACAGACATACAGGAAGGGAAAAAGACGAGAAGCATCAATTCTTTATTGCAGCACCTTAGTTGTTCATTGATTGCTTTCTCATATGTGCCTTGATGGGGGCGGGGGGCTATAGCAGAACAACTGACCCCTTGCTCAAGCCAGTGACCTTGGGCTCAAGCCAGAGACCATGGGGTCATGTCTATGATTTCATGCTCAAGCCAGAGACTGGGCACTCAAGCTGATGAGCCTGCACTCAAGCCAGTAACCTTGGGATTTCAAACTTTGAGTTCTCTGCTTCCCAGTTAGATGTTCTATCCACTGTGCTACCACCTGGTCAGGCAGTCTAGATCCTTGAATAGTATTTTTTTGCAGGTTCTTGAGATATTTATAATAATAATAATAATAATTGTATATTTTTATGACATCTTATTATCTTGTTAAAAAGAAGTTAATTAAGTTAACAGATATTTTAATAATACAAAAATCATTACATTTCAATTACCTATTTGAATACAGGAAAAGTCTTAATACTAACAAATAATTAAATAGCAGTTAACATCAATTACCAGGCATTATTCAGAGTATTTTACATGAATTAACTTATTCAAAGTTCAAACCAACTCTACATTTAGTTTTAAGAGATAAAAATCCCTTTCTTCTTTTCAGATGAGTAAAACAAGGTACAGATATTCTCTCTGAAAGAGATTTTTACTTGTAAACTCTGAATCTCATTTTTTTTTCAAAAAATTACTTAGCCACTAATTTATACAACAAACATATTGATTAGCTTTTGTTAGGTCATATTACAGTAACAAAGAATCTTGAAGTCTTAATAACTTGCATTGAAGTTAGTTTCTTGTTGTTTTTACTGGTTGACTCTCATATATTCCCATTCTTGAGTCTAGGTGAAAGGAGCTGCTCCTATCAAGGATATGTCTTCACTGCACAGGCAAAGAGAGTGTGCACAAACAAACAATGTTTCCTGAAGCTTCTTATAGCTGGCACACTAAAACATTGCTCATATATTACTGACCAGAGCAAATCACACGACTAATCTTGATGTCAGTGGACCGAAAAGTATAAGAAAGAAGACACTTCAAGTGGCAGGTTAATAGACTGGGGTGCATAATCCTCTTACAGGAAAGAAGGCAGCTATATTTGGGACCAACATTACAATTACCACAACATAGACTAAGTACAATAATATAGACTTTAACTCAGTGCTTGGTATCTAGTTCACCACAGTTAATGGTTATGACTTCCTTTTTCCTTTCCTTTAATGCTTTCAGGTAAATCCTAGAGTTTTAAAATAAAGTGTTAACTAAAAAACAGACTCCTGATATTTATTCTTTTCTCTTGCTCAGAAGATGTTTAGTCATCACTTTGCATCATTAGACCTATATTTATGCTATTCTTTTCTTTTTGTGACAGAGACAGAGACACAGAGAGAAGAATAGACAGTTAGGAAGGGAGAGATGAGAAGCATCAATTTTTTGTTGCAGCATCTTGGTTGTTCATTGATTGCTTTCTCATATGTGCCTTGTCCAGGGGATAGGCTACAGCAGACTGAGTGATTCCTTGCTCAAGCCAGCAACTAAATCTATATTTATTTATTTATTTATTTACTTACTTATTTGTATTTTTCTGAAGCTGGAAACGGGGAGGCAGTCAGACTCCCGCATGTGCCCTACCGGGATCCACCACGAACGCCCACCAGGGGGCGATGCTCTGTTGCAACCAGAGCCATTCTAGCGCCTGAGGCAGAGGCCATAACGCCATCCCCAGTGCCGGGGCCAACTTTGCTCCAGTGGAGCCTTGGCTGCAGGAGGGGAAGAGAGAGATAAAGAGGAAGGATGGGGGAAGGGTGGAGAAACAGATGGGCGCTTCTCCTGTGTGCCCTGGGACTTCCGCATGCCAAGCCAATGCTCTACCACTGAGCCAACTGGCCAGGGCTGCAGATGCATTTTTTTAAAGTTTAAAAGTCTTTCGAAAAAAATTTAAATTACTTAATTATTTCTTATCAATTTTTTTTGTTCAAGTGTTAAATTAGTATGAGACACTTAACAGTACCAGAGATTTTATAATTATTGTTTAGAAAACATCATCCATTATCCTGGTCTGCGCGCCCAGACAGTGAGTGAGAGTTTCCTCTAAGCGCCCTGGAAGTGGGCGCCCGCCTGTGTTACCAGACAGAGTGGCAGAGCCAGAGGTCTTTAAGTGGGTGGAAGCCCCGCCTGATTATGCTAGCAGCTCTGACTGACTGAGCCTTACTCAGAGCCCTGTGCTGAATGGAAATAGAGTGGGGAGTTGCCAGCTCTTTGAGCCTCTTACTATCCAGGCAGAGGCAGCAGCAACCCCATAGCTGGATTATCAGGCTACTAATTGAGGAAGGAAAGACTAGGAGAAAGGCTCCAGGAACACGGACTCTCTCAGTGTCGGAGCCTATAAATGCTAATGAGCCTCGACTGCCAACAAGACTAAAGCACAATACATGACATTGCCATAGAGACTTATCAACTGCAAACCTCTACCTGAGCATGCCAAAGGGGCAGAACCCAGGGTACAGAGTCACCGACCAGGAAGAGGGAGAGAAAAAAAAAAGCAAGAAGATAACCTCTCAAAATCAAGAATAATCTGCACACTTTATAACCTATCCCATTTTATTATATTTGTTCATTTGTTTCTCTTATCTTCATTCTTGATACTTTTTTTCCTCCTCCAATTTGGCCGATTAACTCTCTGCTGGTCTTACTCTCTCCTCTCCTTGAACTACACTACCCATAAGTGTTACATCTTCCATTATCTTTTCTCTCCTCTTCCTTTCTCTCTATGAGGGTTGCACTCCAAAACCCTTAACTCTCTCTCTCTCTCTCCTTTCTTTTTTCTTCTTTTAGTGGTTCCCTCTTTTTTCTCTCTCTCTCTTTTCTCCCTCTATATTATTTTCTTCCTTTCTCCTTTACATCTCCTCTCATTCAAACCTCAATAACAAACAAATTATCTTATCTGGGACTCAAACTTATGTTTGTGGCATTTTGGGGGATTTTTACTTCACCTTTTTAACTCACTAGCAGTGCTCCCATCCCTGGCTCTCCATTTTATCTAGTTCTTGTTCCCCTAAATACAGTAGTAATTTTTTAATTTGTCCCCTCACTTTTCTGTTTTCCTCTTATTCCTCTCATCATAACTCTGAGACAACCAACACCTAAAAGCAAATCATTTTATTCTTGACCCAAATTTTTTCCTTATTTGCTTTTTGTGGGTCGATACCCCCCCTTTTTTTTCTTTTTTCTTTTTTTTTTCTTTTTTTTGCCCCTTTATTACTTTTCCCCAATTCAGGCCCTCCATCACAGGCATTGTTTGTTATAATTCACAGTTCACTACAAGATTTTCTCAAGAAAGAGGGGAGAGGAGAGGAGAGGAAAAAAGGAGGGGGGGAATAATTTCCTTTTTTTTAATTTTAATTTTATTTTATTTTTCTTTATTTCATTATTAATTTTTTTTAAAAAAAACAACTCTTTGATTTTTTATTTTTTTTAACTTTTTATTATTTATTAAATCTCATTAATACTATCAACAAAACCACCCTCAGATGCCATTAAGGAAGAGAAAATCAAATATCATGGATACAAAAGAAAGAGAGGTAACACAGCTAGATGAGGAAAAATCTATGGAGAAAAAATTTAATATATTGGAAACCTTGGAGCTAAATGACACAGAATTCAAGATAGAAATCCTAAAAATCCTCTGAGATATACAAGAAAACACAGAAAGGCAATTTAGGGAGCTCAGAAAACCACTCAATGAACACAAAGAATATATGTCCAAGGAAATTGAAACTATAAAAACAAATCAAACAGAGATGAAAAACTCAATTCACGAGCTGAAAAACAAAGTAACAAGCTTAGCTAATAGAACAGGTCAGATAGAAGAGAGGATTAGTGAAATAGAAGACAAGCAACTTGAGGCACAACAGAGAGAAGAAGAAAGAGACTCAAAAATTAAAAAAAATGAGATAGCCCTACAAGAATTATCTGACTCCATCAAAAAGAATAACATAAGAATAATAGGTATATCAGAGGGAGAAGAGAGAGAAAATGGAATGGATAACATACTCAAGCAAATAATAGATGAGAACTTCCCAAGCGTGTGGAAAGAACTAAAGCCTCAAGTTCAAGAAGCAAACAGAACTCCGAGTTTTCTTAACCCCAACAAACCTACTCCAAGGCATATCATAATGAAATTGACACAAACCAACAGCAAAGAAAAAATTCTCAAGGCAGCCAGGGAAAATAAGAATACAACATATAAAGCAAGGCCCATTAGATTATCATCAGATTTCTCAGCAGAAACTCTACAAGCTAGAAGAGAGTGGACCCCAATATTTAAAGTCCTGAAAGAGAGGAACTTTCAGCCACGAATACTATACCCATCAAAGCTATCCTTCAAATATGAAGGAGAAATAAAAACATTCACAGATACAGAAAAGATGAGGGAGTTTATCATCAGAAAACCCCCACTCCAGGAATTACTAAAGAGGGTTCTCCAATAAGATACAAAGAACAAAAAAAAACAGAGCCACAAGTAAAAGCTCCAAGAAGAACACAATAAAACCAAATTTAAACTGTGACAACAACAAAAAGAAAGAGGGGGGAGAAGATGGAGATTAACAGTAGCAAAGGACGATGGAGTGCAAAAGTACTCACAAAATAGTTCGCTACAATGAACAGGGTAGGGACCCTTTTCATTACTCAAAGGTAACCACCATTAAAAAAACCACCACAGAAGCACATGAGATAAAAGAGATAGCAACAGAGGAAAGATGTATGGAATACAACCAAATAAAAACAAAAGATAGAAAAACAAAAGAAAAGGATCAAACAAGACAAAAAACTAACAGAAAGCAAGATATAAAATGGCAATAGGGAACTCACAAGTATCAATAATTACACTAAATGTAAACGGATTAAACTCACCAATAAAAAGGCACAGAGTAGCAGAATGGATTAAAAAAGAAAATCCAACTGTATGCTGCCTACAGGAAACTCATCTAAGTAACAAGGATAAAAACAAATTCAAAGTGAAAGGCTGGAAAACAATACTCCAAGCAATAACATCCAAAAAAAAGCAGGTGTAGCAATACTCATATCAGATAATGCTGACTACAAGACAGGAAAAGTACTCAGAGACAAAAATGGCCATTTCATAATGGCTAAGGGGACACTGAATCAAGAAGACATAACAATTCTTAATATATATGCACCAAACCAAGGAGCACCAAAATATATAAGACAGCTACTTATTGATCTTAAAACAAAAACTGACAAAAATACAATCATACTTGGAGACATCAATACACCGCTGACGGCTCTAGATCGGTCAACCAAACAGAGAATCAACAAAGACATAGTGGCCTTAAACAAAACACTAGAGCACCTGGATATGATAGACATCTACAGGACATTTCATCCCAAAGTGACTGAGTATACATTTTTCTCCAGTGTACATGGATCATTCTCAAGAATTGACCATATGTTGGGCCACAAAAACAACATCAGCAAATTCAGAAAAATTGAAGTTGTGCCAAGCATATTTTCTGATCATAAAGCCTTGAAACTAGAATTCAACTGCAAAAAAGAGGGAAAAAATCCCACAAAAATGTGGAAACTAAACCACATACTTTTAAAAAATGTATGGGTCAAAGAAGAAATAAGTGCAGAGATCAAAAGATATATACAGACTAATGAAAATGACAATACGACATATCAGAATCTATGGGATGCAGCAAAAGCAGTGATAAGAGGGAAGTTCATATCACTTCAGGCATATATGAACAAACAAGAGAGAGCCCAAGTGAACCACTTAACTTCCCACCTTAAGGAACTAGAAAAAGAAGAACAAAGACAACCCAAAACCAGCCGAAGAAAGGAGATAATAAAAATCAGAGCAGAAATAAATGAATTAGAGAACAGAAAAACTATAGAAAAAATTAATAGAACAAGCAGCTGGTTCTTTGAAAAAATCAACAAAATTGACAAACCCTTGGCAAGACTTACCAAGGAAAAAAGAGAAAGAACTCATATAACAAAATCCAAAATGAAAGAGGAGAAATCACCACGGACACCATAGATATACAAAGAATTATTGTAGAATACTATGAAAAACTTTATGCCACTAAATTCAACAACCTAGAAGAAATGGATAAATTCCTAGAACAATACAACCTTCCTAGACTGAGTCAAGAAGAAGCAGAAAGCCTAAACAGACCTATCAGTATAGAAAAAATAGAAAAAACCATTAAAAACCTCCCCCAAAATAAAAGTCCAGGCCCTGACGGCTATACCAGAGAATTTTATCAAACATTCAAAGAAGACTTGGTTTCTATTCTACTCAAAGTCTTCCAAAAAATTGAAGAAGAAGCAATACTTCCGAACACATTTTATTAGGCCAACATAACCCTCATACCAAAACCAGGCAAGGATGGCACAAAAAAAGAAAACTACAGACCAATATCTCCAATAAATACAGATGCTAAAATACTAAACAAAATACTAGCAAATCGAATACAACAACATATTAAAAAAATAATACATCATGATCAAGTGGGACTCATCCCAGAATCTCAAGGATGGTTCAACATACGTAAAACGGTTAACGTAATACACCATATCAACAAAACAAAGAACAAAAACCACATGATCTTATCAATAGACACAGAAAAGACTTTTGATAAAATACAACACAATTTTATGTTTAAGACTCTTAACAAAATGGGTATAGAAGGAAAATATCTCAACATGATAAAGGCCATATATGATAAACCATCAGCTAACATCATATTAAATGGCACTAAACTGAAGGCTTTCCCCCTTAAATCAGGAACAAGACAGGGTTGTCCACTCTCTCCACTCTTATTTAATGTGGTACTAGAGGTTCTAGCCAGAGCAATCAGACAAGACAAAAAAATAAAAGGCATCCATATCGGAAAAGAAGAAGTAAATGTATCACTTTTTGCAGATGATATGATCCTATATATCGAAAACCCCAAAGAATCCACAAAAAGACTACTAGAAACAATAAGCCAATACAGTAAGGTCGCAGGATACAAAATTAACATACAGAAGTCAATAGCCTTTCTATATGCCAACAATGAAATAATTGAGAACGAACTCAAAAGAATAATCCCCTTCACGATTGCAACAAAAAAAATAAAATACTTAGGAATAAACATAACAAAGAATGTAAAGGACTTATATAATGAAAACTATAAACCATTGTTAAGGGAAATCAAAAAAGATATAATGAGATGGAAGAATATACCTTGTTCTTGGCTAGGAAGAATAAATATAATCAAGATGGCTATATTACCCAAAGCAATATACAAATTTAATGCAATTCCCATCAAACTTCCAATGACGTTTTTTAAAGAAATAGAGCAAAATCATCAGATTTATATGGAACTATAAAATACCCCGAATAGCCAAAGCAATCCTAAAGAAAAAGAATGAAGCTGGGGCATTACAATACCTGACTTCAAACTCTATTATAGGGCCACGACAATCAAAACAGCATGGTATTGGCAGAAAAATAGACACTCAGACCAATGGAACAGAATAGAAACTCCAGAAATAAAACCACATATATATAGTCAAATAATTTTTGATAAAGGGGCCAACAACACACAATGGAGAAAAGAAAGCGTCTTCAATAAATGGTGCTGGGAAAACTGGAAAGCCACATGCAACAGAATGAAACTGGACTACAGTCTCTCCCCCTGTACAAAAATTAACTCAAAATCGATCAAAGATCTAAACAGAAGACCTGAAACAATTAAGTACATAGAAGAAGACATAGGTACTCAACTCATGGACCTGGGTTTTAAAGAACATTTTATGAATTTGACTCCACAGGCAAGAGAAGTGAAGGCAAAAATTAATGAATGGGACTACATCAGAATAAGAAGTTTTTGCTCAGCAAGAGAAACTGATAACAAAATAAACAGAAAGCCAACTAAATGGGAAATGATATTTTCAAACAACAGCTCAGATAAGGGCCTAATATCCAAAATATACAAAGAACTCATAAAACTCAACAACAAACAAACAAACAATCCAATAAAATAATGGGAAGAGGATATGAACAGACACTTCTCCCAGGAAGAAATACAAATGGCCAACAGATATATGAAAAGACGCTCATCTTCTTTAGCTATTAGAGAAATGCAAATCAAAACGGCAATGAGATACCACCTCACACCTGTTCGATTAGCTATTATTAGCAAGACAGGTAATAGCAAATGTTGGAGAGGCTGTGGAGAAAAAGGAACCCTCATACACTGTTGGTGGGAATGTAAAGTAGTACAACTGTTATGGAAGAAAGTATGGTGGTTCTTCAAAAAACTGAAAATAGAACTACCTTATGACCCAGCAATCCCTCTACTGGGTATATACCCCAAAAACTCAGAAACATTGATACGTAAAGACACATGCAGCCCCATGTTTATTGCAGCATTGTTCACAGTGGCCAGGACATGGAAACAACCAAAAAGCCCGTCAATAGATGACTGGATAAAGAAGATGTGGCACATATACACTATGGAATACTACTCAGCCATAAGAAATGATGACATTGGAACATTTACAGCAAAATGGTGGGATCTTGATAACATGATACGAAGCGAAATAAGTAAATCAGAAAAAACCAGGAACTGCATTATTCCATACGTAGGTGGGACATAAAAGTGAAACTAAGAGACATTGATAAGAGTATGGTGGTTACGGGTGGAGGGGGGAATGGGAGAGGGAAAGGGGGAGGGGGACGGGCACAAAGAAAACAAGATAGAAGGTGACAGAAGACAATCTGACTTTGGGTGATGGGTATGCAACATAATTGAACGACAAGATAACCTGGACTTGTTATCTTTGAATATATGTATCCTGATTTATTGATGTCACCCCATTAAAAAAATGTAATTAAAAAAAAAATATATATATATATAAAAAAAAAACATCATCCACTATTGCAATGAAAATTATAATTAAAAATTTTTATAGTTTAAATACTTTCCTTTGGGATGTTATTGCTAAATTGGATATTCTATAGTTTAATTAAATAATTAAAAAGAATATGCACAACCATAAAATATATATAAAGTGAAAAATGACTAAATGCTTTCTTATTAAATTATTATTTGTTTTGAAGAAAATAACTACTTCCATATTTCAATTCTTATACTCATATTTTAGTAATTTGCCATTTAAAAATAATAGAGAATAATAGCTAAGATAATTTTATTACCACAGGGTGTTTGGAAAATTGCATATGATAATCCAGGTAAGGTGCTTGATATAGTGCCTGACATATTGTTAGAGTTCAATAAGTGTTAAAATTAATTTATTAGTAGTATTACAATCTTGTTGTCAGTATTTCATTGTGTTATTTTGGATCAGTCACTTATCATTTAGGCCGTAATTTTCTTCATCTGGAAAATATTAGGAAGGTTTGAAATAGATGATCTCTATGTTTCTTTCAGCTAAAATAATTAAATAATTTCATTTTGTGGTGTACCAAAGGTGGATGACTTCTAGGGTTTTGGTGCTTGGCACAAATGATATAGAACTTGTTATGTAAAAACATTTGCTGTTCTTTTCATCAATATCATTTAAAAATATTTTCCTTTCCTAGAAATATAATTGGCTTCTATTAATTCATCTTTATAAAATGCATGAAGATGAAAAGTGGCATATAAATGGTGATTCATCAACCATGGGGAATGCAAGTTTAACCCTATTGTAATACACATTTAAACTTTGAAAATAAAATTAAATCATAACAATTTTTATGACACCCAAGAAAAGCACATATCTCTTTTCTAAAGGAAAACATGCATACAATTATATACATAAAACACATACTTGGACCTGGTTGGTGGCTCAGTGGATAGAGCGTTGCCCTTTGTATGGACACCTCAGGTTTGATTCCTGGTCAGGTCACACAGGAGAAGTGACCATCTACTTTGACCTTGCCTCTTACAGTCTCCCTTCTTCACTCTTCTCTTCCCATAGCAAGTGGCTCAAAGGGTTTGAGTGTGCACTGGGGCACTGGAGATAGCTTCATTGGAACACATAAGCATTGGGTGCTAAAAACAGCTTGGTACTTGAGCATAAGCCCCAGATAGGAGTGCCTGGTAGATCTTGGTTGGGGTGCATGCTGGATTCTGCCAAATTTGCCTCATTATCTCCCCTCCTCTAATGTAAAATATAAAATAAATAAGAATAATATAAGGAACACATTCTTGAATGTTACATTAAATATTATACAGTAACAAAAATAGTATATATGACCATTTTCTTTTTTTCTTTCTTTTTCTTTATTTTTTTAAGGAAGAAGAAAAGAGAAAGTGAGACAGATTCTCACATGCACATGGACTGAGATCCACTGTTGGAATCAACTAAGCTATTATTAGCAACTATGGCAGATGCTGGAACAACCCAGCCACTGGCTATGAGAGGGGAAGAGGGAGAAAAAGGGGAGAGAGAAGGGAAAGGAGCAAAAGAACAGTGATACCAGACAAGTATCCCACAGTAGATTAAAAACAACAGCTGATGCCAACCCAAGAATATCTAGAAACAACACAACTGGAAGGTGGAGGCAGACAACACCAACCCTATACTCAGCTAGCTACACAAACAGCACACCCAAAGTAAGAGTATATACAGACACAAAATGGGAAGACAGAGAAATGCAATCCAAATGAATCAACAAGAGAAATCTTCAGAAATAAAACTTAATGAGATGGAAATAACCAAGATACCGAATGCAGAGTTTAAAATAATGATTGTTAGGATGCTCCAGGATCTTAAAACAACAATGGATGGAAATAATGAGCACCTAAATAAAGAGATAGCAATCATCAAAAAGGACATTGAAATCATAAAAAGGAATCAGTCAGAAATGACAAGTACACTATCAGAAATGAAGACTACACTAGAAGGAATTAACAGCAGACTGGATGAAGCAGAGCATCGAATCAGCAATTTAGAGGACAAGGTAAATGAAAGCACAGAAGCAGAACAGCAAACTGAAAGGAGGGTCCAAAAGTCTCAAGAAACTCTAAGAGAGCTCTGTGACAACATGAAGAGAAACAACATTCAAATCAGGGGTTCCTGAAGGAGAAGAGAAAAAAACAAGGGATAGAGAACCTGATTGAAAAAATCATAGCTAAAAACTTCCCTAAATTGATGAAGGAAAAAGTCACACAAATTCAAGAAGCACAGAGAGTCCCATTAAAGGGAACTCAAAGAGGCCTACACAAAGACATATCATAATAAAAATATCAAAATTAAGAGATAAAGAAAGAATACTAAAAGCTGCAAGAGAAAAGCAGTCAATCAGCTACAAAGGAGCCCCCATTAGGATGACATCTGACTTTCCAACAGAAATATGTGAGGCCAGAAGGGAATGTCAAGAAATATTTAAAGTAATGCAAAACAAAAGACTAAAACCAAGACTTCTTTATCCAGCAAGGCTATTGTTTAAAATTGAAGGAGAAATAAAAAGCTTCTCAGATAAAAAACAAAACAAACAAACAAAAGAACTCAAGGAATTCATTACAACCAAACCAATGCTACAAAAAATGTTAAGGGGCCTGTTGTAAACAGAACAAAGAAAAAAATCTAGAAAAAAAGGAATGTAGATTTAAAGAATATAATGGCAATAAACAACTTCATATCAATAATAACCTTAAAAGTAAATGGATTAAATGCTCTAATCAAAAGACATAGGGTAGTTGCATGGATAAGAAAACAGGAACTGTGCATATGTTGTCTATAAAAGACCCACCTCAAAACAAACGATACATATATACAGAAAGTGAAAGAATGGAAAAACATATTTTATGCAAATGGAAATGAAAATAACCTGGAATAGCAATAGTTATATCTGACAAAACAAACTTTAAAACAAAGGCTATAATAAGGGATAAAGAAGGTCACTACATAATGATAAAGGGAGCAATCCAACAGGAAGATATAACCATTGTAAATATCTATGTGCCTAATATAGAAGCACCTAAATATATAAAGCAGATTTTGATGGACATAAAGGCCAAGATCAACAACAATACTATAATAGTAAGGGATTTTAATACCCCTCTAATATCAAAGATTAGATCCTCAAGAAAGGAAATTAACAACAAAAAAAACAGCAGCCTTAAAGGACACGCTAAATCAACTGAATTTAATAGATATCTTCAGAACCTTTCACCCTGAAGCAGAAGAATATACATTCTTTTCAAATGCTCATGGTACATTCTCTAGGATAAACCACATGTTAGGACACAAAATGAGTCTCAATAAATTTAAGAAGATTGAAATCATAACAAGCATCTTCTCTGATCACAATGGCATGAAACTAGAAAACAACTATAATAGAAAAACTGAAAAATCATTCAAATGCTTGGAGACTAAATAGCATGTTATTAAATAATGGTTGGGTTAACAATGAGATCAAGGAAGAAATAAAAAAATTTTCTTGAAACAAATGAAACTGAACATACAATAACTCAAATTATATGGGACACAGCAAAAGCAATCCTGAAAGGGAAGTCCATAGCATTACAGGTATACTTTAAGAAGCAAGAAAAAGCTAAAATGAACAACTTAATCCTGCATCTAAAAAACTAGGAAAAGAACAGCAAGTAAAGCCCAGAGGAAGTAGAAGGAAGGAAATAAAGATCAGAGTAAAAATAAATGATGTAGAGACTAAAAAAAAAATACAGAAGATCAATAAAACCAAGAGCTGGTTCTTTGAAAAGGTAAACAAGATTGATGAACCTTTAACCAGATTTACCAAGAAAAACAGAGAGAGGAATCAAAGAAATAAAATTAGAAATGAGAGTGGAAAAGTAACAGCTGACACAGCAAAAATACAAAGGATTGTAAAAAAATATATGAAAAACTGTATGCCAAAAATTAGATAATTTAGGTGAAATGGACAAATTTTTTGAAATATATAATCTTTCAAAAATCAATCTGAAAGAGTTAGAAAACCTAAACAAATGAATTACAGCAAATGAGATTGAAACAGTTATCAAAAAACTCCTAACAAAAGTCCTGGGCCAGATGGCTTCACAGGCAAATTTTACCAAATATTCAAAGAAGAACTAACTCTTATCCTTCTCAAGTTATTTTAAAAAAATCAAGAGGAAGAAAAACTTCCAAGCTCCTTTTATGAGGCGAGCATAATCCTCATTCCAAAACCAGACAAAGACACTACAAAGAAAGAAAACTATAGGCCAATATCCCTGATGAACTTAGATGCTAAAATTCTCAATAAAATAGTAGCAAACTGGATCCAGCAATACATGAAAAAAATCATACATCATGATCAAATGAGATTTATTCTGGGGATGCAAGGCTGGTACAGTATTCTCAAATCAATCAATGTGATTCATCACATAATAAAGGCCATCTATGACAAACCCACAGCCAACATCATAATCAATGGGCAAACATTTTTTAAAAATCCCCTTAAGCCCTGGCCGGTTGGCTCAGCGGTAGAGCGTCGGCCTAGCGTGTGGAGGACCCGGGTTCGATTCCCGGCCAGGGCACACAGGAGAAGCGCCCATTTGCTTCTCCACCCCTCCGCCGCGCTTTCCTCTGTCTCTCTCTTCCCCTCCCGCAGCCAAGGCTCCATTGGAGCAAAAATGGCCCGGGCGCTGGGGATGGCTCTGTGGCCTCTGCCTCAGGCGCTAGAGTGGCTCTGGTCGCAACATGGCAACCCCCAGGATGGGCAGAGCATCGCCCCCTGGTGGGCGTGCCGGGTGGATCCCGGTCGGGCGCATGCGGGAGTCTGTCAGACTGTCTCTCCCTGTTTCCAGCTTCAGAAAAATGAAAAAAAAAAAAAATCCCCTTAAGATCAGGAACAAGGGTGCTCCCTTTCACCACTCATATTCAACATAGTTCCGGAAGTCCAAGACACAGTAATCAGACAACAAGAAGAAATAAAAAGCATCCAAATTGAATAGAGGAAGTAAAACTATCATTAGTTGCTGATGTTATGCTACTGTACATGGAAAACCCATGTCTCAGTCAAAAAATTACTGGACCTGATAAATGAATTCAGCAAAGTGGCAGGATATGAAATTAATATTCAGAAATAAGTGGCATTTTTATACATCAACAATGAATAGTCTGAAAGAGAAATTAAGAAAACAATCTCCTTCACTATTGCAATAAAAATAAATAAAGTACCTAGGAGTAAATTTAACCAAGGAGGTTAAAGACTTGTACTTATAAAATTATAAAACACTAATAATAAAAATCAAGGAAGATACAAACAAGTGGAAGCATAGGAAGAATATAAACATCATTAAAATGTCTATACTATCCAAAGTCATCTATAAATTCAATCTAATTCTTAGTACAATACCAATGGCATACTTCAAAAATATAGAACAAATATTCCAAAAATTGATATGAAACCAAAAAAGAACACGAATAACCTCAGCAATCTTGAAAAAAAAGAATAAAGTGGGTGGTATCACACTTCCTGATATCAAGTTATACTACAAGTCCGTTGTACTCAAAGCAGCCTGGTACTGGCATAAGAACAGGCATACAGATCAAAGGAACAGAATAGAGAACCCAGAATTAAACTCATGCCTTTATAGTCAATTGATATTTTACAAAGGAAGTAAGAGCATATAATGGAGTAAAGACAGTCTCTTCAATAAATGGTGTTGGGAAAATTGGACAGGTACATGCAAAAAAATGAAACTAGACCACTAACTTACACCATTCACAAAAATTAACTCAAAATGAATAAAAGACTCAAATGTAAGTCATGAAACCATAAACATCTTGGAAGAAAAATAGGCAGTAAAGTTTGATATCTCTCGTACTAATATTTTTGCTAATTTATCTCCACAGGCAAGTGAAATAAAGGACAGAATGAACAAATGAGACTACATCAAACTAAAATGTTTTTGCACAGCTAAAGACAATATGAACAGAAGAGAAAGACAAACCACACAATGGGATAACATATTTGCAATACATCTGATAAAGGGTAAATAACCAAAAATTTTAAAGAACTTTTAAAACTCAACACCAGGAAGGTAAACAATCCAATGAAAAATGGGCAAAAGAAATGAATAGATACTTCTCCAAAGAGGACATACAGATGGCCAATAGGCATATTTAAAAATGTTCAACATCACTAATCATTAGAGAAATGCAAACTAAAACCATAATGAGATGTCACCTCACAACTGTCAGAGTGGCACTCATTAACAAAATAACCCATATTAAGTGCTGGAGAGGATGTGGAGAAAAGGTTACCCTCCTGCATTGTTGGTGGGAATGCAGAGTTGTGCAGCCACTGTGGAAAACATATGGAGATTTCTCAAAAAATTAAAAATGGAACTGCCTTTTGATCCAGCTATCCCACTTTTAGGAATATAACCTAAGAATACCAAATCACTGATTCAGAAGAAGAAATGCACCCCCATGTTTATTGCAGCATTGTTCACAATAGCCATGATCTGGTAACAGCCCGTGTCCGTCAGTGGACGAATGGATTAAAAAGCAGTGGTACATATACATAATGGAGTACTATGTGGCTGTGAAAAAGAAGGAAATTTTACCTATTGTGACAACATGGATGGACCTGGAGACTATTATGCTAAGTAAAATAAGCCAGGCAGAGAAAGAAAAATATCATATGACCTCAGTCATTTGAGGAATCTAATGAACAATGTGAACCGAGGATCGGAATAGTGGCACCGATGGGGATCAAAGGGACCAAAAGGAAAGCGATCAGAGGGAAAAGGGATGAGAGGATGGGATCAGAGAAGGGAAAGAGATTAGTGAAATTATATATACATAACAGTGTTTTAGAGAGCAGGACAGCAAATCCTGGAGGGAA
This sequence comes from Saccopteryx leptura, assembly GCF_036850995.1. NCBI lineage: Eukaryota > Metazoa > Chordata > Mammalia > Chiroptera > Emballonuridae > Saccopteryx > Saccopteryx leptura. Next base: position 94,262,450 of record NC_089507.1, read on the forward strand.
GGGGGAAAGGTGTCGGGGGGAGGTGGCAAAAGGGGTGCTCAGGGGAACAAAAGGGTGAGGGAGGAATATATTTGGTGACACACTGTAATCTATGTAAATACAATAAATTAAAATCAATAAAAATTTAGAAAAGATAATTTTATTTATAGTGTTTTTATATCTGAAACTATGACCTATACAAAGATGTAATGCAATCATGCTATGTGACATAAAAGAGTTAAGACATTTAAACACACTAAAATTTGACTCTACAATTGAGTAATGAAGGACATATTATGAATGTGCTTTCACTTTAAGATTTTATTGAATCCATATATTACCTATTTTTACAAGTTTATTGCTAAAACATATTTCTAATATAAAAGTATGCTTCTAAAATGAAACATTAATTATATAATTAGAAAGACTTAAAATGCTTCTTTGGTAGGACAGAGAAGCAAGAGAAAAGAATATGTATAACCTCAAGCTATGTATATTTAATATAGTCTCTAAGATAAAGAGAAATTAATAATATAATTTAAACATTCTGTAATGTTTGCTCATCTTTGTTCTAAGGAGAATGATTGATATTCATGTTAGCATGCTATGAGTTAAATATATATATATGTATAATCTAGAATAAATTTAAATTATTATATCTAAATTACATCATGTATTCATTTTTTCAAAAGCAACAGATATTTAGTGTTGTATTATGTCTTTAATTTTCTATTTTGGTATATAAAAGAAAAATAATTTAGCTTTGCTATAAATTTTTATTAATTGTAATTTTTCATGGCTCTATGTAGAAAAATATTCATCATCTAATGCAAGTATTTCTTAATTTTATATATTTAGATAGTGGCAAACTAGGTACATATTACATCATCTTCTTCCAAGACTAAACTGGAATTATAACTAAATTTAAAAACAATTATCATAAAAACCCAGCTCAGGACTAAATGAAAAAAATTCTTATAACCAGGATTCACATAGGAAGCCACGTTGAGACTGGTAGAAAAGGCAAAGATGTGTAAAGGGCTAGCCCTGCTCCTATGGGTGGTGGCTGAGAGATAGCTCATCTGTGTGGGGAATTCTTCCTGAGAAGAGAAGGACCTAAATACCAGGCCAGGCTCTCCAGTCTAGACCACCAAAACCTAAAAGAGGCTCTCACAAAATAGCATTCATTTGTGAAAGACAATGAGGTTTCTGTCTGCCAGAAAGAGATGGGTGTCCACTGAGATATGAGCACCCTCTTAAATAGCCAATGCACAAAATCTCATTCGTAGCCACTTACCCTGGGCTCCAGCAGAAGAAACGGTAAGCAGACTAGAAATGTGTGAGGGGAGACTGAGGTTGGTGCTCTGGGGAGACACACTGTAAAGGATAGCCACCAGGACCCCTGTGCTAAGTCATTCTCCAATATTTATCTTTCTTGAGTGAAGCACTCCTCTCTGTGCAACATCATGGGAGAAAACAACTGTAATACTCTCTGGAATCTTTCTAGTTTCATCCTGCAGAGATTTGGCTGGGGAGTGGAGGTCTGGATAGACTTGAGTGGGTGACAGTGAATCAGTTGTCTGGCCTTAAGTTGGGAACTCTTTCCCCTACTTTTCCACGAATCTGTTGGTGCTCCCCCTTTACAGGAGATTCAGTGAAACCACTGTCCTGGCTGTTGGCTGGCATGATGTCTGGTCTCCAGAGAGTCCTCTCACCCAATTTCTGCTGGTTCTATCCTGCTATGATTGGGAAAAAGAATTCGAGACAGACCAAGATCACTGGCTCTGGGGTGGAGCAACACTCACCACCTTTCCTAAAACCTGACAGGTATCTTCTCTAGAGGGGAAATACACTTGCCCCATACTCCTGACTCTACCAGAGGATCTGTCAGTGGCCCAGTCTATCATGTACCCAGCAGATCAGCAGATGGAGGTAAATCTCAGGGTGCTTTGGGTCTTTTGTTGACCTGCCCTTGAGCCTAATGCTGGTAAGAGTCAAGCTTGGTTTCCAGCTTGGTTCTACTGTGTGTACCTAAGCCCAGCAGAGGTAGCCAAAAACAATGGATCACTTATAGTTCCAAACAGGTTGCTGTGGGTCAGTCACAGGCTCTGTCTCATAGGCTCTGCACAATGTTTTCTCCTAAGAGGCTCAGAACAAACACACTCAGTATCCAACTTCAGACAACATCAGAGCAGGATCCAATTAGCTTTACAAACAGCATATCAAAGGATGAGCTGGTCAGGCACCAAACCCAGCTGAGGTGAATTCTGTTTCCTGTAGTCAGCACCAGCACAGCAACTTGCACACATTGAGACAGAGTCTCACCGTCAGCCAGCCTGAGGTTTGCTCCATGCACAATCAGCCCATAACAATCAAGACGCAATTACAAAAAAGAGGGTCTATATAAACCACAAAAAGGACATTCCTGCCTGACCAGGTGATGGTACAGTAGATATAGCATGGGACTGGGACACAGAGGACCCAGGCTCAAAATCTGGAGGTTGCTGGTTTAAGCGCACACTCATCCAGTTTGAGCAAGGCTCACCAGTTTGAGCCCAAGGTCACCATTTTGAGCAAGGAGTCTCTCAGTCTGCTGTAGATCTTTGGTCAAGGCACATATGACAGTCAATCAATGAACAACTAAGGTGCCACAACGAAGATTTGATGCTTCTCATCTCTCTCCCTTTCTGTCTGTCTGTTCCTATCTGTCCCTCTCTCTGACTCTGTCACAAAAAAAGGACATTCCCAGAGCACAAAGCTCAGGTGATCAAGGAATCAACACCACTGGACCCACTAGAACATCTACTGCACAACTCCACCCAGAAAGACTGGGAATCATAGTAGATCTATTTAGTATAGAAACAAACACAAAAAGGCAGCCAAAGATGGGAAGAAAAAGAAACTGGCTTCAAATGACAGAACAGGAGAAATCTACAGAAAGAGAGCTAATTGAAATGGAGATAAGTAATTTAACGCATATGGAGTTCAAAGTAATGTTATAGGGATATTCAAGGAACAAAAGAAAAACTTCAACAAAGAGAAAAAAAGCAAATTATAAAAAGGAATGACTCAGAAGTAAAGAATACAATATCCGACATCAAGAATACACTGGAAAGAATAAAGAATAGGCTGGATGAAACACAGGACTGAATCAGTGATTGGGAAGACAAAGTAGAAAAAAAAACACAATTTAAACAACAAAAATAAAAAATAATTAAAAAGAATGATGATTGTTTAAGGAACCTTTGAGATAACATGAAATATAAGAGCATGTACCAGAAGTATAAGAGAGAGAACAAAGGATTGAGAAGCTATTTGAATAAATAAAGACCAAAATTTTCTCTAAATTAGTGAAGGAAAGAGACACCCAGGTCCAGGAAGCCCAGAGAGTTCCAAACAAGATGGACTCCAAAAGGCCAATTCCAAGACTCATTATAATGAAAATGGCAAAAGTTAAAGACAACAAGGAAAATTTTAAAGCAGCAAGAGAAAAGCAGTTAGTTACTTATAAGGGAGCTTCCATAAAGCTGTCAGCTAATTTTCCAACAAAAATATTTCAGGCCAGAAGGAGTTGGCATAATTTAGTCAAAGTGATAAAAAGCAAGGACCAACAACCAAGGTTACTATACCCAGCAAGGCTATTATTTAAAATTGAAGTAGAAATAAAGAGCTTCCCAGACAAGAAAAAGGTAAAGGATTTTGTTACCACCAAACTAGTATCACAAGAAACATTAAAGGTCCTATTTAGAAAGAAGAGAAGGAGAAAAAGAGGAGGAGGAGCAGGAGGAGGAGGAGAAGGCAGCACAGAAACATAGTTAAAAAAATAAAATGGCAGTAAATACATACTTATCAATAATCACTTTAAATATAAATGGTTTAAATGCTCCAATCAAAAGACATAGGATAGCTGAATGGATAAGAGAGCAAGACACATATCAATACTGTCTACAAGAGACCCACCTCAGAACAAAAGATATACATAGACTGAAAGTGAAGAGACGGAAAAATCTATTTCATGCTAATAGAAATGAAATACAAAAGCTGGGGTAATAATACTTATATCTGACAAAATAGACTTTAAAACAAAGGTTATAGTATGGGACAAAAAAGATCACTACATAATGATAAAGGGAGAAATTCCTCAAGAGTATATAAACATTGTAAATATTTATGCACCAGTACGAGCACTTAAATATATAAAGCATATTTTGATGGACATAAAGGGCAAGATCAACAGTAATACAATAATAGTAGGGACTTTTAATTCCCCAATAACATCAATGGATAGATCCTCCAGAGAGAAAACAACAAAGAAACAGCAGTCTTAACTGATATATTAGATCAACTGGATTTAATAATATCTTCAGAGCATTTCACCCCAAAGCAACAGAATACACATTTATTTTCACATGCACATGAAAAGTTTTCTAGGTTAGACCATATTAAGATGCCTAAGAAGTCTCAATGAATTTAAAAGGATTAGAATCATGTCAAGTGTCTTCTCTGACCATAATGTTGTAAAACTAGAAATCAATCACAAGAAGAAAACTAAAATGTACACAAAGACATGGAGGCTAAATAACATGTTACTAAACAATGAATGGGTTAACAATGAGATCAAGGAACAAATAAGAAAATACATAAAAACAAATAAAAATGAGAACACAATAACCCAAAATCTATGGTTAACAGTAAAAGTAGTCCTAAAAGGGAAGTTTATAGCATTACAGGTCTCAAGAAACAAGAAAAATCTCAAATGGAACAATCTCACCTTACACTTGAAGGAACTTGGAGAAAAACAAAAAACAAAGCCCAAAGTGGGTAGAAGAACAAAGCATTGCAAGAATGTATTACGAACAACTATATGCCAAGAAATAGGATAATCTGGATGAAATGGGTAATTTTCTAAAAATTTAAAGTCTTCCAAAACATAATCAGGAAGAAATAAGAATCTAAATAGACAGATTACTACCAATGAAATTGAAGCAGTAATCAAAAAACTCCCAACAAACAAAAGTCCTGGACCAGATGGCTTCACAGTCAAATTTTATGAAAAATTCAAAGAAGAATTGACACCTGTTCTTCTAAAAGTATTCTAAAAAATTCAAGAGGAAAAAAGACCTCCAAGGTCATTTTACGATGCCTGTATTATTCTAATTCCAAAACCAGATAAGGACACTATCAAGAAAGAAAATTATAGGCCCATATCCCTGATGAACACAGATGCTAAAAATTTTAAAAAGATATTGACAAACTGGATCAAGCAACACATTAAGAAATTATACACCATGATCAAGTGGGATTTATTCCGAAGAATGCAAGGATGGTTCATCCACAAATCAATGAACATGATACATAAACATAAACATGATACATAAACATAAACAATGAAAATCACATGATCATATCAATAGATGAGAAAAAACATTTGATAAATTCCAGCATCCATATATCTTAAATTTTTTTCAGCTAAGTAGGAATAGAAAGAACATACCTCAGTGAAGAAAGGCCATATATGAAAAACCCACAGCCAACATTATACTCTATGAGCAAAAACTACAAGCATTTTTTCTCTTAGGATGAGAAACAAGATAAAAATGCCCACTATCACCACTCTTATTCAATATAAATACTACTTGAAATATTAGACACAGCAATCACACAAGAATAAGAAATAAAAGTCACCCAAATTGGAAAGAAAAAAGTAAAACTGTTATTATTTGCAGATGACATGAGGTTGTATGTAGAGAATCCTCAAGGTGCCACCAAAAAACTAGTAGAACTGATAAATGAGTTCAGTACAGTAGCAGAATATGAAATAAATTATCCAGAAATCAGTTTTATTTTTATAAATTATTATGATCTATCAGAAAGGTAAACCAAAGAAATAATACTATTCACAATTGTTTCAAAAAGAATAAAATACATAGGAATAAATTTGACCAAGGCAGTAAAAGACCTGTATTCAAAAAATTAAAAGATATTGAAAAGCCTGACCTGTGGTGGCACAGTGGATAAAGCATCAACCTGGAAATGCTGAGGTCGCCGGTTTGAAACCCTGGGCTTGCCTGGTCAAGACACATATGGGAGTTGATGCTTCCAGCTCCTCCCCCCCCTTCTTTCTCTCGGTCTCTCCTCTATTTCTCTCTCTGTCTCTCCCTCTCCTCTCTAAAATGAATAAATAAAAAAAAGATATTAAAGAAAAAATTGAAGAAGATACAATTTGAAGCATACACTGTGTTCATTAAAATGTCCATATTACTCAAAATAATTTATAGATATAACACAATTCTTGTCCAAGATACCAATGGTATATTTTACAGAACTAGAGGAAATATTCCAAGTATTTATATGGAACCACAAAAGACCCTAAAGAGCCACAGCAATCTTGAGAAAGAAAGACAAAGTTGAAGAAGTCCTGCTACCTGATTATTACATTATGCCACAATGCTATAGTAACCATAACAGCATGGCACTGCTGTAAAAAATAGACATTAGATTAATGGAACAGAATAGAAAGCCCAGAAATCAACCTATGCTTATATGGACAGTTAATATTTGACAAGGGAAGCAAGAAATTAGAATGGGGTAAAAACAATCTATTCAAATAAATGGTGCTGGGACAATTAGACATATGCATGCAAAAAATGATACTAGGTCACCTTCTTACACATACAAAAGAACAAATTCAAAATGAATTAAAGATCCAAATATTAAACACAAAACTATAAAAATGCTAGAAGAAAACATAGGTAGTAAAAATCTTGGACATATCTTGTAGTGATATTTTTTCAGGTATATCTCCTCAGGCAAGAGAAATGAGAAAAGGATAAACAAATGAGACTATATCAAACTAAAAAGTTTTTGCACAACTAAGGAAACCATCAACAAAATAAAAGACAACTGAATGAATGGGAAAACATTTGCCAATACATCTGATAAGGGATTAAGATAAAAAAATTATAAAGATCTTTTAAAACTTGACACCCAAGAAACAAACAATCCAATCTAAAAAATGAGAGAAGGACCTAAATAGATACTTTTTAATTTCTATTTTTAATTTATTTTATTTTTTTTAGGTGACAGGAGGAGAGATAGTGAGGCAGACTTCCACATGCACTCCAACCAGGATCCACCAGACAACCCCATCTGGGGCAGATGCTCATAGTGCCTGAAGCTGATGTGCTCCAATGGAGCAAAGCTCAATGCACCAGGGCACACTTGAACCAATCGAGCCACTGGCTGAGGGGGCAGAGAGGTGGAGAGAGAGAGAAGTAGGTGGTCACTTCTCTTGTGCTCCCTGACTGGGAATTAAACCCAGGCTGACACTCTATCCACTGAGCTACTAGCCAAGGCCTAAATAGATACTTTTCTAAAGAGGGCATACTGATGGCCAATAGACATATGAAAAGATATTTAATGTTACTAATCATCAGAGACATGCAAATTAAAACCACAATGAGATATTACCTCTCACTTGTAATAATGGCTATCCTCAATAAATCAACAAAAAACAAATGCTTGCGAGGGTGTGGAGAAAAGGGAACCCTTGTGCACTGTTGGTGGGAATGAAGATTGGTACAGCCACTATGGAAAACAATATGGAGTTATTTCACAAAATTAAAAATGGAACTGCTTTTTGACCCAATGATCCTACTTCTGGAAATGTACCCTAAGAATCCTAAAACACTAATTTAAAGAAATATATGCACCCTTATGTTCACTGCAGCATTATTTACAATAGCCAAAATTTGAAACAACCCAAGTGCCTATTAGACGAGTGGATTAAAAAACTGGGATACATTTATACAATAGAATACTACATGGCCATAAAAGAGAAGAAAACCTTACCTTTTGTGACAGCATGGATGGACTTGGAGATCATTATCCTAAGGGAAATAAACCAGTCAGAGAAAGACTGTATCATGTGATTTCACTCATATGTAAAATCTAATGAACAAAATTATAATAAGCAAAATAGAAACAGACTCATAGAGAGCAGGCTGACAGCTGTTGTGTGGGGGTGGAGGGTAGGGGGATAGAACAAAAAGGAACAACAACCAAAACCTCATGGACATGAACAATATGGTGTGTAGAGGTATGTTGTAGACTTGGGCTCTTGAAATCTATATAATTCTGTTAACCAGTGTCACCCCAATAAAATTTAAAATAAAAAATCTTAAATGTTTAAAAAATATTGGCAAAAGAATTATCATTATTTTATAATAAAAACACACAAAATTCAGGTGATTTGTGTAAATATCTCATCATATTGAATGGTCAAACTTAATTTTTCATAATACATATTTTTCCTCCACAGTAATCCAGTGTTTGTAGATGTAACAAAGTAAAGCTGAGAGATTTTGAGTGTCATAAACTTCTTAGCAGAATCTTCTGGCATCATAATTTGTTGACTTTTAGTTCTAATTGGTTCATTTATTTAAAGATGACAAAACAAAGATGTTATAACTTGTTGATATTTTGCCTTCAATTATTATTGTCCTTTTTAAAATATTAGAATATAGTGTTCAGGAATATTTGTTATAATCCTGTCTCTGAAAATATTTCCCCAAGGCAATATTCAGTTTCAAATTATAGTGATAAATTTGATGAAAAAAAAGTGATATTCTAAGATGGTTAGTCAATTGGTTATTCTGTGAATAGTACTTTTTTTCTTAATGTCTTAGTAGTTCTGTAAGAATAGCCAATAAAAAAAGAATAGATAAACTAGAAGCAAAATATTAATGTACCAATTCATATTTCAAGTTTTTTCCATACTATGTGAGAGTTGAGATAAAAAAAAACGTACAGATGATGTGTTGTAGAATTACAGACCTGAAACTTGTATAATTTTTTTAACCTGTGCCACCCCAATAAATTCAATAAAAAGACAAATTAAATAAAGGCTGATTTTTAAAACATTCCACAATCACTAAATATACCTGTTACTTGAGTCCCTGTCATTTGACACAGCAGTGGGAAGTAAGTAGTTTGTTATCTTCCAAAAAGATAGTTTCTGTAACTTAGTAAATTTCTAACTATTTTTTAAAATCTGTTTTCATAAAACTTTTCTAATCTAAGTATGGTTATGTTATTTTTTAGAGTTGAGATACGTGAACAAAGAGTGTGGTGAAAGGATCCCATAATAACTAGTTAAAAAGTAAAAATTCCGTGAGCCAACTATTTGTGTTAGATGTGCCTTAGTCATGGCTCAAATCTCATTGAGACCTCTTGCCAAAGAACAGGTATCTATTCCTTTGGTTTTAAGTGTTAGACACTAGCCCATGATTTCATGCCCCTCGCTGAAGTCTCCTCCCACTTTCTCTCTTCACCTTATCAAACTCTTGGAAACCATGTGAGATGGAGGGGGTAGTTCTGCAGGAAGAGAAAGAAAATAATGGCAATTAAAGAGAACACAAAGGGCTTGGCATATTAGAGAACTCTAAACATATTTTCATGTCTATCATCATCTATCTATCTATCTATCTATCTATCTATCTATCTATCTATCTATCTATCTATCATCTATCTATCATCTATCTATCATCTATCTATCTATCTATCTATCTATCTATCTATCTATCTATCTATCTATCTATCTATCTATCTATCCATCTATCTATCATCTATCTATCTATCTATCTATCTATCTATCTATCTATCTATCTATCTATCATCTATCATCTATCTAGTCTATCATCTATCTATCATCTATCTACCTACCTACCTGTCTATCAACTAGCTATCTAATCCATCTCTGTCAATCATACTTCAAAAAGCTCATTTTTAAATTCTGCTTCAGTGAGTCTGCCTCCTGTTGATAGTGTTCCAGGACTTGTAGTTATAACCAAGCCCTGTCATATTGAATATTGTGATTTCTTCTATTTGATCCTGACTTGACTCACCAGCCACCTCTCTCCTACTGTCTCATTTTCTGAAAAGATTAATAAAAAACATTTTAAGTTTTCACATGAAATGGCAATAATTTTCAAGGACTTAAATTATCTATACCTTTTCGTTTCAGCCACTATTTTAAATATAAAATTATTTTGCTAGCATCTGTTTGAATATAGAAACAGTGAATACCAACGTGTTCTTAATGTTCATTAAAGGTAAATTTTCTAAAAAAAAAAAAAGTTAAATTTTCTGATGTTAAATAGTCATTAAAATTGCATAGGAGGTATTTTCCTAAGAAGAATACAAAAGTTAACATTCAAATTATACATGAAAAGAAGTGTTTTCATTAAAATATCGGATATATCAAAATAAAAAAGGTAAAGGGATTTAGCAAAGGAAAAAAACTCATAGATACAGACAACAGTGTGGTAATTACAAGAGGGAAAGGGGGAGGGTACAAGAAGGAAAGGAGGGATAAATAGTGATAGAAGGAGACTTGGCCTGTGTTGGTGAACAGACAGTACAATGTACAGAAGATATATTATAGAATTGTACACCTGAAGCCTATGTAATTTATTAACCTATGTCACCCCAATAAATCCAATAATATATGTAAATAAAAATAAAAAGATAATACTATTAGAAAAGAATTAAATCATAATGATCTTACATGAAATTCTTAGTTTATCAAATATTTCTTTTACTTTTTAAAATAAGTATATTATCAGGGTTCAAAACTAATAGTCTAATTAGCTAAGATTTTGAGATATTTATTATAATCATTTTTGGTCTGACAAAATTTTGATTTTAAATCAGGAATAGCATCCTTCTGAAAGTTTATCTAAATCTAAATTTTTTAAATGAGTTGGAGTAATCACCTACTCCTTTGCTTCTTATAAAATAAATATCAATACTTATTTGATGCTTAATAAATTAATTAAAAAGCAAATATTGTCATATACTTTTCTTCTGTAAAATGTATTTTTCTCCCTTTGCTTGTACTGAATAGAGTAAAGGAGACATATTTTAAAGATAAAAAATATAAAGTATTCTTTAGGAAAACCCATTATTATTGCTGATTTAATTATTGCTGAGTTGTTCAGCTGATTTAATTATTGCTGAGTTTCTCACTGCTTGTGTCTACTATTCAGAGATACAAAAATTTCAATGTATTTTTATCATAGCCTAAATCACTGTTAAGGATTACTTTGGAATAAAATTCAACAGTTCTGATGTGACATAGAACAAGACTCATACCAAAATGATACTTTCCTCGTTTATAAAGGATGTTTTCACTTTTTGAAGTTGGTCTTCAGCTAGAAATATAGAAAGAAGTTCACTTAACATGAGTTATTTAGCACAATTTAATGAAGAAACTGGTTCAAACAAGGCTTTTTGAAATAAATATTTTTTTCTGAGAAATAGTTTCTTTATAAACGATATGTTTATTTTAAAAAGTTTTGAAGGTTATTTGAAGATATTTTATTTTTCTACTTTTCAATGAATTTTATCTCAAACATATATCATAAAATTACAAACTATTTGAAATGGCCTTGTTGTGTAAATTGTAAATGTATTTTTTCAAAATATCAAATTTAAATACTCTTACATAGGGTACTATGTATTTGAGATCAGTATTTTTAATTATAAAATTCATAAATTAAATGAAACATCTCTATTCTTTTTCAAATTTTCTTTCCCATATGTCAAAGAAAAAACAACTTCACCAAATTATGTATTATAATATTTTTTAGCTGCAATCTACAATACCCAGTCTTTGCAGATTCTGGCAGGAAGACACGGAGATATGAACTTGCAGGTCCTAGAAATTTTACTTTTCCTGTAGGTACGTGTACACATTTCATGAAATTCAGAGCATTCTCAGGAACAAAAGTCTTAGGAGATCCTAGGACCTTCAGTATTAATTGTAGGCATTATGGAATGCTATATTGTGTAAGCAGTCATGAAAAATTTATATTAAAACAAACAGCAAAATCAAAATATACCAAAATAGGCTGCATCCCTGATATATTGCTTATTTTTTAAAATAAGCACTAAACTCTTTGGTTTTATCTCACATGCAATCTAATCAATCTTTTTAAGACTCATGTCTTAAATAGGAACATCCTTGTGTGGTTATTTATGAATTGGTCAAATTTGTTTTATTACACTAATCCCACTTGATGCATTTTCCAAGTATTTAATATATTTCCAAATATTCAAATATTAAAGATACTTTGCTTAGATATTAAGATGTGAAATAAATGTATTTAGAGGATGCAAACAGTTGATTTATGTGTCTAAATTAAAATTATTTTATTTTGTTATGAAATTAATGTATAAGGTAAAATTTTATCCACAAATCCAAATATTTAATACTTATATGATTTATAGAGTTTTTTAGTTCTTAGTAATTAAATATGTATGCTTATTTTGAATCCAGTAGCACACTCTGTTACTTGTATGGAATGCTTGGATTATGATGGAATGTTGAGATGGACTGGTGTTGAAATAAAGAAAACTACTCCAAAAGAATAGCTAGAAAGATTTCAAATGTTACGAATTGTTTTTTGGCTTTGAAGTGTGCCACCTTTAATACATGTGTTGGTCTTATATTGTCTTTATAGGGTATTATACTTAGTCTAAGTGGTTACTGCCAAATCCATCTCCCTTTTTTTTCTGAAATGATTTAACTGTAATAAGAAACTTGTTTTTCTTTTCTCCCATTTACACTTTTTCTGCACAATTTTGCTTTATTCTTTAACCCTTTCTACCCAAATCCAAATAAACTATCACGACTTAGACTTCAAAGCAAATTTTTTTAAAGTCCAGTTACTTGAAAGAAAGGGTAACTTATTTGTATGCTATATATAATTTTTATTCTTCTAAAATAAGGTACTTTAATAATTTGAGTTTATTTCTGAAATGTGGGTGGAAAATTGATTTAAAATACTTTAAAATGAATGATGCAATAAAAGTTTATTTTATTCTAGTTTATCCAGATGGGTTAAGTGGCCTAAAATAACAACAACCACCAAAAAACTTGAGTGTTAAGATTAAAATTTGTTATAAAAGTAAAACACTAAAAGTTTTTGGACTTATTTTGTAAATATAGCAGTGTTTTTAAGTTTGTTATCAGAATATCATTTACAGAACTAATAACTATAAAGTATAGGTGTATAATGTAAAATCTGAGCAAATATGGTTAAACTCTTGGAAAACAATAACCAGTATTAGGCAGCAGGAAGCTATCCATATATACTTCTGGAAACTGAAGATGGTAGATCAAGGTCAATCACTGCAAAAATAATTCTCATAAACTTTGAAATTTATTTGCCATTATTTTTTAATATAACTTAATTTTTATTCAATATTCTCACGAGATTATCATTAACCATTAATAAAAGAAATGTAATGCTTGTTTTAACAATAAACCAAGAGGATGTTTAGTATAATTTAGATATTGTCATCTGAATTTCTCTCCCCCCATATGTATATAGTTTTCCTTTCTTTCAAAATTTGAGAAGAAAAGGAACATGAATTGAAGACAATACTTTTTACACTTATTACTTGATTGACAAGGACATCTCCTTACTGGTTTGGGACTTGCCAATAATTTTCAAAATCAAAACAGATCTTTTCTTTGCAAATAATCTTTTATAATTTAGTATTTTCTAATAGCAAATATATAAACATATTAATGACCAGATTATTAAAAATCACTTAAAATTACATTTTTTTCTCCATAATGACCAATGCTTGTTTTTTCTTTAGTGGTTAGCAAAATGCCTTGTACACAATAAGAGTTTAACAAGTTTATTTTGGTAAGAAGAATACAAATTACTGTGCAAAGCAATTAGGTATATGACAATTATTCTGTTGTAAAGTCTGAAAGAAATTTCATATAGCCTATCACTGGAGGTACTAACACAGTCTACATTAAAAAAAATCTGTGAATCATTTTAACATTTCTAAAATAAACTAAGGAAATCCAGCTGGTCTGTAGGTGATTTTTATCTATGTTAAAGTCACCTCTTCAGGTATGTATGTGTGTTTCCATATACACATACTTAATACATACACGTAAACATACACACACACACACACATATATATAGTGTGCATATATAGAAAGTAAATACATGCAGAAATAACATACATTCATATGAAGTTAATCATGTTCTCTGTTTAACATGCTGGTTTCATGGATGCTTAATTTTTCTTATTTTTGATTGATCTCCAATTGGCAGTGTCTCCCAGCACTTGAGATCTAGTAAGTTTTTTTCCTCCCAAAACCTCTTTGTCAAGTAGCTAATGATCTGTTAACAAACACTTAAATAAGGAACTCTCTATATACAGGAAGCCATTTGTTAATTCTTTTGTGATGTGAATAATTACATTCTAATTTATCTGTTTTCCAAGTTATCTGGCTTTGATAACTTTGATTGATTTATCAGGTACTCCTGGTCTTTGAAAATCTTGAAGAAAATTCTATAAGACTAAAAAACACATTGGATGAAGTAAGAAATATGTAATTAATAAAAACACAGTGCTCACTTAGGATCACACTGATCATGGCCAATCAGAAAATTCAAAGTGAAGAACTGGTCAATGCAATGATGTACAACAATTCTTATGATTCATGAGAATTGATTATGGAGATATAGATAAATGGGTAATACTTCACATTTCTGACCAATATAAAATCAGTATTATTTGAGAAATTTATTTTTCTTCTTCCCTTCCCACATTTTTTATATTTATAAAAATGTTTATTCTTAAAAATAATGTGTAATTAAACTGTAATTATATATATTCAGTGTACTTTAACATCAAATTTTAGGGGGGAAATTTCATAGTTTCTATCACTGGAGGAACTAACACAGTCTGGCTTATAAAAGCCTTTATAAATACCAATGGTTAGAGTAATTGAAACTTAGAAATACCTGAGGTAGTTTCTGTGAAAATCATGAAAATTAAGCAATGAGATAATTTTAGATATTATTAAATATTTGTATTTTCTTCCTCTATAATAAAAATAATGACCTAAACTCTTCAGGTATCTATATTTTCTTAAAAGTACAGTATTTTAAAATCTTTTGAATTTCATAGATAAAAATATGAATTAAAATGACAAAGTATGGTAACTATAAAGAAAAGAAGCCACACCTTATTTCTTTATACATTTTTGGGCAGTTTTGTTCAAAGGCTGTATGAATTTGAAACCCAAAGTACACAGGCTAAACATTGTGGTTAAATTTAGAAGAAAAATGCAGAATTTTGTTAGAATGTTAAATTATTAATCATTGACTTAAAATTTTACATAAATTCAATATGGTATTCAATTAAGGTTAATAATTTTATTCATCTATATTTGACTAATGTTTTTTTTTGGTGGGGGGCTTGGTTGTTGAATGTAGTCCTTTGTTTTATGAAAGTGATATTGTCTTATTAAGTAAAATTAATCTCTTGTTTTGCAAGAATAAAATATACTTATTTATATAGATATTTTGATACACAGTAGAACCGTGTTCTGCAAAGGCCATATGGAACTCTAAGTATAAATTATTATAAAAACTTTTATTAAAGCCTTGAACATATATTATAAAATAAGATAATTTTTAAATTTTTTCAAAGAACATTTATTTTTATATGTGTGGTTTTGAAGCTTTCCTAAAAAAAAACCTAAATAAAAAAAAGAATATTCTACATTTTGTGTAATAAAGTCTTAAGATATTCTAAAATGTGAAATTAGTCAAAGCATGTTTGAGCTAACATCTCTGAATTTAGTTTATAACTGAAAAAAAATACTTTTAATAAACATTCAACTGTCATCATTAAAATGCTATAAAATACTTTAAGTAGAAAATTTAAGATATATTTTCTACTGTAGTATTATTTTAGTGATGTGTCCTTTTCACCCATCTTTTTGTGCAGTCATAAATTTTATAAGCAAGTGTTTGCATTTTAGATATGATCTCTAAATTTTGTTTTCCTACTTGCATAATATCAAGGGTGTGTCAATAACCTGAAAAATAAGATTTGGTTGAAAATAATCCACTGAAATCCCAATAAAGAAATCAGGGAGAATAATGATGACAATAATAAATTATTATTTTATTCATTCTTTTTATCTTAATGCCACAAATTTTTTTCTGTTCAAATCCCTTGATTAAGATCACTTGCTCCATTCAAAAAAAAAAGTCTTTCAAAAATACAGGAAAATTCAAGTAAATAAATTAGATCAAAAATTTTGATTTGGTTCTAGAATTGTAAAAGTCATTAGCAATTGTTAGAGTAAGATTATAGAATAAGATTATAAATATAGCATAAACCTATAGCTGTCGATTTCTTACTATAAACTGTACAAGAGGATCAAAAGGTTTAGACTGTTGTTCAATATTCCAACTTTATAACTCTCAGTAATAAAGTGGGTAATGTTTTACTTTTCTCATTTCAGTACATAATAAATTTAATGTTTTCAAAGGTGATTTTTTTTGTTGTTTATGGATATAATACAGACTGTGCTTTGTAGTTATATTTTGCATGCCCCCACTATAGAAAATAGAAAGGTTATGTAGTATTAGTATAGCAAGTTAAGATTGAAAAGTCTATCAAAAAATTTAAAATGCTAATGTGTTGCACATGGTTGTGGTATTAAAAAGTCTTTTTTGGCAGGCAAAAAGGTTAGAAACAATGACAAGGACAGGATCGCTAGGGAACTCGGTGCTATACTAGAATGCAGTGACTTCAGTGATAATGTCAATCTATATGTTTTAAGGATTAAAATGGAATCTTTTGCTTTTGTTTAGCATATTGAAAGGTACAAAGATTTCCCATTTTATCATTGCTGCAGATTACATTAGTAAATTAACTTTTCTTTCTGATCCTCTATGAACACCTTGTTTCTACTTTTTATGAACATTAAAACACTTCTTAGGGCACAAATTTATGGTCTCATGCCTTTATTTTCTAGAAAGTTGATCATGATGCACAGCAATGTATTGTGACATCCCCGAATATGAGACCTTCACTTAGTATATTGTTGCTTTATTGAGAGACTTTACAGTTCAGTTTGTCATTCCTGGATTCAATTAATTTCATTTCAGCATACTTAATATATTTATTTTCTCTCATGAAAAAGCATGTTTTTAAATTTTATATAATTTCTCAAA
The DNA here is from genome assembly GCF_036850995.1 of Saccopteryx leptura. Classification (NCBI taxonomy): domain Eukaryota; kingdom Metazoa; phylum Chordata; class Mammalia; order Chiroptera; family Emballonuridae; genus Saccopteryx; species Saccopteryx leptura. The sequence goes on from NC_089507.1 coordinate 94,279,500, forward strand.
TTCAAGAAACACAGAATAACTTCATGAAAAGTGTGATTTCTTAGATCATAGATCCATAGATTATGAAGGTTTTGATGTGTGTTAGCAGTTATTTTACTTATTTAAAAATGTTTTTTATTGATATGATTACTTATTGATAACAATGCCATGTGATGATATTTGTGTCTAATCTAATATACAAAACAAAAGCTTTGGTTAGTTATTGATTAAATTGCAAAAGTGCAAGTGCAATCAGGTTTGTGTTGTATAGAATAGAACTTACTTTATCAGTCACATTCATAACCTTTAAAGAGCCTTAAATAGTACATATGAAAAACACATTCATATCAAGTTCCCCTTGGGGATTTTTTCTTTGGTTTACAAAAATTTTATTAAAAATTGGCATTGCAAATAACATTTTTCATAACTATATGTAGACCTGTTAAAATTTTTATTAAAACTGGAGTTCGGCCTGTTCCTTTTCATCATTCTATCAGATATTAAACTCCTGCAGCAGCTGTAGGAAATAGAGAAAGGGATTTTCAAAGGGATTTGAGTCTCCCTGTCTCTGTGCCTTTAGTGATCATATTATCATAACTATCACACATAACAAAGCTCTAAATCTGTAATTCAGATAAAATAGCCAGGACTCTGAAATACAAAAATCCAAACATATGCCGCAACTTTTTTTTTTCAATGCTGGCTCCTTTAACATGGATTTTGTAAACTTGGAGAGGCATTCAAGAGATTTTGTATACGAACAGAAGCTAAACAATATTGTATTAGTATGTCTGACAGAGATTTAATTAGAGGTATTTTCATACTTCCAAACAGTTCCATTAAAAGACCATGCCTGCATGTTCTAGCAAATTATGATCAAACTTCTAAAGGTTAATAAGAATGAGACTAGATGCTTGTTTTGAAGCAAGATTTGTTCTACGACTCAGAGCCTAACTCTTCAACAGGGTCTGAGTTCTCTCTCAAGACCATCAATTTTTTAAACACAGTGTTAAAAATGGTGTGTAACCTCATAATTCTTTTGTGAATTAAATAAGTTAAAGACGAGGGTAATAAAATTAATGAAAATTAGACAAAAAAAATTATAAACATTTTTTCTTCACATTTATAGGACAAACTTATAACAATATCTATATGAAAAGGATTTGTGCTATAAAAAGTTAGAACTCTCATAGAATTTTCAACTAGTTCATAAAATAAGCAGCTGTATGTATGAATATATTTATTGTAACAGTGCCTTCTGCTGGTCACACCTTATTTATGATGTAAGTAAATACACTGAATAGTAATGAAAACTTGTTTTTATCCTTAAGCATTCTTGTATGTATTTATTGCCATGGTGTAAGTATTTCTATGAATCACAACCTACATGCATAAAAAGATAATGTGTTAGATATTAACACATTTTATTTTGTTATAATTTAACAGTAACTGACCGTTTTTTAAAAGTTCTTTTTAGAGAGAAAAGCATTTCTTAAGTAACACAATTTGAAATGTGGAGTATTTCCATCTATTTATTTTTATGTTTTTCTAGTTTTTCTTGAACTTGATCTTGTACTCATTGACATTTTTATTTTTAACTTTTCAGTCATACTGTGTCTAATTAAAACTAGGAGAATAATTATAACTATCAATATCTATAAAATTTGTGAATTATGAATCTCATTTATAAATTGAGAAATTCTGCAGAATTTAAATATAATTTATCTCACAAAATATTTAACAATATTAGGTGAAAATTACATACGGTTATTTTAGGTAAGAAGGCATAACAAAGATAGTTGGTTTTAAATTGCTATGAAAAAGAATAAAAAAGAGAAGCATATATAATCATGAAGAGAGGTTGTATTTAGCTAGTGTGCTATTAGTATTTAATTATTTTAGTATACCATAAAAATGTGAGAAAAATCTATTTGTGAACCCACATTATTTTCATTTTCATTTTAAATAATATTTAACAAAGAATAGACATAGACAACTGTAGACTAATTGTTCTACCAAAATATTCCTCTATTAATTTTACATAGAAATAATTTATACTGAATGAGTTATCTTGTTGAAATAAGCTTTTAAAGAAATTCTGAACATGGGCATTTGACTATCTGTAATAAAATTAAAATCTGTATGGTGGAAAATATTTTACTTTGTTTTCTTAAGTCATTAAATTATATTTTTATTGCCTGAAGCAATATTTTAAAGCTTTATTCCTCACAAATTAACATCTTGAGTATGTGATAAAATCCATTCTATTTCATTACAAAAATTACTTCAATAAGGACAACTTTCCTAGAAATATTGTAAATACTCTGCGAGCGCTTACTCGTGCTAACTTGAGTAAAATCAGCGACACATTCTGAAATATAAATGCCAACAGGACCAAATTATTAAGATGCTCTATTCAGAATTTGAATAATGCATGTGACCATAGATTTTAATGAAGAAAACACTATATTTTGATTTTTCAAAAGCTATTTATTTCAAATGAATAATCTTCTCTAAGAGTGAATTATTATCATTAACATTATGTGTTAACATGGATGGAAGAAAAATAAGGATTAAAAACACAAGGTCCAACATTTTTAGAAGTGTTACAGTGTGATTTCAATCAATGCTGAAAAAAAATTACTAGGGAAAAGAGGGAGAAAAATAGCTGTCAATGATTAAAAGGCTCTATTTTAGGTTTATAGCCCAGAATCATCACCCCTACATGTGTGAAGAAATTGCTCATCTGCTTTATAATGCTGGCATTGGTTTTGTTTATCAGGTAGTATCCATAACAAGAGTAGAAGTTTTCTCAGTAAAATTTTATTTTTTGGTATAAAGTACATATGTTTTCACAAACAAGTGTCTAGTTGCTATTTATCTATGGGTGACTATTTCCATATTATTTGTGCACAGTTACACTTGCATAGAAGCACCCATGAATAATAAACTGTGGAAATGTGTGCACAAGGACACAGAAAGAGACAATACATGACAGTGGGCAGTTAATGCACTTTCATTTCCATGAGTTAGGGATAATTGCATAATTCATGAATGGCAGAGAAAAGTCACAAGTGTGAATTGCATATGGGCAACTTAATATATGTTTAATGGTGTTCCTACCATGCTAGTTAAAGAATGCATTTAAACTTATATTAATTGTAGTTTGGAATGAAATCATTTTAAGTGGCATATCAATAGAAATAAAATTCTGTTCAGCATAATGTAATTCTTTCCTAATAAGGATAGAATATTTATAACCAGTATATTCTGTTTTGCTTAATTTGCCATTACACTGAGTTTTTATATCTTTGTGTTAACTATAATTTGGTTATATTTTATTTTATGCAAGGTACTAATATAAACAAAATTTTGTTCTTTTTAATTCTTTTCAAAATTATCTACTGCCATCTCTTAAGCTGTTAAATTCACCAAACACATTCAGGTCATATTTATTCCACGTTTAACATAGACATTGTAATGAGAATAGTGATCATTAGTTAATATTTCAGGCATCTCAGTAGTTTCTTGAGATGTACAATAAATGTGATTTCCTATGATCTTGTTCTTTTTTCGTTGATAGATTTAAATGACAGTACTCAGTAATTAAATATTCATTAAGAAATATTTTCTAGTATTATTTAAATAGTACAGACAAATGAAGTAAAGATGATTCCATGAGAAAAGCAGTGGATTTACAAATTAAAAAGGATTTCTGAAACAAAGTGCTGTTTTATCTAATAATAACACAGTGTTGTTGTGTGGACTGGGTACTTCTGTATTTGCATACTGTTGTATACTGTATATGAATATTAAATCCATATGCCAGTTGACAGACTTAAAATTTTTTTTTGAAAGTTACACATTTTTATCACCAGTGTGAGGAGTCAAATTTAACCTGCTTTGTGATTGAATTCCAATAAGTGAGAAGATTTCAATGCATTGCTCTATTACCTCTTTTTCTGGGCTGCTTCATAAATATAAATTTGTTTAGTTGTTCACACTTGTGTCCCATGCTCCTCTTGCACCCTGTGTTTCACTGTATAACTGAAAGGAAGCAAAAACATTGAAACACACACACACACCCACACACACACACACACACACATATATATATGACAAAATCATTTAGTATTAGACAGAAACCATTGGATATTGGTTTTCTAAGATTCATGAAATTAATAATATAATATATTTCCTCATGTAATAAAACCAACTAGATATTCAAATCTATATTAACTTACATAATTGCAAAAGGTACTAATATAAAGTATTACAAGAAGAATAATATTTTAAGGACATGATGAGCACAATACTATGCCATTCATGAAATACAACACTGATTTTCTGTCTGTCATTAAAATGCCTATAATTTGTCAACATTGTACCACATACTTTTCCTTTTCTATTAACTGGAACTGACTAATTGTACATTTACAGGGTCGTTGTTGGAGATTCTATAGTCAATATTGTTATAATCATTCTTGGGCAGCAGACGGGTATTTAACAGTTTGGTTCAGGTTGTCTAGGACAACAAGAATGTTGCTATGCTGCATCTCCAAGCCACCGGGGTGAAATCAGTTGTGACAAAGCAGTGAAGATTCAATTTGTAACAGATACAACACCTTTGAAGTACTAGCTTATGATTTCACAGTGGCATTATAAGTCTCACAGCAGTATTTAAGCAGTTAGAAAGAATGCTAGTTATTAGCAGTTGAATTTTGTAAGATAGGATTTTTATTTTCCTTAAATAGCCATAGCAGCAGTTTGTATTATCCCAGTACAACATTTTTACTGCCATGTATTAGCATTGGTATTTTTTCACGCTCCTCTTTTTTCAGGTAAACTCTGTGGTCTATAAGAACCTGTGTATATAATACACACACACACACACACACACACACACACACACATATATATATAATACACAAAATATATGTATTGTATTTTTAAATTGTATTTAGAAAATTAAATTTAATAGGGAGACATTGATCAATAAGAATACACAGGTTTCAGATAATAATATAGTGTATTTAAAAATTTAATAATATTTTATAGAAGACCAAAGGAAGAAACTCATTGTTTTATTTCTTCCAAATATTATTTTAATGGTCAAATAACAAAGTAATTTAGACCTCACAGAATAGTATGTATAAGGTAATTAAAAATATATAATACCATAAAGCTCAACTATTCCCGTAATAATCTTGAAAATGCAGCATGAACAATACATAAAGCAATTATGCTTTGTTACTAAATCTGATCACATCTAAATTTCCTGTCTTATCATATGACAGAAAGAGTCTGGTTCCTAAAAATAATGTCTAGAAATTTTGAGGTATGTAATAAACCTCTTCTTGATGGGGAAATATGATCTCCACAGATGTTTTATTAGGGAAGCAGCTAAGGTTTGAACATACAAATTTGAATACCAAAATTTTATGTAAGTTACTTAATATTAAACTTGTGTAAGCCACTTTGTTTTAATGACTTTATAGGCTTCAATGGGTTAACTTTGTATGAGGGTCAGGTTTTATATGTTTATATTTTCTTAGCCTTGGTCAAGAGAAGTGGCTTTGCTTGCCCTTGTGCGTTACCGGAGTGGTAGGGTTTCACTTCGTTTGAAAACCTAGCACATCCCAAGAGGTTACCTTGGTGTGGATTTCTTTCTTTCTATATTAAATCGCTCATTGTTGCAAAGTGACTGGTGCTGCTGGGCTTTGAAAAGAACTTCTAAGAGGTTAAAAAAAGCTTCTATATGAAAGGATTTTTACTTCTGCAGACAGAATACAGTTTGCAGCTGTTTGACATGCGACAGTGATATGGATCTGATTGTATACAGTATAGCAGGAGCCATGGATGCAGCTGGAATAGAGGTTATAAATTTTAAAAGCAATGCAGATTTTTTCCGTTAATTGGCTGCTAATAAAAGCAAACTCAATGGCTTCTAACTGTGGGAGCCGGTGGCTCTGTATCTGATATCAAGAATTCATACACATTACACAGTTTTAGTGATTCAGACCACGACTAATTGAAATATGAGGCATGCTGATCAAATTTAGCATTACCAGCCTGCACTATGGTTTGGGACTGTATGGCGACAAGGTAGCATTTATTACTTATTTTCCATAACACTGCTTGATTGAAATATCTAGCTATGTTGTCAGCAGAGGCCCAGCTGGGCTTTAGTACAGCTAATTAAGTCATTAAAAGAGAGGTCAAGCAATCTAATTCTTGCATACTAAAGTACAAAAAAAGTCTTTTATTATATTTTTTAATAAGTTAAGATTTAAATTTTTAAAGAAAAAATTTTAATAATAAGTGTATTTACTGGTTTATCTATTGAAGTATTAATTTAAATATATAGAGGTAAGAATTATAAACTTGTCAACATACAATTTCCAAAGTAGTTTATACGGTTATGTTCTTTAATAAGTACATTGTGCACGTTATTTCTGAAAATTGTTCAATAAATTAAATACTGACTTAAGGGGTATAGCTTCTGATACTTTTCAACTGATTATTTTAGTCCAGTGATCTCTTTTAGGAAAAAGAGATCACTTATTGAGTACATTATGTGTCTTGCAAATCAAAGTAAATGTATGTTACGATATTCCTTGTCTTGAGGGCTTTTGGATAAAGATATGAGGTTCCAATTGTAATTTTATTTCTTTGTAATTTATCAAATACCTCTTCAAATTCTTTTATATTTCTCTATTTGAAAGAGCCTGTGAGCCTATTTCTGCTGAATGAATCAGTGGGGGATGGAAGCATTAATTTATGTAAGTGGATGTGTTAACACTGTTCAAAAATATATTAAAAATTGTGTGGATTACTGACATATTATCAAAATCCTTATTTTAAAATACATAAATGATATAGTAATAACCTATTATAATATTTTAAAAGATAACTATTTTGCTTTTCTTTTTTAATAATTACAAAAATTCCAATTTATATGTTTTCATGGTGGGCTCATAACGTATTCACTGAACATAGTAGGTGCTCCAAAAATGATTAAACAACAAAGGAAGAATGTCTTGAATGAACAGTGTCAATTTCCTTAACACTTTGAAGAACAATTTATAAATTTTGTGTCTTTATTTCCTTGCATATTAACTCTCAGTCATACTCTTCAAACTAGACTATAGGGCATAAAACTCAAATATGTTCACTTTAATATTGTATATGAATGAATCTGGGAACATATTTGAAGAAGAAATATTTAAATTGTATGTTGAATTAAATTGACAATAAATTTAATCTGGTTATTCCAGTTCCTTGTTTGGTATGCATCTAATAATTAGTAGAATCAGTAAATACCATTGGTTTTGATCTTTTTAGATTATTTATTATATTGTTAAGAAAACATTTAATGTTTAAGAAACATTAAGTAATGAGAGTAGAGTTATTGAAGAAGCTTTAAAAAAGTATGGGAAAATTATACTGTAGAAGAGAACCACGAAGAGATGCAGGTCTAATTCTAGTTTTCATATCTGCTGAGGATCTACTTTCAGCATGAGACTACATAAGAAAAATGATATTAATTTTTACTCTTTTATTAGAGTACAGCATACATATCTAAGCAAGCTACTGATATTTTGGAAGAAACTGTACATTTTCAAGTAAAATCTGCACTGACATCAAGTATTTTTATGATAAAGGCTTTCCAGAGATTGAGAAACTTTGAACTATGAAATATAGCTATTTATTCTCTAGCGATTATTACTTAAAAACCTTTGGAAGTAAAATTACATATATAATAAATTGTATATTTCTTTTACAAGGTCCAAGATGCAACTCTCTTTGCTAATGTATGACATTTAATTCTGATAGAAATTCATTGTTATTCATATCTACTAGAGAACCTCATGTAATATAGTAAAGATTGGACATTGGAGTGCCTGTTGTAGATGTTGAATATGGAAGGCCACAGAGTCATAATCCGAGTTATGAAAACTATCCTGTAATCACTGTATGAGTTCTATTGAAAAGTAGTTTTTGTGGTGACTACACCAAAACTATTTTGTGTCTATTTTATTACTGCTTATTTAATTCATAATCCAGTTCTTTCTTTCTTTCTTTTTTTAGATTTTATTTCTTCATTGTTAGAGAAAAAGAGGGTAGATGGAGGAGCAGGAAGTATCAACTCCCCTATGTGCCCTGACCAGGCAAGCCCAGGATTTTGACTTGGTGACCTCAGCATTCCAGGTCGCTTTATCCACTGCGTCACTACAGGTCAGACCCAGTTCTTTTTCTCTGGAGAAGAGTATAACCAGGCCCTAACTAACAAGCCATGATGTAGTTTCTGGTGGTTCAAAGCTAATATTACAAATGTATTCTTTTTATCCCCAAATAATTTTTAACCTTTTATAAAAGTAACATTTTTCTAGTAGATTGTTAGTAATAATAAACCTTACATAAGCCATTTGAGAGACACAATTAATTAGACAAAAAAACAATTATATTCTTTGAAGGGTAACTCTCACTGTGCTCAGTTAAAAGGAGTACCTGTAAATCAGAGTGACGGACATATTCCTTGTCAACTCTTCCAGACTGACCCTTTAGTATACCAGACCTCTTGCCTGTCTCTCAGGGTAATGCTCACTGGGAGTCATGCATGAGGATTCACACTGATCAAAGTCTTCCTAGTAATCTTCATAGAGAAATTAGAACACACAGAAAGATTTCACCTGTTCTTCCAAAACAAGTTCTTTTTAAAAGCTTTATTGTTTACTAGATTCAAATAACAAATAAATGTTTTTTTAAAAAAATTTGTTTCATCCTCAAATGTATTATTTACAGTTTTTCTTCAAAACTTTAAGACACGCTATTTTTGTTATTGGTTTATAATAAGTGTCTCAATTTTTAGGGTTCAAAAAGTTTACAATTTCTTATCATGAATCGAGTGTAAAGAATATGAGTATGGAATATGACTGAAGACCAAAAATCTGGTCTCAAAGGAATTCTAGCTAAGTTTTAAAATCAGAAGTTATGGAAGGTTTTGGGTAAGCCTGCGAATTTCTGGGCACCTGTCCAAAATGAACCTCTAAGTCTTTTGAAGTCTACCCATCACTAATATACACAGTACAGTCTAATCCAGCTGTCTGCCCCTTTTCCTGTTTCCCTTTCTTCAATCTGTCTTGAAGTACCAGTAGCTACATACTGCAGGAGATGTTTAATAGAATGAATATTGCCTCTTGAAAATGTTCCCACATAGTGTTTCTAGGGTTTTGTTTTGGAGGAGTTGGTAAGGGGAGAACAGGTAATACTTTAGTCATTTATCTTTCTGGCTGACATACATTTACACCATAAGTCCTATCCAACTTATTACAAACTATTTTAGCTATCAGTAATAGCAATATCTTTGCAAGATTTGTTTTCTGTTTCAACAAAAGATCATACAATTTTAAAGAGCAGTACAGATTCACAAATGAAAGTAAACAAATATAATTTTAGAAAATTAAATTAACATTTTTAATACCACGAGCATTTATATTATATACTATTAAAATATTTGCATGGCTTAAGTCAGTGAATTTATAATATATATATTATTTTACAGCTGATAGTTTAGTTAGTGAGCTTACTATTTTTATATATATTTATTTCAAACATTTCTTTCTAAAATTATTTTTGGAAAGGAATGCATTTTGCATAAAGACAGAAAATTTTAAATTATGGCACAGTAAAATATGAGCATAGTTTCTAATAAATCTTTGTGTTATATAGTCTGAAAAATTCAGATTGTGGTTGGAAGATATTTCAACTAACCAATGTACTTTAAACAGTCTGTCTTCTGAGACTATCTCCTTTCTTGGTCATTTTACACTGTTCATAATTGGATATTCATTTTTGGGACTCATTCTATTGAACTGTTTCTAAAATGGAAATTCTTTAAATATTTCTACGCATATCTTCCAAAAGCAGTAGCAGAGTCAATTGAAAGAATTTTGTGTTATCACAGAACCCCATACAAGTTAACTAAAAACACAGAGTGAGAACAGAGAAGCCAGTTTCATCACTGCTCTGATCTTTTAATAAGACCCCATTTTAGAGAAATAAAAGATTGATGAGTGGGAAGGAAGAAGGATCATGACTGGAGGATAGACTGCAAGTTCAGGTAAGGCAAATATTGGAGTTCTTTTTTTTCCTCTTGTTTTTTCTCTTTCTCTCTAAGATCAAAATCACTGGAACATTGGAATAACCTTGTGTAGATCACTACACCAGGCACTGTAAAGTGTTATTGATGGAAGAGATATTTACAATAAATAAAATAAATGAGCAAATCAAACACACACACACACACACAAGCAGTTTAGAAGTCTGGGTTAGGCAATGTAATCAATAACAATATGATAACTATGTATGGTGTTTGGTGTGTGCTGGAAACATTGGGGTGGGAAGAACCTTTGTAAAGTATGTGATTGTCTAATCACTATGCTATACACCTGAAACTAGTATAAAATAATATTAAATGTAAACTGTAATTGAAAAAAAGGATATCTGGGTTCTAATCTCAGCTGTATCCTATAATATTAGGCAAGTTAAAAATTAATATATATGTGAAATTATATATATATATATATATATATATATATATATATATATACACACACACACACACACACACACACACACACACACACACATATTAGCTCTAAGATAGAATATTAGCCTAATTACATTTTGGGTTTGTTGGGAGACTCAGATGAGAAAATACCTGCTAAAGAACTCTGAAGATTCAATTTTATATAAAATTGCAACAAGGGTTTGTGGGAAACTTATAAACTGATCTTACGATGCATATGGGAAAGAAAAGACAAAAATAACTAAGACACTTACTTAAGATTATAAATAAGGAAGTATTGGTACCATTGACTGTAGGAATCAAGATGAAGTGTTACTGAAATAAGAGTAGACAAACAGATCAGAATGGAGAACCTAGACAGAGAACCCTTCATAAGTGGAGACTTAGGACAGAACAGAGAGACTGCTTCACGGGTAGGTTGGGAAATAATGATACATTACCAAAAAAAAAAAAAAAGAAAAAAAAAGAAAAGAAAAAAAGATACTAAGCAAATGGTTTAACCACATGGAAAAATAATGCAACATCAAATTTTAGATGAATCAAAAATTTTAAAATGAAAAGCAAAAGAGTTTAAAATTTTAAAACTATATCAGAAAACAAAGATATCTTAAGAACTAAAATTACAAATCATAAAGAAAAAGCTTGGAATATTTCAATATATTTAGGTAAAAATTTATGCATATCAAAGGATTTTATAAAAATAAAATATAATGTAATCTGGGAGAAGATATTTGTGATGTATTTGTGATAACTACTTAGCACATAACATATAAAAAATTTCTACAAATCAAGAATAAAAGACACACAACTCAATTAAAACAGGGAAAATATATAAACAAGAACATTTTGGCAAACTAATATAGCAAACTACATAGCAAAAAAATAAAAATAGTTGAAAAGATGCTTAGAACCATGAAATGCTGATCATAAGAATGATATTATTAATATCAATTGGGTTGACAGAAATAAAATTCTGCAAAATATTGAGTGTTAATGAGTGTGTGGGGAAGTAGAAACTTAAGCACTGCTTGTGTGAATATAATTTTGAACAATAACCTTACATAATATTTGACATTCTAGAAAATTGAAGAATGTACATATTTTCAGGAAAGTTTAGTAAATGGATATGGTGATAGAAGGATAAAATACTTTGCTCTTCCACTTGTATACAAGGTGTTTATTTATATACAAAGATGTTTATTTCAGAATGCTTTGTAATAGGGAAAAAATAAAACATCTTAAATCTCCATCAGTGAACACTGGCTAAATAAGATATTGTGCAAACATACAATAGAAAACTATAAATCAGTTCAGATAAATTAATTTGAGGTGAATGTATCAACAGGGATAAGTTTAGAAATTCTATTAAGTGAAAATGTAGTTTGCAGAATCATACACAGTATATATTTTATAAAGATTAAAAACAAAAGCATCATATATTCGCAGGGGTCCCCAAACTTTTTATACAGGGAGCCAGTTCACTGTCCCTCAGACCACTGGAGGGCCACCACATACAGTGCTCCTCTCACTGACCACCAATGAAAGAGGTTCCCCTTCCGAAAGTGAGGCGGGGGCTGGATAAATGGCCTCAGGGGGCCACATGCGGCCCGCGAGCCGTAGTTTGGGGACACCTGATATATTGTTTATAAACAAATATATATGTAGTAAAAACATGAATGCAAAATATATGCGTCAACTTCAGGATATTAACTAACTTTGTAGAGGGACAAAAGGAAAGAAATGTGAGGTTAGGCATACTTATAGAATTAAAACTCCATTTGTAATATTTTGTTTTTTAAAAATGCACATACAGCAACATAAGAATTTTTTGTACTCATATTCTATGCATTTTTCTGTTTGATCAAACTATTTAAATTTTAAATAATTGTTGAGGTGATTTTTAAATATTGCTCATTTATTTAAAATAATTACTAAAATTAACTTAAATAAAATTGCCATCAAATGAATTATATTAACAAATTTGTATCATTAGAAGCTTGGAGGAAGAGACATACAAGGTGGGACCAGACCTCAAGGGAGAGGGCTGGCCAAGAGCAGATGGTGTCTCTCAGTGAGGTTAGACTAGGACTGTGGGAAGACCAGAAAATGGAGACACCGTCTGCTACTGAAATAAGCCACCACTGCCAGGTTGAAGAATAACTGCTGAGGTCATGTTAGTGAAACAAGGATAAAGTCCCTTCCCTCTCTTCCAGCCTCCCAGTCTCCCTCTGATGCCCCCTAATGTCAGAGTTTAACAGGGAACAATTTCAAATCTGAAATGTATATTATAGAGTCCCAGCCCTAGAATTACAAAACAAGAGTACAGAAGGGTGTTTTTGAAGCTTAGAGACAGCCTGACCAGACGGTGGTGCAGTGGATAGAGCATGGGACTGGGATGCGGAGGACCCAGGTTCGAGACCCCCAAGGTCACCAGCTTGAGCGCGGTCTCATCTGGTTTCAGCAAAGCTCACCAGCTTGGACCCAAGGTCACTGGCTTGAGCAAGGGGTTACTTGGTCTGCTGAAGGCCCATGGTCAAGGCACATATGAGAAAGCAGTCAGTGAACAACTAAGGTGTCGCAACAAAAAACTAATAAGTGATGCTTCTCATCTCTCTCCATTCCTGTCTGTCTGTCCCCATCTATCTGACTCTCTGTCTCTGTAAAACAACAACAACAACAAAAAAAACCCAACTGAGAGACAAAAGTTGGTAATGATTATAATTTTCAACTTACTTTCTTCCTTTATTCAAAACTCGAGACTATCACTTAATTTATCATACTAAAAGTAGGGGCTACTTTTTCTTCCATGATCCACCTTACATAGCCCTGCAAGAAGTCAGGTTTTTTCCAACACCCCCTGCTGCTTCCTTTTGGCCATCCCATTTCCACCCTTCTGTAAACCCACATCCATTAATAAGCACTCTATTTCCCCTTGTTTAGGTCTTTAACAGGTTTCATTTCCACACACAAAAGCTTTGGCAAATGACTCAGTCTTTCTCTGTACCTGAATTCTCGCCACAATCTTAAAAGATATCAGGGTTAATGTGAAAACCCCTAAAGGAACAACATCTCAGAGTTCTTCCATCTCATGGACTTTAATTCCTTCATTTTGACCTCACAAAAGCATTCCAGCCCCACTGTTCCACCTGAGATTTTGTGATTCCGTGAACATCCTTCCATTGTCAAATCTTCAATTAAAGTTCTTTATGCTTTGAGAAAAACCACATAATCATCTCTCTCTCCTAGAATCTTTCTTCTATTTTGCTTGTTTTCTGACTTTAAGAAATGACTACTATCTTCCTTTAACTCTTTACTTTCCTCCGTGTCTGTCAGTACCTTGCTGGTTTACTCTTTATCTTACTCGTGTTAGACTCTGAGAACACTTTAACAACAGTATTATAATTACCATTTACTATCTCCTCCAGCATTCTTCTCTCAGTGTAGGCACCTTGCAGACTTCCAATCCTGGATTAATGCCGAGATCTCGACTCTTGACTTCTGTACCAGGAATGTTACTAGGCTCAGCCCAGGTCCCCTCCTTTCAGCCAATATTCTTAAAAGTATAGTCTACTCTCACTGTGTCCATATCTTAATTTTTACCCACTCCAGTATTTACACGACTTTGATGAATCATCTCTTGTTTGAGGTAAGAATGACGTTATACTTTTAAAATCAGTGAAAACTTTTCAACTGTTATTATACTTGATGTCTCAATCTATTTAACACTATTGAATTTTTCCTTTTTTAAATTCTAAGCACATTTGGTTTCTGTGTTATTATTTTCTTCAGCTCTTCTTCCACCATTTTGTTCCTCTTTTTCAGTGCACTGTTAAAGAATTTATTTTTCAAATTAAATCTTTAATAATGGTGTGCTATGGCTCTTTTTCATTTTGTATCCTTTTCTATTGAGTGATACTTTTTATTCTTGTGATCACAAATACCTAACTGATGTCTCATCCATCTTGTCTAGCTCCAACCCAGCACATCCACATTCTTACTGATGTTCCATATCCAGTTTGACCTATCCGACTCTGCTTTTATTACTGCCTATAAAGTTAAACAAGCCAGGAATATAGGTGTTGGATTATATCCCAGACTTTGCTTCTGTTTTATTCTGAGTAATTAAGTATACTAAGTCTTAAAATCTGCTTTCTGAAAACCCTTCAAATAAAATCCTTTCTTTAAAGCCAATCGGCCTTCCTTCTAAGTCATCTCCTTTTCTCCCATTCTGGTTCTCTTCTAATACATTCTCTACACCACTATGAAAACAATATTTAAAAAATAAAATGTAATCTTGTCTTCTTGCTTAGCATCTTCTTACTGTTCTTTACAGAATGTCTTTGCAGGGTATACAGATCTCTTTAGAGTCTGGCTCCTGCCTCATCTGCCTTTCTCCCCCTCACAGGGCCCAGGCTACAGCTATTCTAGACTTCTTGCCTATCTTGAAATATACTGCTCACAAAAATTAGGGGATATTTCAAAATGAATAGGAAACAAGAAAAAATCCCCTAATTTTTGTGAGCAGTATACATTCTGCATTTCCATGTTTCTCTGTTTCTATGATGTTGTTCCATTCTTCTGGAATGAATAACTTTACCTTTCTCCCTTTTCATCCTTACTTAGTCTTTTTGGAAACATTCAACTTCCATTCTTAGCATTAAGTCTCAGATTTTCTCCTCTGAAACTTGTGGAGACATCATATTTAACCATAAGAGCATGGGAATCAGTCAAATGTAGTTTTTAAACCTGGATCTTCCCTGACATAGTTCATAAGTAATCTTGATGAGCCTTTAAATTTAATGATGATATAAAAGTTACCAATATATTAGGTAGGATTACATATGATAAATGATAATAGAGGTAAATGAGATAAAATACCTAGCCAGTACTGGGTATCTGGTACACATTCAATCAGCTGTTGCTGTACTTATAGTGACTGTGGACATTAATGAGAAAAGTGATGTTACTAACAGTGACATTCTAGACACTGTCATGCAGCACTAGATATACATTCTCACAGATTCTGTATAGATCCATATAGCCCACCTGAATTTTGAGTATGTCACACTTTATTCAAAACAGTGGTTTTCTTATTATAAGTTAATTTGAATATGCTAAATCTCATTGCTGAGAATAATGGAATAAAATGTATAGATATAAGAATTATGAGAAAAGGAAAAATATGTGTAGAAAAATTGAATAAAACCAGAGTAAAGTAGTTCATAAAAATGTGTATCATACACTCATGTGCAGTTTCCAGGATGTGTAATGCATTTATCTCTGAGCCTCCTAGTGGCCAAAGCAAAGAGAGAAACAAAATTTGCAATACCTACCAAGGAAAAATCAACAAGTTACTGACGGCAAGCATAGCATTTCCTGGAACTGAGAAATTTTTTTGATACATTCGTAAAACTGACACTGTGGTGTACTGTGAACACTAACTCCTCAAATTCTTGTTCTTGATTTATTATCACCTAAGTGCTTTTTACACATATGGTTTCTGGCCCCTCCCAAACCTACTAAAGTTAAATCCGTATTTTAACAAGATCACCAGGTAATTTATATGTATGTTAAAGCTATAGAAGTATTGCTGCAGAGGACAATATTTTCAACACTTCCCTCAAATAAATCAGGGAGTTTTGTGCTATGATTTATTTATTTATTTATTTATATGTTTAAGCTTTAGATTTCACATATATAGAAAAATACTGTATAATCTAGTTTTCAAATTTGACTATTTCTCATATATTTTCTAATATGTGTTTATTCTCTCTAATGAAAAAATAAAACATTTATTTTTCATTCACTTTCTCTTTCCTTGAAGGTAATCACTATTATGAGTTTGGGGAGCATCATTGCCATGAAGACTTTTATAATATACCACTCTTGTATGTCTCCATAGAATAAAACATTTAAAGTACCTATTTCTTTTGAAGATCTTCAAAGGAAACCCAGGACAGAGTATGAAAAGATAATTCAGCAAGAGCAATTAACACAAAATACAAAATCTTTGTGAGGGAAGTTCTTTCTGGCTGAATTCAAGGAGATAATTTAGATTTTGGAGCTATGAGAATGGGTGATGGTGGGGAAACACATCAGGCAAGATATTTTGGTAATGCCCATGAGAAGACCTGGATATAGAAAATCCAGTTTAGTGGCTACAGTATTGCAGCAAAATGGTAGTACTCATGTGTCAGTATTAAATTCCAATACTTTTTTCCTTTCATTTTAAAGGAAGATATACTTATCAACTTGCACTATATTCTGTCTTTAGATGCTGCTCCATTTGAGAAAAAGAGCAAATTATACGTGTGAGGACCCACTGAGCTAGTGGGAAAAGTTCTGTCAGAAATATATCACCCTAGGGGAAAGTGACAAGGCCGGAAGGAATGGAGCTGGTCCTGGAGAAGAAAGGGCAAAGGGGGATAAAGGAATCTAGATCAGGATAGAAAAAAAATGGACTCTGCCGTACTTTCTTCCACACTTATCCTTGAATTTTCCTACCTTGTTATTCTCCTATTCTCTGGAAAATTCTTCTTTCCTCTAATTCTAGAATGATTCCATCAGGGTCTTCTGGAAATTGCCCAAACTAATTCTCAGGAAAATACAAAAAAAAACTAGTCAATGTAGGAATGTAGTAAATGTAGAAAACAGGTTAAAATTTACTAAGCCAAGTGAGATGTTTAAAAGGACCACATAATACTTTGAGAGAATTGTAAACCTTAGGGGAAGTGGTCACAATACTTTCAAAATGAGTGCAATTTTGTTAAATGGTAAGCAGCTTTAATTGTCTAAATATATTTTAAGCATGAATTATTCTGAATTGAAGCAAATTTTTAAGCATCTATAGTAGCATTATTGCACACACACACACACACACAAAAGCAGTTTGGCACTCCAAAACAAAAGAAAATCCCAACTTTTAAAAACTGGTGATGTGCTTTCTAATTATTTTTTATGGGAAGAAACTGGAATGCAGATATTTGTAGTTCATGCAAAAGTAGAATCATTAGTCCATATTTAGCATTTCAAAGAGCCTCATGAGAATTGTGCATTTACTCATCTTAAAACTGAAAGATGACAGAAATGTAAACATTAAAAAATGGCTGACTGGGATAATCTACACTATGCATTGTGTTATTGTTTAGTTAATCTTTATGTGCTATCTTTTGCTAATCAATTCTGACTAGCTGTGGAGGGCAATATATGGAATTTGGTGGTGATGGTGGTAGGAGAGTAAACCTAAAAATATTTTAGGTACAAGAATGCTCTGGACCACTAGACTAGATGTTCACTAGGATCCTGCCTCACTTGAACATTCTTCAGTCTGTTGGTAAGGTTGTCCATCTCTCCGCTAAGAAATCTGTCCTGCATGAGTCAGAGTGGGAAGTTGTCCACACCTCTGTCAAGGTAGAAGATAATTGCACTAACATGTGAGGTTTGTTAGTAATTATTATTATTATTATTATTATTATTATTTTACTTTTCAGAGTCTTTATTTTTGATATGTTTGAATCTCCAAGGATAAAGTTTAGATATTTCAGGATTTCAGTATATTCTCTTCTCTCTCTTAATAGAACCTCTTCAGAAAAGTGAAACAAAATACAATAAAATAAACTCAAAACAAAAACGTTTGAGATTTTTATGCTTGAGGAAATGATGTTAAATTTCCCACTTAAAATATATTTCTTAAAAACAGATGATTATTGCTACATGGCACCAATGAAGCTCCTTTTCATCCATTTGGTAGAGTGTAGTCATTTTTGATGTAATGCCTGTGTGATACTGAAAAGTCACAACTTGTCCTAAGCTGCATTTAGGCTTTAAATCTCTTTTTCAAAGCTCTGTTTATTTTCATTAAGCCTCTTCTTTTTAACTCAGGTGATGTATTTGTGTTTAGAAATGTATAACTTTGGCTGCCTTGGCTATTTTCCCCTCATGCAGATTTTATGCTGGTAAATGCGCACTAAAGGGCATTTGTATAATTACTTGTTTAATCTGGAAGCTCTGTACACTTTGTATGCACCTCAGCACAGTTCCCAGCTCAGGTATTAATAGTGTTTTTGATGACTTGATGAGGTTGATATTGGTGGTGATGAAAAGAAAATGAGAATAAAATTAGCATTTTGAGACAGGAACAGAGCAGAAGTATGTTTTCATCTTTACATAAAGTGCTTTGCAGGAAATGATAAGTTTTATGTTTTAAAAATGCCTGTAGCATTCATGCTGTAAACACACTCATGGATACTTGCTTGTTGAGTTAAAACAAGCATAGACTTGATTCTAGATGCTAGCTTTGCAGATATTTGTTTTTATAAGATGTGTAAGAAAAGCATCTTTCCGTATCATTTATAATTTAAAAATTAAATAATTATTTAATTCAGAGTTTACAAGAAGCTACTAGAGATTTTTCAGCTCCGTTTTTAGATGGACCTATTTTAAATTATTCCAAGCAGAAGAGAATATGTTTTGTTTTTGAAAAGCTTACAATAAAGGTTAATTTCAGTTGTTCCAGGATACAAATGTCACCAAATAAATTCCTTGATTTTACTGTGTAGAAGTTATCATAGATATTTGTGTAGTCCTTTGTCTCCATGTGTTTCTTAAAATACTATAATATTGCTCCTTCCCCCAAAAGTGCACAATAAAACTTTTGTTACTTTCATATATTGTAGGATAGTTTTTACTTTTCTTAACCTGCCATAATTACTGGTTTATTGCCCCTGCTACTTAGGTTCACAATATCCATTTTTTTCCTACAGTTTCCTAATTACTGAACTACAACTTAAACTAGGACCTAGAAAGGTGGGCTGAATATTTGGCTTACTTAGGCTGGTTTCTTCCCATTTTTACTAGACCTTGCCCAGAAGTGAAACATGTGTTTGAATCACATGAGGTACCTATAAATAGAAAAACTATCAGGCCCTGCCATAGATTTGCTTGAATTAGAACAAGTGTTGGTGAGGCCAGAGAATATTTTCTATTACAGTTACTGTGCCCAGCTGTAATTTGGTTCATTCCTTATTCTTTTTAGCTCAAATAGAAAGGCATTAGAATGTTCTAGGTCTATGTGCATTTACAATCATTCTTTCCTTTTCTTTTTTCTTAAAATAGAAATAGCACTACCCATTCCTTCCTAACTACAGCTTTTCCCTCCACTTGTGCCTTAGATTCCATTTCTCCCAATGTCTAAGTGACTGAATTATTAATTTTCTGCATTTCCTGGATCATCAATATGTTCTTTTTAATGGCCTTTTCCCTTCAGGTTTTTAACATGCTCAAACCTACTTCATCTTTTTGAATACAACTTTCTCCTCTAACATTTCCTTTATTCCTCTCCTCTCATCAATGGTCCAACTTAATAAAACCATTATTGACACTCTCATTTTATTTATTCATTCTTTACTTTTTTCTTTGACACACTATCCTTTGATTTGGGTTCATTACACCATCAAAACTGCTTTGCCAATCACCAAGGTGCCTATGCTAAATACAGGAAACACTTCTTAGTCTTTTTCTTATTTATTATTTCAGTAGCATGTGATATAATTGCCATTTCATCTCTCCTGGAATAATTCCTACTTACTTAAGAGTCATCCTTTACCCTCTCTCATCTCCCACTCCACTTTTCTCTCTGGCCACACTACACATATTCCAGTTCTTTGAGTAGTACAGACTCTCTTTTATCAGAGCCTTCTCACCTGCAGTTTCCTCTATCTGGTACTGTTTCTTTCCTCTTCACTTTGCTGTCTCTAACCTCTCCTCTAATTCTCCCTCCAAATTACTCTCTTTGTTTCTTCAAGTGTGCTAAGCTATTTCTCCCATTCACTCCCATACAACTCCATACATGGTATTTTTTCCAATGAACATTAATTACCTGTTGGTCTATCTTCCTCACAAAAGTATACATTACCTAAGGTTAAGAGCTGTGTCAATTGTTTTCACTGACTTTTCTCCCATCCCAGTAGTCTACAGTAGTGACAGGTACAGGGGCAAGATAGAAGCACAATCAATATGTATTGTCTAAATGAATAGAAATACACATGCATATAGTCATACACTTGAACACACACACATACATGGTTCTGTGAATACTGTGGGAAATGTGACAGCATTTCATCTCTCAGCCTTAATTTTTAATTGGTAATATATATTAACAAAGACTGCAATAAGCCCTGGCCGATTGGCTCAGTAGTAGAGCATCGGCTCAGAGTGTGGATGTCCCAGGTTCGAATCCCTGTCAGGGCACACAAGAGAAGTGACCATCTGCTTCTCTACCTCTCCTCCTTCCTCTTCTCTCTGTCTCTCTCCCTTCGTCCCCTCCAGCAGCTATGGCTTGATTGGTTCAAGTGCATAGACTCCAGGAGCTGAGGATGGCTCCATGGAGCCTCTGCTTCAGGCACTAAAAATAACTCAGTTGTAAACATGGCCCCAGATGGGCAGAACATTGACTCCAGATGATGGTTGTTGGGTGGATCCCAGTCAGGGCTTATGTGGGAGTCTGTCTCTCTTTCTCCCCTTCTCTCAATTGGAGAAAGAGAAGAAGAAGGAGAAAGAGGAGAAAAAAGACTACAATAAGAACGGTAAATGCTTGAAGAAAAATGAATGACAAATAATATACAATATACATGTTAAGAAAAGGGCAATTGCACAGTTAGCTGAGGTGAGTTGTATATAAAGAAAAAATTCTTAAATTCTTTTCAAAATTAAACTTAAAGGGTGATATGAGTTCTGACAGACAGATATAGGAAGAAGGTGATTCTTGAGAGAGGCAACAGTGAAATAGAAAAACAATGATCATAATTGAGAAAGAGAGAGTGACAAGCCAGGTGTTCTGCTTGAACAAATAGATTATGAGAAAAAAAAATACAAGACTGAGAAACATGTCAGGTTGTGGAAATCTGTAAAAGAAAAACAGTCTAAACTTTATTCTTTAGTAAGTGGAAAACAAAATATAAAACTTCACAATTTCCCCCCATGTTAATCTAAAGCAGGAATAGCCAACATTTTTATACCTACCGCCCATTTTTGTATCTCTGTTAGTAGTAAAATTTTCTAACCGCCCACCGGTTCCACAGTAATGGTGATTTATAAAGTAGGGAAGTAACTTTACTTTATAAAATTTATAAAGCAGAGTTACAGCAAGTTAAAGCATATAATAATAATTACTTACCAAATATTTTATGTCGGATTTTTGCTGTTTGGCAGAATAAATCTTTATAAAATAACTTACTATAGTTAAATCTATTTTTTTATTTATACTTTGATTGCTCCGCTACTACCCACCATGAAAGCTGGAACGCCCACTAGTGGACAGTAGGGATCAGGTTGACTATCACTGATCTAAAGGATAAAATTATGAATCTTATCTACACAATGACAGCAGCCAACAATGCAGACAGCATCAGCTAGTATCTGAGCACTAACTAATAAAGATTGTGTATCTCAGAATTATCTTGCAGTGTAACGGATTATATGCTGCTTTTGTATATGAAATAATTGTCCTGGTCAATTTATTGTTTAGCTATTTTAAAATTTCAAGTATAAAATTTTAAAGATTTTACAATAATGTCTAAGTATGCAGGTATCCCTGCCATAGTTTCTCTGCTTTAGCTGACAATTTATTATGATGAATTAACATGAACCACATCATTCCAGATAATTAAGGAATTATTGAATGAATAGTGATCTAATATCAATTCCTGCAACACATATATTCTCCTCATTTACTTTCTATTAAATCATGATTTTTTGCTGTTCCTCAATAAGTTTCTAGTTTATATTCAAACCTATTTGAATTTACTTCATAGTATTATTTATATATCCAGTGAGTGATTTACTAAAATTATATATACCTTTAAACTTCATCTCATAAATAATTCAAATATGACTTAAAAACACAAGATAAAAAATTTGCATATTTTTAGTATACACTTTGCTGATGCTAATATGTTACTAATGAAATTTTTTTTAATTTTTTAAATTTTATTTATTCATTTTTTTTAGAGAGGAGAGAGAGAGAGGGAGAGAGAGAGACAGAGGAGAGAGACGGGGGGAAGGGGGGAGGAGTTGGAAGCATCAACTCCCATATGTGCCTTGACCAGGCAAGCCCAGGGTTTCGAACCGGCGACCTCAGCATTTCCAGGTCGACGCTCTATCCACTGCGCCACCACAGGTCAGGCACTAATGAATTTTAACCTTAAATACAACCTGAGTAATTTTATTCCTTTTCTGTTGTCTACGATTTATTTCCAAGAATAGTTAGTTATCTTCTTATCATTGGGCTTTCAACCCCAAAACCACTTCTCTGCATGCTTGCAAGATGTACCTCTACATTACTAAAACTGCAATGCAAATATTCTCAGGGGGCCTCCCAAAGAAATCCACAAATGTGCTTCTTGAAAGATTAGCTTTTAGATACCTACCATGGCAGTGCTGCACAGTACTAGGCAAGAACGGCCTACAGCTGTATGAACTAAGTGAAAATACTTTGTCTCCACTTTCTTAAAAGTCCCCTTCTTCTTGCTCCAGCCCCAGACTCTCAAGTAGGAAGGAGGAAAGGCAAGGCAATGCAAATGAATAGCCACCATTTTCTCCTTCCAGAGCACCCTGCTCAGGTAAGGGAGATGATTGAGATTGCATGTTAAAGTTTTAAGTTAAATTCATTTAAAATTAAAAAAATCTAAAATGAATTTTAATCTCCAATATGACTGATATTTTAGCTGGAAATGCCTGTGTGGTAAGAAATACTGACCTGGTAAGGAAGAGTTGAAGAGACAATGGTAGGAGGAAAATAAAGCTGCTCCCTATTGTGTACCATCAAGTTCAGCCATTTAGTTTATCTACAAAAATACCTATTTTGGGGTATATCAGAGTTGTTCTTGGAATTACATAGCTTGAAAAATATCAGCCTCCAAGCCATCTAAAATTTTCCCTCTCTCTTCTTGTTCCTCCCTGTTTTCATTCCTCCTTCCCTTTTTTCCCCTTTCTTTCCTCCTTCCTTCTTTTCTTCTATTTCCCCCTCCCTCGCTCCCTCCTTCCCTCCCTTCCTTCCTTCCTTCCTTCCTTCCTTCCTTCCTTCCTTCCTTCCTTCCTTCCTTCCTTCCTTCCTTCCTTCTTTCCTTCCTGTTTTCCTTGCATTTTTCAAAAACTATGGAGACCATAATTTTTGCCAGACACTGAGCAAAGTCTTAAGGATACACAAGGGAAAAAGAAATAATTCTTTCCTTTTGGGTCTACATTCTAGTATCAGAAAATAAACAATTAATAATGGCTTAAGCCAAGACTGAATCTGGCTTTGAACCCTAAGAATATCTGGTAAAGTGACCCTGCCGGTTGGCTCAGTGGTAGAGCTTTGGCCCAGCGTGTGGAAGTCCCAGGTTGAATTCCCAGCCAGGGCACACAGGAGAAGAGCCCATCTGCTTCTTCACCACTTCCCCCTTTCTTTCTTCTCTGTCTCTCTCTTCCCCTCCCACTGCCAAGGCTCCATTGGAGGCCAGGGAGCTGAGGATGGCTCCATGGCCTCTGCCTTAGGCATTCTAATGGCTCCAGTTGCAACCAAGCAACATCCCAGACCTGCAAAGCATTGCCGCTTAGTGGGCTTGCCAGGTGGATCCTGGTTGGGGGCATACGGGAGTCTGTCTTTCTTCCTCCCTGCTTCTCACTTCAGAAAAATACACACACACACACACACACACAAAACAAAACAAAAAAACAAAATATCTGGTAAAGTGATTCCAGTACACAGAATAGTAAACATAAAAACCTTTAAACAGGCGAGTTATCAGCAGCCTTGAGGAAGAGCAGAAGCCCAAAGGGATATAGGGAACACAATAACAAATACAATTAGGAAACTGGAGCTAGAGGAAGATGACACAAAATCTTGGGTCTTTGGTTTTATTCTCAACCAGTTCGCAACAGTTTGGCAGAATTGATTCCTAATTTTTTGTTGAGTTCAGCAAACTGGTTGTTAAAATGACACTTGTAATCACGGTTTTCTCTAAGGTGGATGCTTGGGCAGTCATCCAATTTGGAAATAACAAATTTACATTCCTTATTCTTTTTAACGTTCATCTGTGCAGCAGAATATTCTAAGTGCTCATAGTAATGTTTATTCTGTCCATAGGTAAAAAGAATTGATGGAACTATGCTTGTAATATTTATGCATTTCATAAAACTCATTATAACTTTGATGAAATACTACATTTTAATTCCCTTGCATTTGTTACTTCAGTAGGAAATAAGGAAGCCAATCAAAAAGCAATATGGAAATATCTTAAATAACAATTTTATTGTAGTTTGTAGAGTATTATTTAATTTTTCATAAATATTTTAAAACTCTTCCTTATAATATAATTTAATTTTGTGTACCTCTTTTATTGTTCTTATTTAAGTATTAAATGCATGAAATAATAAACTACCTTTTAGTATATCTTTTTATATACTTAAAATGGTCATTAGGGCAGAGAACCAGTTGTTAAATTATTTGAATCCCACCATTGATTCTATGTGTAATGGAAAATTATTTTATGGTTTCCATAAGTGATGTAATTTTATTCAGGTTCTAAATATAAATCTTAGGGGGACAAGAGTGTAAGCCATATAACCAATTATGAAGCTATCCTACTAATCCAGGCAAGAGATGATAGATACAAGAGATGATAGATAAGGAAGATGAGGTAGGACTGATGGATCATGATTAGATAATGGTTATAATTTATAATAATGTTGATAGAATTTGCTGATGGACTAGATGTGAGTAATAAAAAAATGAGGTCAAGGACAATTTTTTGGTTTGTTTGTTTATGTGTTTGTTTTTCAGAGTAATTGGCAGATGTCTAGTGTCATTTACAGTGTTACAAAGCATCACAGAATGAGCAGATTTGGGGGGAAAGGTCAAGAGTTTAATTCTTGCTATATTAAGTTTGAGATGACTATTTCAGGTGTATAAGTCGAGTTCAGATGAGAGGTAGGGCGGGAGATATGAATTTGGGAGACACTAATTTATAGTATGTATTTAAAGTCAGGTGATTGCAATTGATCACCTAGGAAGCAGGAGACAGAAGCAAAAAGGAGAGAAGAAGTTGAAGAACAGCCCCTGGCTTACTCCAGCCTTTAGAGAATGGGAAGAGGAACTGTGTCCATCAGTGGAGTTTGAAAAGGTATATCCAGTGAGTTTCTAAAAGCCAAATAAAGAAAATGTTTCCAAAAAGTTGAGTGTGATCAGCTGTTAAATGGCACAAATAGATTAAGTTAGATGGAGATTGATTGGATGCCACTGGATTTGTACATGAGGACATCATTGGTGACTTTGATGAAAGACATTTTAGTGCAATGGTAGAGCTGAAAGCTTGACTAATGTCAATTTAAGAGATAATGGGAGGGAAAGAAGTAGGGAGAGCGAACAGATAATTCTTAAGAGTAGGTTTGCTGAAAGGAGGAGCAGAGAAATGGGTAGTAACTGCAGCTGATGAAGGATCAGAAGATGGGTAATAATACAATAGATTTAGGTGCTGGTGGGAATGGTCTAGTAGAATGGGCAAAATCATGACATAAGAGAGGAAGCCACAATTACAAGAGCAAAATGAGTAAAACGGTGAAAGGGGGAGATATGTTATGGTTAGTTTGTTCTTTGAAGTGAGCAATGGAATCAATTGTGTCTTGCAGAAAAAAAAATAATGCTGACTCCATACATGTGTTATTAAAAGGTATTACATATAGGCCATGAAAAAGCCTTTTGTAAGTGGAGAACTACTTGTGAACATAAAGACTTATATTGAGTTGAGTTCTTTTTACTGAATCAGATGGTCACTTACCACTGACAGATCCATTGGGAAATGGACCTTAGGTATTGATTGCTGAGAGAAGGTGGCAGGGGCCTGTATTCCTATATATTTATTTGAACACACAGATTTTATATAATTAAATGAAAAATACATATTGTAGCATCTTTAATGTGCCAGGTACAGATTCAGGTGCTAGGGATGCAGTGATGAAAAAGACAAAGTTGTTGCCCGAAAGGATCTTCAATTCTAGTAAAGGGTAAAAAAAGACAAATAAAAAAAACCATTTTCTGGTGACACATGTTAAAAAAAATCATAGGGAAATAGAGAGACATTAACTTCATTCCTTTGAGACTGATTTTATTATTATTTAATAAAATTAAAGATTTTATTTATTGATTTTAGAGAGAGAAGAAAAAGAAAGAGAAAAAAAGGCAAGGAAAAGAAGTGGAAAACATCAACTTGTTGCTTCTCTTATATGCCTTGACCAGGAAATCCTGGGGTTTCGAACTGGTGACCTTAGCATTCCAGGTTGACACTTGATCCACTGTGCCACCACAGCTCAGGCAAGACTGATTTTATTAACTATGGGACCTATGTGTTTCAGAAACACAAAATGTGTTCTGATCATTGTGACAATAATTGTTTCTCATTCTCACAAACTTGTGAGACAGGCAAAGTGAGAAAGAAATAATTCTCACTTTTCAGATGAGGAAGTACAGATTCTGGGAATTGGACATAAATTATTAAAGAAAGTCATAAATACAGACTTTATCTTCAAGCTTATTGCTCTTTTTATGTTAACAGCAAAATGTATGTATGATATGTTGAATATGATTATTATTCACTTTAAAGATCATTCTATATATTAAAAAACAAACAATTATAAACACAGAAGAATGAACATTTTTTAGATTTCACAAGGACCCAGGAAGTTTAGATTTGTACATTTTGAGAAAAAAAAATGTAAAACTTGGAATTATTGATTAATCTTTTAAAATGACACTCTTTTAGGTTGTGAGAAATTTATCTTTTATATTTTAAATTATTTTAATTAACTACTGTTAATCTTTAATTTGTATCTTAAACATTAATATTAACCAAGGTAAAGTCTTTTATAAAATGTTTTATTATTTTTATGTGACTACAGAGAGATTTTACTAAATAAAGAGATAAATATTTTTAACAAATACCCTTTAAAATTTCACTTTAGAAACATGAGACCATTTGGGGAATATAAATGTGCTGTACAGGCTGCTAGCTAAGCAACTCTAAAGCCACAGATTCCTTGTTAACTAAACGCTAAACCAATGGATAAGAAAAGTATGATTGCTTTAATACCCTCTTTTCCCTTGTACTTAAACTAGACAACAATTTGGATCTGAAAGACAATTTTATCTTTTAAGCCCTGAAAGTTTTGAGTTATTGGTATTAGGCCACTAATTAGATGCTATAGATTTTTGAAATTTATGTTTCAAACCTTCTGATCATAGTAAAATTGAATAAAATCTTATTAAAGATGGGTTGTTTCTAAAGAGAACACTGTGATATTGCAGGCTGCCTTTCTTTAGTTTGTAGATGGAAGCTCAGGTTTTTAAAATGCTTTGATAGATGTTAAAAGGTGTAGTGTTTAATGATAACACAGCAATATAGTAACTTTATGAACTTAAAAGAACTGAGAATCAAGCAAATGGCTTTATATGGACTTTTATTTTGGTCATTCCAGACTTTAGGTAATGTTAAGCATAAAATGTGGAGAAGTCAAATATCACAGGGAGTGTCTAAAATCTTTGTCAAAAAGTCTTTTTGTTTGTACTGTCAGAGAATACAAGAAGTCACCTGTGGTATTTTCAGAACTATCCAATTTCACATGCCCTTTTATTCAATGCTTTTATGACCAGTTGCTTGACAACATATAGATATGGTTACTTTATTTGAATATTCCTGTGCTATTGGTATTGGCCTATTTTTCTAGATGTATACTGATATGCAGTAGTTCCCAATTTACAGATTTCAAACTGGCTTTACTCTTGCGTTTTCACAAATATTTGAGATATTTGTTACTAAAAAATTTTCACTTCATGTGTTTGAAATCTATTTTGAGACAATTATAATTAAAATGTGTAATGTGTGTGCTTTAATAGACATTTGGCATTTATTAGATATTAAACATGTTGTATGCAAATTTAAGTGATTAAAAAATCTGGTTTTGTATCTGAATATTTGAAAGAATTTTGTTGTTATGCATAAACTGAAAGTTTTAAAATATAGGTGTTTTAAAATAGATTATTAAAATTAAATATATACACATAATTCAGTAGTAACTTTGACTTTTAATGTTCTGGCCTGGCTTTTATATCCATTTATTAGCTTAGACAGTGTAGTTTCTCTGTATTTATAAACTTCTACAGGATTTTTATATGCATAGATGACAACATCATTTTAAAATATGATCATACAATATGGCCAATATTTGAAGCACATTGGAGAAGATGCCCATATAAACATTTTCCTTTATATTTGCTTATATTATTTTAATTATTATTGATGAGAATAGATTAATAAAACAATAGATTAAGAATAGAAGAAACATATAGGAGTAATTCAACACAAAAATTTATGTAAATAATTGATTTTGAAATAATTACTTACTAGATCTTCTAGGTTTAGCAAATACCTTAAAACCCAATATTTAGACTCTTAACTTGATGGAGAGAGTGATTTTGAAGATGGTTCCATGTTAAAGCAGTTGTATGTTTGAAATAAAAAAAATATGCAGGGGGGTCCTAAGCAATTCTAAGGGATTATTTTTTCCTTTTAAGAAAAACACTGCCTTGTGGATCACCAAGTCGAGATTTGTACAAAAAAAAAAAAAAAAAAAAAACAACAAAAAAAAACTAGTTCAGGACTGAGACTGAGAGCTGATACATTTCAAGGAGGACCGGCCGGCTGCACTTGTGAGCGGTGACAGATCTCTGTGAAATATAATCCTGATTAAAAATGCATGTGTGAAACCTCTTCGAATAAAGCGCTGTGTCCAACAACATTTTTTGAGCTTCTGTATGTGAGAAGGGAAGACTAATGTAGTTATTCTTGTACTATTTACCCCATCATTTGCTGGCAGTATTACATTTCTGAAAATGTCATTATCTATGACTTTGAATGAGGTTGAATTGGATTTTTTTGTGTGTAAAAAAGGTCATGGATACTAGTGCATTTAACAATTCAGAAATTTAATACACACATATGTAGGTAAGTATTTTTATAAATATTTCTTAGTCAAACTAATGCATTCAGTGGTAGAAAGTTGTGATTTAGATGAACATCAACGATTATGATACATAGACCTTTGCTAATGCTAAACTATGTAAAATAAAAGCAGGCATATGTGTGCAACTACTTCACACAGATTAACAACTCTATTGTTGCAACTCTATTACTCTTGCAGCGCCAATGCTTTAATCAACTATTGAACAACTTTGAGTGTGTAGATAAACCAGTTTTCTTCACTTGGAGACCAGATTTGAGGGAATTCAGGTATAAAGCTAGGTTTCTAAAATAGAAATAAAGTAAATCTGTTTAGTAAAAAATTAAAAGAATATTGCACTATGGTGGTGCCTGGTGAGATCTGAGCAAGCCAAGTGAAGTTACCTCTGTGTCCATGTGTTCCAGCTTCCATAACTCTGTGATATTGATCCTAAAATTCTGGCCTATGGTGCTTAATGATGGTCATGCCTTTTTTTGGGATCTAAAAGATGGGCATGAAATTATGCAGATATTTACATTTTAAAATCAAGAATTGGAGAGAAAATCAATAGAATGACCCTGTGGAGAAACATAAAGCGGAGTAGATGTTTGGGATTGCACATGTCTCTAGTTAGTTGTGTAATTGTGATACACACTGAGAGGGAAACATAAACAGATGCACATGTACATATATGTAAGCACACACACACATAGGTACATGAATATATATTTGAATATGTATGAAACAAATATATCAGAAACAAATACTTTTTGAGCTTATTCTATGGACTCCATGGCTTTATAATAAGTACAGATTTCTAGACTCTCTAGAATGTTTATTTTTA
This sequence comes from Saccopteryx leptura, assembly GCF_036850995.1. Taxonomy (NCBI): domain Eukaryota; kingdom Metazoa; phylum Chordata; class Mammalia; order Chiroptera; family Emballonuridae; genus Saccopteryx; species Saccopteryx leptura. The sequence continues at coordinate 94,309,943 of NC_089507.1, forward strand.
ACTGTTTATTTTCAAATATATAGTATTTTATTTGCTACCATTTAGAAAACAATGCCGATTTGAAATTTTCTGCATTATAATCATTCCATACCCAGGGCATTCTAATGTAATTTGTCCATATCAAATGTAATGTTCTGACTCTGCATTTTGTAAATGTGTATTGAAGTTTGGCCGGCAGGACTTTCTTTGTCTTGCCTCCTCTTGCATGCCTCAGCCTGGTACACTCTTCCTATTTGAAGTCTATAGTTCTTCCAGGAATTATAAAAAATTACTCACAGATTCAATACATTTAACATATTGGTACTGAGTTTCTTTTTAATCATGTATAAAGCATTTGAGATTTTAAGAATTCTAATTTTATACAACCAAGTGAACAAGGGAGAGGAATATACTTGCCTTCTTTTCAGCTTCAGAGCCGAAAATATGAAGTGCACAGTTGCCTTCTTTTTTGTACTTATTCAATGAACATGTACTGAATACTTATTGGTAACACAACTGCATTTGCAGGTACTCAATTTTAGTTGGAATATTAAAATAAATATAGTTAGAAGGATAAGTAACACACCTGTTTACTTTAAATTTGAGATTTAAACTTATATCTTAAATGTTATATGTATTTTTATTAAGATTTGTTTATATTTGCAATAATACTTATTTTTACTTATAAGACTAGTCTTATAAAAACTTATTTGAAGTGTATATACTTAATTGTGTATAATGATAAGTAGTTATACAGTTTAATTTTAAAAATAAATGTAAATAACTTTTCAAGGGTAATGGTATATCTAGTTTCATGTCAATAAATAAGACATGAAATAGTGGACAAAGTTCCACAACAAAATATGATGCAAGTACAAACCAATGAATAAATATTACTATCACTGAGAACAACAACAAAAAGCTCTCTAAAACCTTTAAGACCTTGACTCTTTTTTTCTAATCCCTTGGTGCCTTTTACCAAGTGAAACTATTTTTTTAATAAAATAGTCAATGGCTTTCTGTAGATTTACTGGGGGCCTTACTTAAATGGGATATCTGTCCTTTGTGTTTCAACAATATACAAAGCTTTCTTGTGTATTATTTTCTTGGTACACATGCACGCACATGAAAACGCTGGCAGAGAAGTTAGTCAAAGTGACAGCCTGATCACCGTCATGCAGAATGTGATCCTCTATGTCTGGTGCAGATATAAAATGAATTCAGTATGCATGCATTCTTTTCTTTGCTGTTATTCTCTTAGTAATGAAGACTTAGATATTAGAAGTGAAATGTAATTTATTCTGATTCTTTATATTTTACTTTATTGCAATTAATTCTCTTGCTATATTACATCTGTGCTAATATATGTTGTCTTAGAAATTCTAAGGAGAGTATTGCCTCTAATTTATTTCCCAGCTTGCAGTTGATTTAAACAGAGGTTTAATACCAGGGATCTCCTTTCTTAGTAATAAATATACACAGTGAGTGTTCTGAGATTTACGCATGAATCTAGAATCCAGAAATGGGTTTTTATTACTCCTTTCGGTCTAAAATTAATTACCAATTATCAATTTAAAAACTCACAATGAGAATTAGCAGTCTCAGGTTGCTATTTAGCTCATTCCTGTTATTTTAAAACTTTAAGTGGCTATTGGTATTAATAGCAATGTTTTTGAGCCACTATTTCTAGTATGAAAAGGTTATTTAGTATTTATAGTTGGTTTGAAATCAATATAAATATATATATATATATATATACTTGTGTAAAAATATTTTAATCTTTTTGATGTAGAGCAATTAAGGAAAAAATGCTATCTAACTGTTGCTAAAAATATTTGTTTTTCATGATATCAATTCCAGAATTCTATAAAGACAGGGTAATTTTATATGTTACAATGCAGTTGCTTTCAATTACAGTTTCAAAAGTAAAAATTATTCAGATAAATTCTCTCGATGAAGTCATTGATAACAACTGTCATTAAAAATTATTAAATGTTTGATGTTTCAAATGTCCATTTGAAAAAAGACAGTCTGTAATACAAATATTTAGAAGATAAAAAGCCATGACTTTTAAATCAATTCTAGCTCACACAAAAAAAGAAAACTATCGTAATTATAAAACAATTTAGGGATAATAGGGAGATAGAAGAGATAAAAAGATGAGAAAATGTTTCAAACGTGAGGGAGTCATTTATTTCAGTGCTTATACTCATACACCCCCTCTCTGTTGTAGACCTGGACAGAGCATGAATGGCCTTTCTTAACTATAGTTTTTATAGAATAGATGAAACTATGAGTCTTTCCAAGGAACAGTTTGGTGTTTGCTTTTTAAATACTCATCTAGTAATGTCTTTCTTATCATACAGCACAGTAACATAATAGTGTCTTCAGTAAATGGAATGTAAAGAATTAAAGAAGCCCTAACTATGAATGCGAGTGACCCTTGTTTCTAATTGACCTGGTAGATATATGTTCCAGATAAGCAGCCATGAGCCTTACAAGGCTTTCAGTGACCGTAAACAAATTTAGAATATAAAAATATGTTTCTTCTTAACGTTAACAGACAGGTACAGCGATGGTAACACCTTCCTGGCCCAGAGTCCTTAGTTAAATCATCAGTTTGTTAACTGCTGTTTGCAAGGTAAACCCTCCCTCTGGAATGAACTTCTTTAAAGCAAAATGAAATAAAATAAAGGTAAGTAAAAGTAAATAGATTTTCCTATTGAAAGTTATTACTTCAGGAATGAAGAAGATAGATATTGATCGGCACTATTCTTTGCCATTACTGTCAGGTCCACGTAGATGGCTAAGACACTTTATTCTAAGCAAACAGCCATTTTCTCTTCTGACATGGGATTCCAGTGAGAATTGAAAAAAGTAAAAGGTTTGTAAAAACATTTTTCTGCCCTTCTTACAGGGACAATTTATGTTGAAGTAACAGTCTCTGAGATACTTGCACCTGTTATTGATTTATTTCTTCTTTGTCATAAACAATCTCCTGTTTTATAATTCAGTTGCCCTTGTATACTGCTCTTAGGCAGTAATTTAGAAATAATGTTCATTGCAACAATGTCCCAAGGGGCTCAAAGCATATGAATAAAATAAAAATATGTATATATATTTTCTAAATGATCTCTGGTACATATTGATAATTGTGATATTTGTTTTTAACACTAATAAAGTCAGAATACCTTGATGAGCTATTGTCATAATATTGCAAATGGAATCCTAAATCTGTGAAGTCCCCATGGTTTCTGGTCAAATAACCCTTCTATATGACCTTGTGAATCCATGGAGTGGAAAACAGAAAAGAGTGTGAATAATGCAAGCCTAATGTAATCAGGGCATAACATAGTATCTCCCAAGATGGACAAAGTTGCTATTAATAAGAAAGCAACCCTAAGTAAAAACCCCAGTAACTCTGAAGAGAAACTTTGTATAAATCACAGGGCAGCTTTGATATGCAACTGTAAATTTGCACACCAGTACATGTACAAGCATCCACTTTATCTATGTGTCCACCAATGCAGTATACAATTGTTTCCTCGTAAAAGATCAATATGGTTGTAATTTCTCTATGGCTCATTCACTGTTTATGAATAGGAATTAATGTTTGACCTTCCTTTGCCTTCTTGACTTGAGCCAATTACTTCAGAATAATTTTTCTGGTTTAACTTTTTATCACATCTTCTGACATTTTAGTGAATAATATTTGACAGCTATGAACATCTGCAAAAGTTATTGTTATTATAACTTGAGCTCAGTGGAACTACCATCATGGATGCTCTGAAGATAACATTACACTACAGCCTAGGAACACACATTTAAAAATATTGTTTTATTTCTTAGTAGAAATCAGTGCTTAGTTTATTTTAACAAATATAGATTGTTTTTTTTTAAAAAAGGCACCTAGAAGTGAAAAAGACATTTGAATTTTATACAGGGGAAGCCTCAAAATATTTATTTTTATTTGGCATTTTATGCATTATTGTCATGCATAAAGAGCTTTTAATTTTTTCTCCACATATACAAAATATTTTTCTGAAATAAATAAAACAAAAATATTTGAAAACATTAGAACTACAAACTAGCTTTGTGCATCATAGGTTTGCAAGTAATTCCTGGTAAAAGTATTTCGTCTTAGTATCCTGATTTCTTATTTGTATGCACCCAAGGAAACTGGTATATTTCATTCCCTTTGAAGAAAGACATCTAGGGAAAATGCAGTTAGTCATTTATGTGCATAGAACAATATAAATTGCAAAGATTAAAGGAAATCATTTTGGGGAGCACCACAATTTTGCAACCAAAGGCACTTAAATAATTACCTTTTTAAGGAACTTTTATTGACTATGCAGAAGGATAAAAAGTAATCTTACTTGTTTTAAATGGCATAAAGCAACCAAATGCCATTAACAGAGTGTTACATTTCTTATTTCACTAAGATTGTTGAAGCTTACCAGAAAGAGATAAAAAATGTATAAATTCAGGAACACTGGCTAGTAAGATCACAAACCATTGTCAGTGAACTCCTACTTTCTCCTGCCAAAATATGTGGAAGCATGCATGGATTGTACTAGATTAGTAAGAGGGGCTCGTTTCCGGGGCATTAGCCAGGTATCTTAGCAACAAGACCATACCAGATTCTAGCAGTGCTCTGTGGTGGTGCATGTAATATCCTGGACATAATCTGTCTTTTAATTTTCTTTGGATTGTAGTGATATTACAGATACATGTGTTCAGTGATAGATCTTTATTTAATAAGAAGAATGCCTTAGCTGAAGATTTGTACTATGCCAGGAGTGGGCAACTCACAATAATGTTGCTGGAGGTTTAGCCCAGGTACTGCCTTGTCTCACATTTCAGATTGACAGGAAAACTTACTCCTTCATTAAGATGTGCCTCATAGTTCATGTCTTTATGCTGTGAAGATGAGGATGCTGCTGGAATTCATAATACTAAGAACGTTATTTAATGTCAGATAGAATGCAAATTGCTCGTACAATTGAAATGTCATCTAAAACATGCCACCGTATGCAACACCACTTTATTATAAGTCACTGAGAGCAATATCTTAAATTTGGAATTGCACTAATCCTTCATCTGCTTTGTTTACCTTTCATCTATAATAGAGATGTCGAATTTCCTCCAAACTGGATTTGCATGTTTTAACTGCTTGCTCACACAGCTCAAGATGTGTGGGAGAACTATATAGGGGTACTTCCTTTGATTTTCTTGTCTTTTTGTTGTTTGTTTAATGCAAATTAACAGCAAGAGATAGCTTTCAAATACAAGACAAAATGCCATGTCAACCATTTTGGGGAAATAAGTTAATGATTATGGAAGAATATTTGATTATTTAAAGTATCAATTATAATACAAACATGCTGTCAATTATAATTGATTTTCTTAGTAATTTAATTTCATGCAGTATTTTCTTGCATTTAAGAGAAACAACAATAGTTTTATAAAGTTAATTTTGGTCACTGTAAAATTATATATAAACTATTCAATATTTGTCATGCTTGCTTGGAGGGTATTCAGACAATTGCCTTCCAACATAAAGCCATCCTGACATAAAAAATATTGTTTGCACATAAGAGTTCTTGAAATTGTCTTCTAAATATTCATTCAAGACAGATGTTTTGTCTTTTGTAGTCAGTTTTCAGTACCAAAGAGGGCCCAAGACACCTCTTTAATTAGTTCATTATAAGGTTTTCCATTAAAAAATTACAGTATTATAAGGCGGAGAGTTATGTGAAGGAATATGGAAGAAGAGAGTTGTTTTATTATTAATATTTACTATTTTACTATTTCAGTTACTGTTTCATGACTCTCTTCTATCCTCTCCAACTCAATATTTTCTCACCACCCTAGTTTTTCTCACTTATTTCAGCACTTTAGTACTGTTTGATATCTTTTGATGGGTAACATTGTGACTCTGTTTTGTTTTGTTTGATATTATATAGTATTTTCATTGTTTATAACAGAATACTGCTTAACATATACTATGTACTAAAACTTAAGAACTCTACAAAAAAGATTATGTTTTCATGCATATTATTGATGTAAAACTTATATGAGTGCAGGAAGTCCCCTAATTAAAACTCTTTAAGTTAGATATATGTCTCTATATTATTTGGTATAAGGATCTGTATAAAACAAAATTTGTTTCTATTTATGAAGACATGCTTTAACTATTTCTAAAGAATGGCTCAAAGTAGCCTCCTTAATGTTAATAATACCATGGTGTTATATATAATATATCATCCACTCTGGTTTTTAAAGATCTCCAGAGCCATTTAGAACATCTTCAGAAAGCGTTATCTGCAGAGGTAGATTAAGGTTGGTTGAGGGCCTGGGTACAGAAGAAAATATTAAGCCCCTTAAAAAAGAGAGAGAGAGACAGAAAAAATAAGAATACACGTTAACCATATTTTTAAATAAATAAAAAATATTATGTACTATTAATGTTAAAATTTTACATATGAAATTGGTGTCATTAGAAAAAAGCGTAAAATTGGGGTTTTGTGGGGCCCTTCAGAAGTAATCAGGGCCCAGGGCTCACGCCTGGTGAGCCCGCCATTAAATCTGTCTCTAATTGTCTGAAGATTTCCTGCCTTAAAATTACTTGGTATATTTGTGAAAAATTCAGATTCCTGATTTTTTTCCCAGAGTCATTGTATCAGCTCCTTAAGGATTAGAGAATATCTTTATTTTCTGTTTTATTTATTTTTTGGTAACATTTGGTTTTGGGGCCCATTGAATTAAAATAATGACTGACAATTAAGATAAAGCTTAATTTTCATTATAAGGGTTAGTTTTGTCATATTAGGCCCTGTTATATCATTGAGAAAAAAGTTATGCCCATAAAATAAGATATATTTATGTATATAATATATATTAAAATTTGTAAATAACTTAGATTTTACTAAAATAACTTTAAACAAAAGACATGGCATATTTTTAAGCTTGTTAAAATTATGTAATTTGTCATTAATGGTCATTTTGCTTAGGTCTTTTAAGTGAGAATATTAACTTGGAGACCTATGATATCTTTTAAAGTTATGTGGGAAAGAGAACATATGTTTTTTATATACTGGGAATTTTATTTGAGAATGTCTCTTAAAATATGAAAACTCAGAAATGTGTTTTTGTAAATACAGAATATCAAAATATGATTTGTTGCATTATTGATGTAAAAAAAGAAGAATCAAGTCAGAAAAACATCTAATGTCTTTTAATTAGCTTTTTTTCTCTTAATTTTTCTTTCTATCTTTGGTCTGAGTATGAGCTTTGAAGTTGTGTGACTTTTTTATTCCTCATTGAATAATTCTTTTTTTTATTTTTATTTATTTATTTATTTTGAATAATTCTTGGTGACTAACAACGATCTTGCATTTACCAATGTCTTGAATCCAGAAGCATCCTTGAGTTTATGTAAACTAAATACAGAAGTCAGTTTAGCTAGCTGTGAAGTGTGATCATCCCTTGGGTATAAAATGATATTTAGTTAATAGTGAACTACATTATATAGCAGCACTTAAGAGAAAGTGAAACATACAAAAGCAAATTAAAGAGCCAATCAGAGCCCATATGAACACAATGAACTTCTGAGGCTTACAGTGTATGACTTATTTTCACCTGTATCATCAGCAAATGCTTTTGCACTAGATGTGCAGAATTCTAGAGACTAACAAACTAGTAGTTAGTCACAGGCCCAGAAATGTAGAAGCACTTATTTGGCGATTTCTTTTTGTACTCTTTGAACCTGTGTTGTACCAAAAAATAATCAAATGAAGGAATGTTTTTGACACTCAGGTCAGATTGGTAAATGTTGTGAACATTACTAAGAATAATTTATCTGATCTGTAACTCTGTAATCTATTATGAAAAGTTTTTTCAGAATTAAAGCAATTACTATTTTATGACTCCCAAATATTAATATCTAATCTTGCCATTTTCCTTACATAATAATTCCATCACTAATGTCTTATCTTTAGATACACTCATCATCACCTCAAATCCAGCCTTTCTAAGATCAAAATTAATGTTTTCTTCTAATCACAAAACCTTATTTCTGAAATCTTAATTTCTGTCCGTTAGACCTTATTACTTGTATGTAATTGAAGTCTCTCAGTAATCTATATTAGGTTCAATACATATATTAAAATTTCTAATCATTTTGCACAATTCTAGTCAGTTTTGTTGTCACTGTGAAGTAGATTTATTTTGAAAATAGTCTGGCCTTGGCTGATGGCTCAGTGGATAGAGCATCTGCCTGTTGTATGAACGTCCTGGGCTCAATCCCTGATCTGGGCACACAAGAAAAGCAATCATCTGCTTCTCTTTCCTTTCCTTTTCTCCTTCTCTCTCTCTCTTCCCCTTCCATGGTCAGTGGCTCAATTGGTTTGAGTGCGGACCCAGGAGCTGAGGATGGCTTGGTTGGTCCGAGTCCCTCAGCCTCAGGTGCTAAAACTAGCTCAGTACTTGAGCATCTTCCCCTGATGGGGTTCTGGGGTAGATCCAGGTCAAGGTACATGTGAAAATCTGCTCCACTATCTCCCCTCTTCTCACTTAGAAATATGAGGGAAAAAAGAAAAATAGTAGTTCACATGTAGATTGAAAAATACCTTTAATTCAAGATATCAAAATAGATTTATCAACATTTACTTTTTTTTAAATTTTTTTTTATTTTATTTATTCATTTTAGAGAGAAGAGAGAGGAGAGAGAGAAGAGGGAGGAGCTGGAATCATCAACTCCCATATGTGCCTTGACCAGGCAAGCCCAGGGTTTCGAACCGGCAACCTCAGCATTTCCAGGTCGACGCTTTATCCACTGTGCCACCACAGGTCAGGCTCAACATTTACTTTTAATCAGGTAAAATAATAGAATGTGAAACTTTAAAGATGATGTGTGAATATATTCATAAAAGTAGAAGAAAAGTACAGAGCAAATAGTAGAATTTTTACCTGAAAAACTGAAAAGTCAATTTTTCTCTTCATGAAGAAAGAGTTGTCATCCAAATCCTTTGTTTACTTACAAGGAGAATAAAAGTGAACTGAGTATTTTTTTCAAACTGTGGCATGATGATCTTTTTGGATTTCTTCCCTTCTATTGATGCTTTTCTTAGGCATAGCCCACCCTGAGGATTGGGTAACAGAGGAAGGGTTTGGAGATGCAATTTAAGATGGAGACTGAGAATAATGACACACAAAAAGGATATGTTTTAGGACACTGAGAAGAAAAATCTGATAGAATCCTGGAGAAGGGACCAAGAAGAGGAGAGTGGCAGCTCCTTAATTTTAAGAACCTTTGGCATATAAGCTAGGAAGGAGGGGTGGGAGAATTTGGAGACTATCAAAATCACACGTAACATTTTCTTTCTGGTCTACCTTATACTCTGTATGGGTTGGAAAACACAGTTAAGTACAAATAATAAAAGATGCTTTGTATATGTTTCTGGAGTCTGGCTAACAGTAATTTGGTTTAAAAATGAACTACACCAGTTTTCTCTTCTACACCAAAGAACATGACCTTGAAAATATAATATTCTTCAAGGTGGAGTCTTGGGGGACTATTTCTCTATGGCAATGTCACATTTTAAGTTATGCTCATTATAGAAATGTTGTCACAAAAGCTCATGAAGAGATATCTCAGAGATAAGAACTAAGAAACTCTAACCCTTGACAGGACTGATATTTACCAACAGTGTCATCGTAATTTGAATATTGCTACTCTACCTTTTTTTTTTTACTATAATTACAAATACTGTATTTTTACATAGTAGCAGAACCAGTGTATTGGAAATCAGTGAAACAGGGTAAAAATAGGTATATCCACCTATTTAGAGGCTGCCCCAACTGAAGGTGTTCTTCCATAAACATCTGTTTGTATTATATTTTGCAGAATAGATTTTTTTCTAGCTTCTTATGTAGGTGGAGAAGGGAGAGTTAGAAATGATTAGAAAATGAGTGAGAGTCCTGCTCTAAGAGAATTCATATAGTCCTTCTCCTATAAAATGGAAAATTTTCCAAAGCCAGTTGCTGAAAATTACCAACATACCCTAATCCTGAGCACTCCTTCATGCTATGGATTTGCCAAAGATTTGACTTGGTTTATGTCTTTCAATCCTCATCACAACTTTATGAAGTGAGACTGTTATAATCCCATTTTAAAGATGAAAAGGTAGATTTTATTGGGTCAATAACTTTGCTAAAATTCAGTCAGCTATTAATAATCATCATCATAATAATATGATAATAAAGGAAACACTTGCATAGCAATTACTGGTACTGCTAAGCGTTTAATGTGTTAGAATAGCTTAGTAATGGCACAGATTCCAGGGTCAGAACACTTGGTTTTGAAGCCTGGTTCTGCCACTCATTGATGTGTTTGTAGTTTGGGAAAATAATTTGGTCTTTTGGGCTGAGATTTAATTATCAAATAAAAATTATTACAGTAGAAACCTCATAGGGTTGTCATTGGTTAAAACTGGTTAGTAGATATCAAAGATCCAAGGCTTCAATCTGTGCCTCCATAATCCAAGCTCTTACCATCAATATCTAAGTGTCACCCTTGAAACATTAGCTATCGGTATGAATATATTATAGTTTTACTTTTTTTTACAGTTTTATATATAAATTTAGATATTGGGTATATTTCATTGATATGATAAATATATTTTCAATAACAAGAGATTGTGATTAAACAATGAAAAATAGGAACAAAAATATTTGACCTAATAAGCAATTTGAGTTGTTTATCTTTTCATAGTTTTGAACTTTTGGGTAAGCTTTAAATGAATGTATTTATAGATTAGATGAAAATGACACTGTTGGCATCTTTTTGTAGTTTTGCAGCTTAACAAGTAAGGTATCTCAAAGAAAAGCAGTGCGATGTCAAAACATATGGTATTGAGTGAATTAACATGTATTTACTAACAGTGGGCAGTAATAAATATTCAGCTTATCTTTAGAAATTACTTGTATCTTATTCCAGTCTGTACTCAGCACAACACTACAGAGTTCCCTCATAATTTGAACTTTTAATCTGAAATTGATTTTATATTTAAAATTATTGGTCCGTTATGTGGTTTTATCTATTTATTTATTTTGCCTTTGTAGGTATACAAACAATAGCTTGAGACTAGTCGATAGCTTAATTTCCCTATTTTTATCATTATTGAATGGTAAAAGTATGTCACTACTTTTATGATATCATTTTAAACTTGAATAAGCTTAGACCACTTATTTTAAAATCCTGAGTAATTTTAAATTGATGTTGACATTAAAGAGGATTGCCTGTAATGATAGTGTCTCGTAGCTTTAAGTAGCAGTCTGAAATAAATCTAGTAATAATTATGGGTACATCTTGATCACTTGCCTTTTCCTGTTTATTAACCTTGTAAAGGAACATATTGTTAAAGTCATCTTTAATTCATATAAAAAATTAATTCCCTTTTTCTTCTATACCAGACTTGAGTAAAAGGATGAGAATGTAAATTCAATGCTTTAACTTTTTTCCTGGAGGGAGTCCCACATGGAAAACTGAAGCAATGCTACTAAAAGTGAAGTACCTTAATCACACACCAGCGTTCTTGTCTTCTGTCACTGTCCCTTTATGAAGGAGCCCCACACGCAGTTCCAGTGTTCCAGTATTATCCTAGGCTTGCTGGAATCGGCTAGTGACTGAGCTATCAAGACCAGCCCATTTGAAAAGAAAATAAGAGAAAGAGAAAAACTTACCAGCTAACCTGAATTGCTGATCCCTGGAAGGTACTCTAAGAAAAGTTGAAAAAGATGATGTAAAATGGTTCTCACATGTGAGGCAGGAAAACTTATTTATTGCTTCTAAACAGGAAGATTTTAAATAATGTCTCTCACTTTTACAAAAAAAGAGAGATCAGCCTGCAAAGGACTTTGCTCTCCAGCGTAGCTTTCATAAAGGGCCATTGGTTTAGAGTCATGCACTTATGTCCAAGAGAGAAGGGGAGAAATGGGAGAGATTCGCCTCTCTCTTTTCTGAGTCCCATTCTGTTTTGGGCAGAGTCTGAAGCCTAAATATGTAAATCCTTTATTGAAAACCTCCACTTCTGGCTTTTTATCCTAAACCTGAAACAGAACTGTTTGGCAGTGCAATAACCAAAGAAACAGTAACATATTTTATAAAGTTTTGACACTGGAAGTGTAAATAAAAAAGTACTTATTAACTGCCTGTCTTTACTTATTAAAAATATATATTATATGCGTAAGTGTAATTTGTACTTAACATTTTTTTGTAACCTAGGAGTAAATAACTTTTACAGTTATGCTAATGTTTGTGTAAATTGTAACTATGTTATAAATTGATGCTATGGATACATACATTTTATAGTATCCAAATTAATAAAATTTAAGTATATGTGAAATCTGTTTGATAATTATGTATATTTTTATTACATATTTTAAAAGTTGCTAAATAAGAATGATAGTTTTGAGTTTCTGTTTCATTCTTCCAAGCCCTACTTAGCCCAAGGACTAAGTGTGTTTCTTGTCGTGTACCCGTGTACCCACCCTTTCCTGATCACTCTCACCCATCAAGGACTCCTTTTTGTAATAAACTCAAAGAATAGTTACTTCTAAACTTATTATTACAGAGGGAGTTAGTTTTCATCCCTCTGCATCCCATGTTTTCAGATTTTATTTACCAAAATAGATTTGCTTAATACTTTGTTTCTTCACAGTCTGTTTATAGGTAGTCTTAACCAGCAGTAGAGAATGGTGGCATTGACCTGCCAAACTTGAGGAGAGGCACCAGGTTTGGGACTTGGATTGAGTGAAAGTATGCAGATATGGTACAGGTGCTTGGAGAATGCAGATGCTGGAATTAGGGACTCCTTAAATGGAGCAGAGTGGTGTGGATAAAAGGGTTTGCACAGAATTGGAGAGAGAGCTGATGACTGGAAATGTGTGACTGCCAGACTACTGCGCTGAGCCAGAAGTGGGTTAGGAGCTATATAATCTAATCTCGATATAGAACCTGATTGCAAATGAGAAGCAAGTAGACCAAGAATAAGTAAATAGAGAAGTACGAAGGGGAATCACATACATACTATATCAGGGATCCAAAACCTATGGCTCGCGAGGCAGATGTGGCTCTTTTGATGGCTGCCTCTGGCTCACAGACAAATCTTTAATTAAAAAAAATAATAACGTTAAAAATATAAAATAAAACATTTTCATGAATTACAATCCATTCATTTCCTACTGCTCATGTTCATGGTTGCGAGTGGCTGGAGCCAATCACAGCTTGTCCTCTGAGACAACACCAAATTTTTATTGGATAATGTATAATGTACATGAGTCATAGTATGGCTCTCATGGATTTACATTTTAAAATATGTGGCATTTATGGCTCTCTCAGCCAAAAAGGTTCCTGACCCCTGTACTATATGTTTATTCCACATTCCCCCCAGCAGACTCCAATCTGCGAGAACCACAGTCGCCCTCTTTCCCTGCTTTACATCTGCATAACAGGCCTCCTTGGATGTTTAAGAGACCCTATATATTTCTGAAATCATTGCTGCTAAGTGTTTTGTCTCTGGTAAATTAACATCAGCTTTTAAAAATATTAAAATATTTAATATTTCTGGAGCATCACTATGCTGCAGACTATATTTGTAGGAAGACTATATTTCCCAGTCCAAATTTCCTTGGCTCTAAGAAAAATGTAAGTGGAAGTGACATGACATAGCTGAACAAAAGTTGAAAGAGTTCACCTGGTTTCTCCATGCTACCTTTTCCATTTACCATAAAACATTTGGGTAGGCAATGAAGAAACATGGAACAAGTGTCATTCCTGACTCTAAATAGGCATGCAATCTGAGAAAAAGAAATCTTTATTTTGCATGTTACTGAGATTTTTGAAAGTTTTTTGTGATACATACTGTTATTGACATGTCTACTAGAGTTCAGTAAATATTTGTATTACCTTTGATATTTCTTTTTATTATTATTATTAAGTGAGAGGCAGGGAGGCAGAGAGACAGACTTCTGAATGAGCCCTGACAGGGATCCACCCTGCAAGCCCTCTGTGGTGGATGCTCTGCCCATCTGGGGCCTTTGCTTGATAGAGCCATTCCAGGTCAGCACTTGAGGTGAGGCCATGGTGCCATCCTTAGGACCTGGAGCCAACTTGTTCAAATGAGCCATGGCTGTGGGAGGGAGAATGAGAGAGAGAGAGAGAGAGAGAGAGAGAGAAAGAGAGAGAATGGGAAGAGGTAAAGAAACAGATGGTGGCTTCTCCTCTGTACCTTGACAGGAAATCAAACCCTTGACTTCCACACATGGGGCAACACTCTACCACTGAGCCAACCATCCAGGGCCAATATTTCTTATATTACTATTTCTTTTCCTATTTACCTCAATTATATGTCCCTTGGGAATAACTTCAGTGTCTATATTTGTTTGATTGACCCACCATATAAACTGCATGCTTCTAAAGTAAAATATTTAAAAATATGTCACAAGGAAGCAATGATTAGCCTGACCAGATGGTGGCACAGTGGATAGAGCATCGGACTGGAATGTGGAGGACCCAGGTTCAAGACCCAAGGTTGCCAGCTTTAGCATGGACTCATCTGGTTTAAGCAAGGCTAACCAGCTTGAGCCCAAGGTCTCTGGCTTGAGCAAGGGGTTACTCTGTCTGCTGTAGCCTCCCCCATCCCCATCAAGGCACATATGAGAAAGCAATCCATGAACAACTAAAGTGCCACAACAAAAAACTAATGATTGATGCTTCTCATCTCTCTCCATTCCTGTCTGTCTGTCCCTATCTATCCCTCGCTCTGACTCTCTGTCTCTGTAAAAAAAAAGGAAGTAATGACTAAATACTTTTTTTTTCCATTAAAATCCTAATTTTTTTTAATAAATTTTTATTAATGGTAATGGGATGACATTAATAAATCAGGGTACATATATTCAAAGAAAACATGTCTAGGTTATTTTGTCATTAAATTATGTTGCATACCCCTCGCCCAAAGTCAGATTGTCCTCCGCCACCCTCTATCTAGTTCTCTGTGCCCCTCCCCCTCCTCCTAACTCTCTTCCTCCCTCCCTCCCATGTCCTCCCTCCCCCCACCCTGGTAACCACCACACTCTTGTCCATGTCTCTTAGTCTCATTTTTATGTTCCACCAATGTATGGAATCATGTAGTTCTTGTTTTTTTCTGATTTACTTATTTCACTCCGTATAATGTTATCAAGATCCCACCATTTTGCTGTAAATGATCTGATGTCATCATTTCTTATGGCTGAGTAGTATTCCATAGTGTATATGTGCCACATCTTCTTTATCCAGTTCTCTATTGAAGGGCTTTTTGGTTGTTTCCATGTCTTGGCCACTGTGAACAGTGCTGCAATGAACATGGGGCTACATGTGTCTTTACGTATCAATGTTTCTGAGTTTTTGGGGTATATACCCAGTAGAGGGATTGCCGGGTCATAAGGTAGTTCTATTTGCAGTTTTTTGAGGAACCACCATACTTTCCTCCATAATGGTTGTACTACTTTACAGTCCCACCAACAGTAGATGAGAGTTCCCTTTTCTCCGCAGCCTCTCCAACATTTGCTATTACACGTCTTGTTGATAATAGCTAATCTAACAGGGGTGAGGTGGTATCTCATTGTAGTTTTGATTTGCATTTCTCTAATAACTAATGAAGCTGGGCATCTTTTCATATATCTGTTGGCCATTTGTATCTCTTCCTGGGAGAAGTGTCTGTTCATGTCCTCTTCCCATTTTTTTATTGGATTGTTTGTTTGTTTGTTGTTGAGTTTTATGAGTTCTTTGTAAATTTTGGATATTAGGCCTTTATCTGAGCTGTTGTTTGAAAATATCATTTCCCATTTAGTTGGCTGTCTGTTTATTTTGATATCAGTTTCTCTTGCTGAGCAAAAACTTTTTATTCTGATGTAGTCCCATTCATTAATTTTTGCCTTCACTTCTCTTGCCATTGGAGTCAAGTTCATAAAATGTTCTTTAAAACCCAGGTCCATGATTTTAGTACCTATGTCTTCTTCTATGTACTTTATTGTTTCAGGTCTTATATTTAGGTCTTTGATCCATTTTGAATTAATTTTAGTACACACGGACAGGCTGTAGTCGAGTTTCATTCTTTTGCATGTGGCTTTCCAGTTTTCCCAACACCATTTGTTGAAGAGGCTTTCTTTTCTCCATTGTGTGTTGTTGGCCCCTTTATCAAAGATTATTTGACCATATATATGTGGTTTTATTTTTGGGCTTTCTATTCTGTTCCATTGGTCTGAGTGTCTATTTTTCTGCCAATACCATGCTGTTTTGATTATCGTGGCCCTATAATATAGTTTAAAGTCAGGTATTGTAATGCCCCTAGCTTCATTCTTTTTCCTTAGGATTGTTTTGGCTATTCGGGGTTTTTTATAGTTCCATATAAATCTGATGATTTTTTGTTCCATTTCTTTAAAAAATGTCATAGGAATTTTGATGGGAATTGCATTAAATTTATATATTGCTTTGGGTAATATGGCCATTTTGATTATATTTATTCTTCCTATCCAAGAACAAGGAATATTTTTCCATCTCATTGTGTCTTTTTCTACTTCTCTTAATAATGCCTTGTAGTTTTCGTTATATAGGTCCTTTACATTCTTTGTTATGCTTATTCCTAGGTATTTTATTTTTTTTGTTGCAATCGTGAAGGGGATTATTTTTTTGAGTTCATTTTCTAATGTTTCATTGTTGGCATATAGAAAGGCTGTGGACTTTTGTATGTTAATTTTGTATCCTGCGACCTTACTGTATTGGTTTATTGTTTCTAATAATCTTTTTGTGGAGTCCTTCGGGTTTTCGATGTATAGGATCATATCATCAGCAAAAAGTGATACCTTTACTTCTTCTTTTCCAATATGGATGCCTTTTTTTTCTTTGTCTTGTCTGATTGCTCTGGCCAGAACTTCTAGCACCACGTTAAATAAGAGTGGAGAGAGTGGACAACCCTGTCTTGTTCCTGATTTAAGGTAGAAAGTCCTCAGTTTCATGCCATTTAATATGATGTTGGCTGATGGTTTATCATATATGGCCTTTATCATGTTGAGATATTTTCCTTCTATACCCATTTTGTTGAGAGTCTTAAAGATAAAATTGTGTTGTATTTTATCAAAAGCCTTTTCTGCATCTATTGATAAGATCATGTGGTTTTTGTTCTTTGTTTTGTTGATATGGTGTATTACGTTAACCGTTTTGCGTATGTTGAACCATCCTTGAGATTCTGGGATGAATCCCACTTGATCATGATGTATTATTTTTTTAATATGTTGTTGTATTCAGTTTGCCAGTATTTTGTTTAGTATTTTAGCATCTGTATTCATTAGAGATATTGGTCTGTAGTTTTCTTTCTTTGTGCCATCCTTGCCAGGTTTTGGTATGAGGGTTATGTTGGCCTCATAAAATGTGTTTGGAAGTATTGCTTCTTCTTCAATTTTTTGGAAGACTTTGAGTAGAATAGGAACCAAGTCTTCTTTGAATGTTTGATGGAATTCACTAGTATAACCGTCTGGGCCTGGACTTTTATTTTTGGGGAGGTTTTTAATAGTTTTTTCTATTTCCTCCCTGCTGATTGGTCTGTTTAGGCTTTCCGCTTCTTCATGACTCAGTCTAGGAAGGTTGTATTGTTCTAGGAATTTATCCATTTCTTCTAGATTGTTGTATTTGGTGGCATATAGGTTTTCATAGTATTCTACAATAATTCTTTGTATATCTATGATGTATGTGGTGATCTCTCCTCTTTCATTTTGGATTTTATTTATTTGAGTCCTGTGCCTTTTTTCCTTGGTGAGTCTTGCCAAGGGTTTGTCAATTTTGTTGATCTTTTCAAAGAACCAGCTCCTTGTTTTATTGACTTTTTCTATAGTTTTTCTGTTCTCTATTTCATTTATTTCTGCTCTGATTTTTATTATCTCCTTTCTTCGGCTGGTTTTGGGTTGTCTTTGTTCTTCTTTTTCTAGTTCCTTAAGGTGGGAAGTTAAGTGGTTTACTTCGGCTCTCTCTTGTATGTTCATATAGGCCTGAAGTGATATGAACTTTCCTCTTATTACTGCTTTTGCTGCATCCCAGAGATTCTGATATGTCGTATTTTCATTTTCATTTGTCTGTATATATCTTTTGATCTCTGCGCTTATTTCTTCTTTGACCCATTCATTTTTTAGAAGTATGTTGTTTAGTTTCCACATTTTTGTGGGTTTTTCCCGCTCTTTTTTGCAGTTGAATTCTAGTTTCAAGGCTTTATGATCAGAGAATATGCTTGGTACAATTTCAATTTTTCTAAATTTGCTGATATTGTCTTTGTGGCCCAACATATGGTCAATTCTTGAGAATGTTCCATGTACACTAGAGAAAAATGTATACTCTGTCGCTTTGGGATGAAGTGTCCTATAGATGTCTATCATATCCAGGTGTTCTAGTATTTCGTTTAAGGCCACTATATCTTTATTGATTCTCTGTTTGGATGACTGATCTAGAGCCGTCAGCGGTGTATTGAGGTCTCCAAGTATGATTGTATTTTTGTTAGTTTTTGTTTTAAGGTCAATAAGTAGCTGTCTTATATATTTTGGTGCTCCTTGGTTTGGTGCATATATATTAAGGATTGTTATGTCTTCTTGATTCACTGTCCCCTTAATCATTATGAAATGACCATTTTTGTCTCTGAGTACTTTTTCTGTCTTGTAGTCAGCATTATTAGATATGAGTATTGCTACACCTGCTTTTTTGGGGGTGTTGTTTGCTTGGAGTATTGTTTTCCAGCCTTTCACTTTGAATTTGTTTTTATCCTTGTTGCTTAGATGTGTTTCTTGTAGGCAGCATATAGTTGGATTTTCTTTTTTAATCCATTCTGCTACTCTGTGTCTTTTTATTGGTAAGTTTAATCCATTTACATTTAGTGTAATTATTGACACTTGTGGGTTCCCTATTGCCATTTTATAAATTGCTTTCTGTTAGTTTTGTATCTTGTTTCATTCTTCTCTTTTGTTTTTCTATCATTTGTTTTTGTTTGTTTGTGTTCCATACTTCTTTTCTCTGTTGCTACCTTTTTTAAGTCAAGTGTTTTTGTGGTGTTTTTTTCAAGGGTGGTTACCATTAAGTAATGAAAAGGGTACCTACCATATTCATTGTAGTACCCTATCTTATGAGTATTTCTGCACTTCATCATCCTTTGCTACTGTTAATCTCCATCCTCTCCCTCCTTTTTTTCCTTTGTTGTCACAGTTTAAGTTTGGTTTTATTGTGTTCTTAGTGGAGCTGTTACTTGTGGTGTTGTTTTCTTTTGTTCTTTGAATCTGGTTGGAAAACCCCCTTTAGTATTTCCTGGAGTGGGGGCTTTCTGCTGATAAATTCTCTCATCTTTTCTGTATTTGTGAATGTTTTTATATCTCCTTCGTACTTGAAGGATAGCTTTGATGGGTATAATATTCTTGGCTGAAAGTTCCTCTCTTTCAGGGCTTTAAATATTGGGGTCCACTCTCTTCTAGCTTGTAGAGTTTCTGCTGAGAAATCTGATAATAATCTAATAGGCCTTCCTTTATATGTTGTACTCTTCTTTTCCCTGGCTGCCTTGAGAATTTTTTCTTTGTCATTGGTTTGTGTCATCTTTATTATGATGTGCCTTGGAGTGGGTTTGTTGGGGTTAAGAAAACTCGGTGTTCTGTTTGCTTCTTGAATTTGAGGCTTTAGTTCTTTCCACAGGCTTGGGAAGTTCTCGTCTATTATTTGTTTGAGTATATTCTCCATTCCATTTTCTTTCTCTTCTCCCTCTGATATACCTATTATTCTTATGTTATTCTTTCTGATTGAGTCAGACAATTCCTGTAGAGCTTTCTCGTTTTTTATTATTTTTGAGTCTCTTTCTTCTTCTCTCTGTTGTGCCTCAAGTTGTTTGTCTTCTATTTCACTAATCTTATCTTCTATCTGGGCTGTTCTGTTAGCTAAGCTTGTTACCTCGTTTTTCAGCTCGTGAATTGAGTTTTTCATATCTGTTTGATTTGTTTTTATAGTTTCAATTTCCTTGGTAATATATTCTTTGTGTTCATTGAGTTGTTTTCTGATCTCCCTAAATTGCCTTTCTGTGTTTTCTTGTATATCTCTGAGTATTTTTAAGATTTCTATTTTAAATTCTCTGTCATTTAGCTCCAAGGCTTCCAATATGTTAAGTCTTTTCTCCATAGATTTTTCCACATCTATTTGTGTTACCTCTCTTTCTTTTGTATCCATAATATTCGATTTCCTCTTTCTTATTGGCATCTGAGTGTGGTCTTGTTGATAGCACTAATTAGAATTAATAAAGAGTAAAAAGTAAAAAAAAAAAAAAAAAAAAAAAAGGGAAAACACCCCACAAAAAACACCAGTAATAATTTATTATTTCCCCCTTTTTTCTTTCTTCTCTTTCCCTCCTCTCCCCTCCTCAGGGAAATATCGTGATGACCTGTGAATTATATTATGCTAAATGGAACAAAAACTGCCTATTATGGAGGGCCTGATTTGGGGTGAAGAGTTCAAGGGGCAAAAAAAGGGAGTAGGGACCTACTAATTGCAAAAAAAAAAAAAAAGGAAGAAAATCTTAGACAAGCATAAGATGATTTGCTTGTAAGTGATGGTCGACTAAGAGATATAATGAGAAGGATAAGAGGAAACTAGAAAAAAGGAGGAAAAAAAGAATAATAAAGAAGAAAAAAATAAAAATAATAAGTAAAAATCTGTTGGATTAAGTGGAGCGAAGACTAAATACAATGGAGACCTTGGGTTGGGAGGAATGTTAGTGAGTTAAAAAGCAACGTAAAAAGTACCCAAAATGCCACAAAAATAAACAAACAAACAAAAAAAACCAAAAACAAAAGCGAAAAAGAAAAATAAAACCAAAAAAAACCCCTTGAGTCCCAAATTAACTAATTTGTTCGTGATTGAGGATTAAATGGGAGGAAAAGTAAAATGAGAAAAGAAAAAATGAATAGAAAGGAAAAAATAAGAAAAAGAGAAAAACGAAGGAAGAAAAAAAAAGGAAGAGAAAAAAAACAAAATAAAGCAAAACAAAAAAAAAAACAAAAGAGGAGAGAGTGAGAGTTAAGTGTTTTGGAGTATAACCTTAAAGGAGGGTGAGGATGAAGAAAAGAAATAAAATGTAACATTCATGGGTAGTGTAGTTCAAGAAAGGGAAGCATAAGATGGGCAGAGAATAGAAGGACCGAGGTGGAGGAAATAGAAATAATAATAATAAAGGCAATAAGATAGAATAAACAAACAACAACAACAAAAAAAAATTAGTGGAATAAGTTGTAAAGTCTGTGGATTTTTCTTGATTTTGAGAGGTTAACTTCTTCCTTTTTCTTTTCTCTCCCTCTTCCTGGTCGGTGACTCTGTACCCCAGGCTCTGCCCCTGTGTCACACTTAGGTAGGGATTTGCAGTTGATGGGATTCTATGGCAATGTCATATAATTGGCTTTAGTCTTGCTGGTAGTCAAGGCTTGTTGGCGTTTGCAGGGTCCAACGATGAGAGAGTTTGCTTTCCTGGAGTCTCTCTCCTAGTCCCCCCTTCCTGAATTAGCAGCCTGGTGATCCAGCTATAAGGCTGCTACTGCTTCTGCCTGTGGAGTAAGAGGCTCAAAGAGCTAGGAAATCCCCACTCTATCCCCACTCAGCGCAAGGCTTTGGGAAAGGCTCTGGCAGTCTGAGCCTCCAGTGTAATCAGGCGGAGGTGGGAGTCAATTGTTGTCAAGGTGACTGTTCAGCGCCTAGCATTCAGTTGGACCACTCAACCCAGGCTTTCCACACTTTGTAGCCTGTTTTGGCTGGGAAGAAGTGGCACTAGTCTCTGCTTGCGACTTGTGTAGTATAGATCTTATTATCTGCCAAGTCCCTCTTGTTAGCGTTTATCCCTGAATATGGAGGCTCTATCAATCAGAAGTTGCCCCCGCCCCTTTAGCGAGAGGCACTAAAAAATATCACGCCTCTTGTCTTGGATCGCTGAACTGAGAGAGATCTTATCAATTAGAGCCCGTGGGTGCGCAGATTTCATGGGTTAAGCTAATTTCAGTGATTGGGTCCGCAGCTACGCTCCCGAAGGTATTTCAGGCT